>NC_088417.1:32606330-33815830 GCF_034236695.1 Oncorhynchus nerka | reverse complement strand
ATTGGGAAATATGGTGTAATATCTACAATACAATAGCAGGTGTCAGAGTTTGGGGAGAATTTTTGTTTTTGGAAACAGTTGGATAGGGATGGGGATCAGTGGCGTGGTGTTACGTGCCCTGTTGGTCATGGCTGAGTGCTCTGAACCCCATATCTTCAGAGCCCAGACTCGGTCTCAGAGGTCACCTTTACCCACTCAGTGAAGCTGTAAAGGGTCTTCATGCATAATCCTCCATTCCAGGTGTCGCCAAACTGAGACAGCTTCTATGTTTGTAAAGACTTGTGTTCTTATGCTTGTTCAGGTGGCAGCATAGAATATATGACAAATTATTGCAGACAAAGGTGGATGTGCATTTCTGTCTTACAGGGGAAGTGGTGTTACATGCAGGGGCCATAATAAATCCACACATTTGCATAAATTACAATTTGTCTGTTTACAATTATGATTCCTTGTATGCTGAAATGAGGTGTGTTGGCAGAAGCATCAACTAATCCCACCAGACGGAACAGAGGTATTAGTGATATTGTATTGTCACTTAAATACCATAACCAGAAAGTTGTAATTTTTAAAGGTTCAATGCAGATGTTTTATCTCAATATCAAGTCATTTTTTGAGTAACAACTCAATACCTTAATGTGATTTTCTTCCCCCAATTAAAATAATAAAAAATAGCTTCTTAGCTAAGAGCAAGAATTTAGCTTAGACTCTCTGGGAGTGGTCTGAGTGGGGAGGGGGAAACTGAACATTAACTAATATTGGCAGAGATGTTTGGAACTGTCTTTCTTATTGGTCTATTAACTAATTTACCACCAGGTGATGTCACCGGGCAGGCCAAAACTCCATCCAATCAAAGCAGGATGAAATGTCAGGCAATCTTTTCAAACAGGTCTTAACGCTAAATGGGAATTCATAAGTTTTTACAACGTCACAGTATTATTCCAACCTCATATTGTGGAAATATACTGTACAACAAAGACAAATCCAATTGTTGACTGTACTGGGCCTTTAACCACAGAAACGTGCTTCCACTAAACTGGAAACTGAGTGAAGTGAGGCAAAAAGTTTGTACTTTAAATGAAATGATCCAGACTTGTTTAGCCACCCACCAACTGGGATTACTTTATATTGAGTTAGAGGTTCTGCCTTGGATAGATGAGCATGTTTCATTAAACAATGACATTAAGATCACACTAACGTACAGTATGACACTGAGTCGTCATAATGTTGCATCAAATGTACATGATCTTGGGGGCATTGGCAAACACAATGTAAGTAATTTAATTTATGTACCCCTAATTGTACCGAATACATTTATTTATCCTACAGCTATTGTAATCAGTAATCATGAGCCTATAAACCAGAGTTACACTGTTAGCACTGAGGCGGTGTGCAATAGTAGGAAGACCACTTTATGCAGCTCACCCTGCCTGCACTATCAGCTCCAATGTAAATAACATGAGTAAGTCTACCTCTGATAAGCTTCCCAGTAAAGCATGAAAAACCATCAAGCAACCCAGAAAAGTGATAAAAAATAGCCAAGTTGAACATATGTAGCCTAAGAAACAAGGTCCATGAAGTCAATAACTTGCTTGAAACAGATGATATTCATATTCTGACTATCTCTGAAACTCACTTACAGTAGATAATAACTTTGATGATACAGTGGTAGCAATATATGGTTATAACATCTACCGAAAAGACAGAAATGCCAAAGGAGGCGGTGATGCGGTCTATATTCAGAACCACATTCCTTTAAATATTAAAAACGATCTAATGTTAAATACTGTTGAAGTAATATGGCTACAGGTTAATCTGCCTCACCTAAAGCCCATTCTTCTGGGAAGCTGCTATAGACCACCAAGTGCTAAAGGTCAGTATCTGGATAATATGTGTGAAATGCTTGGTAATGTATGTGATATCAACAGAGAAGTTTATTTTCTGGGTGATTTAAATATTGACTGGCTATCATCAAGCTGCCCATTCAGGAAAAAAACTTCAAACTGTAAACAGTGCCTGCAACCTGGATCTGTCACGACTTCTACCGAAGTCGTTGCCTCTCCTTGTTTGGGCGGTGCTCGGCGGTCGACGTCACCGTACTTCTAGCCATCATTGATACATTTTTCATTGGTTTTGTCTTGTATTCCCACACACCTGGTTTCAATCCCATTCATTACCTTTTGTGTATTTAACCCTCTGTTTCCCCTCATGTCTTTGTCAGAGATTGTTTTTATGTCAGTGTTGTGTTTGTTGTATAGGTGCGCGATGGGTCCTCGTACCTATGTTTGTTTGTGTCTGTTCTTGTTAGTATTATGGAGCATGTTACGTGGACATTTATTAAAAGACTCCATTTTACACTCCGTTTAACTCCTGTGCCTGACTTCCCTGCCACCTATACACACGACTCTGACAGAATTTTTGACCAAAAAATATGAAGTCAGCAGGAGAGGAAACTATGCTCATGGAGGTGGAAGAACCCGTCCGGGAACAAGCGGAGGAGATTGACTGTTTGAGCGCCATCATGGATGGCATTGTCCAGAATATGGACCGCTGGGAGAGACAGGGAGTTTCTCCAGCGCCTCCACCACCACAACCGGGATCTCCCTTGAACGCTTTTCCCCCTCCTGAACCGAACAGGAAAGCCCTAGAGTGGGCCAGCGCTGTGTGTAGAGAGGAGAATGCGGCGTTGGGCCATTTTGAGGAGTTCACCCACCATTTCCGGATAGTATTCGACCACCCACCCGAAGGCAAAGCGGCGGGTGAACGCCTCTATCATCTGAGGCAGGAGACGAGGACTGCACAGGAGTTTGCTCTGGAATTTAGGACCTTGGCTGCCAGCGCTGGATGGAGCGACAGGGCCCTGATCAACCATTACCGTTGTAGTCTACGCGAGGACGTCCATCGGGAGCTGGCCTGTAGAGACACCACCCTCACCTTTGACCAGTTGGTGGACATGTCCATCAGGCTGAACAACATGCTGGCTACTCGTGGACGTCTAGATCAGGGTCTGGTTGTTCCATCCTCCCGCACCCTCTCTCCCGAACCTTTGGAATTGGGAGGGATGGTGCGCAGGGAGACCGGAGGGGGTTCCCGCTGGAGCACCATCTATGGTCGCAGAGAGCACACTGCTGGTCGGTGCTGGGTTGGTTCCTCTGGGAATAGAGAAGGCAGACAGGGCACTCTGGCATCACCCCAGGTTGCACTAATTTGTCACTTTTCCGGATTTTTCCCTGCATTCCCAGTATAAGGCGCTAGAAGATTCAGGCACGGCTGGGAATTTCATTAATAAAAGTTTAGCTCATAGTTTAGGGATCCCTATTGTTTCTGTGGATATGCCTTTCCCTATTCATGCCTTAGATAGTCGACCATTAGGGTCAGGGTTTATCAGGGAGGTCACCGCACCTTTGTGTATGATAACGCAGGAGGGTCACAAGGAGAAGATTAGTCTTTTCCTTATTGATTCTCCTACGTATTCTGTGGTGCAAGGCCTACCCTGGTTAGCTTGTCATAACCCCACTGTTTCTTGGCCACAGAGGGCTCTCACGGGGTGGTCGCAAGAGTGCTCAGGTAGGTGTTTAGGGGTTGGAGCTACTACGGTGGAAAGTCCAGACCAGGTCTCCACCGTGCGCATTCCGTCCGAATATACCGATTTGGCTCTCGCCTTCTGTAAAAAGAAGGCGACTCAATTACCACCCCATCGACGGGGTGATTGTGCGATAGATCTCCTGGTTGACGCTGCATATCCCAGGAGTCACCTGTATCCCCTGTCGCAAGCGGAGACGGTGGCCATGGAGACATATGTCTCTGAATCCCTGCATCAGGGGTACATTCAGCCATCCATTTCACCTGTCTCTTCAAGTTTCTTTTTTTGTGAAGAAGGATGGCGGTTTACGCCCGTGCATTGATTATTGAGGTCTAAATAAAATTACGGTGAAATATATTTACGCTACCTCTGATAAATCCGGTTATTGAGTCAATGCACGGGGCACGCTTCTTCACAAAATTGCTCATGTCTTTGTCAGAGATTGTTTTTATGTCAGGGTTGTGTTTGTTGTATAGGTGCGCGACGGGTCCTCGTACCCATGTTTGTTTATGTCTGTTCTTGTTAGTGTTATGGAGCATGTTACGTCGACATTTATTAAAATCTGTTATGGCGAGGGGAACTCCACCCCCCCATTCAGCTGAAAAGGTGGCGCAGGGAATTCAAAAATATTCTTTAGAAATATTTAACTTTCACACATTAACAAGTCCAATACCTGAAATTAAAGATAAACATATTGTTCATCTACCCATCATGTCCGATTTTTTAAAATGTTTTACAGCGAAAACACAACATATATTTATGTTAGACCACCACCAAATCAAAGGAAAAACGCAGCCATTTTTTCCAGCCAAAGATAGAGTCACAAAAGCAGGATTAGAGATAAAATGAATCACTAACCTTTTGAAAATCTTCATCAGATGACACTCATATGACATGTTACACAATACATTTTTTTTTTTTTACACAATACATTTTTGTTCGATAATATGCATATTTATATCCACAAATCTGGGTTTACATTGACGCCATGTTCAGAAATGCCTCCAAACTATCCGGAGGAATTATAGAAAGCTACGCCAGATAACAGAAATACTCATCATAAACTTTGACTAAAGATACATGTTCTACATATAATTAAAGGTACACTGCTCCTAATGCAACCGCTGTGTCAGATTGTTTTTAAACGTTACGGAAAAAGCCTACCATTTAATAAACTGAGACAGTGCTCAGACGTAAAAGTATTTCTCCACCATGTTGGAATCAACAGAAATACAAAATTACATCATAAATATTCCCTTACCTTTGATGATCTTTCATCAGAATGCAGTGCAAGGAGTCCTAGTTCCACAATAAATCGTTGTTTTGTTCAATTAGCTGCATTTGCTACCACTTTCAACTCATGTCCCCATAAACGGACTGCTGGTCCAGGACAACTCGCACGAAAACTTCAAAAAGATATATTCCAGGTCGAATAAACTGGTCAAACTAAGTAGAGAATCAATCTTCAGGATGTTATTTTCATATATATCCAATAACGTTCCAACCGGATCATACGTTTTCAGCTGCAGCCAAATGGAACGACGGTGGCACCCACAGAGAAATGCGCCACAGGAAAATGGCATTCTGTCGGGACAGTGACTATTTCCCCTCCCATTCGGTCAAAGTTCACAGCAAAAGCTCAATTCCACTTTCTACTGAATGAGGACATCTAGTGGAAGGGGTAGGAAGTGGTACCAGATCCATATCTTGTTGGGAAAGGATGGGGCATGACGTCAAAGTTGACCCACATTTAGAATTTCACTTCTTGTTTGGAAGATTACCTGCCCTATGAGTTCTGTTATACTCACAGACATAATTCAAACAGTTTTATAAACTTCAGAGTGTTTTCTATCCAATAGTAATAATAATATGCACATATTAGCAATCTAGGACAGAGAAGGATGCAGTTCACTATGGGAACGCAATTCATCCAAAGTGAAAATTCTGCCCCCTATCCTCAACAAGCCACATGATTTCTTAATTTGCAATATGACCACCCTACAACTGTGTGTACGCATGTTTGTGCAGGTGTGTGTTAGTAAGTAGCCTTGCACAAGCTTTGGCTTGTGCGAACCGGAATGGCTCACAGGGCAGGAGCCTATCTCCTGTTTCTGTAGCGTGAGGTAGGCTTGAGGAAGTTGGATATATAAGTGTGTGTATTTGTGCAACATATTTTATGCAAATAATCACAACATATGTGACCCGTTTCAGGAAAATAGGCATATGTCGTGGGTCACTACTTCACACGAGAGCTGTTTTTTTTTAATCAAAATGCATTTTTGGGCAGAAATGCCTTCTAGAACATGTGAACTTTCATGTGCCTTAAAAAAAACTTGTATGCCATCTATAATTATGAATAAAATTGTTAAATAACAAGCCTAATTGGTTTAGCTACAGAAAAAGCCAGCAACCTTCCCGATAGACATGATTGGCTGAGATAATGAGTGTGCTGGACATGTCGAGAGATGAATTTGGATTTGTCTGCCATGTAGCGGCAGGGTAGCCTAGTGGTTAGAGCATTGGACAAGTGACCGGAAAGTTGCAAGTTCAAATCCCTGAGCTGACAAGGTACAAATCTGTCATTCTGAACAGTGTTCCTAGGCTGTCATTGAAAATAAGAATTTTGTTTTTAACTGACTTGCCTAGTTAAATAAAGGTCAAATAAAAAGCAGCATGCTTCTGTCCATTTGAGCTGGTCAGTATGTGATGGTAATCCTATCTAATGTGGCTTTTTTAAATGTATTGAGTAGTAAAACTGTGTCAAGTGTATTTCACATCTTGGTGTTAGATGTAGAAATAAGAACCTGTAACCTCACCTATTATATAATGCATGCCCTTATATGAAACTACTATGTCCTACTTGAGAGTGGAAAGTCATTGTGACCTTAAAAAGAAGAAATATTGAGCAATTCCAAGATCATTTTGGTATGTTTGATATGTTTTAGTAGTAGTGGAAAAGTTAGAAACACGATATTGCAGTGCGATAGGAATGTTATTTGATGCTGGGGTGCCCATCTTAGGCACAATAATAGTGAAAAAGTTTCCTGTGCAGTAAAACTACAATTTCACATGCAAATAAGACTTTTCTGAGATCCCAACTGAGACAACACTCAATCGGGATCAACCCTCTCAATTAGACTTATGAATTATTGATTTCAAAGACCAAACACCAGAAAGCTTTTTACTACATATTTCAAAACATTCGCAACCATTTTTTTTATGTGTGTTTCAAAGACTTGCAGCATGTGAGAATTACATTTTTCATGAACCTTCATTAACTTGATGTAGTTATTATTATTATTATTATTATTATTATTATATTATTCAGAGAATTATTCAGAGATCCTCTTTGAAGAAACCGTCTTAATTTTCACTCTAACTTCCTGCTCTGTTTTTTTTACAGTTTGTCTCAACAAGATCACCCAAGTGTATTACGTAACCAACAACTATTTGGAGATGGTGACAAACTGATGGACATTTTAGTTCAGTTATACCTTTTGTTCCTTGGTTTTTATAAGCATTAACTAAATAAAATGTTAAATAAACTATACTATGAAACAAAGATCAATTACATGAAGAATGATAGTAAAAATCTTTGGGGCACCTTAAATGAAATGTTTAGGAAAAAAGGCCAACTCGGTACCATCATTCATTGAATCAGATGACTCATTCATATTGTCAACTACTTTAATGACTTTTTCATTGGTAAGATAAGCAAACTTAGGAATGACATGCCAGCAACAAACACTGACACTACACATCCAAGTATATCGGACCAAATTCGCACAGCACTTACACAAATGACTGAAGATTGGCTGAGAGAAATCCATGATAAATGATTGTGAGGGCTGTCTTGTTAGACTTCAGTGCAGCATTTGACATTTTTCCAAATCAAATCAAAGTTTATTTGTCACGTGTGCTGAATACAACAGGTGTAACCTGTACTATATACAGTAGCGAGGCTACAAAAGTAGTTAGGCTACATACAGACACCGGTTATTCAGGCTGATTGAGGTAGTATTCACATGTAGATATGCTTAAAGTGACTATGCATATACCGAATACACATTGAGATATGGATAAAGTTGCACTTCCTACAGCTTCCACTAGATGTCAAACATCTTTAGAAACTTGAATGAGGATTGTTGTTAGCGTGTTCACCCCAGTAATCCATCGTCATGAGGCGCGAGCACTTCCTCCAGACAAAAACTCGAAAAGTTCTGTTACAGTCTGTAGAAACAAGTCAAATGATGTATGCAATCAATCTTTAGGATGTTTTTAACATAAATCATCCATAAGGTTCCAACCGGAGAATTTCATTGTCTGAAGAATAGCATTGGAACGAGAGTAAACTCTGTCGGGAGCACACGTCATGAGAACGAGTCTCTCTGCCAGACCTCTCACTCAAAAAATTATTATGAGCCCCTCCTTTATAGTAGAATCCTCAAACCAGTTTCTAAAGATGGTGACATCTAGTGGAAGCCCTAGGAAGTGCATCCTCATTCATATCTCACTGGGATTTCAATAGGCACTGTTTTGAAAATCGATTTCTCACTTCCTGTTTGGATTTCTTCTCAGGTTTTCGCCTGCAATATGAGTTATGTTATACTCATAGACATCATTCAAACAGTTTTCTATCCAATACTAATAATAATATGCATATATTAGCATCTGGGACAGAGTAGGAGGCAGTTCCGTCTCGGCACGCTATTCATCCAAAAGTGAAAATGCTGCCCCCAATCCCAAAAAGGTTAACAACACTATCAACAAGGCAGGTCCTACAGGCCCTAGTTTTGTTGCACCTCGACTACTGTTCAGTCGTGTGGTCAGGTACAACAAAAAATGACTTTGCAATTGGCTCAGAAAAGGGCAGCCCGGCTGGCCCTTGGACGTACCCGGATAGCTAATATTAATGATATATTAGAGTAGGGGCCTAGGAATGTATTGTAATGTTTTTAAAATTGTAAAACTGCCTTAATGTGCTGGACCCCATGAGTTGTAGCTGCCTCGGCAGCAGCTAATGGGGATCCATAATAAATACAAATACAAATACAAATTAGCAGTGTGCAAAGTGCCAGTCTCACCAGTTCATGCATAAATATGTTTGGTGCAACTTGAAACATAGAAACCAATATTGTTTTCTTTTCAAATGGCTAGCTGCCTAGTATGCAAATTATTAATTCACACCAACCTCTTTCTCTCTGTCTCTTTCTCTATCTATCTCTCTCACCCTCTCATTTCCTCTCTCTGCTGCATGTTTTATTCATTCTGGATCTCTTCCTTTGGTTCTTTTAGTTGTTTGGTTTCTGATTTTGATGACTAGCAATGCACTCACATTTCTAGCAGTGTTATTGATAATCTATTTTCATATATCCACATTTCCGTATTGATTTTTTGTGTAATTTTCTAAAACAAAAGTTGGCTTCTTTATGAAATTGGTGAATGGCAAAGGCAACTACTTTTCTCTCAGGACAACTGAGAGAAACCTGTTTTTAGAACCATCTACACCCTGCTCTGAATACACACCATCCCTTCCTCTATCAGTAAGCTTGTCTGGCATCTGTCGCTTGTAGTTTTCCTCACATTTCACGAGTTTGCATAAGATTTATACTGTTATTTGGCTCATAGAATCACCATGTCTGTACCTCACTCTTATTATTGTTGTTGATCTAGGTAGGACAGGCTATATAAACTGTGTCACGCCTTGGTCTTAGTATTTTGTGTTTTCTTTAATTATTTGTTCAGGCCAGGGTGTGACATGGGGTTATTGTATTGTCTTATTGGGTTTTTTGTAGGCATTGGGATTGTGGTTGATTAGGTGTGTGTCTAGTATAGGCTTGGCTGCCTGAGGCGGTTCTCAATCAGAGTCAGGTGATTCTCGTTGTCTCGGATTGGGAACCGTATTTAGGTAGCCTGGGTTTCACTTTGTATTTCGTGGGTGATTGTTCCTGTCTTTGTGTAGTTTCACCAGATAGGCTGTAATTAGGTTTCGTTCCGTTTGTTGTTTTGTATTTATCAGTTATTTCATGTATCGCTATTTCATTCATTAAAGAACATGAGTAACCACCACGCTGCATTTCGGTCCTCTCTTTATACAAACGAAGAACGCTGTTACAAACTGGGCTTTGAATCCCACAATGAAATTACTGAATTTTATAAGTGAATGTTTTAAGTTTTATATTTTTGCACTAATGATAGCAGATAGCATTTGCAGCAAGGGGCAGTTTGCATGTACTATATTGAGTGATGGATTGATTAATCTTATGCTACACATAGATTTAAAAAAAAATGTTTCTAAAATAATCCGATCATTTTGTTAGATTTTTACACCTGTTACTGAAATGGCTGTCCCAGTTTAAATGGCTATTCCTAACCCTGGCAGTCATTATGAATTCAGGTTGTGGGTGAATAAACGTTTCAACTGTTTGATAACCTAATGCTGTCTGCATTCCTATAGTCACTTTGCAAGCCAGCATAATGTGACTTGCAGTTGCAAAATGTAAATTTCACAGGTTATTCAGAAATGGAATATTCATGGCTATCCTTCAACCAGATTTTTAATTTTAAAGGTCCTGAACAAACATTCTGAAAAGTACTTTCTCTTGCATTGTTAACTACCAGAAGTTTGAAAAGACAGGCTGAGTGGTCGGGGAGATTACATTAATGAGCTCGCCTTGACTGACAGCTCTTTCGAATGCCAATGTCAAGCAACTTGGATGCAGTGAACAGTGTTGCAGTAGAATCATCTCAAGCAAATTTGGTGAAATTGTATAATTATATAAATTGTTTTTATACTGTACATCTCCCGTTTGACATGTCTCTTGCGGTGCACTTCACAGCAGCACTCAGCACTGATGGATGTGTTGACTTGACAACTGTGTCTGAGTTTTGTCTGAGTCTTTTATTCAATGCTGGCTGAATACCTAGCTAGCCAGTAACTAGCTAACACCAGACACTGATGAAATGGGAAATATACAAATATCTTTGCCATAAATGAATAGGGTAAACTTTTAATTATGTTTGCTGACACCCTACAGTCATATTTTGGAACCATTAGAGTAGCTATCTAGGTATATCAACCAAACCCCTGTGCAAACACGCCTTTTTCGGTGTTAGTGACAAGGCAGTAATTATTTAATTAGGTAAGAGAATATGTTGTCATTGGTATAGTTCAATGAGAGTTAAGGTGATGTCACCTTGTCACCTTAATAATGATGCATTCATTGTGAAGCTGTACTGTATTTTGTCAAAAACTGTTCAAACTTTCACCCCTCCCAGCACCCCCCATTCTATCACCAAGTCAGTCACCAAGACCTGAGAACAACCAAGAACAATCCAACAACACAAACGACCAGCTTGAGCACAGGTGTGAAACTCATGCCACATAGGGCTGAGTGTCTGCGGGTTTTTGCTCCTCCCATGTACTTGATTGAGGTCACTAATTAGTAAGGGCACTCCCCAAACCTGGTTGTCTAGGGCTTAAATCCTCTTAGAGCTACCCCCCTACTTTTTTCAATTTCCGCATGAAGACATACCCAAATCTAACTGCCTGTAGGTCTGGCCCAGAAGCAAGGATATGCATATTCTTGGAACCATTTGAAAGAAAACACTCTGAAGTTTGTGTAAATGTGAATTGAATGTAGGAGGATATAACACAATCGATCTGGTTTAGATAATACAATGAAAAATAACATACTTTTTTCTTTTTTTGTATCATCATCTTTAAAATGAACAACATAAAACAAACATTCATATAGGATGATGGGGACAATTTCAGTGAAACATATAAGAGGGCAACAGTACTTGTGCAAAGTTTCAGAATGATAACTTCCAAAATGAGTGTGCTACATGACATTTATCATGAAGTCACCCAGGTGTCCCACACAAGTAGCCCAAATGTACCCAAGTGGCCAAATTGGTGAAGGTATAATTTTGAAACCAATAACTATATACAAAATGCCAAAATAACATGGGTAACTATTTGCACACTTTCAATATTTGGAAGACCCTCAGTCCTCTATCAAATCCAATGTATTCATATAGCCCTTCATACATCAGCTAATATCTCAAAGTGCTGTACATAAACCCAGCCTAAAACCCCAAACAGCAAGCAATGCAGGTGTAGAAGCACGGTGGCTAGGAAAAACTCCCTAGAAAGGCCAAAACCTAGGAAGAAACCTAGAGAGGAACCAGGCTATGTGGGGTGGCCAGTCCTCTTCTGGCTGTGCCGGGTGGAGATTATAACAGAACATGGCCAAGATGTTCAAATGTTCATAAATTACCAGCATGGTCCAATAATAATAAGGCAGAACAGTTGAAACTGGAGCAGCAGCACGGCCAGGTGGGGGGGGGGGGTGCCAACCCAGACAGGATGACCACATCAGTGACTCAACCCACTCAGGTGACGCACCCCTCCCAGGGACGGTATGAGAGAGCCCCAGTAAGCCAGTGACTCAGCCCCTGTAATAGGGTTAGAGGCAGAGAATCCCAGTGGAAAGAGGGGAACCGGCCAGGCAGAGACAGCAAGGGCGGTTCGTTGCTCCAGAGCCTTTCCGTTCACCTTCCCACTCCTGGGCCAGACTACACTCAATCATATGACCCACTGAAGAGATGAGTCTTCAGTAAAGACTTAAAGATTGAGACCGAGTTTGCGTCTCTGACATGGGTAGGCAGACCGTTCCATAAAAATGGAGCTCTATAGGAGAAAGCCCTGTATCCAGCTGTTTGCTTAGAAATTCTAGGGACAATTAGGAGGCCTGCGTCTTGTGACCGTAGCGTACGTGTAGGTATGTACGGCAGGACCAAATCAGAGAGATAGGTAGGAGCAAGCCCATGTAATGCTTTGTAGGTTAGCAGTAAAACCTTGAAATCAGCCCTTGCTTTGACAGGAATCCAGTGTAGGGAGGCTAGCACTGGAGTAATATGATCAATTTTTGGGGTTCTAGTCAGGATTCTAGCAGCCATATTTAGCACTAACTGAAGTTTATTTAGTACTTTATCCGGGTAGCCGGAAAGTAGAGCATTGCAGTAGTCTAACCTAGAAGTGACAAAAGCATGGATGAATTTTTCTGCATCATTTTTGGACAGAAAGTTTCTGATTTTTGCAATGTTACGTAGATGGAAAAAAGCTGTCCTTGAAATGGTCTTGATATGTTCTTCAAAAGAGAGATCAGGGTCCAGAGTAACGCCGAGGTCCTTCACAGTTTTATTTGAGACGACTGTACAACCATTAAGATTAATTGTCAGATTCAACAGAAGATCTCCTTGTTTCTTGGGACATAGAACAAGCATCTCTGTTTTGTCCGAGTTTAAAAGTAGAAAGTTTTTGCAGCCATCCACTTCCTTATGTCTGAAACATATGCTTCTAGCGAGGGCAATTTTGGGGCTTCACCAGTTTTTCATTGAAATGTACAGCTGTGTGTCATCTGCATAGCAGTGAAAGTTAACATTATGTTTTCGAATGACATCCCCAAGAGGTAAAATATATAGTGAAAACAATAGTGGTCCTAAAACGGAACCTTGAGGTGGACAAACCATTCACAGAGACAAACTGATATCTTTCCGAGAGATAAGATCTAAACCAGGCCAGAACTTGTCCGTGTAGACCACTTTGGGTTTCCAATCTCTCCAAAAGAATGTGGTGATCGATGGTATCAAAGCAGCACTAAGGTCTAGGAGCACGAGGACAGATGCACAGCCTCGGTCTGATGCCATTAAAAGGTAATTTACCACCTTCACAAGTGCAGTCTCAGTGCTATGATGGGGTCTAAAACCAGACTGAAGCATTTCGTATACATTGTTTGTCTTCAGGAAGGCAGTGAGTTGCTGCGCAACAGCCTTTTCTAAAAATGTTGAGAGGAATGGAAGATTCAATATAGGCCGATAGTTTTTTTATATTTTCTGGGTCAAGGTTTGGCTTTTTCAAGAGAGGCTTTATTACTGCCACTTTTAGTGAGTTTGAGGTGAGGTTATATTGATGAGGTTATTTTGAAGCAACATCTCAAGATATCAGTCAGGAAGTTAAAGCTTGGTTTCAAATGGGTCTTCCAAATGGACAATGACCCCAAGCATACTTTCAAAGTTGTGGCAAAATGGCTTATGGACAACAAAATCAAGTTATTGGAGTAGCCATCACAAAAAGCCCTGACTTTATCGTATAGAAAATGTGTGGGCAGAACTGAAAAAGTGTGTGCGAGCAAGGAGACCTACAAACCTGATTCAGTTACACCAGCTCTGTCAGGAGGAATGGGCCAAAATTCACCCAATTTATTGTGGGAAGCTTGTGGAAGGCTACTCAAAATGTTTGACCCAAGTTAAATAATTTAAAGGCAATGCTACCAAATTCTAATTGAGTGTATGTAAACTTCTGACCCACTGGGAATGTGATAAAATAAATAAAAGCTGAAATGAATCATTCTCTCTACTATTATTCTGACATTTTAGTGGTAATCCTAATTGACCTAAAACAGGGAATTATTACTTGGATTAAATGTCAGGAATTGTCAAAAACTGAGTTTAAATTAATTTTCCTAACGTGTATGTAAACTTCAAAATAGAAGCCACTTCCTGTTTTGATTTTCCTCAGGGTTTCACCTGCAATATCAGTTCTGTTATACTCACAGACAATATTTTTACAGTTTTGGAAACTTTAGAGTGTTTTCTATCCTAAGATGTCAATTATATGCATATTCTAGCATCTGGTCCTGAGAAATATGCGGTTTACTTTGGGAATGTTATTTTTTTTGTGAAAATGTTGCATGCTGAAAGAGAGGCATTATCCTATGCTAGGCTATCAATACTGTTACACAAATGCTTGTTTAGCTATGGTTCAAAAGCATATTTTGAAAATCTGAGATGACAGTGTTGTTAACAAAAGGCCAAGCTTGAGAGCAAATAGATTCATTTCATTTCATTTGCGATTTTCATGAATAATTAACGTTGTGTTATGCTAATGAGCTTGCGGATAGATTTACACAATCCTGGATACAGGATTTTTTTCATAGCTAAACGTGACGCAGAAAACGGAGAGATTTGTCCTAAACAAATAATCTTTCAGGAAAAACTGAACATTTGCTATCTGAGAGTCTCCTCATTGAAAACATCCGAAGTTCTTCAAAGGTAAATGATTTTATTTGAATGCTTTTCTGGTTTTTGTGAAAATGTTGCCTGCTGAATGCTAACGCTAAATGCTAATGCTAAATTGCTTGTTTTGCAATGGTTGAGAAGCATATTTTGAAAATCTGAGATTACAGTGTTGTTAACAAAAGGCTAAGCTTGAGAGCAAATAGGTTAATTTCATTTCATTTGCGATTTTCATGAATAGTTAACGTTGCGTTATGGTAATGAGCTTGAGGCTGTAGTCACGATACCGGATCCGGGATGGCTCGACGCAAGAAGTTAATGCCATTCAGACTTGAAGTCGATACACCTATGATAGCTAAGGTTCATATGTAGGTTCTGAATTAATATTCATACCGAAGGTTTTAGAGTCCGTACACAGATCGGTTACATACTATAGCTAGCTACACATCCAGAGGCATGTAGTTCTTTTTTATCCTCCACTACACAATAAGAAAATAAATAGTTAGCTAGCTATGTTATTTCAGCTGCATTGCATAGCAAATATAAGCAAGGCAAGCTTACACAATTGTATATTTAATTTGTAGTAAATGCTTTAGCTAGCTAGATTCTTTACATCCACTGTTTCACAAGATGACAGCCTGGTGTGCTGGATTTCTCAGGAGTCCCTAAAACATTAAACAACACAAATTACAATGTCATACTCATGTCATAACACTAGCTAGCTAGCTGGCTAATGTTAGCTAGTCAGCTAACTTGCTAAATAGCGATTTTTGTAAATTAACTTTATGACAAATATACACAATTGTTATTAGATTAAAAATCTCTACATGAACTAACCTATCCCTCTCAATTGTAAATTTTTTGCATAACTCATTATGATATTATAATTACTTTCATTTGCTTCCACCGTAATGTTTTTTTGCTGAAGAAAGTCACCAGGGACAGGTGGCTCGCCTCAAATTCTTCATTGGAACCATGATATAAAAAACTTGGGACCCAAATGCATAATGAGTGCTCTAACTCCCCCTTGTGGTGGTCTGGAGCAATGAAGCCGTGACGCTAGGTACCTCTAAGTCCCGCGGTGTAAGCTCGCAACTTTTAAAGGAGGAACCACTGTATTTGGATTTGGATTTATTATGGATCCCCAAAGCTGCCAAAGCAGCAGCTACTCTTCCAGGGGTCCAGCAAAATGAATGCAGTATATACAATTTTAAAACATTACAATACCTTCACAGATATGACAACACACTGTGTGCCCTCAGGACCCTACTCCACCACTACCACATATCTACAGTACCAAATCCATGTGTATGTATAGTGCGTATGTTTTCGTGTGTGTGTGTGTGCCAATGTTTGTGTTGCTTCACAGTCCCTGCTGTTCCATAAGGTGTTTTTTTAATCTGTTTTTTAAATCAAATTTTACTGCTTGCATCAGTTACTTGATGTGGAATAGAGTTCCATGTAGTCATGGCTCTATGTAGTACTGTGTGCCTCCCATATTCTCCCATACAGGTCAGTGCATTCAACATGTCAATACCTCTCATTAAAAAAAGTAGAGATGAAGGCAATCTCTCCTCCACTTTCAGCCAGGAGAGATTGACATGCATATTTTAAATGTTAGCTCTCTGAGTACATCCAAGGGCCAGCTGTACTGCCCTGTTCTGAGCCAATTGCAATTTTCCTAAGTCATTTTTTGTGGCACCTGACCACATGACTGAACAGTAGTCAAGGTGTGACAAAACTAGGGCCTGTAGGAACTGCCTTGTTGATCGTGTTGTTAAGAAGGCAGAGCATCGCTTTATTATAGACAGACTTCTCCCCATCTTAGCTACTACTGCATCAATATGTTTTGACCGTGACAGTTTACAATCTTGTGTTACTTCAAGCAGTTGAGTCATATCAACTTTCTCAATTTCCAGATTATTTATTGCAAGATTTAGTTGAGGTTTAGGGTTTAGTGAGTGTTTTGTTCCAAATACAACGCTTTTAGTTTTAGAAATATTTAGGGCTAACTTATTCCTTGCCACCCACTCTGAAACTAACTGCAGCTCTTTGTTCAGTATTACAGTCATTTCAATCGCTGTAGTAGCTGACGTGTATAGTTTTGAGTCATCCGCATACATAGAAAGTCTGGCTTTAGTCAAAGTCAGTGGAATGTCGTTAGTAAAAATTGAAAACAGCAAGGGGACTGGGGGAAAAACCATGGGGAATTCCTGATTCTAACTGGATTATATTTGATAGTCTTCCATTAACTTTTTGTACCTAGGGGGCATTATTTTAATTTTTGGATAAAAAACGTTCCCGTTTTAAACAAGATATTTTGTCACGAAAAGATGCTCGACTATGCATATAATTGACAGCTTTGGATAGAAAACACTCTGACGTTTCCAAAACTGTAAATATATTGTCTGTGAGTGCAACAGAACTGATGTTACATGCGAAACACAGATACAAATCCAATCAGGAAGTGCCGCAATTTTTAAATGCCAATGACTCCTTATATGGCTGTGAATGAGCTACTAATGAGCTTACATTTTATACGTATTCCCCAAGGTGTCTACAGCATTGTGACGTCTTTTTACGCATTTATGTTGAAGAATAGCCGTAAGGGACCACATTTAGCAAGTGGTCACGTGATGGCTCCCGCAGAAAATCTTGCGTAAAGTACACAAGTAGCCATTTTTCTAATCGCTTCTTATGAGAAACCAATTGTCCCGACGGATATATTATCGAATTGTTATGTGAAAAACACCTTGAGGATTGATTCTAAACAACGTTTGCCATGTTTCTGTCGATATTATGGAGCTAATTTGGAAAAAAGTTTGGCGTTGTAGTGACTGCATTTTCCGGTCGATTTCTCAGCCAAACGTGACAAACAAATGGGAGCTATTTCGCCTACAAAATTAATATTGTTGGAAAAAAGGAACATTTGCTATCTAACTGGGAGTCTCCTGAGTGAAAACATCTGAAGTTCTTCAAAGGTAAACAATTTAATTTGATTGCTTTTCTTATTTTCGTGAAAATGTTGCCTGCTGCCAGCAGAGCCTAGCATAGCATTATGCCATGATAAACTTACACAAATGCTTGACTAGCGTTGGCTGTAAAGCATATTTTGAAAATCTGAGATGACAGTGTGATTAACAAAAGGCTAAGCTGTGTCTCAATATATTTAATTTGTGATTTTCATGAATAGGAAGATTTTGTATGAAGATTTATGTCCGCTGCGTTATGCTGATTAGTTTGAGGCTATGATTACGCTCCCGGATCCGGGTTTGATAGTCTCAATAAGTTTTAAAACGCCCTCTGTGTTCTGTTAGATAAGTAACTCTTTATCCACATTATAGCAGGGGGTGTAAAGCCATAACACATACGTTTTTCCGGCAGTAGACTATGATCAATAATGTCAAAAGCTGCACTGAAGTCTAACAAGACAGCCCTCACAATCATTTTATCATCAATTTCTCTCAGCCAATCTTCAGTCTTTTGTTTAAGTGCTGTGCTTGTTGAGTGTCCTTCCCTATAAGCATGCTGAAATTAGCTTGTCAATTTGTACACTGTAAAATAGCATTGTATTGGTTCGAACACAATTTTTTACAGAAGTTTATTAAAGGTTGGTAACAGGCTGATTGGTCGGCTATTTGAGCCAGTAAAGGGGGCTTTACTATTCTTGGGGAGCAGAGTGACTTTAGCTTCCCTCCAGGCCTGAAGGCACGTGCTCTCTTGTAGACTTAATTTAAAGATTTGGCAATATCGTCTGCTATAATCCTCAGTAAATTTCCATCTAGATCATCAGACCCTGGTGTCTTGTCATTGTTGATAGACAACAATAATTTTCTCACTTCTTCCACACTGACTTTACAGAATTCAAAAGTACAATTCTTCTCTTTTCTAATTTGGTCCGATATACTTGGATGTGTAACGTTTGTTGCTGGCATGTCATCCCTAAGTTTGCTTATCTTGCCAATGAAAAAGTCATTAAAGTAGTTTCAATATCAGTGGGCTTTTTGATTGAATGAGCCATTGGATTCAATGAATGAAGGAGCTGAGTTTGCTTTTTTCCCCTAAATTACATTTAAGTTGCCCCGAAGCTTTTTACAATCATTCTTTAAAAATGTATATTCGTTTCATAGTGTAGTTTATTTTTATTTTTATTTAGTTTAGTCACATGATTGCTTAATTTGCCATACGTTTGCCAATCAGTTGGGCTGACAGACTTATTTGCCATGCCTTTTGCCTCCTCCCTCTCAACCATACAAATCTTCAATACCTCATCAATCCAAGGGGATTTAACAGTTTTTACAATCAATTTCTTAATGGGTCCGTGCTTATTAGTAACTGCAATAAGTAGTTTCATAAATGTGCAGTGTCTGGTTGCTCCTCATTACTCACCACAGACCAGCAAATATTCTTTACATCATCAACATATGAATCACTACAAAATTTGTCTAACCTATTATACACTATATTAGGCCCAGCCTTTGGAACTTTGGTTTTCCTAGATATGGCTATTATATTGTGATCACTACATCCTATGGATTTGGATACTGATGTAAATAAAATATATGCAGTGTTAGTAAAAATGTGATCAACACATGTTGTTGATCTAATTCCTGTGCTGTGTGTAACTCCCCGGGTAGGTTGACTGATAACCTGTTCCTGTCAGAGTCGTGTGTATAGGTGGCAGGGAAGTTAGGCGCAGGAGAGTCAAACGGAGTGTAAAATGGAGTCTTTTAATAATGCTCTATAAATCTATAGCATCATGTGTATAATGTGCTTATAGATGTGTTATGTATTCTTTATGAACATACCATTAACCTCTTGTAACAAGGGGGCAGTATTTTCATTTTTGGAAAAATAACGTTCCCAAAGTAAACGGGATATTTTGCCAGGACAAGATGCTAGAATATGCATATAATTGACAGCTTAGGTTAGAAAACACTCTAAAGTTTCCAAAACTATAAAAATATTGTCTGTGAGTATAACATAACTGAAATTGCAGACGAAAGCCTGAGAAAAATCCAATCCGGAAGTGACTCATGTTTTGAAAGCTCTGCGTCTCTATTGAGCAGTGAATGGGCTATCAACCAGATTACTTTTTCTACGTATTCCCCAAGGTGTCTACAGCATTGTGACGTAGTTATACGCCTTTATGTTGAAGTATACCCGTAAGCGGCTACATTGTGTAAGTGGTCACCTGATGACTCTCAGAGTGATTCTCGCGTAAAATACAGAGGTAGACATTATTCCTTTCGCTCCTACTGAAAAACGGTGGATATATTATCGAATAGATATTTGAAAAACACCTTGAGGATTGATTATAAACAACGTTTGACATGTTTCTGTCGATATTATGGAGCTAATTTGGAATATTTTTTGGCGTTTTAGTGACCGCAATTTCCGGTCGATTTCTCAGCCAAACGTGAAGAACAAACGAAGCTATTTCGCCTACAAAAATTATATTTTTGGAGAAAAGGAACATTTGCTATCTAACTGGGAGTCTCGTGAGTGAAAACATCCGAAGCTCATCAAAGGTAAACGATTTAATTTGATTGCTTTTCTGATTTTCGTGACCAAGTTAACTGCTGCTAGCTGGACATAATGCTATGCTAGGCTATCGATAAACTTACACACATGCTTGTCTTGCTTTGGCTGTAAAGCATATCATGAAAATCTGAGATGACAGGATGATTAACAAAAGGCTAAGCTGTGTTTCAATATATTTCACTTGTGATTTCATGAATAGGAATATTTTCTAGTAATATTTATGTGCGTTGCGTTATGCTAAATGAAAATACTGCCCCCTAGATTCAAGAGGTTAAACTGACTTTCAAAGATTTTGGAAAGGCAGGTCAGGATGGATATAGGTCTATAACAGTTTGGGTCTAGAGTGTCTCCCCCTTTGAAGAGTGGGATGTCCTTGGCAGCTTTCCAATCTTTGGCAATCTCAGGCGATATGAAGGAGAGATTGAACAGGCTAGTAATAGGGGTTGCAACAATTTCGGCGGATAGTTTTAGAATGAGAGGGTCCAGATTGTCTAGCCCAGCTGATTTGTAGGAATCCAGAGTTTAAAAAATCTCTTTCAGAACATCAGCTGTCTGGCTTTCCTGAAGGAGAAGCAGGGGGGGGGTGGACAAGTTGCTACTGGGGGTGCTGAGATGTTGGCTTGGGTAGGGGTAGCCAGGTGGAAAGCCTGGCCAGCCGTAGAAAAATGCTTATTGAAATGATCAATTATCGTAGATTTATCGGTGGTGACAATGTTTCCTATCCTTAGTGCAGTGGGCACACTGGGCACCTCAGTGTTCTTTTTCTCCGTGGACTTTACAGCGTCCCAAAACTTTTTTGGAGTTAGTGCTACAGGGTGCACATTTCTGTTTGAAAAAACTAGCCTTAGCTTTCCTAATTGACTGAGTATATTGGTTCCTGACTTCCATGAAAAGTTGCATATCACGCGGGCTATTCAATGCTAATGCAGAATGCCACAGGATGTTTTTGTGCTGGTCAAGAGCAGTCAAGTCTGGGGTGAACCAAGGGCTATATCTGTTCTTAGTTCTACAATTTTTGATTGCTTCCCACAGTTGTGTCAAGTTAGTTGGATGTCCATTGGGTGGTGGACCATTCTTGAAAGACACTGGAAACTGTTGAGCGTGGAAAAACCCAGCAGCGTAGCAGTTCTTGACACACTCAAACTGGTGCGCCTGACACCTACTACCGTACCCTGTTCAGTCACTGAAATATTTTGTCTTGCCAATTCACCTGCTATATGGTACACATACACAATCCATGTCTCAATGCTTAAAATTCCTTCTTTAACCTGTCTCCTCCCCTTCATCTACACTGATTGAAGTGAATTTAACAAGTGACATCAATAAGAGATCATAGATTTCACCGTGATTCACGTTGTCAGTCTGTCATGGAAAGAGCAGGTGGTACAAATGTTTAGTATACTCAGTGTCTATGTACCTATATTAGCAAATGGGGAAAACAAAAATACAGTTTAATGTCACACAATGTATAAACCTATTACAACTGGAGCAGGCCGACCCTGCTGAGTGTGCAGGCTTCAGTTCCAGCCCAGCACTAACACACCTGATTAAATGTATCAAATGTTACGCCTGCCCCCGCTCTCCCTCTCTGGCGCTCGAAGGTGCCAATCTGCCCTTCATTACGCACACTTGTCACCATCATTGGGCGCAGGTGCGTAATATTGGACTCACCTGGACTCCATTACTTTGTTGATTACCCCCTCTATATCTGTCTGCTCCTCACTTTGTCCCTGTGTCAGCATTGATGTCGTTATTTTCCCACTGTTCAGTCGCTGGTCCTGTTCGATGTTTGTGTTTCATTAAATGTTCACTCCCTGTACCTGCTTCTCGTCTCCAGCGTCGATCTTCACAGAATGCTAACACCCCTAAAGGAAGCATCAGGGAGGTTTTTGTTTTGGTTGGTTACATCGGGTCTGGGTGCCGATTGAACCGGGGGTGCCTCAGCTAGCTCGTCGGGGCTTCCACGCCTTAACTGGCTCGAGAGGTCTTCTTGCCTTGGTGGGCTCGGCAGGCGCCCACCCCACCTGAACTCCATTACTTTGTTAATTACCAACTCCCAATCTGTCTGCTCCTCACAATGTTCCCTGTGTCAGCATAGATCATTATTTTTCAGCCGTCCAGACACTGTTCCTGTTCCGTTTCATGTCTGTGTTTCATGAAATGTTCACTCCCTATACCTTCTTCTCGTCTCCAGCGTCGATCCTCACATCAAAACTAATTACTTGATAATCAAGTGTGCTATTGCAAATCTGGAAAAGAAGTCTGCTCCCCAAGTGGGCAGGGATCAGTGGAGGGAGGTTGGACACCTCTGGTATTGACACTTTTTTGTTCACCTGAAATGTTGCCTTATTAATAATAGCATACTTGTTACTAAGATGTCCAACCTTTACATATGAGTTAGCCTACTTGTACACTTTGAGATTAGATTAAATAAAGTGTGTGAAGTATTTGAAGTGAAGTGTTTGCTTGTCTTAATTGTTACATTAACTATTATTCAAGATTAACTACTGTCAATGTTGATTTGATCACAGTCGTGCATCAAAGAGGGGAAGGGAATCTCTAATTTGCTGTGTTTCTGTGTTGTATTCTCAAATAAACATGACATTTTTGATCATTTGTAAGCTCTCCAATTAGTTTTATTTGATTGTCACTCTTTCTCAAGATATCAGCCATGTGAACCCATTTGCAGCTGATAATAGCATGCAACGCTAAGGCAACCATAGGCCTTGATACTGTACTATGATGGCATTAGCCTTATGGGCATTTGCAATGCACACCTTGACATTGTGTATCTGAAGCAGAGAATAGCTTTAACTCAGACAATTGTTTACAAAAAAAGGATTTGTTCTCAATTATAGAAATTATACCAGTAGACAGTAGAATTATTCTAATATATTTTGTACATGCCTTGTGCTGACATGAAATTGTTTAGTGCAAATCCAATCCATAGTCGGTAGTGAAATATCTGGAAGCAGGAGATGATGGGATCCCTAGCTTAAAACATACACACAACTGCTACAACCGAGTTCAATGCCAGATACTTTTCTCCCAGAAGTTCTGAGTGGCACTTGTCTCTTGTATTCATTATGGATCCCCATTATCTGCTGCCAAGGGTCATTCTAAAATTGATTCAAAACTGAAATAATACATTTACATACGTAAGTATTCCGACCCTTAACTCGGTACTTTGTTGAAGCACCTTTGGCAGCGATTACAACCTCGAGTCTTTTTGGGTATGACGCTACAAGCTTGGCACACCTTTATGTGGGGAGTTTCTCCCATTCTTCTCTGCAGATCCTCTGAAGCTCTGTCAGGATGGATGGGGAGCGTTGCTGCACAGCTACTTTCAGGTCTCTCCAGAGATGTTCGATCGTGTTCAAGTCCGAGCTCTGGCTGGGCCACTCAAGGAAATTCAGAGACATGTCCCGAAGCCACTCCTGCATTGTCTTGGCTGTGTGCTTAAGGTCATTGTCCTGTTGGAAGTTGAACCATCTCCCCAGTCTGAGGTCCTGAGCGCTCTTGAGCAGGTTTTCATTAAAGATCTCTCTGTACTTTTCTCCATTCATCTTTGCCTCGATCCAGACTAGTCTCCAAGTCCCTGCCACTTAAAAACATCTCCATAGCATGATGCTGCCACCACCATGCTTCACCATAGGGATGGTGCCAGGTTTCCTCCAGATGAGACTCTTGGCATTCGGGCCAAAGAGCTAAATCTTGGTTTTATCAGACCATAGAGTTATGTGCCTTTTATTGAGGTGTGGGTTCCGTCTGGTCACTCTACCATAAAGACCTGATTGGTGGAGTTCTGCAGATATGGTTATCATTCTGGAAGTTTTTCCCATCTCCACAGAGGAACTCTAGGACTCTGTCAGAGTGACCATCAGGTTTTTGGTCACCTCCCTGACCAAGGCCCTTTCCCCCGATTGCTCTGTTTGGCCAGGCGGCCAGCTCTAGGAAGAGTCTTGTTGGTTCCAAACTTCTTCTATTTAATAAGGATGGAGGCTACTATGTTCTTGGGGACCTTCATGCTGCATACATTTTTTGGTACCCTTCCCCAGATCTGTGCTTCGACACAATCTTGTCTCGGAGCTCTATGGACAATTCCTTCGACCTCATGGCTTGGTTTTTCCACTGACACCCAAGTCATAGACTGTTTTCTCTGCTGTCGCACGGCAAGCGGTACCAGAGTGCCAAATCTAGGACCAAAAGGCTCCTTAACAGCTTCTACCCCCAAGCCATAAGACTGCTGAACAATTAACCAAATGGCCACCGGTGTCACGCCCTGGTCTAAGTATTTTGTGTTTTCTTCATGTATTGGGTCAGGCCAGGGTGTGGCATAGAGTTTTTGTATTGTGGTGTGTTTTGTCTTGGGATTTTGGTATGTGTGTATAGTGGGATTGTAGCTTAGTGGGGTGTTCTAGGAGAGTCTATGGCTGTCTGAAGTGGTTCTCAATCAGAGGCAGGTGTTTACCGTTGTCTCTGATTGGGAACCATATTTAGGCAGCCATATTCTTTGGTTGTATTGTGGGTGATTGTCCTGTGTGTCTTGATGTCCTTGGTTGAGGTTAGTAGACACTTGTATAGGCTGTTTTCGGTTTTTGTTTCGTTTATGGTTTTGTAGTGTTAGTGTTTTGTCGTGTGTTACGTTTGTTTATTAAAGATGAATCGCAATAGACACGCTGCAGTTTGGTCCGACTCTCCTTCACCATTAGAAAGCCGTTACAGAATCACCCACCACAAACGGACCAAGCAGCGTGTCAACAGGCAGGAGCCACAGGAGAAACAACAAAGGCAGAGACAGCGGCACAATGAGGATTGGACATGGGACGATATATTGGATGGCAAGGGTTGCTACACATGGGAGGAGATCCTGGCGGGAAGGGATCGCCTTCCATGGGAACAGGTGGAGGCACTTAGGAGAGCAGAGGCAGCCGGAGAGAGGAGCCGGCGATATGAGGGAACACGGTTGGCAAGGAAGCCTGAGAATCAGCCCCAAAAATTTCTTGGGAAGAGGCTCACAGGGAGTATGGCTACGCTAGGTAGGAGACCTACGCTAACTTCCTGTGGTTACCGGGGGGCTAGAGAGACCGGGCAGGCACCTTGTTATGCAGTGGTGCGCACGGTGTCCCCAGTGCGGGTGCATAGCCCGGTGCGGTATATTCCAGCTCCTCGTATCGGCCGGGCTAGAGTGGGCATCGAGCCAGGTAAGGTTGGGCAGGCTCGGTGCTCAAGAGCTCCAGTGCGCCTGCACGGTCCGGTCTATCCAGTACCACCTCCACACCCCAGCCCTCCGGTAGCAGCTCCCCGCACCAGGCTTCCTGTGCGTGTCCTCGGTTCATTACCACCAGTGCCAGCACCACGCATCAGGCCTACAGTGTGTCCCACCTGTCCAGCGCTGCCGGAGCCTCCCGCCTGTCCGGCGCCGGGAGCCTCCCGCCTGTCCGGCGCCGGAGCGTCCCGCCTGTCCGGCGCCGCTGCCGGAGCGTCCCGCCTGTCCGGCGCCGATGCCGGAGCGTCCCGCCTGTCCGGCGCCGATGCCGAGCCTCCCGCCTGTCCGGCGCCGCTGCCGGAGCCTCCCGCCCCGCCTGTCCGCTGTCCGGCGCCGCTGCCGAGCGTCCCGCCTGTCCGGCGCCGCTGCCGGAGCGTCCCGCCTGTCCGGCGCCGCTGCCGGAGCGTCCCGCCTGTCCGGCGCCGCTGCCGGGCGTCCCGCCTGTCCGGCGCCCGATGCCGGAGCCTCCCGCCTGTCCGGCGCCGCTGCCGGAGCCTCCCGCCTGTCCGGCGCCACTGCCGGAGCTTCCCGCCTGTCCGGCGCTGTCAGAGCTACCGCCCCTCATGCCAGAGGCGCCAGAGCCCCTCATTCCAGAGGCACCAGTACTCCTCTGTTCAGCGCAGCCAGAGCTGTCAGCCTGCATGAAGCATCCAGAGCTGTCAGTCTGCCCAGCGCCGTCTGAGCCACCTGCCCAGCGCCGTCTGAGCCACCCGTCTGCCCAGCGCCGCCAGTGCCGCCAGTCTGCCCAGCGCCGCCTGAGCTACCAGTCTGCCCAGCGCCGCCAGTCTGCCCAGCGCCGCCAGTGCTCCCAGTCTGCCCAGCGCCGCCAGTCTGCCCAGCGCCGCCAGTCTGCCCAGCGCCGTCTGAGCCACCCGTCTGCCCAGCGCCGCCAGTGCCGCCAGTCTGCCCAGCGCCGTCTGAGCCACCCGTCTGCCCAGCGCCGCCAGTGCCGCCAGTCTGCCCAGCGCCGCCTGAGCCACCAGTCTGCCCAGCGCCGCCAGTCTGCCCAGCGCCCCCAGTGCCGCCAGTCGGCCAGGATCTGCCAGTCTGCCAGGATCAGTTAGATCCGCCATTCAGCCAGGATCCGCCAGTGTGCCAGGATCCGCCAGTCAGCAAGGATCCGCCAGTCTGCCAGGATCCGCCAGAAGTGCCAGTCAGCCAGGATCTGCCAGATCCGCTAGTCAGCCAGGATCCGCCAGTCAGCCAGGATCTGCCAGATCCGCTAGTCAGCCAGGATCTGATCCGCCAGTCAGCCAGGATCTGCCAGCCAGATCCGCCAGTCAGCCAGGATCCGCCAGTCAGCCAGGATCTGCCAGACCGCCAGGGATCTGCCAGACCGGCTAGTCAGCCAGGATCTGCCAGATCCGCTAGTCAGCCAGGATCAGCCAGGATCTGCCAGATCCGCTTGTCAGCCAGGATCCGCCAGTCAGCCAGGATCTGCCAGTCAGCCAGGATCTGCCAGGATCCGCCAGTCAGCCAGGATCTGCCAGGATCTGCCGGAACCACCAGCCAGCCAGGATCTGGTAGATCCATCTACCTGCCTGAGCTTTCTCTCACTCCCGAGCTTTCTCTCACTCCCGAGCTTTCTCTCACTCCCGAGCTTTCTCTCACTCCCGAGCTTTCTCTCACTCTCGAGCTTCCCCTCAGTCCCGAGCTGCCTCAGTCCCGAGCTGTCCTTCAGTCCCGATCTGCTCCTCAGTCCAGTGGGGTTCTGGGTGAGGACTACTAGGCCATGGTCGGCGGCGAGGGTGGACTATCCAGGGACGCGAGGAAGAGGGACTAAGACAGTAATTGAGTGGGGTCCACGTCCCGCGCCGGAACCGCCACCATGGACAGACGCCCACCCGGACCCTCCCTATTTGTTTTGAGGTGCGTTCGGGAGTCCGCACCTTAGGGGGGGGGTTCTGTCACGCCCTGGTCTAAGTATTTTGTGTTTTCTTCATGTATTGGGTCAGTCCAGGGTGTGGCATAGAGTTTTTGTATTGTGGTGTGTTTTGTCTTGGGATTTTGGTATGTGTGTATAGTGGGATTGTAGCTTAGTGGGGTGTTCTAGGAGAGTCTATGGCTGTCTGAAGTGGTTCTCAATCAGAGGCAGGTGTTTACCGTTGTCTCTGATTGGGAACCATATTTAGGCAGCCATATTCTTTGGTTGTATTGTGGGTGATTGTCCTGTGTGTCTTGATGTCCTTGGTTGAGGTTAGTAGACACTTGTATAGGCTGTTTTCGGTTTTTGTTTCGTTTATGGTTTTTGTAGTGTTAGTGTTTTGTCGTGTGTTACGTTTGTTTATTAAAGATGAATCGCAATAGACACGCTGCAGTTTGGTCCGACTCTCCTTCACCATTAGAAAGACGTTACAACCGGACTATTTACATTGACTCACCCCCCTTCCGTACACCATTGCTGCTCATTTACATTTACATTTAAGTCATTTAGCAGACGCTCTTATCCAGAGCGACTTACAAATTGGTGCGTTCACCTTAAGACATGTTACTTTTTATAATTTTTTACTGTAGTTCATTTGGTAAATAATTTCTTAACTCTTCTTGAACTGCACTATTGGTTAAGTGCTTGTAAGTAAGCATTTCACGGTAAGGTCTACACTTGTTGTATTTGGCGCATGTGACAAATAAAGTTTGATTTGACATGCACTGTCAACTGTGGGACCTTATATACACATGTGTATGCCATTCCAAATCATGTCCAATTAATTGAAATTACAACAGGTGGACTCCAATCAAGTTGTAGAAACATCTAACAGATGCTTAAAGGAAACAGGATGCATCTGAGCTCAATTTCTAGTCTCATAGCGAAGGGTCTCAATACTTATTTTATATTCAATAAATTCGCTAAAATGTCTAAAAACCTGTTTTTGCTTTGTCATTATGGGGTATTTTGTGTACAGTCCTGAGGAATACATTTTAGAATAAGGCTGTAATGTAACAAAATGATGATAAAGTCAAGGGGTCTGAATACTGTCCTAAGCATTGTATCTATGTAAGGGATGTGAAACGGCTAGCTAGTTAGCGGTGGTGCGCGCTAAATTGCGTTTCAATCGGTGACCTCACTTGCTCTGAGACCTTGAAGTAGTGGTTCCCCTTGCTCTGCAGAGGCAGCGGCTTTTGTGGAGCGATGGGTAACGATGCTTCGTGGGTGACTGTTGTTGATGTGTGCAGAGGGTCCCTGGTTTGCGCCCGGGTTAAAGTTATACTGTTACATCTACAACACAAAATCTATGTCTACGTTTGTGCATAGTGCATATGTTATTGTGTGTGCATGCATGTGCCTGTGCCTGTGTTTGTGTCTCTTCACACTGTATTTTTATCTGTTTTTTTAAATCAAATTTTACTGCTTGCATGAGCTACTTAATGTGGAATAGTTCCATGAAGTCATGACTCTATGTAGTACTGTGCGCCTCACATAGTCTGTTCTGGACTTGGAGACTATGAAGAGACCTCTGGTGTCATGTCGTTTGGCGTACGCATGTGTGTCCGAGTAGTTAAAACAGACAGCTCGGTGCATTCTACTTGTCAATTCTTCTCACAAATACAAGTAGAGATTAAGTCAATCTGTCCTCCACTTTGAACCAGGAGAGATTGACATGCATATTATTCATGTTAGCGCTCTGTGTACATCCTAGGGCCAGCCATGCTGCCTTGTTCTGAGCCAATTGCAATTTTGCTAAGTCCCTTTTTGTGGCACCTAACCACATGACTGAACAGGAGTGTGACAAAAATAGGGCCTGTAGGACCTGCTTTGTTGATAGTGCTGTTAAGCAGGCAGATAGCACTTTATTATGGACAGACTTCTCCCCATCTTAGCTGCTACTATATCAATATGTTTTGACCATGACAGTATACAATCCTGGGTTACTCCAAGCAGTTTAGTCACCTCAAATTGCTCAATTTTAACATTATTCATTACTAGACTTAGTTGAGGTTTAGGGTTTAGTGAATGCTTTTAGTTTTTGGCCTAAGAATACCACAAAAATGACATTGCCTATGCAAAGAATCGTACGCTTTTTTTTATTCAATGGGGCAAGGAAAAGCAGAAATGACACAAAAAACATAAATTTCACACATACAACAATATTGCCTATTAAATATATACAGTTGAAGTCAGACGTTTACATACACCTTAGCCAAATACATTTATACTCAGTTTCACAATTACTGACATTTAATCCTAGTAAAAATTCCCTGTCCAAGGTCAGTTAAGATCACCACATTATTTTAAGAATGTGAAATGTCAGAATAATATATATATAATATATAATTATTTATTTCAGCTTTTATTTCTTTCATCACATTCCCATTGTGTCAGAAGTTTACATACACTCAATTAGTATTTGGTAGCATTGCCTCTAAATTGTTAAATTTGGGTCAAACATTTTGGGTAGGCTTCCACAATCTTCCGACAAAAAGTTGGTTGAATTTTGGCCCATATCTCCTGACATAATTGTCCACCCTCATGATGCCACCTATTATGTGAAGTGCACCAGTCCCTCCTGAAGCAAAGCACCCCCACAACATGATGCTGCCACCCCCGTGCTTCACGGTTGGGATGGTGTTCTTTGGCTTGCAAGCCTCCCCCTTTGTCCTCCAAACATAATGATGGCCATAATGGCCAAACAGTTCTATTTTTGTTTCATCAGACCAGAGGACATTTCTTCAAAATGTACAATCTTTGACCCCATGTGCAGTTGCAAACCGTAGTCTGGCTTTTTTAATGGCGGTTTTGGAGCAGTAGCTTCTCCCTTGCTGAGCGGCCTTTCAGGTTAAGTCGATATAGGACTTGTTTCACTGTGGATATAGATAATTTTGTACCTGTTTCCTCCAGCATCTTCACAAGGTCCTTTGCTCTTGTTCTGGTATTGATTTGCACTTTTTGCACCAAAGTACGTTCATCTCTAGGCGACAGAAAGCATCTCCTTCCTGAGCAGCATGATGGCTGCGTGGTCCCATGGTGTTTATACTTGCGGACTATTGTTTGTACAGATGAACGTGGTACCTTCAGGCGTTTGGAAATTGCTCCCAAGGATGAACCAGACTTGTGGAGCATTACCATTTTTTTCAGAGGTCTTGGCTGATATCTTTTGATTTTCCCATGATGTCAAGCAAAGAGGCACTTAGTTTGAAGGTAGGCCTTGAAATACATCCACTGGTACGCCTCCAATTGACTCAAATTATTTCAATTAGCCTATCAGAAGCTTCTAAAGCCATGACATTTTCTGGAATTTTCCAAGCTCTTTAAAACTTCTTAGGGCTGCAATCCCGTTAACGGGATGATATGACAATAGCCAGTGAAAGTGCAGGGCGCCAAATTCAAAACAACATAAATCTCATAATTAAAATTACTCAAACATACATGTATTTTATACCATTTTAAAGGTAATCTTGTTGTTGTTCCCACCACAGTGTCCGATTTCAAATAGGCTTTACAGCGAAAGCACCACCAACGATTATGTTAGGTCACCACCAAATCACAGAAAAATTCCGCCATTTTTCCAGCCAAAGAGAGGAGTCACAAAAATCACAAATAGAGATAAAATCAATCACTAATCTTTGATGATCTTCATCAGATGGCACTCATAGGACTTTATGTTACACAATACATGTATGTTTTGTTTGATAAAGTTCATATTTATTTATTTTTAAATCTCAGTATACATTGGCGCGTTACGTTCACTAGTTCCAAAAACATCCGGTGTTATTGCAGAGAGCCACATCATTTTACAGAAATACTCATCATAAATGTCAAAAATACAATTGTTAGACATGGAAATATAGATATACCTCTCCTTAATGCAACCTCTGTGTCAGATTTTTTAAAATCTTTACGGAAAAAGCATACCATGCAATAATCTGAGACGGCGCTCAGAAAATAAATAAAATTATCCGCCATGTTGGAGTCAACAGAAATCAGAAACACATTATAAATATTCCCTTACCTTTGACGATCTTCATCTGAATGCACTTCCAGGAATCCTAGTTCCACAATACATGCTTGATTTGTTCGATATTGTCCATTATTTATGTCCAAGTAGCTACTTTTGTTAGCGCGTTTAGTACACAAATCTAAACGCTCATGCAAGTCCATCCGAACGTCAGACGAAAACTTCAAAAAGTTATATTACAGGTCGAAGAAAATTGTCATAGAATCAATCTTTAGGATGTTGTTATCATAAATCTTCAATCAAGTTCCAACCGGAGAATTCCTATGTCTTTAGAGAAGCCATGGAAAGCAGGTCGCTATCATGTGAAATGCGCATGACCAGGACCTGGCTCTCTGCCAGACCACTGACTCGAAGAGCTCCCATCCAACTCCAGGACACAGTAGAAGCCTCATTCAAGTTTCTAAAGACGGGTGACATCCAGTGGAAGCCCTATGAAGTGCAACTTTATCCATATCCCGCTGGGTTGAAAATCGACCAACCTCAGATTTTCCTCTTCCTGTTCGGATTTCTTCTCAAGTTTTTGCCTGCTATATGAGATCTGTTATACTCACAGACATCATTCAAACAGTTTTAGAAACTTCAGGGTGTTTTCTGTCAAATACTAATAATAATATGCATATATTAGCAACTGGGACTGAGGAGCAGGCCGTTGACTCTGGGCACCTTTCATCCAAGCTACTCAATACTGCCCCTGCAGCCATAAGAAGGCACAGTCAACTTAGTGTATGTACATTTCTGACCCACTGGAATTGTGAGACAGTGAATTTTGTGCGAAATAATCTGTCTTTAAACAATTGTTGGAAAAATGATCTGTGTCATGCATGAAGTAGATGTCCTAACCAATTTTCCAAAACTATAGTTTGATAACAAGACATTTGTGGAGTGGTTGAATATCGAGTTTTAATGACTCCAACCTAAGTGTATGTAAACTTCCGACTTCAATTGTAGGTGTCTTGATAGAGGTCAGCTGGTGAACCTACAGTACATAAACAAATGAAAAGCACACCTGATGTTAAAATATCACTTCTTTAGGTCACCTACAGTATTATTTTATTTGAATGCTTTTCTTGTTTTTGTGAAAATGTTGCCTGCTGAATGCTAGGCTTAATGCTAAGCTAGGCTATCAATACTCTTACACAAATGCTTGTGTAGCTTTGGTTAAAGCATATTTTGAAAATCTGAGATGACAGTGTTGTTAACAAAAGGTTAAGCTTGTGTTTCAATATATTTATTTCATTTCATTTGCGATTTTCATGAATAGGAAACGTTGCGTTATAGTAATGAGATTGAGGCTATGATTACGCTCCCGGATACGGGATTGCTCAACGCTAGAGGTTAACCAGGGCAAGGTGACCGGAAATATGACCGAATACAAACAGTGTAGCTATTCCCTCTTCAAGGATATCAAACAAGCTAAGCGTCAGTATAGAGACAAAGTTGAGTCGCAATTCAATGGCTCAGACACAAGAGGTATGTGGCAGGGTCTACAGTCAATCACAGATTACAAAAAGAAAACCAGCCCCGTCACGGACCAGGATGTCTTGCTCCCAGGCAGACTAAATAACTTTTTTGCCCGCTTTGAGGACAATACAGTGCCACTTACACGCAACCAACACATGCGGACTCTCCTTCACTGCAGCCGATGTGAGTAAAACATTTAAACGTGTTAACCCTCGCAAGGCTGCAGGCCCAGACGGCATCCCCAGCCGCGCCCTCTGAGCATGCGCAGACCAGCTGGCTGGTGTGTTTACGGACATATTCAATCAAACCTTATCCCAGTCTGCTGTTCCCACGTGCTTCAGGAGGGCCACCATTGTTCCTGTTCCCAAGAAAGCTAAGGTAACTGAGCTAAACGACTACTGCCCCGTAGCACTCACTTCCGTCATCATGAAGTGCTTTGAGAGACTAGTCAAGGACCATATCACCTCCACCCTACCTGACACCCTAGACCCACTCCATTTTGCTTACCGCCCAAATAGGTCCACAGACGATGCAATCTCAACCACACTGCACACTGCCCTAACCCATCTGGACAAGAGGAATACCTACGTGAGAATGCTGTTCATCGATTATAGCTCAGCATTCAACACCATAGTACCCTCCAAGCTCGTCATCAAGCTCGAGACCCTGGGTCTCGACCCCGCCCTGTCCAACTGGGTACTGGACTTCCTGACGGGCCGCCCCCAGGTGGTGAACGTAGGTAACAACATCTCCACCCCGCTGATCCTCAACACTGGGGCCCCACAAGGGTGCGTTCTGAGCCCTCCTCTGTACTCCCTGTTCACCCACGAACTGCGTAGCCATGCACGCTTCCAACTCAATCATCAAGTTTGAGGACGACACTCCAGTGATATGCTTGATTACCAACAACGACGAGACGGCCTACAGGGAGGAGGTGAGGGCCCTCGGAGTGTAGTGTCAGGGAAATAACCTCACACTCAACGTCAACAAAACAAAGGAGATGATTGTGGACTTCAGGAAACAGCAGAGGGAGCACCCCCCTATCCACATCGATGGGACAGTAGTGGAGAGGGTAGTAAGATTTAAGTTCCTCGGCGTACACATCACAGAAAAACTGAATTGGTCCACCCACACAGACAGCATCGTGAAGAAGGCGCAGCAGCACCTCTTCAACATCAGGAGGCTGAAGAAATTCGGCTTGTCACCAAAAGCACTCACAAACTTCTAGAGATGTATAATCGAGAGCATCCTGTCGGGCTGTATCACCGCCTGGTACGGCAACTGCTCCGTCCACAATCGTAAGGCCCTCCAGAGGGTAGTGAGGTCTGCACAACGCATCACCGGGGGCAAACTACCTGGCCTCCAGGACACCTACACCACCCGTTGTCACAGGAAGGCCATAAAGATCATCAAGGACAACAACCACCCGAGCCACTGCCTGTTCACCCCACTATCATCCAGAAGGCAAAGCAGGGACCGAGAGACTGAAAAACAGCTTCTATCTCAAGGCCATCAGACTGTTAAACAGCCACCACTAACATTGAGTGGCTGCTGCCAACACACTGACTCAACTCCGTCCACTTTAATAATGGGAATTGATGGGAATTGATGTACAATATATTACTAGTCACTTTAAACAATGCTACTTAATATAATGTTTACATACCCTACATTATTCATCTCATATGTATATGTATATACTGTACTCTATATCATCTACTGCATCTTTATGTAATATATGTATCACTAGCCACCTTAGACTATGCCACTTTGTTTACATACCCTACATTACTCATCTCATATGTATAACTGTACTCGATACCATCTACGGCATCTTGCCTATGCCGTTCTGTACCATCACTCATTCATATCTTTATGTATATATTCTTTATCCCTTTACAATTGTGTGTATAAGGTAGTAGTTTTGGAATTGTTAGGTTAGATTACTCGTTGGTTATTACTGCATTGTCGGAACTAGAAGCACAAGCATTTCGCTACACTTTATTTAACATCTGCTAACCATGTGTATGTGACAAATACATTTGATTTGATTTGATAACTATTCACCTCCCAAAGTCAATACTTTGTAGAGCCACCTTTTGCAACAATTACAGATGCATGTCTCTTGGGGTATGTCTCTATAAGCTTGGCATATCTAGCCACTGGGATGTTTGCCCATTCTTCAAGGCAAAACTGCTCTAGCTCCATCAAGTTGGTGAACCTCTGTCCTAATCTCAAATCTCTGGAAGACTGTAACAGGTTCCCCCTCAAGAGTTTCCCTGTATTTAGTGCCATCTATCATTCCTTCAATTCTGATCAGTTTCCCTGCCACTGCCGATAAAAACATGGGATGGGTTCTCGGGATGATGAGAGGTGTTGGGTTTGCGGCAGAAATGGCATTTTCCTTGATGTCAAAAAGCTCAATTTTAGTCCCATCTGACCAGAGTACCTTCTTCCATATGTTTGGGGAGTCTCCGACATGCCTTTTGGCAATCAACAAATTTGTTTGCTTATTTTTTTCTTTAAGCAAAGACGTTTTTCTGACCACTCTTCCGTAATGCCCAGCTCTATGGAGTATATGGTTTAAAGTGGTCCTATGGACAGATACTCCAATCTCCGCTGTGGAGTTTGTATCTCCTTCAGGGTTATCTTTGGTCTCGTTGTTGCCTATCTGATTAATTTCCTCCTTGCCTGGTCCGTGAGTTTTGGTGGGTGGCCCTCTCTTGGCAGGTTTGTTGTGGTTCCATATTATTTCCATTTTTTATTAATGGATTCACTGGTGCTCCATGGGATGTTCAAAGTTTCTGATATTTTTTAGAACCCAACCCTGATCTGTAAATCTCCACGACTTGCTTCCTGACCTGTTTAGAGAGCTCCTTGGTCTTCATGCTGCCGCTTGCTTGGTGGTGCCCCCTGCTTAGTGTTTCTGCAGAATCTGGAGCCTTTCAGAACAGGTGTATGTGTACTGACATCATGTGACAGATCATGTGACACTAAAATAATGTCCACCTGTGTGCAATTTAACTAATTATGTGACTTCGGAAGGTAATTGGTTGCACCAGATCTTGTTTAGGGGCTTCATAGTAAAAGGAGTGAATACTTATGCACGCATCACTATTCTGTTTTTAAGTTTTTTCCATTTCACTTCACCAATTTAAACTATTTTGTGTATGTCCATTACATGAAATCCAAATAAAAATCCATTTAAATTACAGGTTGTAATGCAACAAAATAGGAAAAATGCCAAAGGGGATGAATACTTTTGCAAGGCACTGTATCACCTATTTTCATAATTGTGGGTGATCTGTAAAAAACATACTTTTGTCTTTCCTGCCATGTTAGAGCAGCAAAATATTGCACAGACATTTAACATGGTGAAACATAGACTTGTTTTAGTCACATTATGGCGAGCAGACACACTTGGAAGCCCAGTACCCAGAGGTCAGTGATTGCACTCCCCTATGTCCTGCTCACTCCGGCCATAGGCATTGAATAGACCCCAAAATGTACTGCATATGTGTGCCAGTTCACGCAAAAGTTGGCATTCATAAAAACTGAACTTGATGTGAGAATGTGCATTCCTCCACGCAAAATTTTAACTATGCGTATGCACATCTGCTCGTGGTTGAAAAGTTGCAATGCAAGCTGGCAAGTAAGTATTTTGTGCAAATGGCGGCTATGATGAAAAGCTTATTCATAAAAGAAAATTTAACAGGAAAATATATTAACAAGAATGCAACCATTTGCTGACGAGCAAAAATCTGTTTGAATTTTTTTATCTAAAATAATTAGACATAGGAATCTTATTCCTATTTATTTTATTTTCATAACCACTGCAGAATATATTCCTCACCTTTTCTAACCATGATGGGTTCATATTCCCGAAGGACCCATACAACAAATTACCATGCACAGCTCTCATTTAATTGGACCGAGTAGCCTAGTAAATAGATAGGCTATATGTTTTTTATGTTTTGTAATATCATTGGCAGTGTGGTGTATAACACCTGTCTACAGTCAAATTTAACAGCGGATCTTTTACATTGAATCCATCAAGTTATTGGCAGGTGCACAGGTACAGTGAAATGTCTTTTCTTGCTCTTTCCCAACAATGCAGTAATGAATATCAGTAGCACTATTCAAAAAAATGATACAAAAGTCAAGTAGAAGAAAATAGAACTGTAACTACTGAAAGTAGTGTAATTGCATTTATTTGCCAGTCCTACAATGTTTCAGAATCCACGGGCATTCCATCATATTAAACAAATGTTTTGCATCAACGTGTCCTCCAACCCACTGACAAGTCCACGACAATTTACCATTGTTTTCTCTTCCAGAACCTGACAGTCCTTTCCCAGATACAGCATAAATTACTGCTGAAGATTAAAACATTCTGCCAACACAGTAAATAGACCGGTGGCTTATGTAAAATATTTCACTGCTGTATGATGGGAGCGCGACATCATTGCCTATTTTATCTCAGAGACATTAGCATACCAAGGCAGAACACACAAACCCAATAATCTATTGAAAACTATTGATAAATATTAAAAACAATTCTTATTTTACATTCCATGGCCTAATAAAGGGTGTTATTGTCACCATAAAAAGGTGAATGGAGGCATTATCCAGGCAGCGTTATAATGCATTTCACACCCGCACAGTTTTATGAACGGTCAGATTTATAACTGGAAACATGGGTATGTATGGTGTGCGCCAAGATTATAAATCTCAATATGTTTGTATGTGCAGAGATTTTACAGAAATGGCTCAGGCAGATATTTAGTGCATTTGTGAATAAGGCCCCTGGTGTTGGGACTGGTGCTTGTGCTGGGGCCGTGTCTGGTGCTGGAACTGGGATTAAAACATCCCCACAGCATGATGGTGCCAAAACCATGCTTCTGTCACGCCCTGGTCGAAGTATTTTGTGTTTATCTTCATGTATTGGGTCAGGCCAGGGTGTGGCATGGGTTTTTGTATGTGGTGTGTATATATTGGGATTGTAGCTAGTGGGGTGATCTAGCAAAGTCTATGGCTGTCTGGAGTGGTTCTCAATCAGAGGCAGGTGTTTATCGTTGTCTCTGATTGGGAACCATATTTAGGCAGCCATATTCTTTGAATTTGTCGTGGGTGATTGTCCTTGTTCCTGTCTATGTGTTAGTGTACACAAGTATAGGCTGTTTCGGTTTTCGTTACGTTTATTGTTTTTTGTAGTGTTTTGTATTTAGATTCGTGTTACGTTTGTTTATTAAATTATGGATCGCAATCTACACGCTGCATTTTGGTCCGACTCTCCTTCACACCTAGAAAACCGTTACAGCTTCCCTGTAGGAATGGTATTGGCCAGATGATGAGCAGTGCCTGGTTTCTTCCAGACGTAGTCACTTGGAATGTATTTCAATTAACATGTGTGCCTTGTTGAAAGTTCATTTGTGGAATGTATTTCCTTCTTAATGCGTTTGAGCCAATCAGTTGTGTTGTGACAAGGTAGGGGTGGTATACAGATTGTTTTACCTATTTGGTAAAATACCAAGTGCATATTATGGTGAGAACAGCTCAAATAAGCAAAGAGAAAAAACGGTCCATCATTACTTTAAGCCATGAAGGTCAGTCAATATGGAACATTTCAAGAACTTTGGACGTTTCTTCAGGTGCAGTCGACATCTCAACATCAACTGTTCAGAGGAGACTGTGGGAATCAGGCCTTCATGGTCAAATTACTGCAAAGAAACCACTACTAAAGGACACCAATAAGAAGAAGATACTTTATTTGGCCAAGAAACACGAGCAATGGACAATAGACCGGTGGAACTCTGTCCTTTGGTCTGATGAGTCCAAATTTCAGATTTTCTGTTCCAGCCACCGTGTCTTTATGAGATGCAGAGTAGGTGAACAGTTGATCTCTGCATGTGTGATTCCCACTGTGAAGCATTGAGGAGGAGATGTGATGGTGTGGGGACTTTACATTTTTTACAACAGGACAATGACAAACACACCTCCAGGCTGTGTAAGGTCTATTTGACCAAGAAGGAGAGTGATGGAGTGGTGCATCACATGGCTCCAGAATCACCCAACCTCTACCCAGTTGAGATGGTTTGGGATGAGCTGGACCGTAGAGTGAAGGAAAAGCAGCGAACTAGTGCTCAGCATATGTGGTAACTCCTTCAAGACTGTTGTCATACTTGATGAAGCTTCCAGGTGAAGCTGGTTGATAGATTGCTAAGAGTGTGCAAAGCTGTCAAGGCAAAATGTGGCTACTTTAAAGAAATTAAAATATAAAATATTTTTTTACTTGTTTAAGAATTTTTTGGTAACTACTGTACATGATTCCATATTTGTTTGTTTTTAATAGTTTGTCTTCGCTATTATTCTATAATGTAGAAAATAGTGAAAATATGAAAAACCCTTGAATGAGTAGGTGTGTTCAAACTTTTGACTGGTACTGTATCTTTTTTTATTTTGATTGTTCAGTGGGTGCTGCAGCACTCAGCACCACCTACTTCCAGCAGCTATGCTTGCTCTTAGAACCAGTGGTTTATTGTACTAAAGTAAAGAATACTTTAAAGTACTACTTGTCATTTTTTGGGGTATCTGTACTTTACTATTTATATTTTTGACAACTTTTACTTCACTAGATTCCTAAATAAAATAAGGTACTTTCTACGCCATACATTTTCCCTGACTCCCAAAAGTACTCGTTACATTTTCAATGCTAAGCTGGACAGGAAAATTGTCCAAATCACGCACTTAGAGAAAATCCCTGGTCATCCCTACTGCATCTTATCTATCGGACTCACTAAAAACAAATGCTTAATTTGTAAATTATGTCTGAGTGTTGGAGTGTGCCCCTGGCTATCTGTAAATAAAAAAACAAGAAAAGCATTCCTTCTGGTTTGCTTAATATATGTTGATTTAGAAAAATGTATACTTTTACTTTTGATACTTAAGTATGTTTCAAACAAAACACTTTTGACTTTTACTCAAGTAGTATTTTACTGGGTGACTTTCACTTTTACTTGAGTCATTTTCTTTTAAGATATCTTCACTTTTATTCAAGTATGACAATTGGGTACTTTTTCCACCACTGCTTAGAAACCAAGGCATTGAAGTGGCTTGCAAAATTATTCACCCCTTGGTATTTTTATTTTTTTGAATAATTTGATTTACACAATATTCCTACCACTTTGAAGACGCAAAATATTTTTTATTGTGAAACAAACCAAAAAAACGTAAATCTTGAGCCTGCATAACTATTCAGCCCCCCAAAGTCAATACTTTGTAGAGCCACCTTCTGCAGAAATTACAGCTGCAAGTCTCTTGGGACACGTCTCTATAAGCTTGGCACATCTCGCCACTGGGATCTTTACCCATGCTTCAAGGTAAAACTGCTCCAGTTGCTTCAGTTTGGATTGGTTCCGCTGGTGTACAGCAATCTTTAAGTCATACCACAGATACTCAATTGGATTGAGGTCTGAGCTTTGATGAGGCCATTCTAAAACATTTAGATGTTTCCCCTTAACCACTCGAGTGTTGCTTTAGCAGTATGCTTAGGGTCATTGTCCTTCTGGAAGGTGAACCTCCGTCCCAGTCTCAATTCTATGGAAGACTGAAACAGGTTTCCCTCAAGTAGGTTTTCATCAAGGATCTATGTACTTTGCTCTGTTCATCTTTCCCACGATTCTGACCAGTTTCCCAGTCTCTGCCGATGAAAAACATCCCCACAGCATGATGCTGCCACCACCATGCTTCACTGTGGGGATGACGTTCTCGGGGTGAAACAAGTCATTTTTTTCATTTTTCATTTAACTTTTTTTCATTTTCTGTATGTCCATTTCATCAAATCCCAATAAAAATCTATTTAAATTTCAGGTTGCAATGCAACAAAATAGGAAAAACGCCAAGGGGGATGAATACTTTTGCAAGACTTTATATAACTCTCATGTCATAAACCTAGCAAGACTGAACCTTTTGTTCAGTGAGTTGGATAATTGTCACAGGAGTTGTGCGTGGGGAGATGACTATTGAAATATGTCAATCCATCTTTCAATGGGTAAAGCTACAACATATTTCACAGGCTATTTGTTTACATAAGTTGCACTTTCACATCTACAGCCAAGTATTGTTGTGTTTTTCAGTGCTAAATCCTTTGTTTGATCCTGAAACAGAGATTCAACTCAATGACATGCAACTACATTACTACTCAATTAAAGTTCCACCAACAATACTATATTGTACCTTAAGAGTATTTTGAAATTGAAAAGCCATAATAGGTTCATAATTTAAGCTTATTGATGTTCAGTTTGCAATACTGTTGAAGAACATTACAAAACACAATGGCACTTTTATCATTTGGATGTGTCTGCTGGGAGCTATATTGACAATTTATCTGCTATTCCAAGACCTCTGCATATTTAAGTTTTCTGCAGTTCTTATTAAAGAATATGTAAAAAGAGGGATTGATATAGAAAGCAAACTTTTAAATAATTGAGCAATCTGTTAAAATGAGCTAAAACACGGCTCTCATCATCAAGCAGTGCCTGATGCAGCAGCGAACAGCACAGCTCCGAGGTCTACTGCAGTCTCTCATCAATAACCCCCAACGCCTGAGTCTGTGATGTGTTCCAAATTGCACCCTATTCCCTGTATTGTGCACTACTTTTGACCAGCATCCTAAATAGGAAATAGGGTGCCATTTGGGATGAGCATAGCTGAGCCCCACTGTCTTTTATCTGCCCTGCTCCCCAAGCTGTCTCCTTAATGAACTGCTGCCCACACAGTCCCATGAAAGGCGGTGGGAAATTATTCCTATTTTAATAGATCCTTAACTCATAGCCCCATGCAGCCCCTGACAACACCAGTCCCTGATTGCAACTTACTCTGTGAAACTGCAAAGCCTCTGAACTTCAAATGTTCGGCAGCAGCAGAGTCAGTGAGAGTATCAGTATCTGAACGTCTTTAAAACAGTGTTTCCAAAATGACATGTTAGGGGGTTAATGACTTACCACCATGTCTGGCTTCGTTTGAAAAGCATCAATCTGACCTAATGCATTGTTACATGTAATAGACCAGTAATGAATCTGTGGTATTATGGGTACTGCTACAGATCTATAGGTCAGGAATCAGATATCAGAGTTCTTAAGAACATTAACGTAGGCCTATGATTTTACACACATCGATTACAGCCTAGTAACCATTTAATGGCTGACAGTGAGCGATTAAGGGATATTTACCAATAGTCCAGGTCAAGTGAGAGACCACAAAAGACAGAAACCCCAGCGGTTTGTATCAGTATTACAGTCTAAAGAATGTCCACCATTGTAAATGCATCTGAACATTGTGTTTTGATGTATCTGAAATCTGGATAAGGATAGGATTAGAAAAAATAAGATATTACAGTATTTCTCAAAGCAACCTTTGATGCCAATGCAGAGCCAAACTGCACAAAGGAAAAAGATCAGACACAGGAATTTTTAATGAATCATTTCAATAGATGACCTTCAAACCTCTGGTGAAAGCGAGAGTGCAATGCTAGTTTTTTCTATTAAGAGGAAACATTGGTAAACAAAGAAGGTGAGTACTTCAATTCAGGTACTATGCTACATGACCAAAAGCATGTGGAGACCTGCTCGTCGATCATCTCATTCCAAAATCATGGGCATTAATGTAGAGTTGGTCCCCCCTTTGCTGCTGTAACAGACTCTTCTGGGAAGGCTTTCCACTAGATTTTGGAACATTGCTGTGGGGACTTGCTTCCATTCAGCCACAAGAGCATTAGTGAGGTGATTATCCCTGGTTCACAGTCAGCGTTCCAATTCATCCTAAAGGTGTTCGATGGGGTTGAGGTCAGGGCTTTAAGGCCATTCAAGTTCTTCCACACCGATCAATACAAACCATTTCTGCATGGACCTCAAATGGAGTAACCAAGTAAGTGTTAAACAAATCAAAATATATTGTATTTTAAATTCTTCATAGTAGCCACCCTTTGCCTTGATGACAGCTTTGGACACTCTCAACCAGCTGCATGAGGTAGTCACCTGGAATGCATTTCAATTAACAGGTGTGCCATGTTAAAGTTAATTTCTTTCCTTCTCAATGCTTTTGAGCCTATCAGTTATGTTTTGACAAGGAAGGGGTGGTTTACAGAAGATAGCCCTATTTGGTTAAAGACCAAGTCTATATTATGATGAGAACAGCTCAAATAAGCAAAGATAAATGACAGTCCATCATCACTTTAAGAAATGAAGGTCAGTCAATCCAGAAAATGTCAAGAACTTTGAAAGTTTCTTCAAGTGCAGTCGCAAAACCCATCAAGTGCTATTATGAAAATGGCTCTCATGAGGACCACCACAGGAAAGGAAGACCAGGAGTTACCTTCGCTGTAGAGGATAAGTTCATTAGAGTTAACTGCACCTCAGATTGCAGCCCAAATAAATGTGTCAGAGTTCAAGTAACAGACACATCTCAACATCAACTGTTCACCAGTCTCAATGTCAACAATGAAGAGGCAACTCCGGGATTGTCACGTCCTGACCTTAGTTCCTTTTTTATGTCTCCATTTTGGTTTGGTCAGGGCGTGAGTTGGGGTGGGCATTCTATGTTTTTCATTCTATGTTTTGTTCTGTGTGTTGTATTTCTATGTGTTTGGCCTGGTATGGTTCCCAATCAGAGGCAGCTGTCAATCGTTGTCTTTGATTGAGAACCATACTTAGGTAGTCTGTTCCCACCTGTGTTTGTGGGTAGTTGTTTTCTGTTTTTGTATTCTGTACCAGACAGAACTGTTTTGGTTTCGTTCATTCTCTTTTGTTGTTTTTCCATTCAGTGGTCAATTCATAATAAAAGATGAACATGTACGACGCTGCACCTTGGTCCTAACCTTCTTCAACCCACGACAGCCATTACAGGGATGCTGGCCTTCCAGGCAGAGATACTCTGTCCAGTGTCTGTTTTTGCCCATGTTAATCTTTTATTTGTTGGGGCCAGTCTGAGATATGGCTTTTTCTTTGCAACTCTGCTTAGCAGGCCATCATCCATGAGTTGTCTCTTCACTGTTGACCTTGAGACTGATGTTTTGCGGGTACTATTTAATGAAGATTCCAGTTGAGGACTTGTGAGGCGTCTGTTTCTCAAACTAGACGCTCTAATGTATTTGTCCTCTTGCTCAGTTGTGCACCAGGGCCTCCCACTCCATTCTATTCTGGTTAGAGACAGTTTGCACTGTTCTGTGAAGGGTTTAGTACACAGCGTTGTAAGAGATCTTCAGTTTCTTGGCAATTCCTCGCATGGAATAGCCTTCATTTGTTTCTGGCAATTTTGAGCCTGTAATCGAACCCACAAATGCTGATGCTCCAGATACTGAACCAATCTAAAGAAGGCCAGTTTTATTGCTTCTTTAATCAGAACAGCAGTTATCAGCTGTGCTAACATAATTGCAAAAGGGTTTTCTAAAGATCAATTAGCCTTTTAAAATTATGAACTTAGATTAGCTAACACAATGTGCCATTGGAGCACAGGAGTGATGGTCGCTGATAATGGGCCTCTGTACGCCTATATAGATATTCCATTAACCTCTCTGCGCATGGAACCCGCTACCGGAATGAAATTCCACAACATACGGTGATCGCTACATAAATAGTCATATTAAACATTCCTGAAAATGTGTCTCACATGTATTGAAAGCCTAGAATCTTGCTAATCCAACTGCGTTGTCAGATTTAAAAAAGGGTTTACTGCGAAATAATACGATGCGATAATCTGAGCATAGAGCTCCATAAAAAAATTTTTTTTAACCAGCACAGGCGTAACATAATCACAAACTGCATTAAAATAATCATTTACCTTTGACGATCTTCGTCTGCTTTTAATTCCAATGCTCATTGTTACACAATGAATGGTCTTTTGTTTGATCAAATCTGTTTTTATAGCCTAACACGAAACATTTTGTGAACCGCTTGTGTAGTGAATTCCGTCTCATTCCATTTTCAATGACACATTCCAGGTAAATAACCCACACAGAACGTGACTTTTCCAGTCATGTTTGGTTTCACTGATTGTAACACAATCAAACGTGACGGGCCATTTCGCGGAACGTATTGACTGAAAGAAACCGATTTGAAGACAACAAGTCATGACATCATTGTGCACCAATGATTTGCCCGCTGTTTCGTTGATTGACTGTCTTTTAACCCAATGACCACTGACCGTCTTGAAATCTAGCTGGGTAGATTGCCAATGAGCTGAGGTAAACTGCAATAGGTCATGTTTATGTGTTCCAAGACCAACCCATATAGTAAGCTCCAGCATAAAGAGAGTCATTCGCTATTGAAGTTTCATACCGGAAGGAGAAACACATATTACGCACCGCATTGTTTGGTAAACGCGCAGATTCAGCTGTTTATATATCAATCAGTATGGCGACTAAGTCAGGGAAAGCTGAATCTAAGTCTAGATATACAGATGTACACACAATTTTAGAATAAATTGATTGGGAAAGTGAGACAGAGATTGTTATCAGACGATTCATTTAGCGATTGTGGAGGAATATTTTTTGAACGGGAGAGGACATCGTTTTGGACTGGTAAGGTCTTATCATGCGAATGCCCTTGTTTGAAATTAATAATATAAAATGTTATTTGTGATATTTATTTTATTTTAGAAGCAATATATAAACATGTAATTTCATGAAATGTGAGATGCGTGTGTCTGCCGCCCCACCCCAACCCACATGAAATAGCCTATTTGATGCTGTTGAGGGGAGGACAGACCCACAACAATGGCCAAACTGAAATGGAGACATGATAAATGTCATGTAGCACGCTCATTTTGGAAGTTATCATTGCACAAGTACTGTTGCCCTCTTATATTTTTCACTGAAATTGTCCCCATCATCCTATCTGAATGTTTGTTTTATCTTGTTCATTTTAAAGATGATACAAAAATAAAATAAAAAAACATGTTTTTTTCTATAGTTTTATCATAACCAGATCTATTGTGTTATATTCTCCTACATTCAATTCACATTTACACAAACTTCAGAGTGTTTTCTTTCAAATGGTACCAAGAATATGCATATCCTTAGTTCTGTGCCTGAGCAACAGGCTGTTAGATTTGGATATGTCTTCAGGCGGAAATTGCACAAAGTAGGGGGGTAACTGTAAGAGGTTAAAAAAATATATGTAAAAGCCGTTTCCAGATTCAATAGTCATTTACATTAACAATGTCTACATTTGTATTTCTGATCAATTTGATGTTATTTAATTGGACAAAAACAAGGACATTTCTAAGTGACCCTAAACTTTTGAATGGTTGTGATATACATACATACATACATACATACATACATACATACACACTTTTCGGTGGAAGCATACCAAGCGTTTATGTAAGGACATCTCTCTCAGTAGACAAAACATTACAAACAGCTAGCAGCCAAGTAGATTGGTCATGAATTTTGGGGAGCTGCCTCAGCTGGAGGCATCACATTCACAGGTGCGTTAAATGACTGCCATGACCCGAGGAAGCATTAATTAGTGTTGTCATCGTCCTCCTTGACATCAGGCGCTGTGCTGGTGATGGCAATCCATCTCTCGGTTAAGCAATCGCATGCACATTTCTTTAAGTGGTGCTTGGCTGAGCGCAAGCGGTGCTAGACCATTTGGCTGAGGATAAAGGGGACTACTGGGGAACTGCTCAAAGTTCCATGTGCATGCTAAATCTTTGAACTCGCTACTAGTGAATGTTCTTTAGTTCAGTCATTAGTTGTCATAAAATCCAGTGCACTGCAAAGTGGAGTTTCAACTTTGTGATCACTGTAGCACTGGTTAGGTTGGGGAGGTAGTCGATTTCAAACCAGCCAGAGTATGTATCCACCAGTGCCAGATGCTCTTTTCCCCGCCACTCAAAAATGTCTGCTGAAGTGAGAGACTATGGCAGGTCTGGAACCTCGTGTAGGTGGAGGGGCTCTTTCATCTGATGTGGTTTGAGTATGTTGCAGGGCACACATTTGGACACCTCTGTCGATGTTGGCATACATGAAGGACTAGAATATGGTTGCTCTGTCCCTGTTCTTTGTGGCCTCAATGCGATGGTGTCCCTGATGGACCGATTTCGCTTACTATTGCTAAAGTGTGTGTGGTATGACAAACCTCTGACCCCATAGTAGGCTGCCGTCACTGACACTGAGCTCAGTGAGCTAGTCCAAATTGGTGAAATTAAATGAAAAAAAGAAAAGGCTGAAAAGTAGTGCGTGCATACGTATTTGCTATGAAGCCAATAAATAAGATCTACTGACAACCAAAACCTTCAGAAGTCACATTATAAGTTAAATAAAGTCCACCTTTGTGCAATCTATGTGTCACATGATCTGTCATATGATCTCAGTACATATATACCTGTTCTGAAAGGTCCCAGATTCTGCAGAAACACTAAGGGGCACCACCAAGCAAGCGGCACCATGAAGTCCAAGGAGCTCTCCAAACAGGTCAGGGACAAAGTTGTGGAGAAGTACAGATCGGGGTTGGGTTATAAAAAATATCCAAAACTTTGAAATTCCCACAGAGCACCATGAAATCCATTATTAAAAAATGGAAAGAATATACCACCACAACAAACTTGCCAAGAGAGGGCCACCCACCAAAGGTCACAGACCAGGAAAGGAGGGATTAATCAGCGAAGACAACAACGAGACCAAAGAGACCAACAGCGGAGATTGGAGTATCTGTCCACAAGAAAAAAAATGTTGCATCTTCAAAGTGGTAGGCATGTTGTGTAAATCAAATGACACAAACCATCAAAAAATCTTTGCAAGCCATTGGCGCAGCATCACCCATCCTCAGAACCCTTTAGACTCAGTACCATTGAACACACTGTGCCCAATCACCACTGCATCACAAACAAACAAAATCAAATCAAACTATTTCTGTCACGCCCTGGTCTTAGTATTTTGTGTTTTCTTTATTATTTTGGTCAGGCCAGGGTGTGACATGGGTTATTTATGTGGTGTGTTTTGTCTTGGTGTTTTTGTAGGTCATGGGATTGTGGTTAGTGGGGTTGTCTAGAATAGTCTATGGCTGCCTGGAGTGGTTCTCAATCAGAGGCAGGTGTTTATCGTTGTCTCTGATTGGGAACCATATTTAGGCAGCCATATTCTTTGAGTGTTTCGTGGGTGATTGTTCCTGTCTCTGTTTGCACCAGATAAGGCTGTTTAGGTTTTCCACGTTTATTGTTTTTTGTATTCAGTTGTTCATGTGTACTATTTCGTATTAAAAGAACCATGGACACTTACCACGCCGCATATTGGTCCTCCGATCCTTTTCACCTCTCCTCTTCGGAAGAAGAAGAGGAGGAAATCCCTAACAATTTCTCACATGCGCCGAATACAATTTCCTTACTGTGAAATCGTCCGGTCCTCTGGCAGTCTCTATGGGGGTGCCACAGGGTTCAATTCTCGGGCCGACTCTTTTCTCTGTATATATCAATGATGTTGCTCTTGCTGCGGGCGATTCCCTGATCCACCTCTACGCAGACGACACCATTCTGTAGACTTCCGGCCCGTCCTTGGACACTGTGCTATCTAACCTCCAAACGAGCTTCAATGCCATACAGCACTCCTTCCGTGGCCTCCAACTGCTCTTAAACGCTAGTAAAACCAAATGCATGCTTTTCAACCGTTCGCTGCCTGCACCCGCACGCCTGACTAGCATCATCACCCTGTAAAAGTCCAGTGCCCATTTGATTAGTTGTTAATGAGTCTTATGGCTTGGGGGTAGAAGCTGCTAAGGAACCTTTTGGTTCTACACTTAGCACTCCGGTACCGCTGTTTAATACATCTCAGAAAGACATCTCATGGATGGGTGTTCATCGTTGCCTCCCCGAATATCAATTTAAATCAAATGTATTTATAAAGCCCCTTTTACATCAACCGATGCCACAAAGTGCTATACAGAAACCCGGCCTAAAACCTCAAACAGCAAGCAATACAGAAGCACGGGGGCTAGGAAAAACTCCATACAAAGGCAGAAACCTACGAAGAAACCTAGAGAGGAACTAGGCTCTGAGGGGTGGCCAGTCCTCTTCTGGCTGTGCCAGGTGGAGATTATAACAGAACACTAGGAAATTCATGTATATCCCACGGATGCACTGATACAGAAAACATCTACCACCTTTTTGTTGAGTGCTCCATGGCCAGGCAGGTCTGGACCCTGTTTGTTCCCTCTGTCTCCCCCAACAGGTTGATGACCCTACCTCGCTTGACAGTGGAGAACATCACCAACTCAAATTTTCCAGTCGCAGCCCCAACACCAGCACAATCCCAAGTTTCAGCCCCAGCACCAACCCCTCCAGCAACCATGGACAAAGTAGGGGCCAACACAACTGTCACCTCCATCAAGCTGCTACTCGTCAACACCTTGCCCTTCCCTTATACAAAATGTATCAAATTGAAAACACAGCCATGAAATCTCCATGGACAAACATTGGCAGTAGAATGGTCTTACTGAAGGTCTCAGTGACTTTCAATGTGGCACTGTCATGGGATGCCACCTTTTCAAAAATCAGTTCATCAAAATTCTGTCCTGCTAGAGCTGCCCTAGTCAACTGTAAGTGTTGTTAATGTGAAGTGGAAAGGAGCAACAATGGCTCAGCCGCGAAGTGGTAGGCCACACAAGCAAACAGAACAGGACCGCCGAGTGCTGAAGCACGTACCGCATAAAAATTGCCTGCCCACGAGTGGCATAACTCACTACCGAGTTCAAAACTGCCTCTGGAAGCAACGTCAGCACAATAACTGTTCATCGGGAGCTTCATGAAATATTTTTCCACGGCTGAGCAGCCACACACAAGTCTAAGAACACCATGCCCAATGCTAAGCCTTGGCTGGAGTGGTGTAAAGCTTGCCGCCATTGGACTCTGGAGTGGTGGAAACGCGTTCTCTGGAGTCACGCTTCACCATCTGGCAGTCTGACGGACGAACCAGGATTTTGCGGATACCAGGAGAAAGCTAGCTGACCCAATGCATAGTGACAAGAGTAAAGATTGGTTGAGGAGGAATAATGGTCTGGGGCTGTTTTTCATGGTTCGGACTTGGCCCGTATGTTCCAGTGAAGTGAAATCTTAACCCTACAGAACACCCGAGTGGTGCAGTGGCATAAGACACTGCATCTCAGTACAAGAGGCATCACATCTGGCCATGATTGGGAGTCCCATAGTTCTGTTTTTATTTTATCTTTTACTTCACCTTTATTTAACCAGGTAGGCAAGTTGAGAACAAGTTCTCATTTACAATTGCGACCTGGCCAAGATAAAGCAAAGCAGTTTGACACATACAACGACACAGAGTTACACATGGAGTAAAACAAACATACAGTCAATAATACAGTAGAAACAAGTCTATATACGATGTGAGCAAATGAGGTAAGATAAGGGAGACAAAGGCAAAAAAAGGCCACGTTGGCAAAGTAAATACAATATAGCAAGTAAAACACTGGAATGGTAGATTTGCAGTGGAAGAATGTGCAAAGTAGAAATAAAAATAATGGGGTGCAAAGGAGCAAAATAAATAAATAAATAAAAAATAAATAAATTCAGTAGGGTAGTGTTTGTTTGGGCTAAATTATAGGTAGGCTATGTACAGGTGCGGTAATATGTGAGCTGCTCTGACAGTTGGTGCTTAAAGCTAGTGAGGGAGATAAGTGTTTCCAGTTTCACAGATTGTTGTAGTTCGTTCCAGTCATTGGCAGCAGAGAACTGGAAGGAGAGGCGGCCAAAGGAAGAATTGGTTTTGGGGGTGACCAGAGAGATATACCTGCTGGAGCGCGTGCTACAGGTGGGTGATGCTATGGTGACCAGCGAGCTGAAATAAGGGGGGACTTTACCTAGCAGGGTCTTGTAGATGACATGGAGCCAGTGGGCTTGGTGACGAGTATGAAGCGAGGGCCAGCCAACGAGAGCGTACAGGTCGCAATGGTGGGTAGTATATGGGGCTTTGGTGACAAAACGGATGGCACTGTGATAGACTGCATCCAATTTGTTGAGTAGGGTATTGGAGGCTATTTTGTAAATGACATCGCCGAAGTCGAGGATTTGTAGGATGGTCAGTTTTACAAGGGTATGTTTGGCAGCATGAGTGAAGGATGCTTTGTTGCGAAATAGGAAGCCAATTCTAGATTTAACTTTGGATTGGAGATGTTTGATGTGGGTCTGGAAGGAGAGTTTACAGTCTAACCAGACACCTAGGTATTTATAGTTGTCCACGTATTCTAAGTCAGAGCCGTCCAGAGTAGTGATGATGGACAGGCGGGCAGGTGCAGGCAGCGATCGGTTGAAGAGCATGCATTTAGTTTTACTTGTATTTAAGAGCAATTGGAGGCCACGGAAGGAGAGTTGTATGTCATTGAAGCTTGCCTGGAGGGTTGTTAACACAGTGTCCAAAGGGACAGAAGTATACAGAATGGTGTCGTCTGCGTAGAGGTGGATCAGAGACTCACCAGCAGCAAGAGCGACATCATTGATTTATTTAGAGAAGAAGAATTTAACCCTGTGGCACCCCCATAGAGACTGCCAGAGGTCCGGACAGCAGACCCTCTGATTTGACACACTGAACTCTATCAGAAAAGTAGTTGGTGAACCAGCCGAGTCAATCATTTGAGAAACCAAGGCTGTCGAGTCTGCCGATGAGGGTGTGGTGATTGACAGAGTCGAAAGCCTTGGCCAGATCAATGAATACGGCTGCACAGTAATGTTTCTTATCGATGGCGGTTAAGATATCGTTTAGGACCTTGAGCGTGGCTGAGGTGCACCCATGACCAGCTCTGAAACCAGATTGCATAGCAGAGAGGGTATGGTGAGATTCGAAATGGTCGGTAATCTGTTGTTGACTTGGCTTTCGAAGACCTTAGAAAGGCAGGGTAGGATAGATATAGGTCTGTAGCAGTTTGGTTTAAGAGTGTCTCCCCCTTTGAAGAGGGGGATGACCGCAGCTGCTTTCCAATCTTTGGGAATCTCAGACGACACAAAAGAGAGGTTGAACAGGCTAGTAATAGGGGTGGCAACAATTTTGGCAGATCATTTTGGAAAGAAAGGGTCCAGATTTTGTAGCCCGGCTGATTTGTAGGGGTCCAGATGTTGCAGCTCATTCAGAACATCAGCTGACTGGATTTGGGAGAAGGAGAATTGGGGAAGGCTTTGGCGAGTTGCTGTGGGGGGTGCAGTGCTGTTGACCGGGGTAGGGGTAGCCAGTTGGAAAGCATGGCCAGCCATAGAAAAATGCTTATTGAAATTCTCAATTATAGTGGATTTATCAGTGGTGACAGTGTTTCCTATCTTCAGTGCAGTGGGCCGCTGGGAGGAGGTGTTCTTATTCTCCACGGACTTTACAGTGTCCCAGAACTTTTTTGAGTTACTGTTGCAGGAAGCAAATTTCTGCTTGAAAAAGCTAGCCTTGGCTTTTCTAACTGCCTGTGTGTAATGGTTTCTAGCTTCCCTGAAAAGCTGCATATCACGGGGGCTGTTCGATGCTAATGCAGAACGCCATAGGATGTTTTTGTGTTGGTTAAGTGTAGTCAGGTCTGGGGAAAACTAAGGGCTATATCTGTTCCTGGTTCTAAATTTCTTGAAAGGGGCATGCTTATTTAAGATGGTTAGGAAGGCATTTAAAAAAAATAACCAGGCATCCTCTACTGATGGGATGAGATCAATATCCTCCCAGGATACCCCGGCCAGGTCGATTAGAAAGGCCTGCTTGCTGAAGTGTTTCAGGGAGCGTTTGACAGCGATGAGTGGAGGTTGTTTGACCGCTGACCCATTACGGATGCAGGCAATGAGGCAGTGATTGCTGAGATCTTGGTTGAAGACAGCAGAGGTGTATTTAGAGGGCAAGTTGGTTAGGATGATATCTATGAGGGTCCCCGTGTTTACAGCTATGGGGAGGTACCTGTTAGGTTCATTGATAATTTGTGTGAGATTGAGGGCATCAGGCTTAGATTGTAGGATGGCTGGGGTGTTAAGCATGTTCCAGTTTAGGTCGCCTAGCAGCACGAGCTCTGAAGATAGATGGGGGGCAATCAGTTCACATATGGTGTCCAGAGCACAGCTGGGGGCAGAGGGTGGTCTATAGCAGGCGGCAAAGGTGAGAGACTTGTTTTTAGAGTGGTGGATTTTTAAACATAGAAGTTAAAATTGTTTGGGTACAGACCTGGATAGTAGGACAGAACTCTGCAGGCTATCTTTGCAGTAGATTGCAACACCGCCCCCTTTGGTAGTTCTATCTTATCTGAAAATGTTGTAGTTTGGGATGAACATTTCAGAATTTTTGGTGGTCTTCCTAAGCCAGGATTCAGACACAGCTAGAACATCCGGGTTGGCAGAGTGTGCTAAAGCAGTGAATAAAACAAACTTAGGGAGGGGGCTTCTAATGTTAACATGCATGAAACCAAGGCTATTACGGTTACAGAAGTCATCAAAAGAGAGCGCCTGGGGAATAGGAGTGGAGCTAGGCACTGCAGGGCCTGGATTCACCTCTACATCACCAGAGGAAAAGAGGAGGAGTAGGATAAGGGTACGGCTGAAAGCAATGAGAATTGGTCTTCTAGAACGTCTGGAACAGAGAGTAAAAGGAGGTTTCTGGGGGAAATAAAATAGCTTCAAGGTATAATGTACAGACAAAGGTATGGTAGGATGTGAATACAGTGGAGGTAAACCTAGGCATTGAGTGATGATGAGAGAGATATTGTCTCTAGAAACTTCAATTGAAACCAGGAGATGTCATTTCATGTGTGGGTGGTGGAACTAAGAGGTTGGAAAAGGTATAGTGAGCAGGACTAGAGGCTCTACAGTGAAATAAGCCAATAAACACTAACCAGAACAGCAATGGACAAGGCATATTGACATTAAGGAGAGGCATGCTTAGTTGAGTGATCAAAAGGGTCCAGTGAGTAGTGAGGTTGGTTGGGGTCACGGCGATTCAGACAGCTAGCCGGGCCATCGGTAGCAAGCTAGCATAGGATGGAGGTCTGTTTTTAGCCACCTCGTGCGTTTCCGTCGGTAGGATTAGTGGGGTTCCGTGTGGTAGAGGGGATCAATCCAATTTGCAAAAAAATTAATAGATATAGATATAGAGGCCCAAGAAAAAAGAAAAAATTGTCCGATAGTTGTCTTATCGGCTGCTATCTGAATAGACCTAACGATTAGCGGACCGCAGATGGGCGTTCAGGTAACGTCGGCGACGGAGGAGCCAGCTGGATAACTCCCTCGGGCAGATAACGTCGGTAGTCCAGTTGTGAAGGCCCGGTGGGGTTCCGCGTTGGCAGTAAAACGGGTCTGGATAGGTGATTGTAGCCCAGGAGAGACTGATGGAACTCTTCAGCTGGCTAGCTCCGGAGTAATGTTTGCTCCGGAATCGACGTATGCCGATAGTCACACGGATAGCAGCTAGCTAGCTGCGAGATCCAGGTATAAATGTCCAGAGCTTGCGGTTGAATTCCGGGAACATGGAGAGAAAAATAGGTCCGGTATGTTCTGGTCCGAGCCACGCCGTACAAAACTGCCGATAGATTTTCGAGCTAAAGGATAGCTGATTACCACTAACCGTGGTTAGCTGAATACTAACGATTAGCCAGTAAAGAAGCTAACTAGCTTCTGGCAAGCTTCTGGCTAGCTTCTGGTTAGCTTCTGGCTAGCTTCTGGTTAGCTTCTATGGAGGATTACAGATTTGATTATTTTTTATATATAAATTGGTGAGGCGCGTTGCAGGAGAGTGTTTTGAAGATGAGTTTATGGAAAATTAAAAAAATATATATATAAAAAGGTATCCGAAGAAAGTTGTAAATGTATATATATACGGGACACGACAAGACAAGGACAAAAGACGTCTGACTGCTATGCCATCTTGGTGACACTATGCTCAATTGGCCCAGTGTTGGCTGGGTTTGGCTGGGGTAGTCCATCAATGTAAATAAGAATTAGTTCTTAACCGACTTGCCTAGATAAATAAGATTGTAGATGATTCTGTGCTTCCAACTTTGTGACAATAGTTTGGGGAAGGCCCTTTCCTGTTTCAGCATGACAATGTCCCTGTGCACAAAGTAAGGTCCATACATAAATGGTTTGTTGAGATTGGAGTGGATTAATTTAACTGGCCTGCACAGAGCTCTGACTTCAATCCCATTGAACACTTCTGAGATGAATTGCAACGCTGACTGCGAGCCAGGCCTAAGCGCCCAACCTCACTAATGCTCTTGTCGCTGAATGGAAGCAAGTCCCCGCTGCAATCTTCCAACATCTAGTGGAAAACCTTCCCAGAAGAGTGGAGGCTGTTATAGCAGCAAAGGGGGAACCAACTCCATATTAATGCCCGTTACTTTGGAATGAGATGTTCTACAAGCAGGTGTCCATATACTTTTGGTTATGTAGTGTATCTCTATTTAAAGCTACTCTCTGAAAAATAAATGTTTAAGTTTGAACCAAATAAAGTTATTGAGAGTGATGCCATAGGGCACATGTGTCAAGCTCATTCCATGGATGTCCGAGTGTCTGCACGTTTTCGCTCCTCCCTTGTATTTGATTGAGGAGTTAAGGTCACCAATTAGTAAGGAACTGCCCTCACCTGGTTTTGTAGATCATAATTGAAAGGATAAAAAAAAACAGCAGTGGGCTATGGAATGTTTGACACCCTTGCCATAAGGGAACAATTTTAGAGTATTTGAAGAATCATACATGGGATGGTTCTTTAAAGAACCATACAAATATCCAAAACCAGAAATGTTGTTTGTTTTTAAACCTTATTTGCATATTTCCCAGGGTGCCTTTCAAGTGAATATTAGAGTTACCAGTACCACCAATGAATGTCTTTTCCTAGCCACCGTGCTTCTACACCTGCATTGCTTGCTGTTTGGGGTTTTAGGCTGGGTTTCTGTACAGCACTTTGAGATATCAGCTGATGGAAGAAGGGCTATATAAATCAATTTGATTTGATTTGCTAGTGGCAGATACATGGTTTTTGATGTCTACTGTAAGAGTAACTACCATATGATGTAGACTACTAGTCTTTATTATTTGTCTTGTTTGGTGTGTCTTTCTAGTTTAAATGTTGTCCTCATTGTAGCTAGCTTAGTAGGGTATTGTGCTAGATAACTTGTTTTGTGTCCTATGGTGTTGGTAGGCCCTGTTAGCCTTGCTTGGTCTTGCTTTGCCTGCTAGCTTCCTCGGCTTGTTTGCACCCACGTAGTTTTCCCTGGTGTTGGGTTATAAAGGGAGTGGGCCTCTATCATGTCAGCAGCACAGGCTGGCATAAGGAGGCACCATGCTGTGTGCTTCCCCTCGTAGGATAAGGGAGGAATATTAATGGAGTTATCCCGTTTGATTTCTCCAGAAATTTCCGTCAGAAGGAGCTCGGTTTCAAACCAGCCCAGCCACAATGGCTCAGCTGCGAAATGGTTGGCAACACCAGCTCACAGAACTGAACCACCAGGTGCTGAAGCGCGTAGTGTATAAAAATTGTCTGTCCTCGGTTGCAACACCCACTACCAAATTCCAAACAGCTTCCTGGGGAAGTTCTGGGGGAAGATCCAGAACACTCTGAACACCCAGGGGTCCTTGACAGAGATGTTTGTGGTGACCAAGATGACGGACAACACCATTAAAACTGTTATTGTCCATGTGTACAATTAAACCGTACAACCAGAGGACATTGCAGTATGGTTGGGTAGGTATTGCAATGTGAAGGGGCCCCGAACCCAGGTGAAAGATCCAGATAGGATCTGGACAGGGACCTGGAGGGTCACTGTCCAGCAGAGGGAGGACCTCGGGGGCTATGGTGGGTTGAAAGCCATCCCATTCACCATAGTCCTTTCAGAGAAAAGTGACCATATTTACTACCAGGGCCAGCCCAAGCGGTGCCAGAAATGTGGTGAACATTGCCGCCTGGCAGACACATGCGACAGGGTGGTCTGCCTAAAGTGCAGGTGGAGGTGGGACACCACTACGAGAAGTGCACAGACGGATGATGTGTTACCTCTGAGCAGTCCCACAGCTGCCCCTCCTGGGCCAATAAGGTCAGGGCTGGAAGGATGGTGGTGGCGGTTGCGGACCGAACTTCATAGTGCCAAGTGGAGGGCGCTGCAGTTGCCACAGTGATGGAGGAGTAGGTTGCAGTGGAAGAGGTGGCGAAGGTGGTTGCAGAGTGTGTGGAAGAAGTGGGGAAAAAACCCTCCCCACCCCAATACCTTGACTAAAGTGACCCCTGAAGGAAAAAGGGCAGAGAAAGACAGCTCTGGAGAGTTGCTGAGCAAGATCCCACCAAGTGGGTCAGACAGTATGGAGACGGTGTCAGAGGGCAGAGCATGATGAAATGGGAGCTTCATGAAATGGGTTTCAATGGCCGAGCAGCAGCACACAAGCCAAAGATCACCATGCATACTTAACCTTTTGTAAAATGTTTATTTTTCTGTTCATGAAGTGCACAAATGTTTATGTAAAACTATGATCTGTTTTAATTAAATTTTACCAATAAACTTTTTCCAAAATATATATTTTTTTATGCAAACGTCATGTTGTTATTAAGTGTTGTTGGAGAGGCAGACTGACTAACGTGAGCCTTTCATCATAAGAGATGCTTCGCGTCGTGTACATAATGACTGCGTCCCAAATGGCAATAGCCCTATAGAGTGCTATTTGGGACACAGTAAATGTAAATGAAGATGAATGAGGCCTACTACAGCACCAAATTACAAACTGTAAGTGATGGGTGTCAGAGGTCACAGTTATTTAGTGGCGTAAAGAACACGAGTGAAAACAATCCAGTGCAGTTGTGGACAGCTAGGTTTTCGCTCTAGACAATAATGCACTCACCAATAATTGTTACATTATTTGAACGTTGTTATATTGTCCATTACTATCACTACAGTCCTTCACTTGATACTTTCAGAAAGTGTTAGATATTGCATCTTCGAGTGGAATATTTAATGTGGTAGAGAGAAGAGAACAAAAACCAAGCTAAAGGCTTCTCCAAATATAGAATTCCAGAACGCTGCTGTGAATCTAACTTTGAAGAGTGACTGTTGTTCAAAGCACCTTACACCTTTTACTTCATAGAGTGGCAACAAAGAATTCAGAGTGGTTTCAAAATGTTAGAATGAGAAAAATTCACATGTAGAGTAAAAGTAGTCCCCTTACATTCACAAACGAAGGAAATATTCTAGACGTAGCCACTGTTGGTCTCACTGAGAATATAACGAAACGCATACAAAATACAACACTGACACTTTTAAAAAATGACTCTCAAACAAAATAAAATTGCTATAACTGGTAAAAGTAAATTCAATTTAAAAACATTTTTTAACCAAATATATGATTCAATGCCAAATATTATATTTGATTATTGACAAACCAACTGTATATTTCAAGTTGCAACCTATTTATTTCAACACTCAACTTACTTTCCCCATTTGGTTGAACATAATATATAACATAAATGCAAACTAATACAGTACCAGTCAAAAGTTTGGACACCTACTCATTCAATGGTTTTTCTTTATTTTTCCTATTTTCTGCATTGTATAATAATAGTGAAGACATCAAAACTATGAAATAACAGATATGGAATCATGTAGTAACCAAAACAGTGCTAAAGAAATCTAAATGTATTTTATATTTGAGATTCTTCAAGTAGCCACCCTTTGCCTTGATGACAGCTTTGCACACTCTTAGCTTTTGCACCGCTTAGGAGAAATGAGAGAAAACATAGTCAGATGAATAGCAGTGTTCTCTGGTGATCCATGTATCTGTCAAGGCCAAAATGTCAAGAGAATGAAAGGCAGCATAGGCTGAGATGAACTCATCGGCATGTCCAAATGCTGCCAGAGGCCAGGAATTCCACATGGGTTGTGCGCGCAAGGTACACTAAAGTAGAAGGGTTAGAGCCAAGGGGTTGGGAGCCTCTGTATAGAGCTTCTGTATAGTGTACAGGGAGAGGAGTGAACTGTAATAGAAAACAGTTGCCAAAGCTCCCAAAGAGCAAAATGAGATCTGGAAAGTAACCATCCAACCTTTTTATGCACCTAAACTACGTTGGATTAAAAACGTCACAACAGGCCTGATGGAAAAAGCTAATTTGTCAGTAAACTTTCCAAATGTCGACAAAACAAAATATGCTGGATAAGTTGGGATCTTTTTGTGTTGGTCAAATAAATCTTACGAGAAATGGCGTAGCAAACCGTTTTATGTGCAAATATTGATACAGTATTATAACCATCATACATGTTGTGTAGTCCTCCCACTATGACTCAGAAGACATACAGTTTATTAGGCTACAGATTATATAAATTATGATGAACTTCACAGGGTGGTAAAAGTGCAAGGTGCTGAGCTTGATGCTCCTTTACAATAAATATTGCGGGTTATTCTGGTGACATGATGATTGATGCTTGGCTGCGGTTTTACAAATTAAAATAATCTTGCTATTTTGTCCATAATTATCTCATCATGTAGGCTATATCTGCGAGCTGTTGGTTAGAATGCACATACAAATACAAGTGTGGGCACATTAACTATATAACACAAATTTTGAGTTGAAGATGTAATTCAAACCCATTTAACCTGTATTTTTTATTCGGTACACAGGAATTTAACCGTAAAAGTAATTTTATGTGCACTACGTCATCATGCACATACAACAAGTCAACAAGTCAATTTGATGGAAACACATCTCTGGGGGAAAAATGCACATTTTAGAATATTTCAATGAAAATCTGTCACCAATTGGATGGAAACCTCGATACTTTTTTGTCATTCCTCTATATAAATTTCAAAACACAACAAATTATCACACTAGTTCTTTGTCATTTTTTTATAACTGCAGCAAGCAGTTAAGTTAATCACATTCAATGTGATTGATAGATAAAGACGTAACCACCAGTGGTGTTAATTCATGGTTGTCAAGGGAAGCCAAGCTTCCCCCGAAAAAACATTTAAAATAATGTATCTTTCGTCTCTCTCTTTTTCATAATTTCTTAAATTCGCAAGAAAGCACCCGAGTAAGCGAAACAGCGCCACTGTCTCTGTATGTGTAGCCCATCTACCTGATGCTGTCTGGTAAAAAAAATAGTATAATACTGTTCCCGCCTGTAGCCTTGAATGCAAGGGAAGCATATGGCCTCCTTTGATAAAAAAAGTAAAATAATAGCCAATAAGCATTGAGCTAATCTGAGCAAGTTCAATTGTGAATGGACCTGACGCAACAACAAAAAAGTGTCAAGGAAGTCAGTTCGGATGTGACTTCACACCAATGACATCACATACCAAATGTCATTGTCCTCTGGTGGCTAGCTACCTAGCTGAAATTGTCAAATTGAAATTGAAATTGTCCCTTTCTAAATTAGCCATGGATGGAGTTAAGGATTTAGACTTGTGGTTTTAGTTCATTCTCTGTACTGGCTAATGATTATAACTTGGATTCTGATTCTTGTCGGCGAGGAAGGAAGTTCGATATGTAGCAGGGTAATGAATGTTAACTTGCTGTCTCATTGTTTCCTATGAAAGGAAGTTAAGCTAGTGAGCATACATTTTTGTGATGTAGCCTGGGACAGCAAACTAAAAGGGCTCCCGAGTGGCGCAGAGGTCAAAGGCACTGCATCTCAGTGCAAGAGTTGTCTCTGCAGTCCCTGGTTCAAATCCAGACTGCATCACATCTAGCTGTGATTGGGAGTCCCATTGGGCGGCACACAATTGGCCCAGTGTTGCCGGGGCAAGCTGTCATTGAAAATAACAATTTGTTCTTCACTGACTTGCCTAGTTTAAAAAAAGAGGCCTTGTACTGTATGACAGAGTGATAGAACATTTTGGCAACATAAACAAGAGGATGATGGCATTGGCAAGTAGGGTGAGTCAACATGTTTTTTTTTAAACTTGCAAGTATGCATGCACACGCACGCTCATACACACATCAGTACCATGGACAGCCACATCATATTTAGTAGCTTACGTTGATTGAACTTAATAGTTTTTGGTATCCTTAAGTTGTCGCTGTATTAGACTAAGCATAGGTGAGTTGATGTTGAAATGGTGCTGGTATATTGGAGGCAGCTCCAGTTTTCTTTGTGACTTGCGGTAGCCTAACTCTCCATGGTTCTAAATCAATAGTTGTATAGTCAGAAAATGTCAGGAAAATTAGCTCTAGGTCATGTAAGTGTTTGTTAAATGCAATATGCTATTTGGAATTCACCGGACAGATGTTGCTCTCCGGTTTTGTCTTCTTTGTCTCGGCCTTAGGCATATATATATATAACAGTTGCAAGGCATATGAACTAACAGGTTATAGAGCAAACAATGCAATTATCATAACACATAATATGGCAATATTTTCCTGGCTTGGCTTCCCCAGTGATTTTACCCACACACTGCTGCCCACAGTAACATTTAAAACAGAATGTCATATGCTTGCTGCTTATAATTGGGGAAGACAAACTTCAAGTGTATTTTCCCCCAAAATATCCAACCCAAAAAAGCTGTGTTTTTGACATACACTGTTGGTACATGCTAATTTTTCTTCCCTTTTTCCCCAGTGTATCTCAAATACTAAGTTATGTATGTGACATCCATTTATGTCGTAGATAAAGTAAGTACTGTATGCATGCTTTAGCCATTTCTATTTTCCACCATTAACACAACTGTTTTTTTACACAGTTATTCTCAGTTTTTTCGGATTGTTGCGAAAACTTTAATAATTTGTCTTAATTTACGGCATTGACATCCATACAAAAGATGATTAAGCTGTCCTTTTGAATGTAATTACTAGAGAGAACAGCACACACATTAATTGCACACGGCCTTTCAGTTATTGTGGAACAGATTTGATGTATTGCACAGTTTAAAAAAACTGGGTTATTGTCACCCCTCATTGGTCACTGCTCTATTTAAGAGTGTCTAACTCTTGCTTACTATACACAGAGGGAGGGCTACTGAAGACATGTTAGTTAGTGTTGCTCAGGAATTAAAGCTTTAAAAAATAGAACCAGCACAAATCAAAGTTACACTATTACTGTAGCTGTCCAGAAGCCTTCAGTATGTCCAAAGTAATTGTTGATGGCTAATAACACACATGCACAACATGCACACCACCCCCTGCACACATCATCCATGTCTTGTGTTGGTATGGTAACAAGCTAATCATAATCCAAGGTAGTCTGCAGCCTGGGGTTAGTATGATGTTTGCATTTCCAAACACCTCTAGAAGGGGAGTTTAAGGTGAACCCATTATTGAGATAGCCAAAGGGCTAAGCTGCCTGGACTACTTATTTCCTGTGTGGGTTGAGAGACAAAAAATGGGCCTTAAAACATATTTTGCTCATTAGCAAGAACAGGGAGTAGGTACCTGAGGGGTATTTCGTGAAGCTGCTTTAAGGTGGTGCTATTATAAAGCACATTTTCTAAACAACTGACCTTTTCAGGACTTAGCCTACCATACACTCTTAGAAATAAGGGTACGGGATTGTTCCCTGGGTTACAAAAATATGCAAATACACAATGTACCTTCAGAGGTACACACAATGATCTCACGTGGTACTGTTCAATACCTTTCATGTGAGGATAGAGTATATATTTTTTTAATTAAGTACATTCATCACACTCAAAAAAGGGGTAATGTGAAGATACATTTCTGTTTCCCAGGATACAATCTTATTAAGTATACCCTCAATACCCACTAAGTTATAATGAGGAATTATTGACACATAATAGGAAGTAAAGTTTGTCACTGGGGTGGTACCCTAAAAATGCAAATTTGTACAATACTTCTTATCATCCTCATATTTTCTAGCATGCTATACTGCGTGTAGATTTTTTTTTAAATGTTTTGAATATTCGTGTACATTGATTCATCTTATGCTATACAAAAGGTAAATACTGTAACATACATTTGCTAAACTAATCCAAGCAGATCTTTTGCACCCGTTACTGAAATGGTTGTTCCAGTTTAAATGGTTTAGGTAGTCTCCTCACAATGTTACTAATCCTGATGTGACCGTCATTATGATTGCATGATGCTAGGCCCCTGGGGGCTAGTTACTCCTTCATGGATATTAATGTGTTTCTACCTGTCATTTAGACAATGACTAGCCCAGTTAGCACAAGTTTATGCTAACTTGCTAGCCAGCTAGCTTGTTAGCATAAGCTGCTAGGAATGTTAGATAGCAACCTTACTACCAGATCCTGAGGTAATAAATACATATATTTTTAAGTAACTTAATTGCAGTTGTAAATAATTCCACTAGTGATTATTTCCAACAGTTCATGTTACTTTATATTCATTTAGCTATTTTACACAACATTTTATGTCATATACCTAGATAGCTAGGTACATTTTTAAGAGAGAGCTTTCAATTGGCATCTCTCCAATGCAGGAGGTGGGCTCATGAGTTGTGCTCCTATTTTAGCAGTTATCCCAGGATATAAAAAAAACCTGCCCCTTTCTGAAAGCATTTAATGAAATAACAAAAAAAAAGTGTAAACAGTAGCCATTTATTTCAATTTATAGTTTATTTACATAAGCATGACCTTCATACCATTTTTTCTCCAAACTTTGTTTTTTTGTGTCAGCAATTAGACATTATTCTTAGGGGGGGGCTTGTTACCCCCTAGTACCCTATGTAGTATAAGTGACAGTGGCTACCGATAGTGGTTAATATTTAACATGATACAAATTGTAAAAAATATAGTGAAAAGTCGGTGCATAAAACTCATACACTCTAGAAATCATTAATCAACTTGGTAGATTTGGAGCTACTGTCAGTGTGCACAGGTTTCCATAGGATACAGCCTCTGCTTTGGTCTCCAAATTTCATACCAACAGATTATTAAGCCATAGGACTGCAATTACAATACTGAAAATAACACACAGCTATATATACACTTCACTGTGGAAAAGAGACTGAAATACGTTTTTTTTTTGCTGAAATATGACTTGTTTCACATTTGTCTCCAGCAATCATAAGGTAGAATAGATCTAAAACAATTGTAATTTATATTTACAATTCCCTTAACCAAACAGATTACTCATTTACCTAGCTCTTATCAATAGCTTTTCAATTAGTAAATTACAGTGGATGGAGAATGGTGTTATTTATAAAAAATTAAGTATATTTTTTCCCACATGGAACCTGCAGGTTCGATAGACCTTATTCAAGGATTCTCCGCACATAAAAGTGGTGGTGGCAAATGTCAAAATACAGCATATTTGTAATGACACCTCCACAACACCATTTCTTTGACCTCCAGTTTCTGTGGCTTGAGGCAGCTTGACGTACAAGTACACCCCCTGGACAGGACACTAGTATATCGCAGGGTCTTACCCCAAAACTATCTCCTAAATGATGAGTGCCAATCAGAGACTCATCTGGTCCCATAGCCAGGGTGCACACTAACCACAAGGCCACTGAGTTGGTAAATAATAGGTGCTAATTATTAAACCTAATTAGGTCTGAGTTGTGTTTATTAATACAGTATAGTATATTTTGCAGAATTCCATAAATCTGAAAAGACCTTGGTTTGTGTTGTGGTTATCAATGTATTGGAACTAATAAATAATCCAGATAGTATTGTTTCGACCACATACAGTGGCTTGCGAAAGTATTCAACCCCCTTGCATTTTTTCCTATTTTTGGGGGGTTTGTATCATTTTATTTACACAACATGCCTACCACTTTGAAGATGCAAAACATTTTTTCTTGTGGACAGATACTCCAATCTCTGCTGTGGAGCTTTGCAGTTCCTTCAGGGTTATCTTTGGTCTCTTTGTTACCTCTCTGATTAATGCCCTCCTTACCTGGTCTGTGAGATTTGGTGGGCAGCCCTCTTGGCAGGTTTGTTGTGGTGCCATATTCTTTCCATTTTTTTAATAATGGATTTAATGGTGCGCCGTGCGATGTTCAAAGTTTCTGATGTTTATTTATAACCCACCCCTGATCTGTACTTCTCCAAAACTTTGTCCCTGACCTGTTCGGAGAACTCCTTGGTCTTCGCGGTGACATTTTCTTGGTGGTACCGCTTGCTTAGTTGTGTTGCAGACTCTGGGGCCTTTCAGATGTGACAGATCATGTGACACTTAGAATGCACACAGGTGGACTTTATCTTTTTATCTTATTTAGGGGCTTCATAGCAAAGGGGGTGAATACATATGGACACAGCACTTTTCCATTTAATTTGATATTTTTTTTTTTTTAATTTTCATTTCACTTCACCAATTTGGACTAATTTGTGTATGTACATTACAAGAAATCCAAATAAAAAATACATTTAAATTACATGTTGTAATGCAACGAAATAGGAAAAACACCAAGAGGGATGAATACTTTTGCAAGGCACTGTATTCATTAGCATCCATGAATCTTAAGTAATGTGCAGATTTGAGTTGTATGTATCAAAACATGTGAAATGAAAAAAATGTTTATTGGCAGAATTCCAAGGTCTGTTTCTACCACATCTTCACGAGTCTCCAATGTCTGGTAATGTCTTCTCCAACAAAAAGGAAAAGCAAATAATGGAATAAATCAAGTTACAGGCTCAGGCTCCACAGTCAGTTCAGTGAACACTGTCCCTGTCTTGCTCTGCTCTGCCATGGCTATGGACTGAGATTGTTTCTACATCCATCAGTCCACATACAATATCACCCCTCAGTGCAGCAGAAGACAGTTGCACTGAGAAACGACTAGGCTATATTTATTCATCAGGACTATCTGGTTGTTGTTGTTTGTTTGTGTGTGTGTGTGCACGTGTGTGCATGTGTGCACGTGTGTGTGTGTGTGTGTGTGTGTGTGTGTGTGTGTGTGTGTGTGTGTGTGTGTGTGTGTGTGTGTGTGTGTGTGTATGCATGCAATGCACAAATGCTTTCTCCCCCAGCTGCATTTCAGCAACTCAGTGTTTCGCTCGATTGAAAAAAATCACTGACTGGCATTACCTTCCTTGGGGTAATACAGTTGTTCTTTGTGCAGCTTTGTGCTGCATTTTGAATGAGAAGTGGATTTTTTATTTTCATCATACAAATCACACAGCCAATGCGCCCTCTCCAAACTCATATAGCTCTTGAAATTAAAGGATGATGCCTAGTCTGATTTACCTTAATTCAATTAGGATGTGTTTCAGTTCAGTTTTAGTTCAGTTTCAGCTCCAAGTATTTCAGTTTCAGCTTGATTACAGATGTTATTAAAGATCAGCAGTGGGACCCTATTCCGTATACACTGAAAAAAGAAAGGATCTAAAATGGTTCCTCCTTAGCTCTTAATTGCCTACAGTCTGTAATCTGTTAGTGTCTTAACGACCGTTCCACAGGTGCATGTTCATAAAATTGTTCATGGTTCATTGAACAAGCGTGGGAAACACTGTTGAAACACTTTACATTGAAGATCTGTGAAGTTATTTTGATTTTTACAAATTATCTTTGAAAGACAGGGTCCTGAAAAAGGGACCTTTCTTTTTTTGCTGAGTTTATGTAGGGTAATTCAATATTCAACTTCATTCTCCGAATGTGTCCCAAATGGTACACTATTTCCTATTTAGTGCACTACTTTTGACCCAAACCCATAAGGATCTAGTCAAAATACATGCATTTTATAGGCAAAAGGAGTGCCATTTGAGATGCTGCCTCTGAGAATCGGATGCATGTCTGAGTCAAGTTGCTGTGCTGCTGGCTTCATGGTTTTGATAGATGGAGAGGTAATTGAGTTACCTCTCCATATATCATAAGCACAAATCAAAGCCCCAGTACCTAGTCCAATGTTTCACATGCAGCTAAATAGCTTCTTCTGAATCTTGGCCTTTGAAGCACAATTTAGCTACAATAAGAGAATATACACTGTAGCCAGTAGGAGGTGGCTACAGTGTAAATTGCAAATACACATCTCAAATGAAGTTTCATTCCAAAAGGCTATACATCAACTTTAAAAGTTGTTGATACATTTGTTTGTGGTTTAAATACAAGATAAGAATATTCCATTCCAGCTAAAAAATGGATATATAAAGTTTAGCAACAAAACCCATTTAATATGCATCAAAATTACTGTACAGTACCAGTCAAAAGTTTCGACACCTACTCATTCAATGGTTTTCTTTATTTTTACTATTTTCTACATTGTATAATAATAGTGAAGACATCACCTATTAAATAACACATATGGAATCATGTAGTAACCAAAAGTGTGAAATAAATCAAAATATATTTTATATTCTTCAATGGCATTCGCTCAACTAACTTCATGAGGTATTCACCTGGAATAAATTTCAATGAACAGGTGTGCCTTGTTTAAAGTTCATTTATTTCCTCCTTAATGCATTTTACCCAATCAGTTGTGTTGTGACAAAGTAGGGGTGGTATACAGAAGATAGCCCTATTTGGTTAAAGATCATGTCCATATTATGGCAAAAACAGCTCAAATAAGAAAAGCAAAACAACAGTCCATAATAACTTTTAAGACATGAAGGTCAGTCAATACGGAACATTTCAAGATCTTTGAAAGTTTCTTCAAGTACCAGTCGCAAAAACCATCAAGCGGTATGATGAAACTGGCTCTCATGACATTTAAGTCATTTAGCAGACGCTCTTATCCAGAGCGACTTACAAATTGGTGCGTTCACCTTATGACATCCAGTGGAACAGCCACTTTACAATAGTGCATCATGAGGTCCGTCACAGAAAAGGAAGACCCAGAGTTACCTCTGCTGCAGAGGAAACTCATTAGAGTTTATTGCATCTCAGATTGTAGTCCAAATAAATGCTTCACAGAGTTCAAGTAACAGACACATCTCAACATCAACTGTTCAGAGGAGACTGCTTGATTCGGGCCTTCATGGTTGAATTGCTACAAAGAAACCACTACTAAAGGACACCAATAAGAAGAAGATACTTGCGCCAAGAAACACAAGCAATGGACATTATACTGGTGGAAATCTGTCCTTTGGTCTGATGAGTCAAAATGTAAGGTTTTTGGTTCCAACTGTCGTTTCTTCATGAGATGTGGAGTAGGTGAACGGATGATCTCTGCATGTGTGTTTCCCACCGTGAAGCATGGAGGAGGTGTGATGGTGTTGGGGTGCTTTGATGGTGACACTGTCAGTGATTAATTTATAACTCAAGGCACACTTAACCATCATGGAGCGATACACCATCCCATCTGGTTTGCACTTAGTGGGATTATCATTTATTTATCGACAGGACAATGACCAAAACACATATCCAGGCTGTGTAAGGGCTATTTGACCAGGAAGGAGAGTTATGGAGTGCTGCATCAGATGACCTGGCCTCCACAATCACCCAACATCAACCCAATTGAGATGGTTTGGGATGAGTTGGACCGCAAAGAGAGGGAAAAGCAGCCAACAAGTGTTCAGCATATGTGGGAACTCATTCAAGACTGTTGGAAAAGCATTCCTAATGAAGATGGTTGAGAGAATGCCAAGAGTGTGCAAAGCTGTCAAGGCAAAGAGTAGCTACTTTGAAGAGTCTAAAATATATTTAGATTTGTTTAACACTTTTTGGTTACAACATGTTATTTCTACGTGTTATTTCATAGTTTGGATGTCTTCACTATTATTCTACAATGTAGAAAATAGTCAAATAAAGAAAAACCCTTGATTGAGTAGGTGTGTCCAAACTTTTGACTGGTACTGTATATGAATTAAACAAAAAACAACCGTCTGTAATATTTTAAACATACATAAAGGTAAGCATTCATTTCTGATGGAAAAATGTACATGTGAAAATTTGCTGGATATAGTGTTTTTGAAATAAACTCTTCAAATGGACATGTTCAGGGGTGTTCATCCTCTTCTTTCCCAGCCACCCCCTCCAAAACGCAAACGTGCGACATCATACATTAGCAAAACTTGTTTTTTTATATACAGTATGTCTTGAGTATGTTATCTATCTGGATTCTATTAATTATATTTATATGCATTTAATCGTTTCCAGATAACCGGGCCCAGGTGAATGATAATGGCAAGGATAAATGAATAGATTGGGAAGATATTTTTTCATTATTTTGACCTCCCCACATGATAATTGGAAGAGAAATTGTAAACTTTAACATAGGCTACTAGCTAGAAAGGTAACTCCAAACACATTTTCGCTAAGAGCAGCTGTTTAGCTGGTTAGACAAAAATGTACTTTGTGTTGGCAACAATACACTAAGTCCAAGTCAAGAAAGATTACGCGCAGCAAGCACCAATTGCAGCACTGGTAGCCTATCCGAGGGTATTTCCAGCAGCCAGCGACACTTGCAGCACTGGTAGCCTATTTGAGGGTATTTTCAAAGGCTATGTCAGATACTCCAACGAGTGTAATTGGCTCAAATTATTGTAATTTTTTACAATATTAGAAGTTCATAAATAAAGTTGACATCATGAGAAATAAGATATTCACCTTCGTTCTATTATAGGTATATAATTAAACATGTGATTATTATGTTTTTGCTGGTGATATTCCTAAAGACGTTGAAATAAAAAAAAATATATCTTTCACTTTTTATTTGATTTGTATTATTTTTTGGGGACCCCCTGCAGTACCTCCGTGGACCCCCAGGTGAATACCACTGGACATGTTCATTACATTTTGGCATTGTGCTTTGTTGTTTAAGAAGCTCCAATGTTCTTGGGTTGTCACCAACTCCTTGAAATAATAACTGTTTTCCAGATCTCACCCTATTACCTATTCTTTAGTGTACTTCTTTTGACCAGGACCCATAGGGAATAGGGTGCCATTTGGGACTCAGACTTATTTCAGTCAGATGTACAGTAGGTACTAGTTATTTTAAGCTGTTTGTTTGTTTACTCACACAACTGTTTAAAGCCAACACCTATAATCCACAGGTGCCGAACAGTCTGGCAAATAGATTGCTTGCTAGGTCTTGGCTTCACTCTAAATACAACCTGTCTAAGTCTCTCTCGTTCTCTCGTTCTCTCTCTCTCGTTCTCTACACCCTTCTGCTCACTCCACTCTCCCCCCACATATTCCTTCTCTCTCTCCTTCTATTTCTATTTCTCTCATTCAAGGCCACCCATCTCTACACAGTAGTAAATATAATTATGAATTTAACTTGTGGTAGTGTTAGCTTTATGACACTGTGCCGGTAGGCAGAGGAAACTACCAGTCACAAATGGAACATTATAACATTTGTAGTGTGTTACTTTTGGAATAAGTCTCTGGTCAAAAGTAGTTCACTACTGTATGTAGGGAGTAGGGATCCATTTGGGACAATATCAAACACAAGCCACCTACCCCAGGGTGCCCAGTTTACTGGTGTCGGTTGGTTTTCAGGACCACCTGCAGTAAATTAAATAATTGGAAATAAAAGCAAGCGATCACTTTCGATAAAGCGTTTGTTACCAACCCACATTCCGCTTAAGAGCTAGTAAGACATCTTAGCTGACTGCTCTGTTTAAATAAGTATTCTACTAAGAGTAGATTAGACAATTATTGTACAGTTGTTGTTTACTCATGAAATGTCGATTTGAATATTGCATAGCTGGGTGATAATGAGGAGAAAATGGCATGTGAAAATTCTCTGCAACGTCCAAATAGCTCATCAACTACTATTATTGTATTTTTTTGTAATAGAAACCATGAGGTGGAATATGGAAACAGATGGACTTTACTTAACATTAGGATGTAATACATTTTTAACCAGCAGAAGGTACATCCTAGGCTCCCCCAAAAAAAACTTTTATCTGTGGGCTAGCAATATGCTTTGTGTAGCTAGGAGTGGATTTATGGTGTCAGGCTCAGTTGAAGGTTGAAGACACCTGGTCACAGCATGAGATGCACAACTCATATTAATGTTGACATATGTAGGATCAAGGTGGAATGCCTCTGAAATGTAAAGCAAAAGTTGTGACTCTGTGAGATAAATAAAAACACAATTCTCTCTCTCTCTCTCTCTCTCTCTCTCTCTCTCTCTCTCTCTCTCTCTCTCTCTCTCGGCACATGAAACTGAATGCAAAGCTTTCCTTGATGAATCCAGAAACAGGGAAGCATACAAAAAGTTACTTTGATGGAGGGTAATGTGTTTTGTTAAGACGCCATGCTGCTGCAGGGAAAAATAAATCATATGAAAAATGTATGGACTGTAGGTCTCTGTAAATTACCTGCCAAAATGTTTCGTAACAGGTAATATTCCAGCAACTGAAGAAGGAGGGAGTTTTATGCGCTTACATCTGAGCATAATTCCACAGTGATTTCTTCTCAGATTTAAACAGAGCTCATTAATTCAGACACAAATAACATAAGCATGCAATTATAATTCAAACACTTTCTAGCCTATTTTCACTCTAGAATGTCAGTGGCCTTTTGGAATTGGTCAAAAACAATGATGCACTCTTGACGGACATTCTGTTTCAGATTTTTCTTCTGGCCTAGTGATTCATTCTGATGCTGTAGGGATGGCATTTGTCATCCTGTCTCTGACTCTGAGGTCTTTAAGATTTGTGCAAGTGCCTTTTGCATCTCTTATGAGGGAAGAAAGGATAGGATGAGGTTTTGTCCCAAATGGTACCCTATTCCCTACACACTGCAGTGCTTTGACTCAAGCTCTATCGGCCCTGTTTTAAAGCAGTGCACCGTAAAGAGAATAGGGTGCCATTTGAGATGCAGCCTGACTGTTAGAGTCAGGTTATTACTACACAAACCCCAAAAATATTGAGGGGTTCTTTTTCAGGGGTGAGAGTGATGTGTAAAAGAAGAAAAAAACTGCTGTGATCGTTGTGAAGAACCATTCTGTTATTTTGGTACACTACAGGCTACTGGTTGCAGTGAAAGTACGGTAAACAACAAGTTACTGAATCGTGTGTATTTGTGCCAACCATCAGTGGAAGTGTTATACCAGTTTAAGTGGTTGCTGGATGTTATCAAAGGTTGGGCACCTGCATTAGGGGGCGCTATTAAAAATGTTGGATGAAAAATGTTCCCGTTTTAAACAAGATATTTTGTCACGAAAAGATGCTCGACTATGCATATAATTGACAGCTTTGGAAAGAAAACACTCTGACTTTTCCAAAACTGCAAAGATATTGTCTGTGAGTGCCACATAACTGATGTTACAGGTGAAACCCAGATAAAAATCCAACCAGGAAGTGCCGCATTTTTTGAAAACGCCTCATGCCAATGACTCCTTATATGGCTGTGAATGAGCTTACGTTTTCCACGTATTCCCCAAGGTGTCTACAGCATTGTGACGTCTTTTTAGGCATTTCCATTGAAGAATGGCCGTAAGGGACCATATATATCATGTGGTCACATGGTGTCTCCCGCAGAAAATCTCGCGTAAAATACTAAGGTAGCCATTTTTCCCATCGCTTCTTATGAGAAACCAATTGCCTCGACGGATATATTATCGAATATATATGTTAAAAACACCTTGAGGATGGATCCTAACCAAGTTTGCCGTGTTTCTGTCGATATTATGGAGCAAATTTTGAAAAAGGTTTGGCGTTATAGTTGCAGAATTTTCCGGTCGATTTCTAAGCCAAGCATGATGAAGAAACAGGAGCTATTTCGCCTACAAAAATAATATTTTTGGAAAAAAGGAACATTTGCTATCTAACTGGGAGTCTCCTGAGTGAAAGCATCTGAAGTTCTTCAAAGGTAAATTATTTAATTTGGTTGCTTTTCTTATTTTCGTGCAAATGTTGCCTGCTGCCAGCAGAGTCTAGCATAACATTATGCGATGATAAACTTACACAAATGCTTGTCTAGCGTTGGCTGTAACGCATATTTTGAAAATCTGAGATGACAGTGTTGTTAACCTCTTGAACCTCTAGGGGCAGTATTTCATTTTTGGATGAAAAACGTTCCCGTTTAAACAAGATATTTTGTCACGAAAAGATGCTCGACTATGCATATAATTGACAGCTTTGGAAGGAAAACACTGACGTTTCCAAAACTGCAAAGATATTGTCTGTGAGTGCCACAGAACTAATGCTACAGGCGAAACCAAGATGAAATTTCATACAGGAAGTGAGCCAGATTTTGAATGCGCTGTGTTCCAATGTCTCCTTATATGGCTGTGAATGCGCAAGGTATGAGCCTACACTTTCTGTCGTTTCCCCAAGGTGTCTGCAGCATTGTGATGTATTTGTAGGCATATCATTGGAAAATTGACCATAAGAGACTACATTTACCAGGTGTCCGCTCGGTGTCCTCCGTCGAAACTATTGCGTAATCTCCAGGTGCGTGCATTTTTCCATTTTGTTCAGAGGAGAAACCAAACTGCCACGAGTGATTTATCATCGAATAGAAATGTGAAAAACACCTTGAGGATTGATTCTAAACAACGTTAGCCATGTTTCTGTCGATATTATGGAGATCATTTGGAAAAAAGTTTGCCGTTGTAATGACTGAATTTTTCTTTTTTTTTCTTATCCAAACGTGATGAACAAAACGGAGCGATTTCTCCTACACAAATAATCTTTTTGGAAAAACTGAACATTTGCTATCTAACTGAGAGTCTCCTCATTGAAAACATCCGAAGTTCTTCAAAGGTAAATGATTTTATTTGAATGCTTTTCTTGTTTTTGTGAAAATGTTGCCTGCTGAATGCTAGGCTTAATGCTATGCTAGCTATCAATACTCTTAAACAAATGCTTGTGTAGCTATGGTTGAAAAGCATTTTTTGAAAACCTGAGATGACAGTGTTGTTAACAAAAGGCTAAGCTTGTGAGCCAATATGTTTATTTCATTTCATTTGTGATTTTCATGAATAGTTAATGTTGCGTTATGGTAACGAGCTTGAGGCTATAATTACGCTCCCGGATACGGGATTGCTCGTCGCAACAGGTTAACAAAAGGCTATGCTTGTGTTTGAATATATTTATTTAATTTCATTTGCGATTTTCATGAATAGGAAAAGTTTCTATGGGTATTTATGTCCGCTGCGTTATGCTAATGCGTTTGAGGCTATGATTACACTCCCGGATGCGGGATTGCTCGTCGCAAGAGGTTAACACTGTCAGTTATTTTGTCATTCTAAGAGCATGTGACAAAGAGCTGCATTGTCAAGAGGTAATGTGCAATTTACCCTAACTTAGTGGCAGTTAGTTGCCTGGAACCAGCTGTCAGTAACTGCTACTAACTCATCCCGCACTTCAGCCTCCTGGAGCGGACCAGCCACCACCGGCCTGAGGAGAGACACATGGAACGAGGGTTTAATACGGTATTTAGTGGGTAGCTGTAAAATATAACATACCTCGTTCACTCTCCTCAGGACTTTAAACGGCCCCACAAACCACGGACCCAGCTCCCGGCAGGGCAGGCGAAGGGGCAGGTTTCGAGTCGAGAGCTAGACCCTATCCCCTGGTGCGAACACCGGGGCCTCACTGCGGTGACGGTCTGCGCCAACTTTTTGGCCAGTATGGCGCGCTGAAGGTGGACGTGTACGTGGGCGGCCTCCCAGGTTTCCTCCTTGCGACAGAACCAATTGTCCACCGCAGGAGCCTCGGTCTGACTCTGATGCCATGGAGCCAGAACCGGCTGATACCGTAATACACATTGAAAGGAAGAAAGGTTAGTGGAGGAGTGGTGTAGTGAGTTCTGGGCCATCTCTGCCCAGGGCACGAATTTCACCCACTCCTTCGGCTGGTCCTGGCAATAAGACCGCAGAAACCTACCCACATCCTGGTTAACTCTCTCCACCTGCCCATTACTGTCGGGGTGAAAACCTGAGGTAAGGCTGACCGAGACCCCAAGACGTTCCATGAACGCCTTCCAGACCGTTGACGTGAACTCTTGACAATGACCAGGATCGTGGTGTTACCCTATGAAGGTGGAAGATCAGTTAAGAAATCCACGACAGGTGTGACCACGGCCGTTGTGGAACGGGTAAGGGTTGTAACTTACCTCTGGGCGGGTGTCTAGGAGCCTTGCTCTGGGTGAACACTGAGCAGGAGGAAACTTAAATCCTCAAGTCCTTAGCTAAAGTGGGCCACCAGTACCTCCCATCAAGACAGCGCACCGTCCGACAGATGCCTGGATGACCAGAGTAGGGTGACGTGTGGGCCCAATAGATCAGCCGGTCACGGACAGCAGACGGAATGTACAGACGCCCAGCGGGACACTGGAGGGGAGTGGGCTCCGCACGTAGCGCATACTCAATGTCCGCGTCCAGCACCCACACTACCGGCGCCACCAAACAAGAGGCTGGGAGTATGGGGGTGCGATCCATGGCCCATCTTTTCTGGTGAAGGTTCAGTCTCCTCGCTGCCCTGATGTACTCTAGATTGCAGTGGTCAGTCCAGATGAGAATAGGGTGTTTAGCCCCCTCAAGCCAATGTCTCCACGCCTTCAAAGCCTTGACGACAGCCAACAGCTCCCCGTCCCCCATGTCATAGTTTCGCTCCGCCGGGCTGAGTTTCCTCGAGAAGAAGACACAGGGGCGGAGCTTCGGTGGCGTACCCGAGAACTGAGAGAGCACGGCTCCTATCCTAGCCTCGGATGCATCCACCTCCACTATGAATGCCAAAGAGGGATCCGGATGGGCCAGCACGGGAGCCGAGGTAAACAAAGCCCTCAGGTGACCAAAAGCCCTGTCCGCCTCAGCTGACCACTGCAAACATACCAGTCCCCCCTTCAGCAGTAAGGTAATGGGAGATGCTACCTGACCAAAACCCCAGATTAACCTTCGGTAGTATTTGGAAAACCCTAGAAAACGCTGCACCTCTTTTACCGTGGAGGGAGTCGGCCAAATACGCACGGCTGAGATGTGGTCACTCTACATCTCCACCCCTGAGGTGGAAATGTGATACCCTAGGAAGGAGACAGACAGTTGGAAGAACAGGCATTTCTCAGCCTTGACGTACAGGTCATGCTCCAACAGTCGACCTAGCACATTGCGCACCAGGGACACATGCTCGGTGCGTGCAGCGGAGTATATCAGAATGTCATCAATATACACCACTACAGCCTGCCCCTGCAGATCCCTGAAAATCTCATCTACAAAGGCTTGGAAGACTGATGGAGCATTCATCAACCCAAACGGCATGACGATGTCCTCATAATGCCCTGAGGTCATTCCGCTCGTCTCCCTCCCGGAGACGCACCAGGTCGCACTCCTGAAATTTAGTTTGGTGAAGAGGCGCACCCTGTGCATTGACTCAATCGCCATGGCGATAAGAGGTAGCGGGTAACTGTACCTCACCATTATCTGATTTAGGCCACGATAGTCAATACACGGGCATAGACCTCCCTCCTGCTTTACAAAAAAGAAACTCGAGGAGGCGGGTGAAGTGGAGGACCGAATGTACCCCTCACGCAGGGATTCGGAGACATATGTTTCCTTAGCCGCCGTCTCCGCCTGTGACACGGGATACACGTGACTCCTGGGAAGTGCGGCGTCTACCAGGAGATGTATCGCACAATCCCCCTGTCGATGGGGTGATAATTGAGTCACCTTCTTTTCGGCATATTCGGTGGGAATGCGCACGGTGGAGACCTGGTCTGGACTTTCCACCGTAGTAGCACATACGGAAATCCCTAAACACCTCCCCGAGCACTCTCGTGACCACCCTGTGGGAGCCCTCCGTTGCCATGAAAAAGTGGGGTCATGACAAGCTAACGAGGGTAGGCCTAGCACAATGGGAAATGCAGGAAAGTCAATGAGAAAGAGACTTATTCTCTCCTTGTGACCCCCCTGCGTCACCATGCCCAGAGGAGCGGTGGCCTCCCTAATTAACCCTGACCCCAATGGTCAACTGTCTAAAGCGTGAACTGGGAAGGGCATAGCCACAGGAATGATGGGGATCCCTAAACTATGTGCAAATGATCTGTCTATAAAATTCCCAGCCGTGCCTGAATCGACGAGCACCTTATGCTGGGAATGCAGGGAAAACTGCAAAAAATGTGTGCTACAGAAGGCTCTGGGTGACAATGGTGCCTTCTCACCTTGGGTGACGCCAGAGTGCCCTGCCTGCTGCCTCGACCCCCAGAGGAACCAACCCGGCACCGACCGGCAGTGTGACCTCTGCGGCCACAGATTGTGCACGAGACTGAACCTCTTCCGGTCTCCCTGAGCGCAGCACCTCCCAACTCCATGGGCATCGAAGCGGTGGTGCTGGGGGATGGAACCGACCGACCCCACTCTGGACATCCGCGGGGTAGCCAGCAGGTTATCCAGACGAATTGACAGGTCCACCAGCTGGTCGAAGGTGAGGGACGTGTCCCTGCAGGCCAACTCTCGATGGACGTCCTCGCACAATCTGCAATGATAGTGGTCGATCAGGGCCCTGTCATTCCATCCCGCTCCGACGGCCAGGGTACGAAAATCCAAAGCGAACTCCTGTGCGCTCCTCGTCCCCTGCCATAGGTGGAAAAGAACTTCACCAGCCACTCTACCCTCAGGTGGGTGGTCGAAGACTGCCCGGAAACGACGGGTGAACTCCTCAAAGTGGTCCAGCACCTCATATCCTTCCACCCACACGGCGCTGGCCCACTCCAGGGCTTTCCCCCAAGAGGCATGAGACGAGGGCGGACACCCTTTCCCAGCCCGAAGGAGCCGGATGGACGGTGGCCAGGTATAATTCCAACTGAAGCAGGAAACCCTGGCAGCGAGCAGCCGTCCCATTGTACTCCCCGGGGAGGACAAGGTGAGTCCCACCGGAACCAGGTGCAGGGGGAACGAGTAGTGGAGGCCCCTGTTGTGCTGGTAGAGGTGCCTGAGGAACTCCGCGTTTCTCCCAGCGGTACATAGCTTGGACAACGCGTTCCATGACGGTGCCGAGATGGTGGAGCATCACTGTGTGTTCCTGGATGCACCTGCTCCTGCTGACTCCATATATGCGTTGCGGAATTCTGTAAGGGGTGCGTAACTGATGGCAGAGAGGTCAGACGCAGGAGAGCAGAACTGTGTAATAACTGGAGCAGTTTAATATACAAAACCACTGGCATCCAGAATAACAAAGTATCGGTTACAAAACCTGTCGCGCACCAGACAACAATGTGCACAAGCACTTGCAAAAAACTATTCTGCACAAAGACATGGGGGGAACAGAGGGTTAAATATACAACACGTAATGAGGGAATGAAAACCAGGTGTGTGGGAAAACAAGACAAAACAAATTAAAAATAGATTTTTTTACATGTACACTATATATGTATATATGTATATATATATATGTGGACAGGCCATCAAATTGGTGGATTCGGTTATTTCAGACACACCCGTTGTTGACGGGTGTTTAATTAAAATCCAACACACAGCCATGCAATCTTAGAATATGTGGACAGCTACAAATATCTAGGTGTCTGGCTAGACTGTAAACTCTCCTTCCAGACTCATATTAAACATCTACAATCCAAAATTAAATCTAGAATCAGCTTCCTATTTCGCAACAAAGCTTCCTTCACTCACGCCGCCAAACTTACCCTAGTAAAACTGACTATCCTACCTATCCTCGACTTCGGCAATGTCATTTACAAAATAGCTTCCAATACTCAGCAAACTGGATCACAGTGCCATCCGTTTTGTCACCAAAGCCCCTTATACCACCCACCACTGCGACCTGTATGCTCTAGTCGGCTGGACCTCCCTACATATTCGTCGCCAGACCCACTGGCTCCAGGTCATCTGTAAGCCTACGCAAGATAAAGCTCCGTCTTATCTCAGCTCACTGGTCACGATAACAACACCCACCCATAGCATGCACTCCAGCAAGTATCTCTCACTGGTCATACCCAAAGCCAAAAACTATTGGCTGCCTTTTCTTCCAGTTCTCTGCTGCCAATGACTTGAACAAATTGCAAATATCGCTGAAGCTGGAGTCTTATATCTCCCTCAGTAACTTTAAACATCAGCTATCTGAGCAGCTGACCTATCGCTGCAGGTTTACGTAGCCCATCTGTAAATAGCCCACCCAATCTATCTACCTCATCCCCATATTGTTTTTATTTACTTTTCTGCTCTTTTGCACACCAGTATTTCTACTTGCACTCCAGTGTTAATTTGCTAAATTATAATTACTCCACAACCATGGACAATTTTTTCATTACCTCCATATGCCATTTACACACACTGTATATAGACTTTCTTTTTTTTCTCTTGTGTTATTGACTGTACACTTGTTTATTCCATATGTAACTCTGTTGTTGTTGGTCGCACTGCTTTGCTTTATCTTGGCCAGGTCGCAGTTGTAAATGAGAACTTGTTCTCAACTAGCCTACCTGGTTATTAAATAAAGGTGAATTATTTTTTTTAAATCTCTGTAGACAAAAATTGGTAGTAGAATGTCCTTACTGAAGTGCTCAGCAAATTTCAACATGGCACAGTCATAGAATGCCACCTTTCCAACAGGACAGTTTGTCAAATTTCTGCACTGCTGGAGCTGCCTCAGTGAACTGTAAGTGCTGTACTTGTGAAGTGGAAATGTCTAGGCGCAAAAACGTCTCAGCCGCGAAGTGGTAGGCAACACAAGTTCACACAAGCGATTAGCCCATACTAACACATTGAAAAACAGTCACTACATGGAACATCAGAAAACAAATCCAAAGGATGTTTGTTCTGATGATACAAGAAGGTCAGTAAAACATTTTTACTTGTATTTAACCCCCTTTTCTTTACACTAAACAGTCTCCATATACTTCCATTCATTTTTTTCAGCGCCTATCTACATTCCTGACTTAGCTGTGTAATATTGACAATCTCAGAACCACTTGTGTTTCAAACGTTGGTCCTGTTTTATCAATTGCTGTGCTGATCAATGGACAATTCATTACCTCTGTCAAAATAATATGTATTTTTGCAATGAAAATGGTGATGCAACAATACACATTTACAATAGGCCTATATCTAAACAGACATACAGCCAAATTATCTCAATTCAGCACTGTCAACTGCGTTTATTTTCAGCAAACTTATTAACATGTGTAAATATTTGTAAGTACATAAAAAGATTCAACAACTGAGACATAAACTGAGACATGTGACTAACAGAAATGGAATAATGTGTCCCTGAAGAAAGGGGGTCAAAAAAAAAGTGGAGAGGACACCAGCTGCATTAAGTACTGCAGTGTATCTCCTCCTCATGGACTGCACCAGGTTTGCCAGTTCCTGCTGTGAGATGTTACCCCACTCTTCCACCAGGGAAATTTTACGGACATTTCTGTGGGGAATGGCCTAGCTCTCAGCCTCCGATCCAACAGGTCCCAGACGTGCTCAATGGGATTGAGATCGCTGGCCATGGCAGAACACTGACATTCCTGTCTTGCAGGAAATCACGCACAGAACGAGCAGTATGGCTGGTGGCATTGTCATGCTGAAGGGTCATGTCAGGATGAGCCTGCAGGAAGGGTACCACATGAGGGAGGAGGATGTCTTCCCTGTAACGTAAAGTGTTTAAATTGCCTGCATTGACAACAAGCTCAGTCCGATGATGCTGTGACAAACCACCCCAGACCATGACGGACCCTCCACCTCGAAATCAATCCCTCTCCAGAGTACGGACCTCTGTGTCACGCTCATTCCTTCGACAATAAACGTGAATCCGACCATCACCCCTGGTGAGACAAAATCGCAACTCGTCAGTGAAGAGCACTTTTTGCCAGTCCTGTCTGGTCCAGCGACGGTGATGTTGTTGCCGGTGCTGTCTGGTGAGGACATGCCTTACAGCAGGACTACAAGCCCTCAGTCCATCCACTCTCAGCCTATTGCGGACAGTCTGAGCACTGATGGAGGGATTGTGCGTTCCTGGTGTAACTCAGGCAGTTGTTGTTGCCATCCTGTACCTGTCCCGTAGGGGTGATGTTCGGATGTACCGATCCTGTGCAAGTGTTGTTGCACGTGGTCTGCCACTGCGAGGACATTCAGCTGTCCGTCCTGTCTCCCTGTAGCGCTGTCTTCGGTGTCTCACAGTATGGACATTGAAATGTATTGCCCTGGCCCAATCTGCAGTCCTCATGCCTCCTTGCAGCATTCCTAAGGCACGTTCACGCATATGAGCAGAGTCCCTGGGCATCTTTCTTTTGGTGTTTTTCCAGAGTCAGTAGAAAGGCCTCTTTAGTGTCCTGAGTTTTCATAACTGGAACCTTAATTGCCTACCGTCTGTAAGCTGTTAGTGTCTTAATGACCGTTCCACAGGTGCATGTTCATTAATTGTTTATGGTTCATTGAAGCATGGGAAACAGTGTTTAAACCATTTACAATGAAGATCTGTGAAGTTATTTTGATTTTTACAAATTATCTTTGAAAGACATGGTCCTGAAAAAGGGATATTTATTTTTTTGCTGAGTTTATATATACAGTACACACCGGTGTACATCATCTTAATTGCAGGACATTGTTAAGTCCATTATCCCTCTGAGTATAAATTAGGTTGTTTGAAAAGTTTTGAATCCTAAGCAACCTGCCTTCACATTCTTTGAAGTACAATACCTACATAGCTACTGTAGAAGGTCAAAGCTATGCCCTTCAAAGCATGGGTGGAATAGGCATTGTGATGCTCATGTGAATTACCTTTATTGTTCGGCTTCAGACAAATGCCTATTCTCACCTAAAACATGATTTTTTTGTTTTTAATTTGTTCTATAGTTCTTGCCTTCTCATACTGGTGAATGGTAGTGCAAAACTGCACGGTTGTGTCGAAGACATTGCATGACCTGTCCTGTGTTACCATTTTGAAGTACCCAAAGCTATGTTGCAATTATGTATTGTTTGGTTGAAGGACCGGTAGGTGTATATTTTATGTGTTCACATGTTATGTGGGTTAAAACAAATGATAAAATTATATTTACGTTTTACATGAGAGTAAAGCGACCACACCTGTTTTAAACAAAATATGGAAATTTGTCCACCCACCACTGACATCTCTCTCAGCTGTAATGCATGAAAGTACGTTATGCTGTTACTGTGTGTTTGACGTTATGCAATTACTGTACGTCCTGTAGCCTAAATAACAATCTGCATCTGAATATCATGGCTTCTCTAAATTCAGCGTTGTTGTTTTTTGACCTCTGAGCATATTTGTGCACCCATAAATCTGTCTGCTGAAAGAGAGACACGCTCTGAATACAGAGTTTGCCATGTAAATCAATCACTCCTGGATTGCGTCTCAAATGGCATCCTATTCCCTACATTTACATTTGACCAGGATCTATAAGGCCCTAGTCAAAAGTAATGCACAGTGTAGGGAAAAGTGTGGTATTTGGGATGAAGCCCTGTAAGGGAAAGAGACCAGCAAACACAATCAGGACTACCTAGTCTGAATACTGAAGAAGTGCATCTCCTCCTCTCCTCGCTGTCTCTTCCATTTCTCAACTCTGTTTAATAGAGAAAAAAATCCAACACTCACCTTTGCTAACTGGATCACAAATACCCAACAATATTTGTCTGGACTACAACACATGAGCAATAGGCTACTCTTTGGTAGTCATGCAATCTAAGAATAAACTCCTGAATAAATATGGGAGATAAAAACATAAAATTGTATCACAAGGGTGTAGGCTGACCTTATTTACACCTAGCCAAAGCTATCAACATTCTCTAAAGAGAACATTGTGTCCAGATTGAGTCATAGAGATCTCTCCAATATAGTGCATCACTTTGGTCTCCACACAGTCACAGTCCTCATAGATAAGGTCAACATTACACATGCATGATCAAAATGTATCTCTAGATTTCTAGACACTGTAAACTGTGGAGAAACATCTGTCAACACCACAAATGCATTATGAGTGAGATAGAAGGGTACAGTAGTCAGCCACCTTGGAACATTGAATGTGCAAAGGAATGTGGATAATTTGTCTGAAAAATCCATATGAGTAGTCTTGTGGTTATGAAATGCAGTGTTAACCTGAAAATGTGCTGATCAGACAGCTTGGAAATGAGGGCATGATGATATACAGTATGAATACCCACAAACCAATCTTATGGTAATATTAACCTAATGGCTGTACCTCAGAATACACGCATCCCAAATGGTATGCTATTTCATTGATAGTGCACTACTTTTGACCAGAGGCTATAGGGAGATAAGTTAAGATGCCTATTGCGGAAGGTTGTATTTAATGCTTTATCATTGCTGACACACATTTGCAAGGAACATTTTCATGGGATGCAATACAAATATTCTTTGAATATTCTTTATTTAATTGACATGATTCATTGTCAAGGGTCTGGTGCCATTCAGATTCAGGAGGAGGGTTGAAATAGGGTACCGTCTCAAATGGCACCCTATTCCCTATACAGTATAGTGCACTACTTTTGACCAGGGCACAGTCTCCGGTCAAAGTAGTGCAATATGTAGATAGGTTGCCATTTGGGAGACACCCTAGGTTAGCTGTGCTGTACTAATTAGACAGAAATGTGGACTGAAGAGTCTGTCAGAAGAGAAACATCTGTCATGAGATTTGTGTGTGTGTGTGATTTTGAAAGACTCTTTAAATTCAACAATATTATTTTGTAAAATCGGGCCAAGAATTGGGTCCAATGTGTTGTGTCCCCTTGGCCACTCTGTATATCCCCTTGATCTGAACCAAAACATTATTCCCAACATTAGTGTGCAATTACTGGTGGCAATACCCAACATGACCCTTTAATATGATCCAAAGAGATGTATATTCTTGGGACAACCCATGGCACTTTGTACTTTGAATCAGATACAAACCCGCACTGGATTATCATGACAGAGTAAAAACTTCACACATTCAGAGGGATTCATTTTCTGCAGTGTATGACACCCCCAACTAATCGACCGACATCATTTCTCCCCTCCCAATCCTCCCAGCTCCCCCAACCCTCCCAACCACAAAATATTTCTCCCTATTGTGTTACATTAGTTACAAAATAATTGGAGCCCTTTCTATGATGGTTGAATGCTGGCAGCTTCCAAGGCACTCAATGTGTCCCAAATGGCACCCCATTCCATATACAGTGCACTACTTTTACTTGGCCTTATAGGCCAAGTAGTGCAATATATAATGAATATGGACCCATTTTGGACACACATGATCATAGCGGACTGCTTGAGCCCTACAAACAAGAATTGTCATGATCAACCTTTGAGAGCAGCTTGCATAGAGTTCTATGAACTCAATAGTCAATGGATGAATAGAGAAGGTATGAACTGTATTTGTCATAAAGCTTTTTTAGTCATTTGTACATTTGGAATTGATGTTAATCAATAGGCCATTTGTTGGCATGAATTACAAAGAGGGTGAAATAAATGCTCTTGGCTGCATACAATTCTTCCTACTACGCCACCATGTCGGTGTCAATGACTGATTTCACCTGTATTCCTGTAATAAATCTGTACACCTGTAATAAACCTGTAATAAATCTCAGCTTTTTTTAAATACACTCAAGAAAAACTATATTTATTATAGTGATTCAGGAGTAACATTAAAACAGAATAATATAGACAACTATACAGAAAACCCCTGAAATTGCTGAAAAAAGTAAATTAAATCAATCAACAAAATAGACAGATTAACTGATAACTAAAATAGCAATGCAGACGGCACTTTTTCAACTAAGTGCAAAGATGTATTATAGGTTAAAAAAAAATGTGTAGAGGAATGCTACAGACTTTGCGGCGTAGAAGAATGATCAGCGTCCCAGAGGTTGTGGATTCAAATCCAAAGAGTGGTCATGCTGAAAAGTTAGTACTAAGTGAACATGTCAAATGTAATCATATTGTCATTGATTAAATACTTTTTTTACATTATATTAGCTGGACAGCATGTCACTTACTTTAACCCCCCCCCCCACTATCATTTAATTTCCTTACAAAAAAACATGTGAAATAACTGTTTTCACATGTGAAACCATGTGTGCATGTATTAAATGTAGAGTTCACATGTTAACACCACGTTTTTCACATGTGAGGAGAATAACATGTTTTCACCTCACATGTGAATTGCAGGTTCAGAGGTGAAATTTGCACTTTCACATGTGAAAATCGAATTTACACTTTCACATGTTAAAAACATTCAAATGTGAGTATCAAACTCAAAATCGAACTCAAATCTAACTCTCACATTGGTTAAACAGCGTGCCACTTTTTTTTAAATTATCATTAAATTTCCTTGTATTTTCACATGTGAAGTAGCAAAATAATTTATAAAAAGAGACACGAGGTCAGTTATTCAATTGTGAAACCATATGTTCACATGTATAACATTTTGAGTTCACCACCTTTTCACGTGAGAATAACATGTTTTCACCTCACACGTAAATTGCAGATTCAGATGTGAAATTTGAAGTTTCACATGTGACAATAAAATTTGCATTCTCACATGTGAAAAAATTTTGCATGCCCATGTTGTCAGATTTCTTTCACAATATTTTTTTTTTTACATGTGTAGTTTCATGTTATCACATGTTGCTTTTACATGTTATCACAATAAATTCACATTAGATCACATTTTTTTCTGTAAGGGTGTAGCTGTGCCTGCCTGTTGTGCCTGATACAGCCCATGTTACAGACGGTGAGTTAAATAAGATATGTGTTTTGGTTGTGTGTGTCACGTCTTCCTAGCGTTTCTGCTAGCCTCCCAGCAACACAGTGCCGCTGAGTAACAATGGGTTTTCTCCTCATGTCTTTTTCAATTAAAGTCTAGCTCATACATCTGCACTCTACTGCTGAAATCAGTACTGTTGAAATCTTCTCACTAGATAGGAGAATTATTCTGGTGTCAAAATGTCACCCAACCCTGCTGAGCTGGTTGTTAGAAAACATGTCCTTTCACTTTTATATTGCCACACAGCGTGTGTGTGTGCATGTATGCATGCGTGTGACTGTGTTACTAAACCCAGTTGATTGCTATCTACTGAGTCTTTGAAGGGTCTTGATCATCCTGTCAGACATGGTTTCCTCTAATCCATGGGCTTTATAGTACTGGCTACTTTTCGTCTTGCACTGTCTGAGTGCCTCGTGTCTGGAACTTTTACATCCAGCAATTATCACATTCATTCGTAAGATAATATCAAAATTGATGACAGTTCTCCTTAAAAACAAATCATTGTATTCTGTTATGGTACACAACATACCACACAGGTTGAGGGTTCATCCCTCTCCACTTGTGCACAGCAAGCAGTCCTCAAACCAATTTGTATCATATACTTTCAATAAATGCAATTAGCAACTGAGTGGGAAGACACACGGAGACTGGCAAGCTGAGTGAGGGGAGGTCAGGGAGATCCAAGTCAATGTTCAAATTTCGGCCAGGTCCACAGGATGTCAGGAGATGTCTTCAAAACCGGCCACAAGGGGCAATGGTGAGCGTTTTCACCATCAATTAGGCTTAAAACTTCTTAGGGATTGGCGCCCCGTCAACCGGACAGTTGTAAATCATGCAGCGCCTTGTGTCACGATCATAGATTTTAGAGAAACAACAAATGTCAGTACATATAAATGTATTTTATTGGATGAAAGCTTAGATTCTTGTTAATATAACACCACTGTCCAATTTACAGCAGCTATTACTGCAACAAAACACTTTTCACCGCAATGGGTTTGATAAATTCACATTTGAAGGTGAAATGCGTACTTACATTCTGAAATCTTGCTCTGATTTATCATCCAAAGGGTCCCAGAGATAACATGAAGTGTCATTTTGTTAGATAACATCCTTTGTCATGTCCTAAAAAGGTCCATATAGCAAGCAAGATCGATATTGTATTTCCACTCATTCAATTAGCAAAGAAAGGAATCTGAAAATCTAGCCCTAAATGTTGTTTCAACCAGCCAAATCACGTTCGTATGTATTCCTCTGTTACGGTTTTCTTCCGTCGAAGGAGGAGCGGACCAAAATGCAGCGTGGTTAGTTCGATACATCTTTAATGAAGAAAAAAACACGAACAATACAAAAACAACAAACGGACCGTGAAAACCTATACAGCCTATCTGGTGACAACTAACACAGAGACAGGAACAATCACCCACGAAATACTCAAAGAATATGGCTGCCTAAATATGGTTCCCAATCAGAGACAACGATAATCACCTGACTCTGATTGAGAACCGCCTCAGGTAGCCATAGACTATGCTAGACACCCCACAAAACCCCAAGACAAAAACGCACCACAATAACCCATGTCACACCCTGGCCTGACCAAATAAATGAAGACAAACATAATATACTTCGACCAGGGCGTGACATCCTCAGAGATCCTAGAATGTAACTATTAGGACACCAAAGTTGGTCAGAGAGCGACGCCTTCATGGCACGCAGATGACCCGGGCGGTCTTCACTTGATCGACTAACTTTGTCAAATAAGCACCAATCGGGGACAAACAAAGCTAGATAGATAGCCAATGAGCTTTACGGGACTATCCGGAAACTCTGTATCTGTCGCAAAATGTAGCTGCTTACCTTTTGCGACAGTCTGCCTTTTCCCTTTGGACAAGGATTATAAGAATATTCAGAGTTATGAAGTTGTGAAAACTGGTTGTTTTGCAAATGTTGAACTTATATGGCTACTAATACTGGAAAACTAAATCAAAGTCCAAGTATACAGATTTGACGATATTCTTGCAGAAAAATGTAATATGAATAAAAATGTCTCCTTCACGATTTGCCCAAATGTACCTGGGTGACTTCACACTAAATGTCATGTAGTTCGCTCATACTTCAAATTATTCGTCTGAAACTTTGCACATACACTGTCCCACTTCCAGAGTGATGGCTGGAAGTGGGATGTTTCTGCTGCATTTCAAAGATGGTGGTAGAAAAAAAAGGAAATGTTTTTTTTTCTTCATTGTATTATATTCTCCTACATTCAATTCACATTTCCACAAACTACAAAGTGTTTACTTTCAAATAGTACTAAGAACATGCATATCCTTGCTTCAGGGCCTGAGCTACAGGAAGTTAGATTTGGGTATGTCATTTTAGGTGACAATGAAAAAAATGGGACTATCCCTAAATTAAGCGTGATCAATCCCAGTGCTAGGCACTCATAAAAATCAAAAAAGTTGTTTAACCCTATCCCAAACCTTAACCCTTGCATTTACCATTTTGAATGAATGCCTAAATGTGACCATCAAAATTTGACGTTTATTAGAGTTAAAGAGTTAAATGAACACTGTAAAGATTTAAATTAGTTAGAACCAAAACCCTGCCCATCATTATCAGATTTCCCAGCATGCTCTGTTGCAGGTTGATATTTTAGAATTGCTTTTTCAATATATATGTTTTTATGTACATTGAATTAATAACTAATATTATGCTACTGAAATATTTATCTGAATCAATCCAATCCACTTGACTGAAATTAGTTTATGCAACAATGATGTTTCTGTCACTAGTAAACACAGTTATGGGTAGTACTGGTAACTCTAAAATTCACTCGAAAGGCACCCTGAGAAATATGCAAATTAGGCTTAAAAACCTACAGCAGGGCTATTCCTTTCCGGCACTGGAAATGAATGGGATGGTTTTTCAAAGAACTGACCCATTTATGGTTATTCTGAGACCCTAAAATGGTTACCCTATGGTATCACTCTCAAGAACCTTATTTGGTTTTAACTTGCACCTTTATTTTTAAGTGTAGAATTAGCGTTATGGGTTAGGGTTTGGAGTTAAGGTTAGGGGTTAGGGAAAATAGGATTTTAAATGAGAATCAATTGTTTGGTCCTCACAAGGATTGTATAACAAATGTATGTCTACATGTATGTGTGTGTACACTGATACAAAGTGGACAGCTATTACTAAGCCGTCTCCCCAGCCTGACCGTGCAGTCTGGTGACTAATGGCCTAGCCGTCAATCACTAAATCTCCCAGGGAGGAGCGTGCCACGGCCACCCAAACTACAGGCTCAAGAGAGTAGGTTCACATCATGTCTATGTCAGTTGCACAAACACACACACCAGGGTTTCCATCAGATGGTAATAGCCGACTTTTGGCCGATTTTTAAAATGATTTTTTATTAAATTGCCCAAGAGAAGAAAAAAATCCAGTTGCGGAATAATGCATTTTAGCCTATTCATTGAAGGAAATACCAGTCAACTACCACGAGAGCTGTTGCTAATGCTCATCAAACAACTGTTGCTGCTGGAGTGAAACTTGCTTTTATAAGCCCAATTACTGCACAACAATTCTAAATTCAATCGCGTTTTAAAAACAATAGCCCACGATTAAAAATATTTGCTATTTTTATGAACTGGTAATCGAAGCACGCTTCCCGTTTGCCACTCAAGTGTACTGGCAACTAGGCAGGCTTCAGCATGCATTTTGAAAACATATACTTAATTGTTTGAAACCTGAACGTTTTATTATATCACGTTTCAGGTATGACACAGATGCAGAAAGTGTAGAAGGAACAAAAGTTTATTTCTAATACAGGAGCAGGCAAACGATAGGTCAAAGGCAGGCAGGGGTCAATAATCCACAGAAAGTGAAAAGGGTCCAGAACAGCAGGCGGTCTGAGGGTCGGGGCAGGCAGGGGTCAATAATTCAGTAAGGTGGGCTAAGGTACAGAACGGCAGGCAGGCTCCGGGTAGGCAGAATGGTAAAAACTGGGAAGTTCTAGAAAACAGGATTAAGAAACAGGCAGGAGCAGGGGAACAAACGCTGGTAGGTTTCACGAACAGAACGAACTGGCAACAGACAAACAGAGAACACGGGTATCAATACACAGAGGATAATGGGGAAGATGGGTGACAGCTGGAGGGGGGTGGAGACAAGCACAAAGACAGTTTAAACAGATCAGGGTGTGACAGATTACATATTATGTGGCATGTCTTACCTTGCTTCAAAGTAGCCTAGCCCAAATCCAATCATGCGTGCAGGCAATTATTTTATAAAGACTTCCATATGTCATTGAAACCAGTAGCCTATTTCTCTCATTTGATATTGTTTTTATAAATGTACCTTCTTTCATTGTACAGTAGAAAAGGCACAATCCTAATCATGTTAGCAACTCAGACAAGTTGTCTTTATTTCTCCCCTGTTTCTAAATGTCTAATGGATATTTTAATCTCGGTGTCATGAAACTGCTCGCATGTGTGGTGGCTTTTGACAATGGTGTTTTCCACTTTATTGCATTATGGAGTGAACGTTCGCGCATAGCCCAATGCCTTGTTCACATTGCTGCGCTTCTAATGTGAAGAAATACTACAGTATTAAAATGTTAAGCATATTAAAGCCAATTTATGCTTGCTCCAGTGATGCAATCTGGAGCATGTGACGCAATTGTGGCGCCTCTGGAAGCTCGCAGAAGTCAAATCGAGCTCCGTACTGCCTCCCAAATGTTGTTACAATGAGGAGGTCTCCATATAGCTCCGGATTGACATGATTGGTTGACAGTAAATGGGGCAGGAGGTCTTGTATAAACACAACCTCACTTCCTTGAGAACTTCCTTCATAACAGCTCTGCTCTCCTCCGCATTGCACAAGTAGGAAGGCTCTCACTTCTGCTGAGGCCACATCACAGTAAATGCTGTAAGGCCACTGCAGATTCCGGATTGACCATACAGAGCCTTTTACCAAGAGGCATATGCTCTTAGCATGAGACATTTGCACTTACCATGATTTTTTAAATGTATATAATTTCACCTGTATTTAACCAGGTAGGCTAGTTGAGAACAAGTTCTCATTTACAACTGCGACCTGGCCAAGATAGAGCAAAGCAGTTCGAGACATACAACAACAGAGTTAAACGTGGAATAAACAAACATACAGTCAATAATAAGGTAGAAAAAGTATATATACAGTGTGTGCAAAGATTTTGATTGTAATAGGCCATGGTGGTGAAGTAATTACAATATAACAATTAAACACTGGAGTGATAGATGTGCAGAAACTGAATGTGCAAGTAGAGATACTGGGGTGCAAAGGAGCAAGATAATTAAATAAATACAGTCTGGGGATGAGGTAGTTGGATGGGCTATTTACAGATGGGCTATATACAGGTGCAGTGATCTATGAGCTGATCTGACAGCCAGTGCTTAAATCTAGTGAGGGAGATATGAGTCTCCAGCTTCAGTGATTTTTGCAGTTCGTTCCAGTCATTGGCAGCAGAGAGCTGGAAGGAAAGGCAGCCAAAGGAGGAATTGGCTTTGGGGGTGACCAGTGAGATTTACCTGCAGGAGCGCGTATTACGGGTGGGTGCTTCTATGGTGACCAGTGAGCTGATATAAGGTGGGGCTTTAACTAGCAGAGACTTGTAGATGACCTGGACCCAGTGGGTTTGGTGACAAGTATGAAGCAAGGGCCAGCCAACGAGAGCATACAGGTCGCAGTGGTAGGTAGTATATGGGTCTTTGGTGACAAAACGAATGGCACTGTGATAGACTGCATACCATTTCTTGAGTAGAGTGTTGGAGGCTGTTTTGTAAATGACATTGCCGAAGTCGAGGATCGGTAGGATAGTCAGTTTTATGAGGGTATGTTTGGCAGCATGAGTGGAGGACTCTTTGTTGCAAAATAGGAAGCCATTTCTAGATTTATGTGAGTCTGTGTCTGGAAGGAGAGTTTAGTCTAGCCAGACATCTAGGTATTTGTAGTTGTCCACATATTCTAAGTCAGAACCGTCCAGCGTAGTGATGCTGGACGGGCGGGCAGGGATCGGTTGAAGAGCATGCATTTAGTTTTACTTGCATTTAAGAGTAGTTGGAGGCCACTGAATGAGAGTTTACATCTCCTCTGGAGGTTGATGTAAACAGAAGTTTACAGAATAGTGTTGTCTGCGTAGTGGATCAGAGAATCACCAGCAGCAAGAGCGAGGATTGAGAAGCACAGATGCACAGATGCACAGAGCACGTACAGCAACAATCATCTTCAAAGTTTTGACTGTAACAATAGGCCTTAAATGTTTCTCTGACTGTGGCAATAATAATAATGATATAAATTATTACATGAATAATACATACAGTTGAAGTCGGAAGTTTACATACACCTTAACCAAATATATTTAAACTCAGTCTTTCACAATTCCTGACATTAAATCCTCGTGAAAATTCCCTGTCAGTTAGGATCATCACTTTATTTTAAGAATGTGAAATGACAGAATAATAGTAGAGAGAATGACTTTTTTCAGCTTTAATTTTTTTCATCACATTCCCAGTAGGTCAGTAGGTCAGAAGTTTACATACACTCAATTAGTATTTGGTAGCATTGCCTTTAAATTGTTTTCTATGCGTGTCCTTCCTGAGCAGTATGACGGCTGCATGGTCCATTGGTGTTTATACTTGCGTACTATTGTTTGTACAGATGAACGTGGTACCTTCAGGAGTTTGTAAATTGCTCTCAAACTATTGTTTTTCTGAAGTCTTGGCTGATTTATTTTGATGTTCCCATAATGTCAAAGAGCACTGAGCTGTAAGGTAGGCCTTGAAAGGTACACCTCCAATTGACTCAAATAATGTCAATTTTTTAAACTATCAGAAGCTTCTAAAGCAATGACATAATTTTCTGGAATTTTCCAAGCAGTTTAACCTCTAATGACTCCCCATCCCGCATGAGGGAGTGTAATCATCGACTGACACTAATTAGCATAACGCAACGAACATAAATATTCCTAGGAAATATTCCTATTCATGAAAATCACAAGTGAAATACATTGAGACACAGCTAAGCCTTTTGTTAATCACCCAAAACGATAGTTTTGGCAAGTCGATTAGGACATTTATTTTGTGCATGATTGTCACGCCCTGACCTGAGATGTCTCTGTTTTCTTTATTATTTTGGTTAGGTCAGGGTGTGACTAGGGTGTGTATGCTGGTTTTTGTATGTCTAGGGGTTTTGTAGGTCTAAGTAATATGTATGTCTATGGTGGCCTGTTATGGTTCCCAATCAGAGGCAGCCGTTTATCGTTGTCTCTGATTGGGGATCATATTTAGGTAGCCATTTTCCCTTTTGTGTTTGTGGGTTCTTATTCTATGTTTAGTTGCCTGTCTAAACTATTCATATTAGCTTCACAGTTCGTTTTGTTATTTTGTCCGTTTGTTCAGTGTTCATTCTTATAATGAAGAAGAATGTACCCATACCACACTGAACCTTGGTCCGATCATTATGACGAACGTGACAATGACAAGTCATTTTTTTAAACAATTGTTTACAGACAAGTTAATTCCCGTATAATTCACTGTATCACAATTCCAGTGGGTCAGAAGTTTACATACACTAAGTTGACTGTGCCTTTAAGTGCCGTGTTGTGTAACAATCAAGATTTGGAAGAGTGAGTGCATTCTGACATCATGCGCAGAAAAAAAAACTCATGGAGGGGTGACCATTTGAGATATTTGAAAATTCCACCCCAAAACTATTTGGGGATTTGTTTCATTAGTCCATTATTGATATAGTCCTAAAATGTTTTGCATGTCAGCGATCATATTTTCAAGATATACTTTACTTTCAAAATACCGAAAAATAAAGCTTGTATGATGCAAAATGCAGTGATAGACTATTTTACACACTAAATATGAATATGTTGGTTACAGATAACACCAGAAAAGTGTTTTCTTGTAATTGAATCAATTCGGGGGGTGGGAGGAACACAATTATATATGAATTTAAAAAACAGAAAATGCAGCCTATGTGAATGGCAGATGTCCTTCCTATTTCCTGTTCTTCTTTGGTGATAGAGTTGATCAGGCTCTTGATTGAAATGGTCTTTGACACGTCACAGTTCTCTGTGTTTTTTGGCCTAAAGATTCTGCTGACATAAATATTTCGCAACCTGATATATTTAGCTGGGCAAACTATTTTACACACTAAATATGAATATGTTGGTTACAGATACCTTAAACAAAAGGTGCAGCGTGACAGATGTCCTTCGTATAGAGTTGATCAGGCTCTTGATTGTGGTCTGTGGAACGTTGTCCCACTCCTCTTCAATGTATGTGCGAAGTTGCTGGATATCGGTGGGAACTGGAACACGGTGTCGATCCAGAGCATCCCAAACATGCTCAATGGATGACATGTCTGGAGAGTATGCAGGTGATGGAAGAACTGGGACATTTTCAGCTTCCAGGAATTGTGTACAGATCCTTGCGACATGGAGCCATGCATTATCATGCTAAAACATGAGGTAGTAGCACAACAATGGGCCTTAGGATCTGAGAACTGAATCTCTGTGGATTCAAATTGCCATTGATAAAATGCAATTGATTTTGTTGTCTGTAACTTATGCCAGACCATACCATAGCCCCACCACCACACACCATACATGCTGTCTGCCTTCTGCCCAGTACAGTTGAAACTGGGATGAATTCATGAAAAGGACACTTGTACAGTGTGCCAGTGGCCATTGAAGGTGAGCATTTTGCACTGACGTCTGTTACGATGTTGAACTGCAGTCACATGTTTTGGAGTGGCATTTTGTTTCCAGCACAAGGTGCACCTGTTTAATGATCATGGTTTTTAATCGTTTCTTGATATGCCACACCTGTATTATGTATTATCTTAGGAAAGGAGAACCAAGAGAAGCAAATGTATGCAATTGTTGTACTCTGAGATAAAGAAAATGGTGCGCAAGGAACATTTTGGGGATTTTTTTTTGCTTATGAAACAAGGGACCAACACTTTTTATGTTGCTTTTATATTTTTGTTCAGTGTATTTCACAAGCAGAAATATTTCGCAGGCCTTCAAACTTTGCAGGTCGAAATAAATCTCAATCCAAAATATTTTGCAGTCTTTTACCAAACTTCACATGCCTTTGGAAATATTTCAAAGCTTTTTTCCAATCTTTGCAGCTATTTCCAGACTTAGAAGGCTTTTCAAATATTTTGCAGCCTTTTACCAAACTGCTTTGGTTTGCCCCTTAGGGACACCATCTTAATATCACCACAAATAGTTCTCAACCAACCAACCACTTCCCCTGTGGTGTGGAATGTACTGTAATGATAATCAGCGCAAATTTTATTTTCAACCTGGTCTCACAGTTTAATTATTTCCCTACTGAGCTGACTTTCATATCTCCTGCAGGAACTGGAACTACCGAATCACAACTCAATAACTAATTTGGATCATTATGCTGAGTAGTGTGATTCCTTATTAGAGAGAAAAAAAAGGGGCAGAACGACAGATATGATATGACATGTATGTTAAGTTTTTCCACTTGTACCTTTCTAAATTATGTCAAGGTCATCACGTTTCTGCATTGGCTTTAAGCATTATAAGGGCTCATACAACATGCTTTGTCAGGTAATAAAGCGTACCTGTTGACATTAAAATGTTATGGCTTTGTATCCAATATTAATCAAAACCGCCGACTCCAAAGTTCTTTCTTGGCCGTGTTGTAACAACCGCAATATTTGTATACCATTTGTTCCCTGCCAGGCAATGTTCTGGAACATTACTCAAGCCACATAACAATCATTTCCAAGTCCTATTTAATGAAAGGTAATAAGACCCAAATTTGTCTTACTTTAAGCTATTTATTGCTTTTGCCTGCCCCTGAATGCTTGATTATCTTAAACATTTTCCTCTTTCTCTCTAATTACTTTCTGCACATTTCATAAAATTTGAGAACTGGGACACTGATTGTGTGTATGTAAGTGTGTGTGTTTGTGTGTGTGTGTTCCTGCCTGTGTGTGTGTGTGTGTCTGTTCTACAGACACTCAACCTGAGTGAACCCGAGCCAGCAGTAAAATGGCAGAGTATAGAACAGATGGGTTGTGTCCCAAATGGCACCCCTATCCCTCAATGTAGTGCACTACTTTTGACCAGGGTTGTGGTCAAAATAAGTGCACTACATAGGGAATAGTGTGCTATTTGGGACGATTCTGAACACTTTCTAACAGCTCCTCCATCATCCCATCTCCCAATCAGGCTCTATGATTTAGGCCAATCAGTACCGTCTCGGCCTGCATCTCTGCTTTCCCCACTCCAGCATCAGTGACCCATTCCCTCTGTATTAGCCCTGCACTCAAAATACAACTCTACCTTCAGAATTGTCCTACATGTTATCCCCGCCTAATTGAGGTTTTATAAAAGTCTGCAACTCACAGTGCCTTACAAAAGTATTCATCCCTCTTGGCGTTTTTCCTATTTTGTTGCATTCCAACCTGTAATTTAAATACAATTTTATTTGGATTTCATGTAATAGACATACACCAAATAGTCCAAATTGGTGAAGTGAAATTTAAAAAATTACGTGTTAAACATGTATTTACCCCCTTTGCTATGAAGCCCCTAAATAAGATATGGTGCAACCAATTACCTTCAGAAGTCACATAATTAGTTAAATAAAGTCCACCTGTGTGCAATCTAAGTGTCACATGGTCTCAGTTTATATACACCTGTTCTGAAAGGTGCCAGAGAATGCAACACCACTAAGCAAGCAGTACCACTAAGCAAGCGTAGTGGCACCACAAAGCATGCGGCACCACTAAGCATGCGGGACCACCAAGCATGTGGCACCACCAAGCAAGTGGCACCACTAAGCAAGCAGCACCATGAAGACCAAGGCACTCTCCAAACATGTCAGGGACAAAGTTGTGGAGAAGTACAGATCAGGGTTGGGTCATAAAAAAATATCAGAAACTTTGAACATCCCACAGAGCACCAGTAAATCCATTATTAAAAATGGAAAGAAAATGGCACCACAACAAACCTGCCAAGACAGGGCCACCCACCAAAACTCACAGACCAGGCAAGGAGGGCATTAATCGGAGAGGCAACAAAGACACCAAAGATAACCCTGAAGGAGTTGCAAAACTACACAGCAGAGATTGGAGGATCTGTCCATATGTCACGCCCTGACCTTAGTTATCTTTGTATTCTTTATTATTTTGGTTAGGTCGGGGTGTGACAAGGGTGGTATGTGTGTTTTTGTCTTGTCTAGGGTTTTTTGTATAGCTATGGGGTTTTGGTATTGTCTAGGTAAATGTAGGTCTATGGTGGCCTGAATTGGTTCCCAATCAGAGACAGCTGTTAATCGTTGTCTCTAATTGGGGATTGAAGCATGGTGGTGGCAGCATCATGCTGTGGGGATGTTATTCATCGGCAGGGACTGGGAATCTGGTCAGAATTGAAGGAATGATGGATGGAGCTAAATAAAGGGAAATTCTTGAGGGAAACCTGTTTCAGTTTCCAGAGATTTGAGACTGGGACGGAGGTTCACCTTCCAGCAGGACAATGGCCCTAAACATACTGCTAAATAGCAACACTTGAGTGGTTTAAGGGGAACATCTAAATGTCTTGGAATGGCCTAGTCAAAGCCCAGACCTCAATCCAATTGAGAATCTGTGGTATGACTTAAAGATTGCTGTACACCAGCAGAACCCATCCATCTTGAAGTAGCTGGAGCAGTTTTGCCTTGAAGAATGGGCAAAAATCACAGTGGCTAGATGTGCCAAGCTTATAGAAACAAGCCCCAAGAGAATTGCATCTGTAATTGCTGCAAAAGGTTGCTCTACAAAGTATTGCCTTTGGTGGGATGAATAGTTATGCACGCTCAAGTACTTTTTTTGTCTTATTTTCCTATTTTGCATCTTCAAAGTGGTAGGCATGTTGTGTAAATCAAATTATACAAACCCCCAACAAGTCTATTTCAATTCCAGGTTGTAAGGCAACAAAATAGGAAAAAAGGGGTGTGAACACTTTCGCAAGCCACTGTACCTATGACTCAATCATGTCAAGAGTGCATCTAACATGAACATTGTGTGCTGGCGTATGTGTGTGTCTGCCTGTGCCTGTGTATACGTTGCTGTGTGCTGCTTCTGTATATGTCTGAGGCACAGAGACATAAACATTTTACATGGACTGAGTAGCAAATATTTTATTTAATTTTTTATTGATTTCAGTATAATAAATATAACCAATAGACAATTGAAGTTTGAGTCTTACATACACTTAGGTTGGAGTCATTAAAACGTGTTTTTCAACCACTCCACACATTTCTTGTTATAACCCACGCTGCCCTCAAACCAAGGTACAGTGCCTGCTAATTATCTATAGGCTATGTTGCAACTTGTCAATATCTATTTTAAATTGAGGTGTTTTCATCCCACTCATTAATTCACATAGAAGTATCCCATATAAATGTTTCGGAAAATTTATTTTAGAGCTGGACAAACTTTTCTCTTCGAGAGCCAAAGCACTTCCCCAGTGGTTCCCCAGATCAAGTATGCAGACATTTGTGCATCTCCACTCAGAAAATTACAAATGTTTTCCCCCTGACACATTTTCACGCTGGCGCCCGCATTGCCTTCATTGTTGTTTTCCTTATTAATAACACCTTTGGACAACTTTGTCCTATCAAAGTAAGTGCCTTATTACGTTCTCGTTTTAGTTTCTGTATACCTTGTTGTTGTTTCTATTTTAGAACACCATATGTATGCATGCAGGCACGTATGCAGGAGGAAAATGTATTTACATGTTTTCAAGTACTGGTGACATCATGCATTCTGATGATTGCATAGATTGTAATGGCCACATATGATGTGTGTAAAATACTGTTTTGAAGGTTATATTGATTATGATGAACTAATGCTAAGCTAATTGCCAGCTTTGTGTGACACCATGTTTGTTGACACTATACAATGCATTCTGGTTGTCACGTAAACGTCTGTCAGAACTAAGTTGCTACGAGTTGAAGGGATGGTTCACTCGACGGAATTACAGTTGAAGTCGGAAGATTACATACAACTTAGCCAATTACATTTAAACTCAGTTTTCCACAATTCCTGACATTTAATCCTAGTAAACATTACCTGTCTTAGGTCAGTTAGGATCACCAATTTACTTTAAGAATGTGAAATGTCAGAATAATAGTTGAGAGAATTATTTATTTCAGCTTTTATTTCTTTCATCACATTCCCAGTGGGTCAGAAGTTTGCATTCACTCAATTAGTATTTGGTAGGATTGCCCTTAAATTGCTTAACTTGGGACAAACGTTTTGTGTAGCCTTCCACACGCTTCCCACAATAAGTTGGGTGAAATTTGGCCCATTCCTCCTGACAGAGCTGGTGTAACTGAGTCAGGTTTGTAAGTCTCCCTGCTCGCACACGCTTTTTCTGTTCTGCCCACAAATCTTCTATAGGATTGAGCTCAGGGCTTTGATGGCCACTCCAATACCTTGAGTTTGTTGTCATTAAGCCATTTTGCCACAACTTTGGATGTATGCTTGGGATCATTGTCCATTTGGAAGACCCATTTGTGACCAAGCTTTAACTTCCTGACTGATGTGTTGAGATGTTGCTTCAAAATATCCATATAGTTTTCCATCCACATGAATCTATCTATTTTGTGAAGTGCACCAGTCCCTCCTGCAGCAAAGCACCCCCACAACATGATGCTGCCACCGCCGTGATTCACGGTTGGGATGGTGTTCTTCTGCTTGCAAGCCTCCCCCTTTTTCCTCCAAACATAACGATGGTCATTATGGCCAAACAGGTCCATTTTTGTTTCATCAGACCAGAGGACATTTCTCCAAAAAGTACGATCTTTGTCCATAAGCAAACCATAGTCTGGCAACCCTGTTTAGCTTTCACACTACAGTTAGGCTAGGCAATAGGCTTGAATTTGGGGTGATGATGTGTGACATGAGAACATTTTAATTAGCTTTGTGATTTGTCAAAAACTATAAACGACTTTTCAAGTCATGCGCTTCGGTTCTTGTATACACTGTAACAAGAACATCAAAGATTTGTAATAAACTGAAAAGTGGGAAAACAGGCACAGCTTTCTTTGACTTTGTTTATTTGCGTGTTATAGTGAATGGCATTCTGGGATTAGGGAGTTTTTGCTTTTCAAGCATAAGCAAATATGGCTACCATCATGAAGAATTTAGCTGCTGTTAGCCTAGCTGACACATCTCTTTTCAAAACAATAATTCATTTGTCCCTTGTGCTCACCAGAGATGTTGTACGTTGTAAGCAAATCTAGCTGTTACAGTAGGTTGTTAACTTATGTTTTCTTTTTTTGTCAGCGCAACCTGTTATTGAGACTGGTTTTTGGAGTTTGTGAAGACCTTGATTTCCAATTGGTACAAAACATTGTTTAGATGTTTTTCAGATTGTTTAGATGCTTTGTTGCATCTTATGTTCAGTTGCTACTGTTCCAATCACATATTTGCAATGGTACACTGCAGGGACCACTCAACAATGATCACAAATATGTGATCGCATGTGTCAAAGTGTTAAGGCAATTTTATTTATTTTTTTGTTTAATCTTGAATGTTCTGGCAAAATGTAGATTTCCACCTAAATAGACATACCCAAAAGTAATACTTTTTTATGAGATGGCCATAAGCTAGGCCTGCTGCCTATTTTATAATTTTTAAATAAATATCATCATATTTAGTGACAGTACAAATGTGGCCCCATTTCATATAACTGAGGACAGATAATTTTCTACCTAGCCTCCTCTGAGCGACAGAGACAACATTCAAATGTCTACAGACTCGTTACAACTTCAGCTTTATGTACAAAGGGATTGTGTCCCTCAATAACCAAGAGAATGTGGTCATGTTTAAATTCTACATAATAATTTTTTAATGTTGAGTGCTCTAAATCCAGCTGAGAATTTCACACCGAGATGAAACCATGACTGCTGGATTTCACTAGGCTGTCCCCTTTCATATGCGGTGTCCCAGTCTGGGCTACTTCAGAGATACTGGATGTAATGATGTCTTCGCCCTAACAATGGTATTCGTTGTCCACAAAGTGGAACGGCGGGCTGTCAAGCTCCTGCGTATTACTCTCTTTGGATTGGTAATTGGTAATTACTTCTTGTTATTTGAATACTTAAAAAAATATATGAGTATGCACAGTCCGTCTCAGATTTTAATAGGGACAACTCCAATGTAAAAGTGTTTTTTCTCAAAGTTGCCAGGATATCACGTGCATCACACTTATATCAGTACATTCCTAACAACCTAATCCTTACAAAGCTTATATTAGACCAAATAAGCATCACATATCAAAATAGAAATTCATTTTAATAATTACTAATTTCGACACTCATTGCCCCCTATACAAAAACTCCCCACTTGCTTAATAATGAATGATCTGCTTTTCTGGCTCATTCGCAGAGGGAGAGGGAGTAAATTCTTTGTCTGGATAGGCAATAAAATGGTGACACATGACTCCATATGCAAATATTGGGTGTGGAACCTGACACTTCAAGTCAGCTCCTCTGTCAGAGTGGAAGCGGAATGCAGACAGATGGGGCTGTCGGAATGAGTGCTATGTACACCAAAATGTCAGCCTAAATAGGGGAATTAACATCCAACAAGTAAAATGAATCACTATATTGAGTATGGTTTATTGAGTGATCTAAGGCAGTGCTAAAGGAGTCACTACAGACCCGGGTTCGATCCCGGGTGTATCACAACCGGCTGTGATCAGGAGTCCCATAGGGCGGAGCATAATTGGCCCAGCGTCGTCCGGGTTAGAGGAGGGTTTAGGCTGTCATTGTAAATAAGAATTTGTTCTTATCTGACTTGCCTAGTTAAATAAATGGTGGCACCGACAGAGATGGTCGCCTCACTTTGCGTTCTTAGGAAACTATGCAGTAATTTTATTTTATTTCATGTATTATTTCTTGCCATGTTACCCGGGAAATCTTAAGTCTTATTACATACAGCCGGGAAGAACTATTGGATAAAAGAGGAATGCAAAACCAACTTCTTGGTCGTAATGACCAAGAATACGACTTTCCCGAAGCAGATCCTCTCTTCGGACCACCACCCAGGACAATGGGTCTAATCCTAGCAGCTGACCTAAATCAACGGCGATGCAGAAGGGGCAGACGGAGCGGTCTTCTGGTCAGACTTCATAAACGGGCAGTCCGCTCCCGGGTATACTACTCGCCAATGTCCAGTCTCTTGACAACAAGGTAGACAAAATTCGAGCAAGGGTTACCTTCCAGAGAGACATCAGAGATTGTACCTCTATCGGGATATGTTGTTGGAATCAGTTCAGCCACCGGGCTTCTCCATGCATTGCGCTGACAGAGATAAACAACTCTCTGGGAAGAGGAAGGGTGGGGGTGTATGTTTTATGATTAACAACTCATGGTGTAATCATAACAACATACAGGAACTAAAATTCTTCTGCTTACCCAACCTAAAATTCCTTAGAGGTACCCCATTCTCCTCCTCAGTGGATGACGTGAGTAAAACATTTAAACTTGTTAACCCTCGCAAGGCTGCTGGCATCCGTAGCCGTGTCCTCAGGGCATGCGCCGACCAGCTGGCTGGTGTGTTTACGGACATATTTAATCGCTACCTAGCCCAGTCTGTTGTTCCTGTACCCAAGAAGGCAAAGGTAACTGAACTAAATTACTACTGCCCCGTAGCACTCACTTCCGTAATCATGGGGTGCTTCGAGAGGGTAGTCAAGGATCATATCACCGCCAACTTACCGGCCACCCTAGACACACTTCAGTTTGCATACCGCCCCAACAGGTATTTTTGACCAGATGATGCAATCGCCATCACACTGCACACTGCCCTATCCCATTTGGACAAAAATAATACCTATGCAAGAATGCTGTTCATTGACTACAGCTCAGCATTCAACACCATATTACCCTCCAAGCTCATCAAGCTGGAGGCCCTGGGTCTCAACCCCTCCCTGTTCAAATGCGTCCTGGACTTCCTGACGGGCCGGGTGGTGAAGGTAGGAAACAACATCTCCCCTTCGCTGACCCTCAACACTGGGGCCCCACAAGGGTGTGTGCTCAGCCCTCTCCTGTACTCCCTGTTCACCCACGACTGTATGAACATGCACGCCTCCAACTCAATCATCAAGTTTGCAGACGACACAACAGTAGTGGGCTTGATCACCAACAATGACGAGTCAGCCTACAGGGAGGAGGTGAGGGAACTCTGAGTGTGGTGTCAGGAAAAAAAACTCTCACTCAATCTCAAGAAAACAAAGGAGTTGATCGTGGACTTAAGGAAACAGCAGAGGGAGCACCCCCCTATCCACATCGAAGGGACAGCAGTGGTGAAGGTGGAAAGTTTTAAGTTCCTGGGCATACACATCGTGGACAAACTGAAATGGTCCACCCACACAGATAGTGTGGTGAAGAAGGCTCATCAGCGCCTCTTCAACCTCAGGAGACTGAAGAAATTTGGCTTGTCACCCAAAACCCTGACAAACTTTTACAGATGCACAATCAAGAGCATCCTGTCGGGCTCTATCACAGCCTGGTACGGCAACTGCACCGCCCTCAAACGCAAGGCTCTCCAGAGGGTGGTGCAGTCTGCATATCACATCACTGGGGGGCAAACTACCTGCCCTCCATGACATCTACAGCACCCGATGTCACAGGAAGGCCAAAAAGATTATCAAGGACAACAACCACTAGAGCCACTGCCTGTTCACACCGCTATCATCCAGAAGGCGAGGTCAGTACAGGTCCATCAAAGCTGGGACAGAGAGATTGAGAAACAGCTTCCATCTCAGGGCCATCAGACTGCTAAACAGCAATCACTACTCAGAGAGGCTGCTGCCTACATTGAGAGCCAATCACTGAACACTTTAATAATTTGATCACTAGTCACTTTAAACAATGCCACTTTAAATATTGCCACTTTAATAATGTTTACATATCTTACATTACTCATATCACGTATACTTGCAATAACTGGGGATATGGGCTGGGAACTTTGAGATGAGATGGAAGGCATGTATGGTGAGACTTTGGAATAGACTGTTGGAAATGCCAAATGCCAGAATAGCTAGTAAAGTTGTTCTATGGGATCTATCCATAAGGGGAGCATGGGCAACTGAAATGTCCAAAGTTTTTCAAGAGTCTGACTGTGAACATCTGTATGAAAACCAAATTAACCTGTTGCTTCTACTCGGGACGCTTGCGTCCCAACTAGAGCTCTGGAAATGCAAATGCACTACGCTAAATGCTAATAGTATTAGTTAAAACTCAAAAGTTCATTAAAATACACATGCAGGGTATCGAATTAAAGCTACACTCGTTGTGAATCCAGGCAACAAGTCAGATTTTTAAAATGCTTTTCGGCGAAAGCATGAGAAGCTATTATCTGATAGCATGCAACACCCCAAAAGACCCACAGGGGACGTAAACAAAATAATTAGCATTTCGGCGTTACACAAACCGCACAATAAAATAGAAAACATTCATTACCTTTCACCATCTTCTTTGTTGGCACTCCTAGATGTCCCATAAACACTATTTGGGTCTTTATTTCGATTAAATCGGTCCATATAAAGCCTAGATATCGTTATATGTAGACTGTGTGATAAACGAAAAAAACATCGTTTCAAAACGTAACGTAATTTTTTTAAATTCAAAAAGTCGACGATAAACTTTCACAAAACACTTCGAAATACGTTTGTAATGCAACTTTAGGTATTAGTAAACGTTAATAAGCGATAAAATTCATCAGGAGGCGATGTAAAGATCATTAGCTGTCCGTCTGGAAAAATGTCCGGCTAGAAACTCAACAAAAATATCCGGTCCTAGACCATAGGAGATACGGTGCCCTGCATGTGTTTGACCAAGAAAAACTTGAAGGGAAATGACAAGACTCTAGACACCGTGTGGAAGCTGTAGGTACTGCAACCTCAGTCAATTAATTGTGGTTCACCTTTATCAATTGGTTCAAGTAGCGCATGGATATATTTTCCCATTTTCAGTGATCAGTTTTTCCTGTGCTTTTCGATGTAAATGCCGTTCTGGTAAAGCCACAGCAGTGATTTAACCAGTTTTTTAAACGTCTGAGTGTTTTCTATCCACACAGACTAAGCAAATGCATATACTATATTCCTGGCATGAGTAGCAGGGCGCTGAAATGTTGCGCGATTTTTAACAGAATGTTCAAAAAAGTAGAGGGTCGACTGAAGAGGTTAAGGGAGACATAGAAATGATTAAATAACAACTCTTGATGAAATATGAATAAAATGAGTGGAGGCGATTAATCATAAACCCTAATTGAGAAGATTTTGTTTGATTAAGGGTGAATTCGTATGTGAGAGATACAGTACATGTGTATATAGATTGTGTATAGGCTTTTCTCCCATATAAATATTTTCTTTGTGCCAGACTGGGTTCAAGTGACTTCTGTTTCTTTTTTCCCCCATTTTGTTTCTGTATTTATTTATCTGTATATGGTATGTATGTATATACAGTTAAAATCTGAAGTTTACATACACTTAGGTTGTGGTCATTAAAACTCATTTTTCAACCACTCCACAAATTTCTTGTTAACAAACTATAGTTTTGGCAAGTCAGTTAGGAAATATACTTTGGGCTTGACACAAGTAATTTTTCCAACACTTGTTGACAGACATATTGTTATTGAGTGTATGTAAATTTCTGACCCACTGGGAATATGATGAAATAAATACAAGCTGAAATAAATTATTCTCTCTACTATTTTTCTGACATTTCACATTCTTAAAATAAAGTGGTGATCCTAACTGACCTAAGACAGGGAATTTGTACTAGGATTAAATGTCAGGAATTGTAACAAACTGAGTTTAAATGTATTTGGCTAAGGTGTATGTAATCTTCTGACTTCAACTGTATTTATCTATATTATTTTACTGCTCTAGGGTTATTTACTATTTTGGATAGATTTTTACCTTATTTATTATATATATACAGTGGGGGAAAAAAGTATTTAGTCAGCCACCAATTGTGAAAGTTCTCCCACTTAAAAAGATGAGAGGCCTGTAATTTTCATCATAGGTACACTTCAACTATGACAGACAAAATTTGATTTTTTTTGCTCCAGAAAATCACATTGTAGGATTTTTAATGAATTTATTTGCAAATTATGGAGAAAATAAGTATTTGGTCACCTACAAACAAGCAAGATTTCTGGCTCTCACAGACCTGTAACTTCTTCTTCAAGAGGCTCCTCTGTCCTCCACTCGTTACCTGTATTAATGGCACCTGTTTGAACTTGTTATCAGTATAAAAGACACCTGTCCACAACCCTACCTGGTCCATCATGGACCTAGCGACGCAGGCTCCCTGTAGCAGTCAATCCTATACTTACAACTTAAGCCCAGTTAGAATATTATACTGAATTGAATCAACCAAACTTAGAGGAAAACTTCAACGTGTCTTTACTCTATTACTGTCAGTGTAAAAAGCCCTGCATTCCATCACTGACGTGGGGACGTCATCAGTGGCGATTTGTAAATCTTGGTGGCAAAGCCACAACACAACACTAAAAAATACATTCATTGCACTAGAATGGTGACAAAGAGTGCCAACAAACTGGCCTACATAAAGCTGTCCCGACAGTAGCGCTTTCCTATCAGCACCATGGAGTGAATCCTTCCCACCGCTACACCTGGCTATCAGCGAAGCCTCATCTGGCAGCTAAACAGTTCACTCAGTTCACTCAGACTCAGTTCACTCAGACATTTTAAAACCACAGCTGATATGGCTGACTTGCTTAATATTTTTATTGAACCTTTGTTTGACTGGGCAAATCAGTTAAGAATAAACTCTTATTTACAATGACGGCCTACCAAAACGCCTCCTGCGGGGGCGGGGGCTGGGATTAAAATAAGCAAAATAAAAATATAGGACAAAACACACATCACGACAAGAGAGACACCACAACACTACATAAAGAGAGACCTAAGACAACAACATAGCATGACAGTTTAAAGTTTTGATTTCTTTCAAATGTAATCTTCAAGTTGATAATTAACATTGCATTCACGTATCCATCTCAACCAAAAATCTAAGTTAAAGAATAGGACTAATTCAAATCAATCTTTATTTAAAGTGTACTTAAAGTTTGATTGGATTTACTCCTATTCTTTAACTTCGATTTTTGGTTGAGATGGAGACGTGAATCCAACATATCAATTCATAACTTGAAGACAAATTGGATATGGAATTGTGTTTGGTTGTCAACGCAACCAAAAATCACCAGGTGTACCTTCTGCTCCCATTTGTGCCACTGGCTTTAATTACAGTTTGTCTACAAATTAATTACTGATATGCTGGATTCATGTCTCCAGCTCAAACCCACTCCCAATGGTTGCGATAGAGACGTGAATCCAAAATATCAATTATACATTTGTAGACAAACTGGAATTGGTCACACTTTATTTGGATGGTTCGGATAGTCCATACATAGACACTCTACATATGGTCATTCTATCAACAAACTACAGTACATTCAGAAAATATTTACACTCTTGACTTTCTCTGCAGTTTGTTGCGTTACAGCCTGCATTTAAAATGTATTACATTCATATTTTGTGTCACTGGCCTACACACAATACCTCATAAGGTCAAAGTGGTTTAATGTTTTTAGACATTTTTACAAATGAAATAAAAATGAAAGCTGAAATGTCTTGAGTCAATAAGCATTTTGTTATGGCAAACCTAAATAAGTTCAGGAGTAAACATGTCCTTAACAAGTCACATAAGTTGCATGGACTCACTCTGGGTGTAATAATAGTGTTAAATTAGTTTTGAATGACTAGTCCATGTGCAACAAAACTAGGGCCTGTAGAACCTGCCTTGTTGATAGTGCTGTTAAGAAGGTAGAGCAGTGCTTTATTATAGACATACTTCTCCCCAGATACTGTTGTATCAATATGCTTTGACCATGACAGTTTACAATTCAGGGTTACTCCAAGCAGTTTAGTCACTTCAACTTGCTCAATTACCACATTATTTATTAAAAGATTTAGGGTTTAGTGAATGATTTGTCCCAAATACAATGCTTTTAGTTTTAGAAATATTTAGGACTAACTTGTCACCCACTCTGAAACTGACTGCAGCTCTTTGTTAAGTGTTGCAGTCATTTCAGTCGCTGTAGTAGCTGACATGTATTTTTATTGATTTATTTCACCTTTATTTAACCAGGTAGGCAAGTTGAGAACAAGTTCTCATTTACAATTGAGACCTGGCCAAGATAAAGCAAAGTAGTTCGACACGTACAACAACACAGAGTTACACATGGAGTAAAACAAACATACAGTCAATAATACAGTAGAAAAATGAGTCTATATACAATGTGAACAAATGAGGTGAGATAAGGGAGGTAAAGGCAAAAAAGGCCATGGTGGCAAAGTAAATACAATGCGCTGAGTTTGTATTTTTTCCCAACATTTCATTTAATGTGCTCCAAAGCTTTTTACTATCATTCTTTATGTCATTTATATGTGTTTCATAGTATAGCTTCTCCTCTTTTTATTCCATTTAGTCACATGATTTCTCAGTTTGTTATACATTTGCCAATCGGTTGTGCAGTCAGACTTATTTGCCATTCCTTTTGCCTCATCCCTCTCAACTATACAATTTTTCTGTTCCTCATCACTCCAAGGGGATGTAACAGTTTTTACAGTAATGGGTGTTTGCTTATTAGTAACTGGAGTAAGCTATTTTATAAATGTGTCAAGTGCAGCGTCTGTTTGCTCCTTACTACACACCACGGACCAACAAATATTATTTACATCAGCAACATAGGAATCACTACAAAACGTATAGTTTGACCTCTTGTACACTAGATTAGGCCCAGCCTTTGGAACTTTGGTTTTCCTAGAAATGGCTAATATATTGTGATCACTACATCTGATGGATCTGGATACTGCTTTAAATCAAATTTCTGCAGCATTAGTAAATATATATATTACTGTGAAATATTACCATGCTATTGTTTGAGGATAGTGCACAGTTACGAATTTGTAAATGTATTAATAAAACAAATTAGGAACATTTTGGCAGTGTTGATACAACATTTTGAACATAAATTAAAGGTTCATTGAATCAGTCTTAAACTTTTCACATACACTGCTGCCATCTAGTGGCCAAAATCTAAATTGTGCTTAACCTGGAATAGTACATTATGGACTTTCTCTTGCATTTCAAAGATGATGGTACAAGAAAATATGTTTTTTTCTTTGTATTATCTTTTACCAGATCTAATGTGTTTTTTCCAATATATTAATTTCGCATTTCCACAACCTTCAAAGTGTTTCCTTTCAAATGGTATCAATAATATGTATATCATTGCTTCAGGTTGTGAGTTACAGGCAGATATATTTGGTTATGTCATATTAGGCGAAAATTGAAAGAAAGGGTCCGATCCTTAAGAGGATTCGGGATTCCGGGACAAGAAACAGCGGTCCTAGCTGTTAAAAACTAACCTCGTTCCGGAATCCACGCAAAAACAAGTTTGGTACTTATATTTAATGAATATTGGTATTGTTTTAGTCATAAATAACACACAGAGTGTTTCTAGCAGTGTTCAGCTGCACACTCTGATGATGTAGGCCCAGAGGAAAATGAGTGTCCACTACAGAACTGTTGCCAACTGTTGCTGTGCGTATTATGGGTACACTTGTCATCGGCAAGGAATAGGGTGTTTCATTTTGGATAAAAATAAATGCAATAGAGCTAAGCACAGGTAATACAACACATTACTGAGTACCACTCTCTATATTTTCAAGAATAGTGATGGCTGCATCATGTTATGGGTATTTTTGTAATCATTAAGGATTGGGGAGTTTTTCCAGGATAAAAAATAAATGTAATGGAGCGAAGCACAGGACAAAATCCTAGAGGAAAACCTGGTTCAGTCTGCTTTCCAAGAGACACTGGAAGACAAATTCACCTTTCAGCAGGACAATAACCTTAAACACAAGGCCAAATATTCACTGGAGTTTCTTACCAAGACTACATTGACTGTTCCTCAGTGGCCTAGTTACAATTTTGACTTAAGTCAGCTTGCAAATATATGAATAGAATTGAAAATGGCTGTCTAGCAATGACCAACAACAAACTTAACAGAGCTTTAACAATTTTGTACAATCCAGCTGTGCAAAGCTCTTAGAAATGTACCCAGAAAGACTCACAGACGCAGACAGGTGTGAATATTTCTGTATTTAGTTTTCAATAAATGTTCAAATATTTCTAACAACATATTTAGTCTTTGTCATTATGGGGTATTGTGTGTAGATGGGTGCGAATTATTATTATTTTTTATAAATGTTTTATTCAGGCTGTAACACAGCAAAATGTGGAATAAGTCAAGGGGTATGAGTACATTCTGAAGGCACTGTATCTGTTGATAAGCAAATGCTTGCTAAGGTTAGGGTTAGAATAAGGGTAAGGTTAAGGTTTAGGTTAGGGTACGGGTTATGGTTGGGTTAGGGATAAAGTTAGGGTTAGTAGAGTTAGTAGTTATTTGAAATGTTACTGGTAGTCTGTAGAGCATCTAGATGGACTATCAAAATTAAGTGTTACCCTGGAATTAAAGACAGACTAAATCAGTGGTACAAAAGATGCATCTCCTTCAAATGTGGTTATTTGGTTGTGTTGACAACCAAACACAATTCAATATTACTTTGTAATACAGAGATGTTAAGGCTAACCATGAACAAACTATAGTAACAGTATTTATTCAACCTTAAAATTAGTATAACATCCATGGACTGCATTAATCACTTACACTATGTACTTTTAATGTAATCTCAACAGCAATCCAGGTCATTTGGTTGTGTTATTAGATGAAGCACAGTAAGAACACATTAAGTTGTTGCATAGATAAAACGCGTCTCACATTGTTCTTCCATTGTAATTTGGATTTGCTTTTAGATGGTTAAAATGCATAGTGAAGATACATTTGGGAATTCAAAGAACATCTGGCTCTCTTTTTTTTACATTGTGAATTCTCATTAATCTACCTCTTTAACCAAATATTACCCACATTTTCGTGTTGAAATTATGTGGTGTGCCAAGTGGGATGATATTGACACATCAAAAACATGGTTTTCTTGTGTTTGATACCATTCCATTCACTCCATTCCAGCCATTATTTTGAGCATCCTCCCCTCAACAGCCTCCTGTGGTAAAACCATACCAAAACAAACCTCAAGGCTGTTTAAACGCCTTGTAAAGTGAGAACACGTCTGCATCCCAAATGGCACACGATTCCCTGTATAATGCCATACTTTTGTAGTAGCCCTTACGGGAAATCACATGATTTCACATCTAAAAATGTAATTTCACATGTGAAACCATGTAGCTTTGGAACACTACATATGACGAAAAGTGTTTTCAATTGACATGTTTTCATCTTACATATCTGACACACTTTGAAATACATGATTACATTGTGTATGTTTATTTATACAGCAATTAGTGCAGAGATGAATTATAGGTCATTCATCTGTCGGGGACTTCTCAGAATGCTACAGACATTGTGGTGCAGCAGAAAGATCAGCTTACCCTGAGGTTGTGAGTTCAAGGTAGGGTCATATTGAAAAGTTACCACTCAGTGATGATATCAATTGTAATCACATTGATTAAAGATGTTTACACTATTTTAGCTGAGATGGTACTTAACCTTAAAACCCACATACCATTTAATTACTTCCCTTACAATAAAAAATAAAAGTGAAACAGCTGTTTTCACATGTTGACTTGAATTTTTCAAGTGAAAAAAAAAGAGACACACGAGGTCAGTTGTTCACATATGAAACGATATGTTCACATGTATTACATTTAGAGTTCACATGGTGAACCACCTTTTGACATATTAACACTGTGTGAAAATCTCTCACACATGTGGAATTGCATGTTCTTACATGTTACATAGTTTCATGGTATCACATGTTGAAATTTTGCATCCTCGTGTTGAAATGTATTTCACCTGAGATCCTGTTTTCACATGTGCTCAAATGTTTTCACATGTGTAGAGGTATGGTATCAGATGTTCCTGTGACATGTTATCACATGTGTAATGCACATGTGATTTCTTTAAGGGAGTACAGTAGTACACCATAAAGGGAATAAGGTGCCCTTTGGGTGTGTGTAGCAGCCCTACCTACCTACTGCCTGTGCTGTGTTGCCTGTTATCCATTCTGCAGGAGGATTAAATGGGCCAATTGATCAACAGCAGACGGGTGTATCCTGGAGGGTCATTCACTTACCACAGGCCCGACACAGCAGAACCAATCAGCAACACGGCTAGGGTAGTGATTACAGACACATGGCTGGGTTGAGGCTTAGGGAGAGGAGCTGCTGCTGTCGCTTCATTCGCTCCCTGACAGTTTGACTTGACGGAAAAGAGGAGCCTTCACAGCCGTGCACGTGAGGAGAGAGAGGTATAGAAGGGTTCAACAAGGCATAAACATAACAGGGGTGAAAAACACAGGTGTGAAGCTCAATCAGAAAGCCAAGGGCACGCTTCGGGGGAGACAAATGCTCCTCAGCGTCGCCAATATAATGATGCACACACATAGCAGTGGGAAAATGTTTTAAGTTGACGAGAGAAGGGGGGTAGCGTGAGAAAAAAATCCCCTTTATAATAAAGTATTGTATACATCTACAGTTGAGTAAGGGCATTTTTAGGATTTCCACATTTGTTAGCAGGGGAAATGTTTTCCTTAAATAAATGCATTTCATGCAATTTTATGTCATTTACATGATAGAAAACATTAGCAGATTATTTTTATCATCACACAATTTAGTGAAATTAGTGAGCAGTTTAAACGACCTGGTTTTGAATGCAAACAATAGCCCAGGCTAATGAAGAGTCACACATCTTGTACAATTGTCACGTCCTTTATAATGAGCGGACCAAGGTGCAGCGTGTGTAGAGTTCCACATTTTTATTAAAGTGAACCTTCAAAACAACAACAAAGCTAAAACGAATGTGCAGTACGTAATGCACATTAGCAATAAGCGAAACAATATCCCACAACACAGGTGGGAAAAGGACCACACTAAGTACGATCCCCAATTAGAGGCAATGATCATCAGCTGCCTCCAATTGGGATCCATACTCACACCAACATAGAAAATAAATACTAGAAAACCCCCTAGTCACGCCCTAACCCCGAGGGCTCTCTATGGTCAGGGTGTAACAACAATATTAGGAGGAATATATTTACATATATGCTACAGGAGACTTGGTTACTGAATAAACTTTCCAGTTGCAGTGCCCATGTCCTAAATCTGGCTTGCCTACTACTTAAACTGCATAATGTGTACTAATCGTACTATGTACTATTTAGCGCATACTATTTAGTAAAAATGTATGCAGTATGCCATGGTGGTAACGCATTACTTTTGGTCCGTTCAAGACAATTGTGAACCCGCAAATAAAATGAGAAATATCTATGATCTTCAGTAAGACTTTTCCCGGTATCTGAGCTCTTTTTCCCAGGTGTCTTGAACGCTTCACATGCTGTAGCTATAAACTGGAAAGGATCATCTGTAGCCATACCCAGTAACCTTTCAATAACACTGCAGTGTTTTAATTGGGCTAACATTAGCTAAGTAGCTAGCAATTGTTAGCTAGCTAGTATATGGAAAAAGTATTTGGAGTAAACTTGTGTGTACAGTACGCATGTATAATGTGCATTCTGTGGTTACTGCCAACTTCAGAAGGTGAAGGTTTGGAATGCCAGAGGTTGAGAGCCCTGAGGAGACAGGTTTCCCACCTGTCTATTTCATCAACTGTATATTTATGTTATGTAGCTAGCTAGCTAACTATTTTAGAACAATTGTTCCTACTACTAAACTCTTGAATTTAAGTTAGCTAGCTAGCTACAGTAGCTTACTAAGGTTTCCCCACATGCCTAATAAATAAACTTGGTTGCTATACCTAGCTAACTAGCTAGCTAATGTTACTGTCGGTACCAATAGCTACTTCAGTTTCTTGATTTGTCATAAAGCAACAAATGGCCGTTCATGTAGTTATTAACTGCTAACAGTCAACGTTACCTAGTTAAAATTAGCACACTAACTTGGTTTGCCAACTTCCCAATCCAAATTAACGTTAGCTAACATTAGCTTGCTAAGCAGAAAGGTAGACGGGTATAAACAAATTAATATGACCTTTTAATACTGCGGTTGATATATGATCCATGCCCGGATATGTGTCAATCCATCCCATCTTCATTCATGGTGGTGTTAGATGACTCAGAGATTTGGACCGTCTTTGACACCTTATTTTTTGTAATTCATAGGCCTCCCTAATGTAGCTAGCTAACGTGATGAACGTATGTCACACAGGGAGTGCTGATTGTGATTTGGTCATAGGTACGAGGCCGCAGGCCGAGTGCTGAAGATAATAATATTCAATATAATATTATAATATAATACTCAACAGCAAGACCTCAAGTGTGATATTGCTTTTATACAACAGTTGTACAAGCACCAATTATTAGTTAACAGTAATAAGCGACAACAGATTATGATTTGTTTGTTCATTTAATCATTTATTTGGCTCCGCAAACCCAAATAGTTCCACAATTGGACTGGGACTGGACTGTTGCCAAGCAACACAAACATTTTCCTGCACACTAGCTTGCTACTTTCTGTAGGTCTACACAATTTCTGTCCTCTCCTGACGACCATTCATAAATAAACTCAAATGTTATTTGTGGAAATATGTTCAACTTTGCGATGCGAAGTTTGTTACAATCATCTAAGATGGATAACGATCGTTAATGTAATTAACGGTTATTAGAACACCTGTAAAGCGGAGTGATACATGTATAGATAAATGTCCCAGTCCTGGAGGCGGAGCTAGCATGTTGTAGTGAACAGCTGTGTGTGAGAGAGGCTCCTGCAACCTTTTTGCGAAACAATCTAACATAACCTACTTTATGGCACTTTTTACAACAAATGTCTCTTTCTAATACAATATTGTAACTTTCGATGTGAAAATGCTGAGTAAAAAGCGACCAGAGGACAATAAATCCACATCTGAGGCCTTCTCCCCAAACAACGAGAAACACATGGCGGAAGGCACAGGTAACAAAATTACACTTACAGAACTTACCCGGGCTCTGGGAGAACTATGTGTTGCTATAGCTGAGGATTTTAAGGCTACTATTGCTGATCTGGACACCAAAATTGAGAGCACCATTCGAAAGGTCGCTTCGCAAGGCCACGCCCTGACCTTAGAGAGCCTTTTTATTTCTCTATTTGGTTAGGTCGGGGTGTGATTTGGGTGGGCATTCTAGTTTTTCTATTTCTTTGTTGGCCGGGTATGGTTCCCAATCAGAGGCAGCTGTCTAACCTTCTCTCTGATTGGGGATCATACTTAGGTAGCCCTTTTTCCCACCTTAGATTATGGGATCTTGTTTAGTTGCTGTGTTAGCGCTACAAAACTTTGTGTCGTTTCTTTCTTACTTGTTTTTTTGGTGTTCATTTAATACATTCAAAATGTACGCCTACCATGCTGCACCTTGGTCTAATTCTTCCGTCAACAAACGTGACAGAATACCTACATAAGGGACGTTAAGGAGGTGGACTAAGACAATTATGGAGTGGGGTCCACGTCCAGCGCCAGAGCCGCCACCGCGGACAGATGCCCACCCAGACCCTCCCCTATAGGTTTAGGTTGTGCGTTCGGAGTCCTCACCTTGGGGGGGGGTACTGTCACGTTCTGACCATCGTTGGTGTGTGTTTTCCTTGTTTTAGTGTTGGTCAGGACGTGAGCTGGGTGGGCATTCTATGTTGTGTGTCTGGTTTGTCTATTTCTATGTTTGGCCTGATATGGTTCTCAATCAGAGGCAGGTGTTAGTCATTGTCTCTGATTGGGAACCATATTTAGGTAGCCTGTTTTGTATTGGGTTTTGTGGGTGATTGTTCCTGTCTTTGTGTTTGTGGCACCAGATAGGACTGTTTTGTTTTTTTCACGTTTCTTGTTTTGTAGATTGTTGTCCTTTCATCTTTATTAAAGATGCACAAAACTAACCACGCTGCATTTTGGTCCGCCTCTCTTTCCCCAGAAGAAAACCATTACAGGAGGAGCCTGATGATCTTGATGAACTAATTTCTCTCACAATCCGCATTGACAACCGTCTCCGGGAGCGGCGGAGAGAGAAGGTAGTTAAGGTTGCAAAAACCTTAACATCTGCTTCAGTGCCTTGTTATTCTCCTCCGACTGTATCCCAACCCCAGGCATGTTTTGAACCTGAACCCATGCAGCTCGGTCGGACCCTTCTATCTCCAGAGGAGAAGCAGCTGTGTGTCAATACTAAATATATAAATCAGATGTCCATGATCTTTGCTAAAGTGCTGAATGGTAAAATGCCAGAATTTGGACCGGTCAAAAACATATTTATCGTTGAGTCTAGGCTTTATTGTTTGGAATATGAACCATTTCAAACTATGCACTTTGAGGTCCCACACCTTGCACAGGCCACTGAGTTAAAATGGATGCTGAAAAACTGGTAGATTTTACCTCTTATTACACAAATTGTAAAAAGATCCAAACTTATGTAAATACGTTTGTATAATACCATCTTGGGGATGTAATAGAATTGTACAACAGTTCAAATTACTCTGTGTGTTCCGCCAGATATGAAAAGTTTTCTGTACTATATGTACTGACAATAAAACAGTGAATTCCATTTGGGAATTATCTGTTCATAATATGTGAAGAGATTAAACAGATAAGACGCTTGAAATAAGAAATTCTGACTTTGACAAATCTGTTTAATACTTGTCAGTGTGTCACGCCCTGACCTTAGAGAGCCGTTTTATTTCTCTATTTGGTTAGGTCAGGGTGTGATTTGGGGTTGGCATGATATGTTGTTTGTTTCTATGTTTTGGCCGGGTATGGTTCTCAATCAGGGACAGCTGTTTATCGTTGTCTCTGATTGGGAATCATACTTAGGCAGCCTTTTTTTCCTTTTGGTAGTTGTGGGTAGTTGTCTTCGTTTGAGCATGTATAACCTTATGGAGCTTCACGTTCGTTTTTTGTATTGTTTTTTTTGGCGACATTTGAAAAATAAAGAAAAATGTACGCCCACCACGCTCCACCTTGGTCCATTCCATACGACGATCGTGACAGTCAGTGTTGATCAAACAGCTTTATAATTCTGGTAATTCTAGTTTTAAGCATTAAGTTACTCAGAACCAATAAAAAAAATCTCAGTAACAAGTTATATTATCTTATTAAGATAATTAAGGACAATAAAGCTTGAAAAAAAGTGAAATGCTCTAACAGAAAACTGCCTGGTAAGAAGAAATATCTTGTTAGACAAAAAACGAGTATATATTTGATTTAATATCTTGATTTAAGATATTTCATCTTACTTAGAATTACATTTTCGCATTGCAGCTCTTAAGAAAAACAGTATTTTGTTTGTTTATTTAATTGTTTTGTGTCATTACATACAGCCAGGAAGAACTTTTGGATATTAGAGCGGAGGTACTCACCAGAACTTCCAGCATTACCATGACCATTACCATGATTCTGACTTCCCTGAGGATCCTTTGTTTGCTCTCCCCAGAGCAATTTAACTTATTCCAGAGGCTGACCCAAAACAACACCGGCGGAGAAGACATACTCGAGGTGGTCTTCTGGTCTGACTTAGGAAGCGTGCACACAACCCAGATCTCCCGAGCATTTCACTCGCTAATGACAATCTCTGGATAATAAAATTGATGAGCTCAAGGTGAGAGTGCTTTTCAGAGAGACACCAGGGATTGCAACATACTTTGCTTCACGGAAACATGACTCTCTTGAGATATACTGTCTGACTCTGTAAAGCCAGTTGGGTTCTCAGTACATCGCACCGACAGGAATACACATCTCTCCAGGAAGCAGAAGGGTGGAGGTGTATTTTTTATGATTAACAACTTTTGGTGTAACTGTGATAACATACAGGAACTCAAGTACTTCTGTTCACCCGACCTAGAATATCTCAAAATCAAATGCCGCCTGTACTAACTCCAGAGAGAATTTTAGTCAATAATAGCCACAGCGGTCTATATCCCCCCTCGAATACCATGACAGCCCTCAAAGAACTTCACTGAACTTTATGCAAACTGGAAACCACACATCCTGAGGCTGCATTTATTGTAGCTGGGGATTTTAACAAAGCAAATTTGAGGGAAAGACTCCCAAAATTCTATCAACATATTGATTGTTGTACTTGCGCTGCTAAATCCATCGACCATTGCTATACTACCTTTCAGAATACATATAAGGCTCTCCCCCGCCCTCCATGGAAATCGGATGACGATTCCATCTTGCTCCTCCCCTCCTATAGGCAGAAACTCAAACAGGAAGCAGCCGTGGTGAGGACGATTCAATGCTGGTCTGACCAATTGGAATCCACGCTTCAAGATTGTTTTCATTACGCGGACTGGGATATGTTCAGAGTAGCTTCAGAAAATAATATCAACACATATACCAATATGGTGAATGAGTTTATCAGGAAGTGTATAGGAGATGTTGTACCCTCTATGACTATTAAAACTTACCTCAACCAGAAACTGTGGAAAGATGGGAGCATTCATGCAAAACTGATTGCACGAACCACCGCATTTAACCAGCGAAAGAAGACTGGGAATACAGAAGGATTCAAACATTGTAGTTATTCCCTCTGCAAAGCAATCAAGCAGGCTAAACATTGGGATAGGGACAAAGTTGAGTCCCAGTTCAATGGATCAGACAGTGGCAGGATCCACAGACAATCACGAATTACAAATGGAAAATCAGCGACCAACTCTTGCTTCCAGACAGGCTAAACACCTTCTTCGCTCGCTGTGAGGAGCGTGTTAACCCTCGCAATGCTGCTGGCCAAGATGGTATCCTTAGCCGCGTCCACAGAGCATGTGCAGACCAGCTGGCTGGTGTGTTCACAAAAGTATTCAATCTCTTCCTATCCCAGTCTGTTGTCCCCACATGCTTCAAGATGGCCACCATTGTCCCTGTACCTAAGAAAGAAAAGGTAATTGAACTAAATGACTATCGCCAATAGCACTAACCTCCTGTCATCATGAAGTGCTTTGAGAGATTAGTCAAGGATCATATCATCTCCACCTTACGTGCCACCCTAGACCCACTTCAATTTGCTTACTGCCCCAATAGATCCACAGACAATGCAATTGCCATCAAACTGCACAGTGTCCTGTCCCATCTGGACAAGAGGAATACCTATGTAAGAATGCTGTTCATTGACTATAGCTCAGCATTCAACTCCAAGCTCATCATCAAGCTCGAGGCCCTGGGTCTGAATCCCGCCCTGTGCAACTGGGTTCTGGGTTTCCTGACGGGTCGCCCACAGGTGGTTAACAACACCTCCTCTTCGGTGATCCTCAACACTGGGGCCACAAAAGGGTGCCTGCTCAGCCACCTCCTGTACTCCCTGTTCACCCATGACTGAGTGGACAAGCACACCTCCAATTGAATCATCAAGTTTGCAGACGACACAACAGTAATGGGGTTGATTATTAACAACGATGAGACAGCCTACAGGGAGGAGGTGAGGGCAGTGGGAGTGTGGTGCCAGGAAAATCACTCAACGTCAACAAAACTAAGGATATGATCGTGGACTTCAGGGAACAGCATAGGGAGCACCCCCCTATCCACATTGATGGGACCACAGGTGGAAAGCTTCAAGTTCCTCTGCGTACACATCACTGATAAACCGAAATGGTCCACCCACTCAGGAGGCTAAAACCCTCACAAACTTTTACAGATGCACAATTGAGAGCATCCTGTTGGGCTGTATCAACGCCTGGTACGGCAACTGCACTGCCCACAACAGCGAAGCTCTCCAGAGGGTGGTGCGGTCTGCACAACGCATCACCGAGGGGCAAACTACCTGCCATCCAGGACACCTACAGCAGCCGATGTCACAGGAAAGCCAAAACGTTAATCAAGGACAACAACCACCCGAGCCCCTGCTTGTTCACCCTGTTATCATCCAGAAGGCGAGGTCAGTACAGGTGCATCAAAGCTGAGACCGAGAGACTTAAAAACATATTCTATCTCAAGGTCATCAGACTCTTAATGATCCGCCCCTTTTTTTCAATTAACGTGGGCTATTTTTAGCACTTTTCTTTGATGCTTGATTGTTTTCATTGCTTTACTGGGAAGCTTAGCAGAAGTAGAAATGCTCATGTTATTCATGTTATTGCACACTGAACTTCCTACTAGGGCAAACAGCCTCAGGAATAACAGTATGACTGTGGTTCATAGGCACATGATTACTGCATATAATAGCTGCGGGATCAACAGAGGCATTCAGGGCAGATACAGGGACATGCACCTTAGCCAAATACATTTAAACTCAGTTTTTCACAATTGCTGACATTTAATCTTTGTAAAAATGTCCTGTCAGATAGGATCCCCACTTTATTTTAAGATTGTGAAATGTCAGAATAATAATATAATTATCTATTTCAGCTTTTACTTCTTTCATCACATTCCCAGTGGGACAGAAGTTTACATACACTCATTTAGTATTTGGTAGCATTGCCTTTCAATTGTTTAACTTGGGTCAAACATTTTGGGAAGCCTTCCATAAGCTTCCCTCAATAAATTGGGTTCTCAATAAATTGGAATTTTGACACATTTCTCCTGACAACAGGTGTAACTGAGTCAGGTTTGTAGGCCTCCTTACTCGCACATGCTTTTTCAGTTCTGCCTATGAAGCCTATGCTGGTTGAAAAATATGTCGATGAGGGGCACTGTCCTCAGACAATCAGTCAAAGCAGTTAGATTAACAAGAATTTAAGCTTTAAAATGCTATAAGATACTTTTATTTTCATGAATGTTTGATTTTACGATTATTTATTTGCATTGTGCACCCTTCAATTTCACCGGAAGTCGTCGGCAGGTGTTCCGCTAGCAGGACGCCTATCCCCGACAGTGAAACACTCAATCGCCATGATGAAGGCTTTACCAGACATGTTCCCATCACCTATGGCTCCCCCCAAGAAGTTAGGACATGCAAGTGAGGCTATGCTTCACATCCTTGAGGTAAGAATTGTGTGCATGTATTAGAATTTTCACATTACTTGACCATAACATACAAAGAATGTGAATAGTTTTTTTGTTGTCATATTTGTTTTTCTCTTTGTGTTTCTGTCAGTTTCAGAAGACCCCAACACCTTTCTTCAGACAAGACCACTCTTCAGCCCTGTCGTGATTGTCTGCGAAACCAACTGCATACTGGCCATTGGAACCATGCCTGTGGTGACCTTCCCAAAAGAGGACATCTATGCCAGCGTGACGTATCTCATGGCGTGTTATTACGCCTTTCACTTCACATATCCTAAGTGTATTGCGACACTCCTCTCTGTGCTGCAGACAGAAGTCCTCTCTGACGCCATTCACGACCGGGACATGACTTCTTCGTATAAATAGGCTATGTTTAATTACTGACTAGGGTTGCACGATACAATTTTTTTTATTTCCAGTCCCGATAACAGAACTGTGTGTATCGGCTGATCTGAGAACCGATCCGATAACCTTTAATAAGTAGGCAAGGCATGTGTTGTTTATTATAAGAAGGTTTAAAGCACTGTTACGTTTGTTATCTTGTCAAAGGTCTTTTAATTTTCACCTTGACCACCAATGGGCTTTGTTGTTGTTGTTGTTGCAACCTTTGTTTTGCCAATATGCAGCCTCTGGATGTACGGAGTCCTCAATAAAGAATGAAAAGAAATTAGATTCATTCTTTCTTTAACTTCTTATGGTATAGGGGACGCTTGCCGTCCCACTTGGCCAAAAGCCAGGGAAAATGCATTGCGGCAAATTCAAATAAAATTATATAAAAATCTAAACTTTTTTTAAATCACACATGTAAGATAGCAAATTAAAGCTACACTCGTTGTGAATCCAGCCGACATGTCCGATTTTAAAAAGGCTTTTCGGCGAAAGCATAAGAAGCTATTATCTGATGATAGCACAGCAGTAAACAGAGGGTAGCATATTTCAACCCTGCAGGCGCTACACAAAACGCAGAAATAAAATATAAAACATGCCTTACCTTTGACGAGCTTCTTTTGTTGGCAATCCAATATGTCCCATAAACATCACAATTTGTCCTTTTGTTCGATTAATTCCGTCCATATATATCCAAAATGTAAATTTATTGGGCACGTTTGATTCAGAAAAAAACAGCTTCCAAAATGCGCAACGTCACTACAAAATATTTCAAAAGTTGCCTGTAAACTTTGCCAAAACATTTAAACTTTAGGTATTTTTAAACGTTAATAATCGATCAAATTGAAGACGGGTCTATCTGTGTTCAATACAGGAAGACAACAAACCAAGCTACTTTTCAAGTCTCAACAGTGTTACACAGTTCCTAGATGGCCAGACTTCTTCATTGCACAAAGGAATAACCTCAACCAAATTCCAAAGACTGGTGACCTCCAGTGGAAGCGGTAGGAACTGAAAACAAGTTCCTCAGAAATAGTTTCCTAATGAGATAATACGGAACAGACAGAGACCTCCAAAAAAGAAATCTGAACGGTTAGTCCTCTGCGTTTTGCCTGCTACATAAGTTCCGTTATACTCACAGACATGATTCAAACAGTTTTAGAAACTTCAGAGTGTTTTCTATCCAAACCTACTAATAATATGCATATCTTATATTCTTGGCATGAGTAGCGGGAAGTTGAAATTGGGCACGCCATTTATCCAAAAGTGAAAATGCTGCCCCCTATACCTTATGAAGTTAACCAAGCCAATCTAATTTCTAGTAGTAGTAAAAGTACATTTATCTTAGTCAGGATTAGTTATTTTAAGCACAATATGCAATTTTTCTGTAAGTTCCAGGGTACATAGCCTTATTTCAAGATGATTGCAATAGCATTGGATATTTTCTTTGTATCCAGACAAATTACTGATTGTTGTCCTATGGACAGAGTCTCCCACCTCAGCTGTAGATCTCTGCAGTTCATCCAGAGTGATCATGGGCCTCTTGGCTGCATCTCTGATCAGTCTTCTCCTTGTATGAGCTGAAAGTTTAGAGGGACGGCCAGGTCTTGGTAGATTTGCAGTGGTCTGATACTCCTTCCATTTCAATATTATCCCTTGCACAGTGCTCCTTGGGATGTTTAAAGCTTGGGAAATCTTTTTGTATCCAAATCCGGCTTTAAACTTCTTCACAGCAGTATCTCGGACCTGCCTGGTGTGTTCCTTGTTCTTCATGATGCTCTCTGCGCTTTTAACGGACCTCTGAGACTATCACAGTGCAGGTGCATTTATACGGAGACTTGATTACACACAGGTGGATTGTATTTATCATCATTGGATCATTCAGAGATCCTCACTGAACTTCTGGAGAGAGTTTGCTGCACTGAAAGTAAAGGGGCTGAATAATTTTGCACGCCCAATTTTTCAGTTTTTGATTTGTTAAAAAAGTTTGAAATATCCAATAAATGTCGTTCCACTTCATGATTGTGTCCCACTTGTTGTTGATTCTTCACAAAAATACAGTTTTATATCTTTATGTTTGAAGCCTGAAATGTGGCAAAAGGTCGCAAAGTTCAAGGGGGCCGAATACTTTCGCAAGGCACTGTACAGTGTATTCGGTAAGTATTCAGACCCCTTGACTTTTTTCACATTTTGTTACGTTACAGCCTTATTCTAAAATGGATTAAAAAAAAAATTCCCCTCATCAATCTATACACAATACCCCATAATGACTGTCACGAACTGGCTCGAAGTCCATAACAAAAAGGGAGACAACGTGGAGATAAGGAATAACAAAAATATGTTTATTTACTGAGGTAACCTATATACAAATAAAGAACGGTGTGTAGTCAGTAATCAGTAGTGTAAGTGAGTGGTTACGTGTATGGATGTGATAATGAGGAGTGTTGAAAGATGCCGAAGCAAATAAAACAAATCGGCCACAAATTTTTTTAACATTTTTTTTATTTCACCTTTATTTAACCAGGTAGGCTAGTTGAGAACAAGTTCTCATTTACAATCTGGCCCAAGATAAAGCAAAGCAGTGTGACACAAACAACAACACAGTTACACATGGAACAGTCAATAACCTAATAGAAAAAAAAGAAAGTCTATAGAGTGTGTGCAAATGGCGTGAGGAGGAAAGGCAATAAATAGGCCATAGTAGCGAAGTAATAGCAATTTAGCAAATTAAACACTGGAGTGATAGATGTGCAGATGATGATGTGCAAGTAGAAATATTGGTGTGCAGAAGAGCAGAAAAGTAAATAAAAACAATATGGGGATGAGGTAGGTAGATTGGATGGGCTATTTACAGATGGGCTAAGTACAGCTGCAGCGATCGGTTAGCTGCTCAGATAGCTGATGTTTAAAGTTTGTGAGGGAAATATCAGTCTCCAGCTTCAGTGATTTTTGCAATTCGTTCCAGTCATTGGCAGCAGAGAACTGGAAGGTAAGGCAGCCAAATTAGGTGTTGGCTTTGGGGATGACATTGAGATATACCTGCTGGAGCGTGTGCTATGGGTGGGTGTTGTTATTGTGGCCATTGAGCTGAGGTAAGGTGGAGCTTTACCTAGCAAAGACTTACAGATGACCTGGAGCCAGTGGGTCTGGCGACGAATATGTGGCGAGGGCCAGCCGACGAGAGCATACAGGTCGCAGTGGTGGGTGGTATATGGGGCTTCGGTGACAAAACGGATGGCACTGTGATAGACCACATCCAATTTGCTGAGTAGAGTGTTGGAGGCTATTTTGTAAATGACATCGCCGAAGTCGAGTATCGGTAGGATAGTCAGTTTTATGAGTGTATGTTTGGCGGCGTGACTGAAGGAGGCTTTTTTGCGAAATAGGAAGCCTATTCTAGATTTAATTTTGAATTGGAGATGTTTAATGTGAGTCTGGAAGGAGAGTTTACAGTCTAGCCAGACACCTAGGTATTTGTACTTGCACATTCATCTTCTGCACATCTATCACTCCAGTGTTTATTTACTAAAGTGTAATTATTTTGCCACTACGGCCTATTTATTGCCTTACCTCATTTGCACACACTGTATATATACTTTCTTTCCTCTATTGTGGTATTGACTGTATGTTTGTTTATTCCATGTGTAACTCTGCGTTTTTGTTTGTGTCGCACTGCTTTGCTTTATCTTGGCCAGGTCGCAGTTGTAAACGAGAACTTCTCAACTAGCCTACCTGGTTAAATAAAGGTGAAAATAGGAAAAATGCCGAAGGGGATGAATACTTTTGCAAGGCACTGTATATTTATCTTGGGACAAACCCGGGCCCAGTTGTGACCCATTTCTCTGACGACCCTCCCGGCTCCGACCTCCGACGTCCTAATAAGGAAAACAAAAGCAAAGAGAAAGAATTTGACAGACCTAGTGGGAGGATCGTCACATTACAAAGCAAAAACAGGTTTTGAGAAATGTGTTCAAATGCATTACAAATGAACTCTGAGTGGGCTACCATGTACCTTTTACTGAGGAGTGGATTCTGTCTGGCCATTTTACCATAAAGGCCTGATGGGTGGAGTGCTGTAGAGATGGTTGTCCTTCTGGAAGGTTCTCCCATCTCCACAGAGGAACTCCGGAGTTCTGTCAGAGTGACAAATCGGGTTCTTGGTGACCTCCCTGACTAAGGTCTTTCTCCCCCGATTGCTCAGTTTAACCAGGCGGCCAGCTCTAGGAAGTGGTTACAAACTTCTTCCATTTAAGAATGATGGAGGCCAATAAGTTATTGGGGACCTTCAATGAAACAGAAAGTTTTTGGTACCCTTCCCCAGATCTGTTCCTTGACACAATCCTATCTCAGAGCTCTACAGACAATTCCTTTGTCCTCATGCCTTGGTTTTTGCTCTGACATGGACTGTCAACTGTGGGACCTTTATATAGACAGGGTTGTGCTTTTTCAAATCATGTCCAATCAATTTAATTTACGACAGGTGGACTCCAATAAACTTGTAGAAACCTCTGAAGGATGATCAGTGGAAACAGGATGCACCAACACAACACAAGTAGTCTTCCTGAGACAGACTTTTTTTTCCTGCTCATATATTTAGCAGTGAATCCGCCAATAGGAACATCACTGAAAGACAACCAAAGGCTCTATCGAACAAGGACAAGCATATCTACATCCGCAAAAATGCATAGTGCGGTCAGTATAACATAGAGCCATTTATATTTAAATCTAGTCCCCCCCCCTCCCCAATACACCGGAAGCTGTCATAGGGTGTATAATTCAGCTCACGAAGCTCAGACCTGCCTTCCTCCTGGGCAACTATGTGTGAAACATCTTACTGTCCTAGAAATGCCTCTGACATGATGAAAACAAGTCCAGATTCCCCCAGGGTGAAATTCCCCATGAAGTGCCTATGAACGGGGTATGGTAGTAGGTACGAGGCGTACTCGTTTGAATATGTCAAGAACTGCACCGTTGCTGGGTTTTTCATGCGCAACATTTTCATGTGTGTATCAAGAATAGTCCACCACCCAAAGGACATCCAGCCAACTTGACACAACTGTGGGAAACATTGGAGTCAACCTGGCACCGCATCCCTGTGCAACACTTGCGACACCACCTTGAGTCACCTTGACACCTTGAGTCCATGATCTGACACATTTAGACTGTTCTGACGGCAAAAGGCGGTGCAGCTCAATATTAAGAAGGTGTTCCAAATATTTCTTACACTCAGTGTATGTCTATGGCCACAATGCAACATACTGTTTTATATGTGGAATACATGCTGCCCAAATTGTGGCCTTCCCCACTCTAAGTGCTTGTGATAAAACGTATTCCAAAGCTATTTTAGAAGTTATTGATCTTCTGTGGCTAAATGATGCTCTCTAGAGTAGTATGTTGAATGATTTTGTTCATGTCTGTTCAGACAGGAGTAACACACACAGTTCATTCTGAAAACTGGAACTATTTTGCTGTGAGGGGATTTTATTTAATCATGACAAAATAGCTACTTTAATAATACTGCAATTTATAGACAATTTAATTTGTCACACTGAGGCTAATCTTTTGTGACAAACTGTTAACATACATTTTATCATCTGTCGATCTGTGTGATACTTGCTGTGTCCATACATTTCCTGTAATTTAGATATTGCCACTTTCTCCTCCAGAATTAATATGGAAGTGAGTAATCATTCTTCTGCAATTTTTTCTTCTTCATTTGCCTAAATTCTAAATCATACAGCAGGTAAAAACCACTATTGTTTGCATTACTAGTGAAGCGTTGCCCGGGATACAGGCTACAGTACCGCATTCTTGCTAATGATTGTCTGGTTAAAAAAAGAAGAGGATTATTATCTCCCGTCAGTCTAGATTGATTATACAGTCTAGGAATGAGTATGTGTACTCTGAACGGGAAGTGAGTAAACAAGGCACCAGGAGAAAAAACACAGATTGACAAAGAGAGAGAGAGAGAGAGAGAGAAAGAGAGAGCAAGTGATAGAGAAAGGCAGCAAGCAGAGGAGGAGTGTGATGCAAGGAGATGAGTGTTTGGCTGAGGAGAAATTTGTCCACGTACTCTCCACTGCTCCTCTCTTCTTTTCTACTGATCTGTTCTTCCTTAACCTCCCTCCCTCCTCCTTCCCCATCCAGCTGCTGGCTGAGCTCCCTCTGTTCCTCTCATCTCTCAGTGCAAGGACCTGAGTTGACTGAGCCGTTTGATTCATGCAAGAGCTGATTCACACCATGCGATCTGGGGAGTGAGAGTGGACAGGACAGGATTCCCTCTCTCTACATCCATAATTCAGCGTTCACGCCTTCCTCCTACTCCTGTTATCCTCTTTGCCTTCTTCTTATTCCTACTGCTGCTGCTAATGCCGTACGCTGCAGCTACTGATGCTGTTGTAGGTTACACTCCTGTTCCAGCACAGCCTTCCTGTGGTAATAATTCATCAAGCCAGAGCTCCGGAGTCTCAACTTAAAGTACAAAGGTAAGAGTAAATGTGCTTGATGAGCTTTGGATTGTGTTGGAAATGTAATCATTATTTTACTGTTTGAATCATGTAAAAGTCTGGCTGGTTTGATATTGTATGTACAGTATGTGTATTTTCGAGCCAGTTCAGAAATGAGAGAATGTGTGCTGGAAAAGAAAGGGGAAGAAAAAAGGTGATTGCAATTTCCAAGTCGTAATGGAAGTTTCTTTTGGTGGAAAAAAAAAGACTTTTGTTGTATGGGCTTGGTCTCCACCCTGAAGCATTATTGTAAGATTAGATATTGTGCTGCTATGCCTGGTCTGCTTTAAAGTCATACCCCCCCCCCCACACACACACACACACACACACACATACACACACACACACACACAAACACACAAACACACAAACACACACACACACACTCACACGTACTCCCCACCCCCCTTTCCCCTCCCTGACTCTTGCTTCATCTACTCGCAGAGGGAGAAGGCAAACCTAACATAATGTGTATTCCCTCTCTTGTTTCTTGGTGGTGCTCAAAGGACACAGGTCAGTGCCACTTCTGCTAGTTAGAGATATAGCCTTTACCTCCTCTGCGAATAACCCCTATATCATAGCTCTGTGAATAGGCAGAACTGAGACCACATACTGTAAACATTTATACTGTATGTTCTTGAGTGTGTATTTTGCTGTATACTGAGTGTGTGTCCCTGTATACTGTATGTTGGAGATTTAATTGACAAATTACCAGATATTATTTTATTATAGGCTACACTCTCAACACTGGGTACACACTCATACCTGACTGATTATGCGGAGGCTAATTGAGTAAATGTGTTCTGCTATTTTGTTTTTCACTCACTGTTAAGAGTGTCAGTGACCCTGGAAATGCCCTGTTTTGGATGGTAGCAGACTTAATATGCGGAAGAGAGAGGGATACTTTTTTTCTAGAAACGGTGTGTTCTCGAGTGTGTATTTGTGTGTGTGGCTGTATACTGTATACTTTTTTTCTAGAAACAGAGCCGTAATATGTCAGCTAGACAGTCCCCTGATGTGTTACCCAATGAAGTGCTAGGTGCACTGAGACAGCATTGTCAACACAGCTGGATTTCAAAGACTAGGTTCTCACTGTGATACTGTCTAGATTTGACAATTCTTTAAAAAAAATAGTCTTACTGGAATAATGATTTATTTTATAAGTAAAAGATACATGGATGTCTAAATAAAATCACTACCCACAGTCATATCCAAATATATGTCTAATGGAAATACTTGGCATATTTGAATAATTGAGTAAAAGTATTTGGAATGTCATAAGTAACACATGATGTCAAACATTGCCGTCATATTGACCATTATCATTTGTATTGCACTGATGATGGTGTTATGGAAAGAAGGGGCTTTGCATCTGTATAATTCACTGTAACAGGGTTTTTACCAGTATGGTACAAGCAGCATTATGAATCACAACTGTTGATTAAAAATGCCTCCAGCAGGTGTGTTATATTACACAGCTGCTACTTGCTATTGGAAGGCAATAAGGAGACATTGTGTGAATGCTCTACATTCCAATTACAGTGGGATGTTTTACTTGGATGTTTGTAAATGTCAGAGTACATGTTAAAAATTATATTCTAAGCTGTCCATTTTTATATGTGAGGTATCAATGTGTCATTTTTCTGTGGTCTTCACCAGCTTATTGTTCAATATTTATTTTCAATATGTGTGTGAATGACAATGCTGGTATATTGGCTAGCTTTGGCCTTCATTGATCTTCACAGATTCAATGCTTGGGGTGTGTTAACCTTGATCACTAGGCCCAGGGGACAAATCCAAATGCAGTGACCCCTGCCTACCACCATACCTTCTTTCCTTTCAATCAGTCCATACTAATCTATGACTAGGACCTAATGGTATCACGATATTACCAATCACTAATAGCAAAATAACTTATTTAGAAAGGAATTTGATATTAAGGAGTATCTCTCTCTCTCTCTCTTCTTCACAGTTAATACTTTTTATTGTCACTGTAAACCATTAGTGCGATGATTCTCATACAGATTTTACAGAAAGATACGCCATGGAGTCAGCGAGGTTCTAGCTCAGGGATGTTCTGCATGAACGATCCCTTTAGGGGGGTGGGGGATTTTGGCACCAGCTGGCTGCAGAGCTGTTATGAAGGTTTTTAAATGGATTTTAGGGTGTAATTTAAAAATCATCCTATGGTGGCACTGTATTTCCACCAGTGGAGGCAATTTGAATGCACAGAGATACCGTGACGAGATCTTGAGACCCATTGTCGTGCCATTCATCCGCCACCATAATCTCATGTTTCAGCATGGTAGTTTGCTAGGCCCCATGTCACAAGGATCTACAGTGCTTTCGGAAAGTATTCAGACCCCTTGAATTTTTCAACATTTTGTTAGGTTACAGCCTTATTCTAAAATGTATTAAATTGTTTTTTTTCCCCTCATCAATCTACACACAGTACCCCATAATGACAAAGCAAAAACAGGTTTTTAGATTTTTTTGCAAATGTATAAAACATTTAAAATGTAAATATAACATTTACATAAGCATTCAGACACTTTACTCAGTACTTTGTTGAAGCACCTTTGACAGCGATTACATCCTTGAGTCTTCTTGGCACGCCTATATTTGGGGAGTTTCTCTCATTATTTTCTGCAGACCCTCTCAAGCTCTGTCAGGTTGGATTGGGAGCATCGCAGCACAGCTATTTTCAGGTCTCTCCAGAAATCTTCGATTGGTTTCAAGTCCGGGCTCTAGGTGGGGCGCTTCAAGGACATTCAGAAACTTATCCCGAAGCCACTCTTGCCTTGTCTTGGCTGTGTGCTTAGGGTTGTTGTCCTGTTGGAAGGTAAACCTTCACCCCAGTCTGAGGTCCTGAGCACTCTGGAGCAGGTTTTCATCAAGGCTCTCTCTGTACTTGCTCTGGTCATCTTTCCCTCAATCTTGACTAGTCTCCCTACCGCTGAAAAACATCCCCACAGCATGATGCTGCCACCACCATGCTTCACTGTAGGGACTGTGCTAGGATTCCTCCAGATGCGACGCTTGGAATTCAGGAATTCAGGCCAAGGAGTTCAATCTTGGTTTCATCAGACCAGATAATCTTGTTTCACATGGTCTGAGTCTTTAAGTGCCTTTTGGCAAACTCCAAAGGGAATGTCATGCGCCTTTTACTGAGGAGTGGCTTCCGTCTGGCCACTCTACCATAAAGGCCTGATTGGTGGAGTGCTGCAGAGATGGTTGTCATTCTCCTATCTCCACAGAGGAACTCTGGAGCTTTGTCAGAGTGACCAACTCTCTGACCAAGGCCCTTTTCCCCCGATTGCTCAGTTTGGCCGTGTGGCCAACTCTAGGAAGAGTCTTGGTGGTTCCTAACGTCTTCCATTTAAGAATGATGGAGGCCATTGTGTTCTTGGGGAACTTCATGTCACGTTCATTATGTAGATGAGACCAAGGCGCAGCGTGAGTAGAGTTACACATGTTCTTAATAAAACTGAAACTCAGAAAAACAAACAAGCACAAATGAAATGTGAAGATATATGAATAGTGCAGACAGGCAACAAAACATAGAACAAGATCCCACAAACACCAAAGGGAAATGGCTACCTATATATGATCCCCAATCAGAGACAACGATAAACAGCTGTCTCTGATTGGGAACAATATCAGGCCAACATAGAATTACAAAAACCCCTAGACCTACAAAACCCTAGACATGCAAAAACCCTAGACAATACTAAAACCCTAGACTAAAAAAACTATCCTACCCACCCTAGTCACACCCTGACCTAACCAAAATATAAAGAAAACAGAGATATCTCAGGTCAGGGCGTGACAGTACCAACCCCTCCTCCCCCCACAAAGGTGCGGACTCCCGGCTGCAAACCTGAACCTATAGGGGAGGGTGCGGGTGGGCATCTACCCTCTGGTTCTGGATGCAGCCCCCCCTCTTTACGCTGATCCCTCCGCCTTTGTAGAACCGGGCCGTGGATCATCGCCGGAGGCTCTGGACTGGGGACCGTCACTGGAGACCCCGGACTGGGGACCGTCGCTGGAGACCCCGAACTGGGGACAGTCGCTGGAGACCCCGGACTGGGGACCGTCGCTGGAGACCCCGGACTGTGGACCATTGGCGGAGGTTCCGGACTGTGGCCCGTCGTTGGAGGTTCCGGACTGTGAAACGTTGCCAGAAGCTCTGGACTGGGAACTGTCGCCGGAAGCTCTGGACTGGGAACTGTCGCCGGAAGCTCTGGACTGGGAACTGTCGCCGGAAGCTCTGGACTGGGAACTGTCGCCGGAAGCTCTGGACTGGGAACAGTCGCCGGAAACTCTGGACTGTGGAGTTGCACTGGAGGCCTGGTGCGTGGGACCGGTACTGGTGGTACCGGGCTGATGACACGCACCTCAGAGCGAGTGCGGAGAGGAGGCACAGGACGTACTGGGACTGTGGAGGCACACTGGAGACCTGATGCGTGGGACCGATACAGGTGGCACCGGGCTGAAGACACAACCACCTCAGGGTGAATGCGGAGAGGAGGCACAGGACTGACTGGACTGTGGAGGCGTACTGGAGACCTGATGCGTGGGACTGATATAGGTGGCACCGGGCTGATGACACGCACCTCAGGGTGTGTGCGGAGACACAGGATGGACGTGGGGCACACTGATTCTGGAGCGTAGGCTGGCACCGGGCTGGATGTTTATTTTCACCCGGCAAATGCAGGACTCACTGGGCTGTGCAGACGCACCGGAGACACAGTGCGCAGAGCCAGCACAGGATATCCTGGTCCAAGGTGGTGTACTGGAGACCAGGAGCGCTGAGCCGGCACCATCCGTCCTGGCTGGATGCCCATTCTAGCCCGGCCAGTACGAGGAGCTGGAATAGAGCGCACCAGGCTATGAATGTGAACTGGATACACCGTGAGCATCACTGCGTAACACGGTGTCTGACCAGTCACATGCTCCCCACGGTAAGCACGAGGAGTCTCCAACCTGACTCAGCCAATCTCCCTGTGTGCCCCCTCAAAAAAATTGGAGCTGCCTCTTGGGCTTCCATGCTAGCCGTGTCCCCTCGTATCGTCGTCGTTCCTCCTGACACTTCAATGCTGCAGAAATCGTTTGGTACCCTTCCCCAGATCTGTGCCTCAACACAATCCTGACTTGGAGCTCTATGGACAATTGTTCGACCTCATGGCTTGGTTTTTGCTCTGACATGCAGTGTAATCTGTGGGTCCTTATATAGACAGGTGTGTGCCTTTCCAAATCAAGTCCAATCAATTGAATTTACCACAGGTGGACTCCAAGTTGTAGAAACATCTCATGGGTGATCAATGGCAACAGGATGCACCTGAGCTCAATTTTGAGTCTCATAGCAAAGGGTCTGAATACTTATTTGCATACTTATTTTGAAAAACCTGTTTTCACTTCGTCATTATGGGGTATTGTGTGTTGACTTATGAAGAAAAAAATGTGCTTATGAATCCATTTTAGAATAAGACTGTAACGTAACAAAATGTGGAAAAGGTGAAGGGGTCTGAATACTTTCTGAATGCGCTGCCTAGACAATTCTTGGAAGCTGAAAAAGTTATACCGTTGCCTGCATACTCAGCAGACATGTCACCTATTGAGCATGTTTGGGATGGTCAGGATTGATGTGTAAGACAGCGTGTGGGACAACATTCCAGAGGCCACAATCAACAGCCTGATCAACTCTATCTGAGGAGATGTATTGCACTGGTCAGACTAGATACTGACAGATTTTCTGATCCACGGCCCTACTTTCTTTATTTCTGTGACCAACAGATGAATTCATTTAAATTCATTGATTTCATTATGTGAACTGTAACTCAGTAAAATCATTGTCATTTTTGAATGTTGCATTGATATTTATGTCCAGTGTAACATAAACGGTTTTCAGCTCTATTTCCATTTGGATTTCACACAATTTCTGAAAAGAAGTTGTAAGGCTGAATTACACTTCATATAAACTACAGTTCAAAAGTTTGGAGTCACTTAGAAATGTCTTGTTTTTTAAAGAAAAGCAATTGTTTTGTCCATTTAAAATAACATCAAAATGATCAGAAAGTGTCAACATTGTTAATGTTGTAAATGACTATTGTAGTTGGAAACAGCAGATTTTTTTAATGGAATATCTACATAGGCGTACAGAGGCCCAATATCAGCAACCATGACTCCTGTGTTCCAATGGCACGTTGTGTTAGCTAATCCATGTTTAGAGTTTTTAAATGCTAATTGATCATTAGAAAACCCTTTTGCAATTATGCTAGCACAACTGATAACTGTTGTACTGTTTAAATAAGCAATAAAACTGGCCTTCTTTAGACTAGTTGAGTATCTGGAGCATCAGCATTGGTGGGTTCGATTACAGGCTCAAAATGGACAGAAACAAATAACTTTCTTCTGAAACTCATCCGTCTGTTCTTGTTCTGAGAAATAAAGGCTATTCCATGCGAGAAATTGCCAAGAAACTGAAGATCTTGTACAACGCTGTATACTACTCCCTTCAGAGAACAGCGCAAACTGTCTCTAACCAGAATAGAAAGAGGAGTGGGAGGCCCGGTGCACAACTGAGCAAGAGGACAAATACATTAGAGTGTCTAGTTTGAGAAACAGACGCCTCACAAGTTCTCAACTGGCAGCTTCATTAAATAGCACCCGCAAAAAAATTCTCAACGTCAACAGTGAAGAGGCGACTCTGGGATGCTGGCCTTCTAGGCAGAGTTGCAAAGAAAAAGCCATATCTCAGACTGGCCAATAAAAATAAAATATTAAAATGGGCAAAAGAACACAGACAGAGGAAGATTGGAAAAAGTGTTATGGACAGACAAATCTAAGTGTGAGGTGTTCGGATCACAAAGAAGAATATTCATGATACGCAGAAAAAATGAAAAGATGCTGGAGGAGAGCTTGATGCCATCTGTCAAGCATGGTGGAGGCAATGTGACGGTCTGGGGGTGCTTTGATGGTGGTAAAGTGGGACATTTGTAGAGGATAAAAGGGATCTTGAAGAAGGAAGGCTATCATTCCATTTTGCAACTCCATGCCATACCCTGTGGACGGCGCTTATTTGGAGCCAATTTCCTCCTACAAAAGGACAACGAACCAAAGCACAGCTCCAACCTATGCTAGAACTATTTAGGGAAGAAGCAGTCAGTTGGTATTCTGTCTATAATAGAGTGGCCAGCACAGTCATCGGATCTCAACCCTATTGAGCTGTTGTGGGAACTGCTTGACCGTATGGTATGTAAGAAGTGCCCATCAAGCCAATCCAATTTATGGGAGGTGCTTCAGGAAGCATGGGGTGAAATCTCTTCAGATTACCTCAAAAAATTAACAACTATAATGCCAAAGGTCTGCAAGGCTGTAATTGCTGCAAATTGAGGATTCTTTTGACGAAAGCAAAGTTTAAAGGACACAATTATTATTTGAATAAAAAATCATTATTTATAACCTCGCTATATTTCCTATTCATTTTGCACTCATTTCATGTATGTTTTCATGGAAAACAAGGACATTTCTAAGTGACACCAAAACTTTGAATGTAATGTACAATCACTAGAAAACGATTATGTTTCTATGACACAGGCTACCTCAATTACCTCAATTATGAAAGGAGGAAGTTGGGTGGGTGGTAAGCAGGCACAGACTGGCCATCTGGCATTTCTGGAAAATGTCAGATGCGCTGGTCAATTGTTAGCCTGTGTAATAATGGTGGCCTCAAGCAAAAAAAATGGTCCGTTGGTGTGTTAGAAATGCCAGGGCAGATTTTTGGTTCCAGTGCACCACTGGGGGTGTGGGGATGATGCCATCAGACAAATGTATCATCACTAGCATGGCATGTCATCACTTTTTAAGCTTTTCTTCTCCCGACATCATGAAAGATTCATTCAAAGATTTCAATTTTATATGGCAGTTTTAGTTTTATCAAGAAGACCTGTGATATTTTCAATCTATGCTAATTACACTAGGTCTTGATCACAGCAAGAGGCCTTGATAACCTTTTCACACGTCAGATATAGATACATTACATTTCATCTATAAAACAGAATATTTCTACAGTATATTACTGTCAGATGCATTGTAACAAAACAAACATCATGAGACAAGTGCCAGGGCACACCACCCCATAAGCCCCTGGAAGCATCTAGCCATTCAATCAAAGGTCGGGTGGTAGTTTTACAGTATCTTTTGTCAGCTATCTATCACCCTGATAACAATCAGACACTATGCAGGGCAGCAGCCAGTTGCCAACAACATTATGATACCCACAACAAGCACAGTGCAGTTTACCAAGCAGTAAAAGCAGCAGAAATGGACTAGCAATAGGGCAGTTCAGGCAAATGCCAGATGGGCTTATCCATCTTCACCCCAGTGGGTTTGTTTAAAATTGTGGGTTTTGCACATCGAAAAAAAAGCCTGTGTGTTAGAAGTACCCAGGCCGATTTCTGGTTCCAGTCTGTCCCTGAGCATAAGCAGCAGCAGCAGTAGCAGCAGTGGCAGCAGCTATCTGTGTGACCTCATTTTGTCATATTCAGTTCTGCGTTGAGTCAGTCCCAAAAAGCTGGCCAGGGATTAGATACATTTGTGTGAACACCAAAATTGAGAGGGCAACCAAAGGAATGAAGATAACTTTAAAGAGCCTGAATTGGCATAATACATATCAAACATTTTTGGCTTTGCATGTCTGAGTTGGGAGGTCAGGATTGTCTCATTAATGGTAATATAATATTTTTCTAGGATTGTCTGGGTTGTCTGTTGTAGTTCAACAAGACAGCATCTAATTGGCCCTATTGCTTTCATCCATTTTGAAATGTGGTGATTTATCATTACTAGCCATTTTATTTTCAGCAAGCTGCACAGCTTCTCAGGTAGTAATTTCACATAATCTTTACTATGAATAAAAATCTAAAGCAGCCTTGAGTGGGGGGAGGGACCAGTAGTCATGGCCGATGTCTGAGGTACTGTCTTTAGCCATGACCTATTATTTGTGGCCAATGGGAAAGAGAAGTGTGCCTGTATGATTAATGGTTATGATTACCTACTCAGAAAAAGTGGTTTTATGGCCCAGCACTTCCACTTTTATCACTTAAACCCGGGGCAAGATGCTTCATCATGCCCCCAATGCTGCAGACAGCAGCCCTTAAAGACATTGCTATCTCCCAAATGGCACCCTTTATTGTGCACACAGTTTGACCAGGGTTATAGTGCACTAATTTTGACCAGAGCCTTATGGGCCCTTGTCAAAGTAGTGCGCTATATAGGGACTAGGGTGTAATTTGGGACATAGCCAAAGACTGTGCTGGAATGACCAAAAATTACCTATAAAGCTTTTACAGCCATGCCATCTGACCTTTTGCATTGGAAATCATATGGAAAAGAACTAGACATGAGCAAAATGGCTTTGATTTTGAGAGCATGTTTTGTGTCCATGAACAGTGTTAAACTTTACATGAAGTAATTCACACTAAAGGCTCTATTCAAATCTTATCACGGATGTTCAGTTTTACAACGTGATTGAAATTTTAAATAATGTTCCCGCTTTAGCGGAGACTGCATTCACGGTAAACGTTGCATTCGTAAACACAATTGGAAAATACCTTAAAATGTATATCGCGGAATATGTATTGCTTTAGCTTTACAGATTGAATAGAGCCATACACGAGTTAGCTAATACACAACATGCATAGTAGCATATTTTGTGCCAAATGTTAAATGGTAGCATTCAGTATAACATCATGAACAACATGCCTGCAATACTGAGTGTACAAAACATAAGGAACACCTGCTCTTTCCATGACACAGACTGACCAGGTGAACCCAGGTGAAAGTACAGTATGTTCCTTTATTGATATCACCTATTAAATCCACTTCAATCAGTGTAGATGAAGAGGAGGAGACAGGTAAAAAAATATTTGAGACAATTGAGACAATTGAGACATGGATTGTATATGTGTGCCGTTCAGGGGCTGAATGGGCAAGACAAAAGGTTTAAGTGCCTTTAAATGGGGTATGGTAGTATGTGCCAGTCGCACCATTTTGATTGTGTCAAGAACTGCAATGCTGCTGCTTTTTCACGCTCAACAGTTTCCCGCGTGTATCAAGAATGGTCCACCACTTTAAGGAAACACAGCCAACTTGACACAACTGTGGAAAATATTGGAGTTAACATGGGCCAGCATACCTGTGGATTTCTATCGACACCTTCTAGTCCATGCCCTGACAAATTGAGTCTGTTCTGATGGCAAAAGGGGGTGCAACTCAATATTTGTAAGGTGTTCCTGATGTGTTGTAGTCTCAGTGTATACCTGCCCTTACAATGGTCTGGATTCACATTTTATTTAAGGCTGGAATCCTTAATGGTGACACTTCCAGATCCGTGTGAGATATTACAACAAAGAAGTTACTGCAAACAATTAACTCGGACATCATTACACGCGATAGAAAAGCAGAATACAGTATGTACTGCATTTTTTTTACCAAGTTGCACGACGCTCCTCGCCTCCGCTTATTAAAAAAACTAAAACTAATAACAAAGGCGGTGGGATGGACAGTGGCGCTGTTCCACCTACTGCCAATTCCATATTTAAGGTATTTTAAGGTTAGGAGATAATTAAATTCCAATCATAAATAAAAATGTCTGCAAGGTGTGTGAGTGAAAAAGTGTGCGAGAGCGAGAGTGTGAGTTTGCAAAAATCGAATCAAATCAAATGTATTTGTCACATACACATGGTTTGCAGATGTTACTGCGAGTGTAGCGAAATGCTTGTGCTTCTAGTTCCGACAATGCAGTAATAACCAACGAGTAATCTAACCTAACAATTTCAAAACTACTACCTTATACACACAAGTGTAAAGGGATAAACAATATATACATAAAGATATATGAATGAGTGATGGTACAGAACGGCATAGGCAAGATGCAGTAGATGGTATCGAGTACAGTATATACATATGAGATGAGTAATGTAGGGTATGTAAACAAAGTGGCATAGTTTAAAGTGGCTAGTGATACATGTATTACATAAAGATGCAGTAGATGATATAGAGTACAGTATATACATATGAGATGAGTAATGTAGGGTATGTAAACATTATATTAAGTAGCATTGTTTAAAGTGGCTAGTGATATATTTTACATCAATTTCCATCAATTCCCATTATTAAAGTGGCTGGAGTTGAGTCAGTGTGTTGGCAGCAGCCACTCAATGTTAGTGGTGGCTGTTTAACAGTCTGATGGCCTTGAGATAGAAGCTGTTTTTCAGTCTCTCGGTCCCTGCTTTGATGCACCTGTACTGACCTCGCCTTCTGGATGATAGTGGGGTGAACAGGCAGTGGCTCGGGTGGTTGTTGTCGTCCTTGATGATCTTTATGGCTTTCCTGTGACATCGGGTGGTGTAGGTGTCCTGGAGGGCAGGTAGTTTGCTCCCTGTGATGCGTTGTGCAGACCTCACTACCCTCTGGACAGCCTTACGGTTGTGGGCGGAGCAGTTACCGTACCAGGCGGTGATACAGCCCGACAGGATGCTCTCGATTGTGCATCTATAGAAGTTTGTTAGTGCTTTTTGGTGACAAGCCGAATTTCTTCAGCCTCCTGAGGTTGAAGAGGCGCTGCTGCGCCTTCTTCACGACACTGTCTGTGTGGGTGGACCAATTCAGTTTGTCCGTGATGTGTACGCCGAGGAACTTAAAACTTACTACCCTCTCCACTACTGTCCCATCGATGTGGATAGGGGGATGCTCCCTCTGCTGTTTCCTGAAATCCACAATCATCTCTTTTGTTTTGTTGACGTTGAGTGTGAGGTTATTTTCCTGACACCACACTCCTTTACAAACCCTTCACTGAGTCCACTTTGGTATTCAAATGTATTTGGTATAAAAACCGAGACTTGCTTTCCGTTCTTATTATATATCCTTTTTCCTGTATCTATCGTTCAATGATCCTTTCTCAGACCAAATTATCTCAATTGAATAGCCAATCTTAGGCACTTTAAAGTACTGTATTTTATGTATCTCAAACACATTCAAATTACAGCACCTGATCTGAATCTAGAGTGGTGTGGGTTCATCCAAGTGTCTCCCCAATGGATAACAGTCATGCACTAACCACTTAATTAATCAACCAAGGCACAAGGTTGACAGAGTTCATTTGTCTGACCCCACACTATATGTGTATGTGTGTGTATGTGTGTGCATGCACGCTCTTTTGTTTGTGTGTGTGCGGTGCATGTCTGTAATAATGGGGAGCTCCACGATTATACTCTAATCATTAACCCACAGTTAATTGTTATCACACATACCAACACTTGTTAGGACCCAGTTCTAGCCCCCTGCACTACTAAATTACTCTCCATCTTGCCACTTTGCCTTAAAGGTTAGCCCTCTTAAAAGGTTACGTCTCCCTTTGACATTTAGCTTGATGACTTATTTTGGAGCCGCATCGACTTGCTTGTTGTTGCCACTTAGAATTAGTCATGCTTTAAACAGTAGCAGGGCATAGCAACCGTTTAGGGGACTGTTTAAAATGTTTATTCTCTCTGTCAACAGTATGGGTGGTGGTGGTGGTGGTGGTGGTGGTGGTGGTGGTGGAGGGTGCATCCTCTCACCATCGTCAGCTGAGATGAATTGCTTGTGAAGAAAACATCATTAACTTCCTCTAGATGCTTAAAAAGCTCATATTTTGTTTGTCCAGAGTTGTTTACTTGAAATGTCTTCAGTTAGAGCTACACAATTAATAAGACAAGGAAGTGAGGAATTGGAGTTCCCATTGCTGTGTTGGTGTGTCTGTGCATGTATGTTTTTTTTTTATGAGAGGATATTTGGATAAAAGTTTCTTTATATTTCTTTCAAAGTGTCATCCAGGAAATATAAACAACAATATTGGATGTGCCTGGCAGTTTCCTCGTAGTAGCTGCTTGTTCACAGTACCTAAAAAGCTCAACACAGCTATTTTTACACAAAAAGACAAGCTATTGATGCATGACAGTATGCCATGTTGTCGGGAAAAGTGCAACCTGAGTTTGTCAACATTTACAACAAGTGGAAAAGAGATTTGTGTTGAAATATGGTTCTAAGATAATTTTCTGTTCCTTTGAAACTATTTTTATGGGGGGATACCATGCTCCTGTATTTGTCTTGGACTGCAGATTGACAATTGGCAGTCCAAGACAAAAACAGGCACATAGAATCATAGAGCAGTTTAGTGTGTGCCTTGGTCTGCATCTGCAAGTACAGTATATCTCAATGAATAGCCTCTAAACTGATCAGCCTGTAGTGGTTTTCCACTTTAATTTTGAGTGTGACTCCAAATCCAGCTCCATGGGTTGATAAATTTGATTTCCATTGATAATTTTTGTGTGATTTTGTTGTCAGCACATTCAACTAAGTAAAGAAAAAAGGATTTAATAAGAAAATGTAATTCATTCAGATCTAGGATGTGTTATTTTAGTGTTCCCTTTATTTTTTTGAGCAGTGAATATATATATATATATGTTAAATGTTATGTTAAATGTTTCGGCTTTGTTCAGAAATGTAACAAAGTCTATATACTGTAGTTAAGAGTCTAGAGGGTTAAGCAAAGTATTTGTTTTCATCTCTGGAGGGGCTAGCCAACATCACACACCATGCTAACCTACACTGTACATAAGAGAATCCCATGCATGGCACATCACCAGTGGGAATGCTTTCTTTACTCCAGCCCTCGGGCCAAACACACTAGTGCCTCCTAATTACTAAGCACACAGTTTTGTTAATTCACAAAATGAAACTCCACATAGAATAGTGGAGGCTTAGGATCCATCACTGTGTTATGGTACTTAAACGCCTTGTTGCCATGGAATAAAATAAAATAAAGGGCACATAATGGGTATTGTGGGCTGCTGTGTATAAATATCATTAAAGTTGAATTTCCTACTATCCTCAGTGAATTACTGATATGTATAGAGCATGCTAATGAAGCCTACTGACTGCAAGTTCACAAGTTTCTAGGCCTATATCTAACCTGTTGTCAGCGGAGAACCAAGAGATTGTTTACTCTTAAATTAATTTAAGAAACGTTAATGTGTGAGTGGCATCTGCTTGGCTGCTTCATTCCAAATGGAGAATAACTGTTGTGCTGTCTGTGTTGTAAGACTCCTAAAATGCTCATCACACATTACGCATGGATTAACTGGAAATGAGCTATTCAATCAGTGTTTGCATATTTATTGTTGTTATGTACCGACTAACAAATTAGGTGACACTTTACATTAAGTTGGCTCTATTAATATGTAACTACACAGTAACTGTAGTAGCAACATAGTAGTTACATGGTAGTTACATAGGTGTTACTATGTACTTACATGGTAATACGATTGTAGCGCTAGCCGTTTTTACCCAATTGGAACAAGTAATGTGTAATTACATGTCCACTTGCTGAATGTTATTCTACATGTGTAATTACGGATGTTAATACACATTTTCATGTTCCACTATGTAACTAATGTTTTGTGATTTCACATTTGAAATCACCTGTGAATTACCATGTCAATAACTCTAACCATAATCTGACCAAATAAATACAAGGTGCCCACTACTATCAAATTCACATCTAATACCAGGGTTGATAAATAGGCTAGGACCTGGTAACAACAATTGTAACAAGGCACACCCTGTCATTAACTACCTGTCATTTTCAATTAGTTTATTTCTATGTTATGACTGGCTCAAAGGCTATACCTAATCAGGTGTAATGTAAGAACAATTAAGTTACATAGGATATACTTGTAATTATCATGTACCTACCCAGGAGCAAGCAACATGATGTCAATGTAAAGGGAAACCCAGTAAGATATAACCTTTACTTATTTATATCTGTAACAAAGAAATGAACTAATTGAAAACAAAACGGTAGTTAACGATTACAGTAGCATTTACTTTCTCACAGTATACAGTTGTAGGTCATTTTACACTATTGTACTATGTAATTTCTCTGCATTTTACAGTAACTTGCAGGTAGCTGGTGACAAGTTACAGTGGATTGTACAGTAATGTACTTTGCACTAGCCAGAGATGGGCAAAGATGCATCCAAAAGGTATATTTTTACAAATACAGGATTCTTCTTCTTTGATGGGCTTTAAAGGCGGTTGGCATCCAATGTTAATTGGGCATTACCGCCACCAGATTGTTATTGAATAAGAAACTTTTTTTTAAATACATTCCGGGAAAGGGGTAAAACGACATCATACAAAATAAAAAACGTTAAATAATATTTCCCATAATTGTAAGTCGCTCTGGATAAGAGCGTCTGCTAAATGACTTAAATGTAAATGTAAATGTAAATAATATTTCTTTTTTAAATCATCATACTTCTTTAATCACATTCCACTCCAAAACGCATCCCTACACAGGCTCAGGGGCCTGTGATGGGCCTACATTCACCGACAGGATTTCTTGCACCGCCTCAGCAGTAAAATCATGAAGAGCCCAAAAATGTTCAGCGGCATTCACAATGATTCCAATTTTCTTAAGACTTCTCCGCTTGTGCTGTACAGTTTATGACCATTGCAATAAATAATACAAAGTCCATCTTTTTAACATGTATCATTTCACTATCCCTTGGTTGATGAAAAACCTTCACTGGTCTTGGTGGCTCAACTACCATTGCTTCTCCCCCGCAACTCACTCCTTCCAACTTTCTCACCGCCTCCAGATAGGAGACACGCTGGACACTCCTTACCCTTGCCACCTCATTCTCCTTCACCCTAACAGGGCACTCCTAGAATTCAGGCGCCAGTTTTTGTCACACCATGATCAGTTTCACCTGTCTTCATTATTGTCTCCACGCCCTCCAGGTGTGTCTTGTTTTCCCCAGTGTATTTATCCCTGTGTTTCCTGTCACTCTGTGCCAGTTCGTCTTGTATGTTTCCAAGTCAGCCAGTGGTTTTCCCGTTCTCCTGCTTTTTGCATTCTCCTTTTTCTAGTCCTCCTGGTTTTGACCCTTGCCTGTTTCTGGACTTTGTACCAGCCTACCTGACCATTCTGCCTGCCTTGAACACGAGCCTGTCTGCCATTCTGTACCCCCTGGACTCTGATCTGGATTTTTCCTTTTTGCCTGTCCACGACCATTTTCTTAACTACCCCTTTGGATTAATAATCATTGTAATACTCCAACCATCTGCCTCCTGTGTCTGCATTTGGATCTCGCCTTGTTCCTTGATAGTTTTATTGCTTCTTTAATCAGGACAACAGTTTTCAACTGTGCAAACGTAATTACAAAAGTGTTTTCTAATGATCAATCAGCATTTTAAAATGATAAACTTGGATTAGCTAACACAATGTACCTTTGGAACACAGCAGTGATGGTTGCTGATAATGGGCCTCTGTACGCCTATGTACAGTGAGGGAAAAAAAGTATTTGATCCCCTGCTGATTTTGTACGTTTGCCCACAGACAAAGAAATGATCGGTCTATAATTTTAATGGTAGGTTTATTTGAACAGTGAGAGACAGAATAACAACAAAAAATCCAGAAAAACGCATGTCAAAAATGTTATAGATTGATTTGCATTTAAAATGAGGGAAATAAGTATTTAACACCCACCTGGCTCCCAGGTGTCTTTTATACAGGTAACGAGCTGAGATTAGGAGCACACTCTTAAAGGGAGTGCTCCTAATCTCAGTTTGTTACCTGTATGAAAGACACCTGTCCACAGAAGCAATCAATCAATCAGATTCCAAACTCTCCACCATGGCCAAGACAAAAGAGCTCTCCAAGGATGTCACAAGGCTGCAATGGGCTTCAAGACCATCGCCAAGCAGCTTGGTGAGACGGTGACAACAGTTGGTGCGATGATTCGCAAATGGAAGAAACACAAAAGAACTGTCAATCTCCCTCGGCCCGGGGCTCCATGCAAGATCTCACCTTGTGGAGTTGCAATGATCATGAGAACGGTGAGGAATCAGCCCAGAACTACACAGGAGGATCTTGTCAATGATGTCAAGGCAGCTGGGACGATAGACACCAAGAAAACAATTGGTAACACTCTACGCCGTGAAGGACTGAAATCCTGCAGCGCCGCAAGGTCCCCCTGCTCAAGAAAGCACATATACATGCCCGTCTGAAGTTTGCCAATGAACATCTGAATGATTCAGAGGACAACTGGGTGAAAGTGTATTGGTCAGATTAGACCAAAATGGAGGTCTTTGGCATCAACTCAACTCGCTGTGTTTGGAGGAGGAGGAATGCTGCCTATGACCCCAAGAATACCATTCTCACCGTCAAACATGGAGGTGGAAAACAGTATGCTTTGGGGGTGTTTTTCTGCTAAGGGGACAGGACTCCTTCACCGCATCAAAGGGATGATGGATGGGCCATGTACCGTCAAATCTTGGGTGAGAACCTCCTTCCCTCAGCCATGGCATTGCAAATGGGTCGTGGATGGGTATTCCAGCATGACAATGACCCAAAACACACGGCCAAGGCAACAAAGGAGTGGCTCATGAAGAAGCACATTAAGGTCCTGGAGTGGCTTAGCCAGCCTCCAGACCTTAATCCCATAGAAAATCTGTGGAGGCAGCTGAAGGTTTGAGTTGCCAAACATTAGCCTCGAAACCTTAATGACTTGGAGAAGATCTGCAAAGAGGAGTGGGACAAAATCCCTCCTGAGATGGAAACCTGGTGGCCAACTACAAGAAATGTCTGACCTCTGTGATTGCCAACAAGGGTTTTTCCACCATGTACCAAGTCATGTTTTGCAGAGGGTGTCAAATACTTAATTCCCTCATTAAAATGCAAATCAATCTATAACATTTTTGACATTTGTTTTTCTGGATTTCTTTGTTGTTATTCTGTCACTCACTGTTCAAATAAACCTACCATTAAAATTATAGACTGATAATTTCTTTGTCAATGGGCACACGTACAAAATCAGCAGGGGATCAAATACTTTTTTCCCTCACTGTAGATATTCCATAAAAAAATCTGCCGTTTCCAGCTACAATAGTCATTTACAACATTAACAATGGCCAGACTGTGTTTCTGATCAATTTGATGTTATTTTAATGTACACAAAATGTTATTTTAATGTAAAAAAATGTTTAAGTGACCCCAAACTTTTGAACGGTCGTGTACATTTTGATCATTTAGTAGATGCTGTTATCCAGAGCGACTTACAGTCAGTGTATTAAACAAAGTTCATCAAAAATATGACAGTTATAGCAAGCAAAAATATTATGTTACCGTTAGAGAATTTTGTAGTTAAGCAGGATACTTGCAAGTACATATTTGAATTAGAAAATACATAATGCATGCATTCTAACTGTACAAAATAGGCTACAAAAATTGTAGTTGAGGCCAGTGAAGTACAAATGACAAAATAGGTATTGAAATACCTAAACCTAGCAAAAAAATAAATGTCCTCTCACTGTCAACTGCGTTTATTTTCAGCAAACTTAACTTGTAAATATTTGTAGAAACATAAGACATAAACTGAGCAAGTTCCACAGACATGTGACTAACAGAAATGGAATAATGTATCCCTGAACAAATGGGGGAACACAATCAAAAGTAACAGTCTGTATCTGGTGTTGCCATCAGCTGCATTAAGTACTGCAGTGCATCTCCTCCTCATGGACTACATCAGATTTGCCAGTTCTTGCTGTGAGATGTTACCTCAATTTTCCACCAAGGCACCTGCAAGTTCCCGGACATTTCTGGGGGGAATTGCCCTAGCCCTCACCCTTCGATCCAACAGGTCCCAGACGTGCTCAATGGGACTGAGATCCAGGCTCTTCGCTGGCCATGGCAGAACACTGACATTCCTGTCACACGCAGAACGAGCAGTATGTCTGGTGACATTGTCATGCTGGATGAGCCTGCAGGAAGGGTATCACATGCGGGAGGAGGATTTCTTCCATGTAACACACAGCGTTGAGATTGCCTGCAATGACAAGCTCAGTCCGATGATGCTGTGACACACCTCCCCAGACCATGACGGACCCTCCACCTCCAAATCGATCCCGCTCCAGAGTACAGGCCTCGGTGTAACGCTCATTCCTTTGACGATAAACGCAAATCCGACCATCACCCCTGGTGAGACAAAACCGCAACTCATCAGTGAAGAGCACATTTTGCCAGTCTTGTCTGGTCCAGCGACAGTGGGTTTGTGCCCATAGGAGACGTTGGTGCCGGTGATGTCAAGTGAGGACCTGCCTTACAACAGGCCTATAAGTCCTCAGTCCAGCCTCTCTCAGCCTATTGCGGACAGTCTGAGCACTCATGGAGGGATTGTGCGTTCCTGGTGTAACTCGGGCAGTTGTTGTTGTCATCCTGTACCTGTCCCGCAGGTGTGATGTTTGGATGTACCGATCCTGTGCAAGTGTTGTTACCTGTCTTCTGTCACTGTGAGGACGATCAGCTGTCCGTCATGTCTCCCTGTAGCGCTTTCTTCGGCGTCTCACAGTACGGACATTGCAATTTATTGCCCTGGCCACATCTGCAGTCCTCATGCCTCCTTGCAGCATGCCTAAGGCACATTCACACAGATGAGCAGGGACCCTGGCTATCTTTCTTTTGCCGTTTTTCAGAGTCAGTAGAAAGGCCTCTTTTGTGTCCTACGTTTTTATAACTATGACCTTAACTGCCTACCGTCTGTAAGCTGTTAGTGTCTTAACGACCGGTCCACAGGTGCATGTTCATGAATTGTTTATGGTTCATTGAAGCATTGGAAACACTGTTTAAGCCAGGGTCCTGAGAAAGGGATGTTTCTTTTTTTGCTGAGATTATATCAAATACATGTAACAAAAATATTGACTGTACTTTGCACTAGCTACAGTACTTGCACTGTAAATCTGCAAAAGTTTACTAACCACTGTGTTTCCAGGAAAACACTGTAAATTCTAGAAGTAAAGCATGTTCCTGTATTCATGTGTTCCAGTAGTATGCTGTAAATTTATGTTGGAGTAAATCTACAGTAATTTACTGGCTTCTGTGCTGCCAGCAATTTACTGTAAAAATTACAGGAAATGTTTTACAGTGTAGGTAAACACAAGGCCCACCAAGCAGTTAATTGCATAGCAATTCATGATTGCCAATATACATTTCCTCTGCAAACGTTGTTTAGTCACACTCATAAGCCCTTGAAGGAAAGTCAAAAATAACAAATTAGATCTGGTAAAAGATAATACAAAGAAAAAAACGTATTTGTTTTGTTTTGTTGTACCATCATCTTTGAAATGCAAGAGAAAGGCCATAATGTATTATTCCAGCCCAGTTGCAATGTAGATTCTGGCAACTAGATGGCAGCAGTGGATATGCAAAGTTTTGGACTGATTCAATTACTTGCATATCTGTTCAAAATGTTGTATCAAGTTTACCTCATTGTGCCTAACTGGTTTATTAATACATTTTCAAGTTTATAATTCTGCACTCTTCTCAAACAATAGCATGCTATTATTTCACTGTAATAGCTGCTGTAAATTGAACAGTGCAGTTTAGGCTTTCTGCCAATATCAAATATGTCTATGTCCTGGGAAAATGTTTTGTTACTTAAAACCTCATGCTAATCACATTAGCCTACGTTAGCTCAGCCATCCCGTGGGGGGACACCGATCCCGTAGAGGTTCCTTTAATGAGTTTGTGGAATTTTTAGAGAAAGCACAGTAGCTGCTAGTATTGTATAACAATTTAACAAAATGTAGTAGGCCCAGTCAGATAGTCCCAAATGGTTAACAGTAGACTCAAATATATAGATTATGGTCTGTTCCTACCCTCCCAAAATAAGTATTACATTATTCTGTATTATCAGGGTTATGTAACAGTAACTTGTGGCTCATCTGTGGTCTGATATAATTAAGATTGTCCATATTCATAGGAAGAGAGAGAGAAATCAGTTGAAGTGTTAGCCAAGACATATGGTGAGGCCCGTTAGCATATTGGGCAAAATCTATAATGCATTTGTTCCATGTTGGATTGAGGGTACGTGGGTTAATAATTTAAGAATGTTTCAAAATGATTAATTCATAACTGTGGCTTGTTTTTGACAGTTTGACGACACACTTTTTCACAATAGGCTTTCTCTTCATTTATATAACAAGGAAAAATTACATTGAGACCTAGGCATCATTTGCAAAAACAATTACACACTTTAAAATACAAAATGTAATAAAAAACAAATATTATATACACAATAAACACTCTCAACAGAGTAGTTATAGCCAAACTAAAATCCACTCTATTATGAAGGAATTTCACCGTGGAGTGTAGTCCGCTAAGTAGTTTGAAGGTGATGTGTCATTTCCACCAAATTAAAACAATTAAAATCTTGATTAATTGAATTAAAACAAAGGCGAAATAGGATTATAATATACTGAAATGAAATATAAATGCAACATGTAAAGTGTTTGTCCCATGTTTCAAGAGCTGAAGTAAAACATCCCAGAAATGTTGCATACACACTAAAAGCTTATTTCTCTCACATTTGGTGCATAAATGTGTTCACATTCCTGTTAGTGAGCATTTCTCCTTTGCCCAGATAATCCATCCACCTGACAGGTGTGGCATATCAAGAAATTGATTAAACAGCGTGATCATTACACAGATGCACGTGTAATGCATCTGCTTGGGACAATGAAAGGCCACTGTAAAATGTGCAGTTTTGTCACATAACACAATACCACAGATGTCTCAAGTTTTGAGGGAGTTGCAATTGGCATGCTAACTGCAGGAATGCCCATCTGAGCTGTTGCCAGATGATTTAATGTTCATTTCTCTACCATAAGCTGCCTCCAACATTGTTTTAGAGAATTTGGCAGTACTTCCAACCGGCCTCACAACCGGAGACAACGTGTAACCACGCTAGCCCAGGAACTTCACATCCGGCTTCTTCACCTGTGGGATCGTCTGAGACCAGCCACCCGGACAGCTGATGAAACTGTGGGTTTGCACAACCAAATAATTTCTGCAAAACTGTCAGAAACCGTCTCTGCGAAGCTCACCTGCGTGCTTGTTGTCTTTACCAGGATCTTGACATGATTGCAGTTTGGCGTCATAATTAACTTCAGTGGGCAAATGCTCACATTCGATGGCCACTGATACGCTGGAGAAGTGTGCTCTTCAAGGATGAATCCTGGTTTCAACTTTACCAGGCAGATGGCATCTTGTGGGTGAGCGGTTTTCTGATGTCAACGTTGTGATAAGAGTGCCCCATGGTGGCAGTGGGGTTATGGTATGGGCAGGCATAAGCTATGGACAACAGAAACAATTGCATTTTACCGATGGCAATATGAATATACAGAGATACCGTCACGAGATCCTGAGGTTCATTGTCGTGCCATTTATCCGCCACAATCACCTCATGTTTCAGCATGATAATGCATGGCCCCATGTCGCACGGATCTCTACAAAATTCCTGGAAGCTGAACATTTCCCAATTACTGCATGTCACCCCTTGAGCATGTTTTGTATTCTCTGGATCGACATGTATGAGAGCGTATTTACAGTTCCCACTAATAGCCACCAACATTGCACAGCCATTGAAGAGGAGTGGGACAACATTCCACTGGCCACAATCAATAGCCTGATCAAGTCTATATGTATGAGATGCGTCGTGCTGCATGAAACAAATGGTGATCACACCAGATACTGACTGGTTTTCTGATCCATGCCCCTACCTTTTAAAGGTATCTGTGACCATCAATCTACACACAAAACCCCATAATGACAAAGCAAAAACAGGTCTTTAGCAATATTTGCTAATTTATTAAAAATGAAAAACAGAAATATCTTATTTACATAATGCTATGAGACTTGAAATTGAGCTCAGGTGCATCCTGTTTCCATTGATCATCCTTGAGCTGTTTCTACAACTTCATTGGAGTCCACCTGTGGTACATTAAATTCATTGGACATGATTTGGAAAGGCACACACATGTATATTTGACAGTCCAGGTCAGAGCAAAAACCAAGCTATGAGGTCCAAGAACTTGTCTGTAGAGCTTCGAGACAGGATTGTGTCGAGGCACAGATTTGGGGAAAGGTACAAAAAGACTCTGCATCATTGAAGGTCTCCAAGAACACAGTAGCCTCCATCATTCTTATATGGAAGAAGTTTGCCATCGTCAGATTGGTGACCAAGAACCCGATGGTCACTCTGACAGAGCTCCGGAGTTCCTCTGTTGAGATGGGAGAACCTTCCAGAAGGACAACCATCTCTGCAGCACTCCACCGATCAGGACTTGGTAGAGTGGCAAGACGGAAGCCACTCCTCAGCAAAAGGCACGACAGCCCGCTTGAACAAGATTCTCTTGTCTGATGAAACCAAGATTGAACTCTTTGGCGTGAATGCCAAGCATCACGTCTGGAGGGAAACCTGGCACCATCTCTACGGTGAAGCATGGTGGTGGCAGCATCATGCTGTGGGGATGTTTTTCAGTGGCAGGGACTGGGAGACTAGTCAGGATCAAGAGAAAGATGAACAGAGCAAAGTACAGAGAGATCCTTGATGAAAACCTGCTCCAGAGAGCTCAGGACCTCAGACTGGGGTGAAGGTTCACCTTCCAAAAGGACAACAACCCTAAGCACACAGCCAAGACAGTGTGGGAGTGGCTTTGGGACAAGTCTCTGAATGTCCTTGAGTGGCCCAGCCATAGCCCGAACTTAAACCCCATCGAACATCTCTGGAGGGACCTGAAAATAGCTGTGCAGCTACGCTCCCCATCCAACCTGACAGAGCTTCAGAGGATCTGGAGAGAAAAATAGGAAAAACTCCCCAAATACAGGTGTGCCAAACTTGTAGCGTCATACCCAGGAAGACTTGAGGCTGTAATTGCTGCCAAAGTTGCTTCAAGAAAGTACTGAGTCTGAATGCTTATGTAAATCTGAAGTTTTTTCTTTTTATACATTTGCAAAACATTCTAAAAACGATTTTTACTTTGTCATTATGGGTATTGTGTGTATACTGAAGAGAGGGAAAAACTATTTTATCCATTTTAGAATAAGGCTGTAAGCTGCATAACTCTGACGCAGTTGTCAAGTCTTCTCAAAATGTCCGTCAATGCCAAAAGAGAGATGTATATATTTTTTTCACAGCATTAGCTAGGTTTCCAGCCAATTGGCTACAGATGCTACTGCAAATAATCAAAATTCTGCATAAAAACAATATGCACATTTTCCCACCAGAGATGTTTCCATCAAATGTAATTGTTGCTGATAAATGGCGCTGCATGGTGACATAGCGCACACAACATTTTATTTTTCTCTTAAGTTTTCATGTACTGAATAAAAATCTAAAGTTCAATGCGTTTCCATTGTATTTTGAACTCTCCTGATAGTTTTGCCACAAAAACTGTGTTAAATAGCAAATGTGCCTATTCTGGTCTTGATGCATGCACTCTAGCCAGCAGCTAGCAGATACAGTGTGGCTAGGCTAGGCTACATGATGATATTTTTGAGGATAAGAGCGAAATTATTTGTCTTTGTCAAACAGCAGTCAAGTATCAATCATCATCTTACCAGAAATTGACCCTCAATATTTATTGGAAAGTGCATCAAGATCACCGAGCACTTTCACCTCCCCGTGAATTTCATCATGTTATTCAATCTGTAGCCTAATAAACTGGTTTCCAAAGTTGGAATGGGAGGACCACACACCATATCGTCATGAGACTCCAAGTGTACTTTTGACAAGATGATGATTATTATTTCAATATTTGCACAGAAAGGCATTTCCACCGTTATTTGCTCGCATAATTAATTTTACTGACACAAAAAGATCCCACCACGTCGAATGAAGATCTGTATGCATTTATAAAATTGTACAGAAACTTCCTGTTTATATCACAGCTGACGTGATTACTATTCTTTTTTTTACATGGTATGACTTTACTCGTATAAAAACTGTGGATGGAAACAATTTCAATGCTGTTTTTGTTGCTTTGTGTATCAACAAAATGGTTTGAGAATTATTTTATTGCAACACTGCTCACCGCATGAAAGTTTTCTTGACATAGGCGTTTCAAGGAGAGGCCAGTCAAGAAGAGCTCATGAATAAAAACTCCCTGCTCAATGAGCTCGTCCTTACAAACTTCCTGGCAGTTAGCCATGAGAGAAAATAAACTATCTCAGATTTTGAGCTATTTTACTTCTTCCCAAAATGTGATGGATGACATTTTTGTCACTCAAAAAGCAAGTTTACATTGGAATTAGAATGACTGCTCTTAACCTTTAAAAATCTAAACTGGAACCTACATTTCAGTAACTGGTGCAATAACTCCAAGTAACAGAGTAGAATAGTTTACAGAGTAGAATAGTTCAGAATTTCGTATTTATATTTGAGTAGGATAAGATTAATTATTCAATCAATGTACACGCAAAACCTAGATATTGAAACAATTCTAAAAATTTACATGTAGTAGAGGATGCTGGGAAATATGATGATGGATGTGGTTTTGGTTAACCACTGGTTATTAACACCAATGTCGCTGTTTTTTTACACCACTGAGTGTTTATTGAACTCTTTACAGTGTTATTTGAACTCTCGAATCAACACGAGAAAAGTTACACTGAAAAATTGACACTGGACAATTTGATGTGTGCTGTGAAAAGGAAACATCTGCAGGTTTCCATACATTTCAAAAACTTTTTAGAATTCTGAAGACCCATTGATGTAATGTCAAGAACCCCACCCTTAACTCAAAGGTTATTTATCGGACAAGAGATCTCCAAGGAACCCTAAGCTATGACCCACCGGGTCAAATCAGAGGACTGACGCTGTGGTTTAGTAGGGGTGTGGCTTTCAAATAGTTATTTCTGGGCACTATTGAGAGTAAAATGTGATTCCTATTCATGTTGTATTGTATAGAACCCAACAGTGGAGGTGTCATAATAGCCATAAAAACCTAGCGATCAAACGCAAATGGTTCCACCATTCATTTTTCCCATAGGGAATTTTCTAAAAACGTCAAATAAGGGCTGTTTTTCGTGGAGACGACTACAGCACTATCAATATATTCAGCTCTATTTAGATTCAGATTTAAAAAATGCTAATTAGTTATCTCTAGTGGACACCTTTGCTATCAAATCAATTCAAATTGTATTTGTCACATGCTCTGAATACAACAGTGAAAAGTTTTAAGAAAAAATAAATGTAGAGAAAATATTTACTAAATAAACTGAAGTAAACAGTACATTCATTAAAATAAAAAATAAAAAATAACAAATAATTTAAGAGCAACAATAAAATAACAGTAACGAGGCTATATACAAGGCGTACCAGTACCGAATCAATGTGAGGGGTTTAGTCAAGGTAATTGAGGTAATATGTACATGTACATAGGTAGAGGTAAAGTGACTATGCATAGATAATAAACAGAGAGTAGCAGCTGTGTAAAAATGGGGTGGGAGGGTCAATGCAAATAGTCTGAAGCCTTTTGGACCTAGACGTGGTGCTCCGATACTGCTTGTCGTGTGGTAGCTGAGAGAACAGCCTATGACTAGGGTGACTGGAGTCTTTGAACATTTTTAGGGCCTTCCTCCTACACCGTCTGGCATCATTGGCATCACCACTGTTGTGTCGTCGGCAAACTTAATGATGGTGTTAGAGTCGTGCTTGGCCATGCAGTCATAGGTGAACAGGGAGTAAAGGAGGGGCCTGATGATGCACCTCTTAGGGGCCTCCGTGTTGCAGATCAGCATGGCAGATGTGTTGTTACCTACCCTTACCACCTGGAGCAAGCCCATTAGGAAGTCCAGGATTCAGTTGCAGAGGGATGTGTTTAGTCCAAGGGTCCTTAGCTTAGTGACGAGCTTTGAGGGCACTATGGTGTTGAACGCTGAGCTGAGGTCAATGAATATCATTCTCACGTAGGTGGGAAAGGGCAGCGTGGAGTGCAATGGAGATTGTGTCATCTGTGGATCTGTTGGGGCGGTATGTGAATTGGAGTGGGTCTAGGATGTCTGTGATAATGGTGTTGATGTGAGACCTGACCAGCCTTTCAAAGCACTTCATGACTACAGATATGAGTGCAACGGGACGGGAGTCATTTAGGCAGGTTACCTTGATGTTCTTAGGCACAGGGACTATGGTGGTCTGCTTGAAAAATGTTGGTCAGGGGACAGGTTGAAAATGTCAGTGAAGACACTTGCCAGTTGGTCAGCGTATGCTTGGAGTACACATCCTGGTAATCTGTCTGGCCATGCAGCCTTGTGAATGTTGACCTGTCAAAAGGTCTTACTCACATTGGCTATGGAGAGTGTGATCACACAGTTGTCCGGAATAGCTGGTGCTCTCATGCGTGCTTCAGTGTAGCTTGCCTCGAAGCGCACTTACAAGTAATTTAGCTCATTTTCGTAGGCTCGTGCCACCAGACAGCTTCTTTTTTACATTTCTTTTATTTAAAATTTCACGTTTATTTAACCAGGTAGGCTGGTTGAGAACAAGTTCTCATTTACAACTGCAGTGTTTGCAAATGAGGTAAGATAAGGGAGGTAAGGCAAAACAAAATAGGCCATAGTGGAGAGGTAATTACGATACAGCCATTAAACACTGGAGTGGTAGACTGCAGTAGACTGCAACTCCTCCCCCTTTGGCAGTTATATCTTGAAGGAAAATGTTATAGTTTGGTATGGAAATCTCAGAGTTTTTGGTGGCCTTCCTAAGCCAGGATTCGGACACGGCAAGGACATCAGGGTTGGCAGAGTGTGCTAAAGCAGTGAATAAAACAAACTTAGGGAGGAGGCTAGCCGGGAGTTTTAGAAACTTCAGAGCGTTTTCTATCCAAATATACTAATTATATGCATATATTAGCAACTGGGACTGAGTAGCAGGCAGTTTACTCTCTGGGCACCTCAGGGCACCTTATTCATCCAAGCTACTCAATACTGCCCCCATCCATAAGAAGTTATTAACTTGGCTTTTGAAGAACATAGAAAGGCAGGGTAGGATATATATAGGTCTGTAGCAGTTTGGGTCTAGAGTGTCTCCCCCTTTGAAGAGGGGGATGACGGCAGCAGTTTTCCAATCTTTGGGGATCTCAGGTGATACGAACGAGAGGTTGAACAGGCTAGTAATATGGGTTGCAACAATTTTGGTTGATAACTTTAGAAAGAGAGGGTCTAGATTGTCGAGCCTGGCTGATTTGTACAGATTTTGCAGCTCTTTCAGAACATCAGCTATCTGGATTTGGGTAAAGGAGAAATGGGGGAGGCTTGGGCGAGTTGCTGCGGGGGTTGCAGGGCAGTTGACCGGGGTAGGGGTAGCCAGGTGGAAAGCATGGCCAGACGTAGAAAAATGCTTTTTGAAATTCTCAATTATCGTGGATTTATCGATGGTGATAGTGTTTCCCAGCCTCAGTGCAGTGGGCAGCTGGGAGGAGGTGCTCTTATTCTCCATGATCTTTACAGTGTCCCAGAACTTTTTTGAGTTTGTGCTACAGGATGCAAAGATCTATTTGAAAAAGCTAGCCTTAGCTTTCCTAAATGCTTGTGTATATTGGTTCCTAACTTCCCTGAAAAGTTGCATATCGCGGGGGCTATTTGATGCTAATGCAGTACGCCACAGGATGTTTTTGTGCTGGTCAAGGGCAGTCATGCCTGGAGTGAACCAAGGGCTATATCTGTTCCTAGTTCTCCATTTTTTGAATGGGGCATGCTTATTTAAGATTTTAAGCATCCAGGATGTAGTCCCGCCCCTTGAAAGCGGCAGCTCTACCCTTTATCTCAGTGCGGATTTTGCCTGTAATCCATGGCTTCTGGTCGGCGTATGTACTTGCTTTTAAGCAGGAATCAGGAGGATAGAGCTATTTGCCAAATGGAGTGTGAGGGAGAGCTTTGTACGCATCTCTGTGAGTGGAGTAAAGATGGTCTAATATTTTTTTCCCTGTGGTTGCACATCTAACATGCTGGTAGAAATAAGGTAAAACGGATTTAAGTTTCCCTGCAGTTTCCCTCTCACGGGTAGTCAAAATTTACTTTATGAAAGCCATGCCCACAATAGGCCACACCCCTTGAAAATAACCTAACAATCAATTTGGTTTTTATTCACTTTCATGCTGGGATGATACAGTAGCTGTCTTTTTTTGTTTGTTTTATGCATCGTTTGATACCGGCGCACCGAGGCATTGAAATTGCTAAGCAGTGTATTTCGATGCCTGTATCACTTTATCAGAAGTACGTGATCAATAACCACCTGATTGGTTTGGTATTGGTTGAAGACAAAAAAAAAGGCTATGCAGCACACGCACTATGGGGTGTGGGATGAAGCTTTATAATAATTTGGCTACTCTAAATTGTTTTGATCAGCAGGTTCACTAGTAATGAACACATTTTCAACACAATTGGTTGGAAACCATTTGATGTCAATACAACACGGTGGCCAAAAAGGGCTGTCTTTGAAGCAAGTCCCCTACTACTCATAAGTAAGAAATATCCACACCCTTTTAATTATATTTCCATTAAGCCAAAGAACTCCACAATATCCAATATCCACAAAGTGCTCCGTTTTACACCACATATGTTACAATAAAACCATGACTGTGAATAAATGTACAGCATGTTGTTTTCATCATGCTAAGTATGATTACCGCCGGAGGCGTCATGCCCATAGAGCACAAGGGCACGCCACCTCAGATTTGTACTGTTTTTGAATTTTTCAGATGTTAAATTAATTACAAAATGTAATTAAGCCCACATTGCCAGACGCACACCAGAGAGGAAGAGGCTAAGCAAGAGGATTTACTCTGCCCAAAATCTGTCCGATTGATATGACCTTTTTGTATGGAGGTCTATGAGAGAGTGTCGAATTATGTAAGACTTATTTTATCAAATAGAAGTTTCATCATATTTAGGCTGTTACAAATTGAATGATAAAAATGGATGCACGTGGAATTCCAACAACTTTGAGAAAAATCTCTTTTGTGCCTGTTGTTGTTCACACACGTATTGTCACGCCTTGGTCTTAGTATTTTGTGTTCTTTATTTATTTGGTCAGGCCAGGGTGTGACATGGGTTTATTTTGTGGTGTGTTTTTGTATTTGGGTTTTAGTAGGTATTGGGATTGTAGCTGAGTAGGGTTGTCTAGGAAAGTCTATGGTTGCCTGAGGCGGTTCTTAATCAGAGGCAGGTGATTATCGTTGTCTCTGATTGGGAACCAAATTTAGGCAGCCATATTCTTTGAGTGTTTCGTGGGGTGATTGTTCCTGTCTTTGTGTTTGCACCAGATAGGGCTGTTTCGGTTTTCACATTTCTTTATTTTGTAGTTTCTTCATGTATAGTTTTTCCCTTCATTAAAATATCATGAATAATCATCACCCTGGATTTTGGTCCGACTCTCCTTCTCCACAAGAAAGCCGTTACACGTATCTGCCTTCTCTTTGGCTAGAATGGTCCCACCTGATCTCGCCACTTCCCACCTGCCTTCCATCTTCAAGGACATGTATTTCCATTGTTAGAGCAGTAACTCGACTATCTTGACAATATAATATATAATCTTAGCCAACACACACCATCACTGGATCCAGCTTGTGCACTGTATCATATCAGCACTAATGGCACTTACCGGATCGAAAGTTTACATGTGTTGTAGGATAAATGTTGATGACAAGTTTCTGTTCCAACAGGTCATTGCTGTACAGTAAATGTCATCTTGGTTGTCAAAAAGTTAATAGATAAAGTATTCACACGCTTTAAAAAATGCTGGGTTAAAAACAGCCCAGCACTGGGTAAATAGTGAACAGAACCCACGTTGGGTTATTTTGACCCAGCCAGTTGGGTCAGTTAGATTGGTTGTTTTCTTTGAAGATTGGAGGGGTGGCTTAGTAGATGAGCACCCTCATTTTTTTTAGGATGTTCCATAATGAAAATGCTAATGACTGAGTGTCATGATCTTACAGCTGTGCTGGTTTTCAACTAGATTCAAATCTACAGTATGTCTCGGCCAGTTGGTGATGGATTTGTTAAATTAAAATCATTTTTGGAAGGGCTATTCCACTCTCTATTTGTCATGTCCCAATGTTGTAGATCACCAAGTCTAATACATAAACCCTTGTTTTAAACAACATTTCCAGGGCTTCAGATGTACACGATAACAGAAGGCAAGAAGCCAATGTCTATTTGAATATATATCTGGGCCTAACAATTGCCATTAAAGTCTCTAAACAGGCAAAATATTTGAAGTTTTATTACTCATAAAGCACTACCGATTGTATTACTCATCTCGGAGCAGTTTGGATTAGGGTTAATGCTCGTTGGACTTTCCCACTGTTGATTTCCCTCGAGGCTCCGGTTGAACTTTAATGAATCCTTCATCTTTGCCAAAAACCACAGCTCCAAGGTGCTCTTAATGCTACTCGCCAGAGGGTATGGACGAGTAAAATAGACTAACAGCTGAATTGAGTGAGGATGACAGGTTTTGACTCGGGTAAGTAATTTCTTATTAACTCGATCAAGAGCTAACCCTCCGTCAAAAGATGGGGAGAGAAAGGTTAAATCATCCAGGGGAAGTAATGACATTGAATGTTTTGTAGGGGAAAGTGAAACCCCTCATACATGTGTTTGTGTCGGGTGTAGTGCATTGGCCGAAAAGTAGTCAATGGCAAATAAAACAATTGTGAGAAAAGTGGATAAACAAATGACTTGTCCAGATCATCTCTGACCAGTGTCATTATACAAACCATTCAAGCTGCCGTACAATTACACATACGTGGTTGTACTTATGTAATGAATGATGATAGGTACATATACCCTTAAAATGTCTAATGAAATGTTTAGCTACATTTTTTTTTGAGAATTGGGAGATCTGACCTTTGATTGGACATGTAATCATAGAGGACTCTTGTATAACAATCGCCTTAAATTGTTAATTGGCTCCAAATGGAATGCTTCATTACACCGATTTCATTATTTTAGTGTTTTGCCGCCTGTGATTTTTCTAACTTACGTTGTTAATAAACATAGGTAATTATCACACGAGAGAATGGGCCATATGGAAATATTTGCCTACAGGGACCAGTATATTGGTTTGCCCTTGGTAAGTATGTTATGAGCAATTCCAAGATAGGTATATCATTGGGATTGTGGTTAGCGTTCACCTAGGGACTAACCTTGATTCCTTTCTCAACCTGTTTATCAGCTAAGCTAGTTATCTACTACTTGGCAAACCTGAAAAAAACTACAACTGTGTTATTCCTTTACTGCACTGATTTTAACAAAACATGATAACAGGAACCAATGCGGTTTTATTTGTGCACTAAGCAACACTGTCATTTTATTTTTTGTTGTTGTTTCAAGTAATTCTTGTTAAGTAACTAGTTCCATAGCCTTTATTAGTTTACTCAACTTTTCGATCAGTGTTACCTGAACTTAAAATGTTTTGTTGGCTCAAACTCAGCTCCAACTTGAGAAAAATTCAGTGAACTTAAAATAATGTGTTTGCTCAACTTGTCTCGTATGTTTGTATGTTTATTTCACTACTAAAAATGGCTGCGGAACTAGTTACACACATGGTGCTTTTAATCTTACATATTTGACATTGTGCATGTTCATTTATAGAGTACTTTAACTATCATTCAACATGTCATCATCTAGGATTTGAACTGACAATCTCTTTGTTCCTGGCATACCAATCTTCCTGTTACACCACCATGTCTGTGTCATTAATTGAGCTCACCTGTATTGCTACACTTTGTTAAAAGTACACTCACCTGAAACTATTTTATTTTTCATAGTGATGAGGTGTTTAAGGAGTAACGTAAAAAAAAATGCAATATGCCCCACAAACATTCAACAACTATCAAGAAAATCCTAAAATAAGTCAATCAAAACAATAATGAGAGAATAGTCAGATTAATTGACAATTGACACTGACATTGTGGCATAGCAGGAAGATTGGAATGCCCTAAACCAAAAGGTTGTAAGCTCAAACCCTGGTGAGGATATGTTGAATGATAATTACTGTATAAATGCACAATGTAATCATGTGTGTCAAATATGTAAGCTGAAAACAAAACCACCATGTGTGTAACTTGATCCTAACCCTTTTTTGCATGAAAATGCCACAAATAATAATTTATTTAACCAGGCAAGTCAGTTAAGAACAAATTCTTATTTACAATGACGGCCTACCCCGGATGATGCTGGGCCAATTGCGCGCCGCCCTGTGGGACTCTCAATCACGGCCAGATGTGATGCATTCTGGATTCATAGCAGGGACTGCAGGGACGCCTCTTGCCCTGAGATGCAGTGCCTTAGACCGCTGCGCCACTCGGGAGCCAAAATAAGAATTTTTAGTTGAATGAATAAGTTGACAAACACATCATTGTAAGTTCACTGAATTTTTGCCTAAACTTTCTAAAGTTGGATCTAAGTTTGGGCAAACAAAAAATATTTATTTTTTAAAAAGTTTTTAAAGGGTCGCAGCCTAAAGATTTTTTTCAAATAACTATCTGTTGGCAGTTATCTGACACAACTTTCTACAATGTTCTAGAATGATGTAAACACTCAGCAATAAGGCAGAAATTGGGTATGGCCAGTATTAAAAATCACACTTGAGTGGGACTTCAAAGCGTTTCTCTACAGCAGTGGTTCCCAAACTTTTTACAGTCCCGTACCCCTTCAAACATTCAACCTCCAGCTGCTACCCCTTTTAGCACCAGGGTCAGCGCACTCTCAAATACAGTTTTTCGCCATCATTGTAAGGCTGCCACACACACTAGAAGATACATTTATTAAACATAAGAATGATTGCGAGTTTTTGTCACAACCTGGCTCGTGAGAAGTGACAACGAGCCAGGGCACAAATAACAATATAATAATAATCAATAATTTTTTTACCATCTTACATACAAAACCTTATTTGTTAATGTGAGGCTCTCCTTGTTCAGATATTGGTAAGTGAACTGGAGGCAGGGCATGAAAGGGAGAATGAATCCAGTTGTTTGTGTCATCCGTTTCAGGAAAGTACCTACGTAATTGTGTATCCAACTCACTCAGGTGCTTCGCTATATCAGACTTGACATTGACCGTAAGCTTGAGTTCATTTGCACACAACAAATCATACAATGATGGAAATACCTGTTTGTTGTCCTTGTTAATGCAGACAGAGAAGAGCTCCAACTTCTTAATCAAAGCCTCAATTTTGTCCCACACATTGCGGAGAGTCCCTGTAATCCTATATTCAAATCTTTCTGGTGAGAAAAAACATCACCCAGATAGGCCAGTCGTGTGAGAAACTCGTCATCATGCAAGCTGTCAGACAAGTGAAAATGATGGTCAGTAAAGAAAACTTTAAGCTCGTCTCTCATTTCAAAAAACGTGTCAATACTTTGCCCCTTGATAACCAGCACTGCTGTCTGATGTAAAAGCATTACATGGCCGCAGAAAATACACGAGAGTTCAGGGGCCTTGCTTTAACAAAGTTAAACATTTTCACTGTAGTGTCCAAAAAGTCTTTCAAGCTGTCAGGCATTCCTTTGGCAGCAAGAGCCTCTCGGTGGATGCTGCAGTGTACTCAAGTGGCGTTGGGAGCAACAACTTGTACCACTCCACTATGTCTCCCTGTCATGGCTTTTGTAACATCATTACAGATACCAACACAAATTGACCACCAAAGTCCATTTGATGTCACAAAGCTGTTGAGTACTTTACACGTATCCTCTCCTGTTGTCCTAGTTTCCAGTGGTTTGCAGAAGAAGATGTCTTCCTTAATTGACCCCCCATAAATGTAACGGACATAGCCAAAGGAGCTGTGCAAGGCCTGCCAAGTCTGTTGACTCATCCAGCATAGAATTCACTCACCCAGCATAGAATTCACTGGCTTGTATGCAAAGCAGTAATTGTTTCAAAACATCTCCTGCCATGTCACTGATGCATCGTGAAACAGTGTTGTTTGATGAAGACATTGTCTGTACAGTTTTGTAGGCCTTTTCCCCCAGCACGGTCACAGCCATATCCGCGGCAGCAGGAAGATTTAAGGCCTCCACAATAGTATGGGGCTTGCCTGTCCTAGTCACTCGGTAGCTCACTATATAAGACTCTTCTAGCCCCTTCTTATTAATGGCATCTGCTGCTTTTATACATGTCTTACTATTCGAAGTCGTCTTAATTCTCACTCAAAAAACTCCTGTGGATTATTTTTCAAATTGAGAGTAACAGTTAATGTGATTGGATGTTAATTATTTTTACTAGGCTACCTGTATTTGACATTGTGTTGTTATTTCGTGAACACTAGATGGTTTGATTTTATTTTTGGCAGTGAAACGAGGCTACTCAGACGAGAAAAAAACCTCACCCAAATGTATAGCCCAGATGGAAAATATAAATGAACTGTTTGAAAATGTGAATCACCAGATAGAAGCCCAATCCTGTGGTTCATTGCCCTTAAGCTCAATTATATTCATTAATAACTTTAGTGAAGTGGGCAACATAGCCAAAACCTTTGTGATTTACAGCACCCTACTAGCGTGGAGGGACTGTAAGAAATACCTGGGCATTTCCTCCCAAATATGTTCTCACTCGCCTGTAGTAGGCAACCCAGACTTGCCAAAAGACCTGAGGGATGCCAAATTTAATCTTTGGCATACTCCAGGAATCAGGATCTTTTCAGACCTATTTCATCAGAAAACCACTACACTGAAATCCTTTCAAGAGCTCTGCAGTGAATTCGATATCTTCAAATTAGACATGTCATTTCCTCATTTACCTCCAGGAGGAGGTTTAGAACTGAGTTGAATGAAGTTGAAACCCTTCTTGTCACAGCACAATCCATTAAAGGCAAAATATCTTACATCTATAGACTCCTTTCTGAGAAAGGAGGCTCCTCCTTTACTCCTTTGAAAATAATTTGGGAAAATGACCTTGGTCTGACTATCAGTGATGAGTTATGTGCGGAGGTTTGCAACAGGGTATACTGCACCTCTACTAATGTAAAAATGAAATAATCTAATTACAAATTTTTGTACAAATTTTATTATACTCCTTTGAGACTCCATAGAATGAAAACAGATATGTCTCCTAACTGTAAAAGATGTACCTCTGAAAGTGGAACCTATATGCATGTATTTTGGAGCTGTAGAGAGATTGCCAGATTCTGGCAATCTATACATACTGCTGCACAGACAATACTAGAGGTACAGTTTGATATGACCCTGTGTATCTATCTTCTTAATGCCCAGCAGGACTTTGTTCTTGATCCTGACAGAGAACATTTGCTTATGACTATTACAGACTTTGCGAAGAAATATATTCTTCGATTGTGGGCCTCTAATACCCCTCCTACATTTCAAATGTGGATTGACCAGATTGTTGACTTTCTTCCTCTTGAAAAGCTCACTTATGACCTCCACAAGAGACAGCCCAAGTTTGATAGACTCTGGTCTCCACTATTCAACTATATTTCAAACTGGACAGTGAACGGGGTGACTAGGGAAATGTGCAGATACTTGTTGTGTAAGGTGCTGTAAAACCTAAAAATGAATTATTGGCTCGTCGTCTCAGCGAAGGCTAGAAATAGCTAATAAGAACCTTGATAGTGCTGCTGCAAGTATTATATATGTTTTTTTTTGTACGTGTGCGTATGTATGTATGTATGTATGTATGTATGTATGTATGTATGTATGTATGTATGTATGTATGTATGTATATTGTGGCAAAGAAGGGGGTCGAGTGATAAGTGGCAGATATGTGAGAGCAGAACTAATAAACGGGCTCTGCCCGATCACTAAAATGGCCACCCCTGTCAGAACTACAGATCACAAAATGTCCGACCGCCAAAACTACAAGTCCCAGAAGCAAGGGGAACCCTCAGAAGGTGGAGCCGACTCACAGATAAAGGGTCAAGAAAAACCAGGAAGAGGGAGAGAGAGTGCTGGAAGGAGCTATGAACAATAGAGAAAGAGACTATAGAGATTGGCTGGATTTACCGTGTATGAGCTGGATTGTTTTGGACTTACCTGTTGGCGTTTGGACCTGGACCTACCGAGAACCCGATTCGTGTACCGAACCCTGCTATCCTTGACCTCGCCTATGGCCTGGGTGGACCAGGACGGAGAAACAAACACACAGGTACTGTCCTGTTCGAAAGAACTCTCATTCTTGGGTGATTTGGTGACAGTTTACCACTTAGTTTGTGACAAACGCTCCTAACCTTGAAGAGGTTTGCCACACGTGGTGGAGGATACTAATGGACTAACATACCACTGGTTAGGTAGAAGGAAAAAATAAATAAATGTTCAGTTAGCACTCCAAAGGGGAGTCAGGTTTTTTTTTGTTTTGGCTTTGTTTGGTTAGGACAGTTTTTCAGGAAAATGAGTATGGAGGGAGCCATACAGGCCCTGTTACAAGCGGCGGCCGCCCAACAAGAGGCAACTAGAGCTCAACAAATAGTTCATCAGGATGCAATGCGAATGTATCAGGACACGTTACAGATCCAGCACCGCACCAACCAGCTGCTCACAGAAGAGCAAGAGAGAAACACCCGGGAGTTAAGAGAAGGCCTAAAGGGGCTAGCGGACCAAATTGGGGCTCAATTACCAGCTGCAAATACCCAAAGGAGGGCCAATCATTTTCTTCAAAAAATGACAGCGCAGGATGATGTGGAAGCATATCTTACCACCTTCGAAAGGACGGCAGAGAGGGAGAAGTGGCCGAAAGAAGAATGGGCAGGGCTTCTGGCACCATACCTGGCAGGGGACGCTCAAAAAGCGTATTTCGACCTGGAGTTGAAAGATGCACAGGATTACGATAAACTAAAGGGAGAGATTCTGACTAGACTGGGAGTGACCGATACCGTGAGGGCACCAATACATTCTGGTCATTCTAGATTATGCCACTCGCTACCCAGAAGCCATTCCCCTTCGGACGATGACTTCCAAAAATATCGCAAAGGAATTAGTGCTCTTGTTCACCAGGGTAGGGGTTCCAAAGGAGATCCTTACCGACCAGGGGACCCCCTTTATGTCCCGCCTTATGGCGGACCTTTGTAAACTGTGGCAGGTGAAACAGTTGAGGACATCGGTTTACCATCCTCAGACGGACGGGCTGGTTGAGAGATTCAACCGAACCCTGAAGTCAATGCTCAGGAAGGTAATCGATAAGGATGGGAAAAACTGGGATTGCATGTTGCCGTATCTGATGTTTGCCATTAGAGAGGTTCCTCAAGCCTCGCTGGGGTTTTCTCCCTTTGAGCTGGTATATGGGAGGCATCCCGGGAATCTTAGACATCGCCCGGGAAACCTGGGAGCACCAATCCACCCCGTATACTAGTGTCATAGAGCACGTCACGGAAATGCAAGATAGGATAGCCACAGTCATGCCCATCGTCAGAGAGCACATGAGACAAACACAGGAACACCAGCGGCACACTTATAACCGGCAGGCTACCCTGAGGGAATTTCAACCGGGAGATAAGGTGTTAGTGCTGATCCCCACGGTAGAGTGTAAACTAGTAGCCACATGGAAAGGACCATATGAAGTACTGGAGAGAATAGGAGAGGTCAATTATCGGATCCGACAGCCAGGTCGACGGCCCCAGGAACAGATTTATCACATAAACCTGTTAAAAGCATGGAGAGAGAGAGAAACACTAATGGTCACATACCCCACACACATTCAGGAGACAGCCGAAGTAAATATTTCACCCACTCTGTCCCCAGCGCAAGTACAGGAAGTAAAGACCCTGATCCAGAAAAACAGAGATGTGTTTTCAGAGGTACCTGGCCGAACTGAGGTTACGGCTCATGATATCGTTCCCTACCAGGGAGAAAAGTGAGTATGAGGCCATATCGGGTACCCGAGGCTCGACGGGCCGCGATTAGAGCAGAGACTGAGAAAATGTTGACAGCTGGAGTGGTCGAAGAGTCACATAGTGAGTGGTCTAGCCCAATTGTGATGGTCTCCAAGCCCGATGGGTCTTTGCGGTTCTGTAACGACTTTCGGAAGGTAAATGAAATCTCGAAGTTTGATGCCTACCCCATGCCCCGAGTAGATGAACTACTGGAGAAAATCGGTCATGCTCGGTACATTACGACCCTTGATCTGACAAAAGGGTACTGGCAAATTCCTCTGACCCCAGGGCCAAAGAAAAGACAGCCTTTGCAACACCTGACGGTTTGTTTCAATACACCGTCATGCCATTCGGCTTACACGGGGCCCCAGCCACCTTTCAACGGCTCATGGACAAAGTCCTAAAACCGCACAAAGCATACGCCGCAGCTTATTTAGATGACGTGGGGATCTACAGCCCAGATTGGGAATCCCACTTACCCCGGGTACAGGCAGTGTTAGACGCCCTTAGAAAGGCAGGGCTCACGGCAAACCCTGCCAAGTGTTATGTGGGGTTAGAGGAAACAGAGTATCTGGGATACACTGTGGGAAGAGGGTTAATCAAACCCCAACATAAGAAGGTGAAGGCAATTAGAGAATGGCCGAAACCAGTAAATAAGAAGCAGGTTCGAGCCTTCCTAGGGCTGACCGGTTACTACCGTAAGTTCATCCCAAGTTATGCCACAGTGGCCGCCCCTCTTACCGACATGACTAGAGCAAGAGGGCCAAACATGGTCAAATGGGATGAAAGGGCCACCAAAGCATTTAGGACATTACAGGAGGCTCTCTGCTGTAATCCAGTGCTGGTGGTACCAGACTTTGAGAGAGAGTTTGTGGTTCAGATGGATGCCTCAGAGGTCGGCTTGGGAGCAGTGCTATCCCAAGAGGTAGAAGGGGTGGAACACCCCATCCTGTTTTTAAGCAGGAAGCTGGAACCACGGGAAACCAACTACTCAGTCGTTGAGAAAGAGGCGCTGGCAGTAAAGTGGGCTCTAGAAAGCCTGAAGTACTACCTTCTGGGGCGCCACTTCACCCTCATCAGTGACCATGCCCCACTCACCTGGATGCATAGGGCTAAAGAGAAGAACGCTCGGGTGATGCGGTGGTTTTTGAGTCTCCAACCGTTTCATTTTGACTTGAAACACAGAGCAGGGAAGGAAATGGGAAACGCGGATGGGTTATCCCGCATGCATGCATATTTTGCTGCGGTAGCCCGACCTAGGGGGTCGGATCTAGGGGGAGAGATATGTGGCAAAGAAGGGGGTCGAGTGATAAGTGGCAGATATGTGAGAGCAGAACTAATAAACGGGCTCTGCCCGATCACTAAAATGGCCACCCCTGTCAGAACTACAGATCACAAAATGTCCGACCGCCAAAACTACAAGTCCCAGAAGCAAGGGGAACCCTCAGAAGGTGGAGCCGACTCACAGATAAAGGGTCAAGAAAAACCAGGAAGAGGGAGAGAGAGTGCTGGAAGGAGCTATGAACAATAGAGAAAGAGACTATAGAGATTGGCTGGATTTACCGTGTATGAGCTGGATTGTTTTGGACTTACCTGTTGGCGTTTGGACCTGGACCTACCGAGAACCCGATTCGTGTACCGAACCCTGCTATCCTTGACCTCGCCTATGGCCTGGGTGGACCAGGACGGAGAAACAAACACACAGGTACTGTCCTGTTCGAAAGAACTCTCATTCTTGGGTGATTTGGTGACAGTTTACCACTTAGTTTGTGACAAACGCTCCTAACCTTGAAGAGGTTTGCCACACGTGGTGGAGGATACTAATGGACTAACATACCACTGGTTAGGTAGAAGGAAAAAATAAATAAATGTTCAGTTAGCACTCCAAAGGGGAGTCAGGTTTTTTTTTGTTTTGGCTTTGTTTGGTTAGGACAGTTTTTCAGGAAAATGAGTATGGAGGGAGCCATACAGGCCCTGTTACAAGCGGCGGCCGCCCAACAAGAGGCAACTAGAGCTCAACAAATAGTTCATCAGGATGCAATGCGAATGTATCAGGACACGTTACAGATCCAGCACCGCACCAACCAGCTGCTCACAGAAGAGCAAGAGAGAAACACCCGGGAGTTAAGAGAAGGCCTAAAGGGGCTAGCGGACCAAATTGGGGCTCAATTACCAGCTGCAAATACCCAAAGGAGGGCCAATCATTTTCTTCAAAAAATGACAGCGCAGGATGATGTGGAAGCATATCTTACCACCTTCGAAAGGACGGCAGAGAGGGAGAAGTGGCCGAAAGAAGAATGGGCAGGGCTTCTGGCACCATACCTGGCAGGGGACGCTCAAAAAGCGTATTTCGACCTGGAGTTGAAAGATGCACAGGATTACGATAAACTAAAGGGAGAGATTCTGACTAGACTGGGAGTGACCGATACCGTGAGGGCACCAATACATTCTGGTCATTCTAGATTATGCCACTCGCTACCCAGAAGCCATTCCCCTTCGGACGATGACTTCCAAAAATATCGCAAAGGAATTAGTGCTCTTGTTCACCAGGGTAGGGGTTCCAAAGGAGATCCTTACCGACCAGGGGACCCCCTTTATGTCCCGCCTTATGGCGGACCTTTGTAAACTGTGGCAGGTGAAACAGTTGAGGACATCGGTTTACCATCCTCAGACGGACGGGCTGGTTGAGAGATTCAACCGAACCCTGAAGTCAATGCTCAGGAAGGTAATCGATAAGGATGGGAAAAACTGGGATTGCATGTTGCCGTATCTGATGTTTGCCATTAGAGAGGTTCCTCAAGCCTCGCTGGGGTTTTCTCCCTTTGAGCTGGTATATGGGAGGCATCCCCGGGGAATCTTAGACATCGCCCGGGAAACCTGGGAGCACCAATCCACCCCGTATACTAGTGTCATAGAGCACGTCACGGAAATGCAAGATAGGATAGCCACAGTCATGCCCATCGTCAGAGAGCACATGAGACAAACACAGGAACACCAGCGGCACACTTATAACCGGCAGGCTACCCTGAGGGAATTTCAACCGGGAGATAAGGTGTTAGTGCTGATCCCCACGGTAGAGTGTAAACTAGTAGCCACATGGAAAGGACCATATGAAGTACTGGAGAGAATAGGAGAGGTCAATTATCGGATCCGACAGCCAGGTCGACGGCCCCAGGAACAGATTTATCACATAAACCTGTTAAAAGCATGGAGAGAGAGAGAAACACTAATGGTCACATACCCCACACACATTCAGGAGACAGCCGAAGTAAATATTTCACCCACTCTGTCCCCAGCGCAAGTACAGGAAGTAAAGACCCTGATCCAGAAAAACAGAGATGTGTTTTCAGAGGTACCTGGCCGAACTGAGGTTACGGCTCATGATATCGTTTCCCTACCAGGGAGAAAAGTGAGTATGAGGCCATATCGGGTACCCGAGGCTCGACGGGCCGCGATTAGAGCAGAGACTGAGAAAATGTTGACAGCTGGAGTGGTCGAAGAGTCACATAGTGAGTGGTCTAGCCCAATTGTGATGGTCTCCAAGCCCGATGGGTCTTTGCGGTTCTGTAACGACTTTCGGAAGGTAAATGAAATCTCGAAGTTTGATGCCTACCCCATGCCCCGAGTAGATGAACTACTGGAGAAAATCGGTCATGCTCGGTACATTACGACCCTTGATCTGACAAAAGGGTACTGGCAAATTCCTCTGACCCCCAGGGCCAAAGAAAAGACAGCCTTTGCAACACCTGACGGTTTGTTTCAATACACCGTCATGCCATTCGGCTTACACGGGGCCCCAGCCACCTTTCAACGGCTCATGGACAAAGTCCTAAAACCGCACAAAGCATACGCCGCAGCTTATTTAGATGACGTGGGGATCTACAGCCCAGATTGGGAATCCCACTTACCCCGGGTACAGGCAGTGTTAGACGCCCTTAGAAAGGCAGGGCTCACGGCAAACCCTGCCAAGTGTTATGTGGGGTTAGAGGAAACAGAGTATCTGGGATACACTGTGGGAAGAGGGTTAATCAAACCCCAACATAAGAAGGTGAAGGCAATTAGAGAATGGCCGAAACCAGTAAATAAGAAGCAGGTTCGAGCCTTCCTAGGGCTGACCGGTTACTACCGTAAGTTCATCCCAAGTTATGCCACAGTGGCCGCCCCTCTTACCGACATGACTAGAGCAAGAGGGCCAAACATGGTCAAATGGGATGAAAGGGCCACCAAAGCATTTAGGACATTACAGGAGGCTCTCTGCTGTAATCCAGTGCTGGTGGTACCAGACTTTGAGAGAGAGTTTGTGGTTCAGATGGATGCCTCAGAGGTCGGCTTGGGAGCAGTGCTATCCCAAGAGGTAGAAGGGGTGGAACACCCCATCCTGTTTTTAAGCAGGAAGCTGGAACCACGGAAACCAACTACTCAGTCGTTGAGAAAGAGGCGCTGGCAGTAAAGTGGGCTCTAGAAAGCCTGAAGTACTACCTTCTGGGCGCCACTTCACCCTCATCAGTGACCATGCCCCACTCACCTGGATGCATAGGGCTAAAGAGAAGAACGCTCGGGTGATGCGGTGGTTTTTGAGTCTCCAACCGTTTCATTTTGACTTGAAACACAGAGCAGGGAAGGAAATGGGAAACGCGGATGGGTTATCCCGCATGCATGCATATTTTGCTGCGGTAGCCCGACCTAGGGGGTCGGATCTAGGGGGAGAGATATGTGGCAAAGAAGGGGGTCGAGTGATAAGTGGCAGATATGTGAGAGCAGAACTAATAAACGGGCTCTGCCCGATCACTAAAATGGCCACCCCTGTCAGAACTACAGATCACAAAATGTCCGACCGCCAAAACTACAAGTCCCAGAAGCAAGGGGAACCCTCAGAAGGTGGAGCCGACTCACAGATAAAGGGTCAAGAAAAACCAGGAAGAGGGAGAGAGAGTGCTGGAAGGAGCTATGAACAATAGAGAAAGAGACTATAGAGATTGGCTGGATTTACCGTGTATGAGCTGGATTGTTTTGGACTTACCTGTTGGCGTTTGGACCTGGACCTACCGAGAACCCGATTCGTGTACCGAACCCTGCTATCCTTGACCTCGCCTATGGCCTGGGTGGACCAGGACGGAGAAACAAACACACAGGTACTGTCCTGTTCGAAAGAACTCTCATTCTTGGGTGATTTGGTGACAGTTTACCACTTAGTTTGTGACAAACGCTCCTAACCTTGAAGAGGTTTGCCACAATATATACATATATATATATATATATATATATATATATATTCACCAAGGAAAAAATAAACAAAAATAAAATAACTATTATCTTTTTTTAAAGCCTGTCACATCTGTGAATGTGGAATGTGTTTTGTTGGTTGATTGAAAAACAAGAACTTTATAAAACTTTAAATTGAAAAAAAGAAAATGTGAATCACATTTATATTTGGCGTAACCCCGACGTTATTGCACATACCCCTGGGTACGCGCAATATTTGGGAATACCTCTACTGTTTGGGAATACCTGCTCTACAGTATGCAGAGCAAATGGACATAGATAGTTGGTTGTCACACTTGCGTTCTGAAAACATGAACATTTGTATTTCTCCAATTTAAGTGTATAATGAGTCTATTATACATAACTGTTTCAGGTATCTCACCATGGCAATCAATCAATCTGGCTCTTAAGAAAAGTTGGAGAAAAAATGTGTTCGATTGACAGCAATATATTAAAAATGTTAGTAATTTAACAGCTATATGTTTTTTTGTGTTTTTTTACTTCACTGCAATAGCAGTGTATTCCCAAAGTTTTGTTCACAATAACACATCTTTGAATTAAAATCTAAATTCCTATATACACCAAAAACATTACATACATGGTAAATCAGCATCCTGGGCAGGGTTTGCAGCATTATGGGCAGCATCCTGGGTAAGCTCACCATGGAACATTTCTCTCAAAGTATGTTTCACTCCAATAACCTCCTCCAGAATAAACATGTTACAACTTTACTCCGTAAGGGTACAAATGTTTAATAGATTTCTCCTTTCTTTTTGCACACGTTTCTTTATCTCAGTGGAGTCATGGTGACAGCATGTCAATTTGCAGATCAATTGTTGGCTCCTTGCCTCCAGCCACTGCATTGCATTAACATAGTAATATCTTGTGGACCCTCTTTTTAATGTCGAGGTCTACTCTCCAGGCAAGCTCAGAAATTAGTGGTTGGACTGTATATCTGGCATTAATTTCCTCATGTGTAATGGTATTTCTATGGTATGTCTGATTTGGAAGTAAGGATGAAATCAAAGCAGGCCTTGGATATAGTAAAGCATACATTACCAGTCCCCCTAAATTATGACCACTGGATTGTAGTGGACACAGGATAGATTCTATTGAGAGGAACTCATATACACAAGGTGAATCTTTTTACAGCAAATTGCATGCAAATGTCCAAAATGACAGTATTTCTCTCAAAATACTTTGGTGAGATTGGATTTCAATAAGCTATTACAGCTGTACATGATTATATTGCATTCCTACAGTGTGCAGTATCTCCACAATACATACGTGTAAATGTACCATCTACAATAGCTATACTGAGGAAATGCCGTAAGGTAGCATTAGATCAGAACATAAACATACAGAGTCCATTTCATGTGGCCCTGCAGAGGGGGAGGCTGCTGAGTGAAAAACAATTAATTACAAAAACAAAATCCTTCCGCCAATTCACAGATGGCGGAGTGGCTGCCATTTAAGATGGGGGGATTGCTTCCAAGGAATGTCCCCCTGGATGTGAAGAGAACCATGTCTCTTTTGCCAGGCAGAAATTTGGCATTTTCCAACTGTCGGCAGGCGTCATTTACTCTCTCACTATTCTCAGTCTGCACATGCACATGGTCTAATATCCCAGATATCCACATCCCTAATCCCTGGCACGATGATATCCTCAATTAAAAAGGCATGGGAAATTAGCTGCACTGCTAATGGGGACAAGAGGACATATTGTAATATTGAAAGAATTACAGAAGGAAGCACAAGATTGTAATATGCATGGAACTCTGATATTCCATCAAAAATCAATACATGTGAAGCTCACATTGTGTGTGTTGCAAATTGCAACATATTCCCTCATGCACATTTTTTTTACCAGAGCCCTGGTCAAAGGTTTTGCACCATACAGGAAATAGTGTGATATAGGGAATAGTGTGACATTTGGGATGCACCCATTGTTTGACCAACCCCTCCCAGTCACTGGGTCAGAAATTGTATTCGGTAGAATTCACAGCTGTTGAATTTCTAGAGATCTACACCCCAGTGTCAGCTTGAGATCTTCTTTAACTAAGATGACTAGTTAACTGATTTTCTCAGCAGAATCAATACTTGTTCCTATAACCCAGACTGGCACACTGTTCCGAATTGTTGAGAAGATTAAGTATCATCTATTTTCCTCTATGTGTTTTGTCACAGTGAAAATGAGTTGCAACAGCGCAAATGTAGTATTGTTCTGAACCCTTCTAACCCTTCAAAAACATTAAGCATCCAATACCATCAGGAGAGCGAGAGAGTGAGTGTGAGAGAGAGAGGATTCAATAAATTCAGGAGTGACTGGAAAGGAAATACAAGTGGGTCTCGTACAATGAGCTCTACTGTAAATGTCAGGCAATAAAGATGAAGATCAAATAAGATTCAGATTATCATTAATATAGATGTGTGTGGTCAGACCAATCTTCAATTTGGTGCATTTGATTACATAATCCTTGAAATATGAGATTCTAATAAGGCCTGTCGAATAATAGATAATTTTTCTTAGAGAGTATAAATGCATTATTCATGATTGCAGTTTCTTCCGATAGACCCAATTGCTACACTTCTACTTCTATTGTGGTCTGACCCATCCTTGAAAATCCCTTCAGCAAGATTTTAGGATCTAAGAATATGATTATACGTTATGGAGTTTATTATCCTCAGTGGCATAAAGGAATGACAATTCATCATTGCCACTATCATTACAGAAAAACCACATGAATTTCACATGTGATCAATTGTGAAAATATACATGTGACACTTCATGTAAAACATCACCACACGTGAAGTTCCAGAAAAATGTACAAATGCAAAACAGGTGAACATTTCACATGTGAAATCGTGTGATTTCAAACATGTGAAATGTTGTGGTTTTTCCATAAGGGCAACACCACCTCAAGTGACTTCCTGCATTCCCACAATGCTTCAGCGTTGTGACTTACTACCGAGACCACATATGTCAGTTCTGTCATGTTTACTGTGTTGGTGGGTGTCTTATTTTGATGCTGATCGCCCTGGATAGAAGACAGACTGTCTTAATACATATTATGTGTAATATCTTCCCTACATCAGGCTATAGAAATGGTGAATCATATGGTAAATGGGTCACTTTGCACATACGCCTCAGAGAACACTTCCATATTCATGTAGTCTATGTATACTGCACAAATTATAAACGCAACATGCAACAATTTAATTGATCTTACTGAATTATAGTTCCTATGAGGAAATCAGTTAATTGAAATACATACATTAAGCACGAATTTATGGATTTCACATGACTGGGCAGGGGAGCATCCATGGGTGACCCTGGCAGGGCATAGACCCATTCACTTGGGAGCCAGGCCCACCCACCGGGGTGTCAGGCCTAGGGTTCTATTACAGACAGAAATACTCCTCAGTTTCATCAGCTGTCTTGGTGGCTGGTCTCAGACGATCCCACAGGTGAAGAAGCCGGATGTGAAGGTCCTGGGCTAGCGTAGTTAGACGTGGTCTCCGGTTGTGAGGCCGGTTGGAAGTACTGCCAAATTCTCTAAAACGATGCTGGAGGCAGCTTATGGTAGAGAAATTAACATTAAATGATCTGGCAACAGCTCTGTTGGACATTCCTGCAGTCAGCATGCCAATTGCACACTCCTTCAAAACTTGAGACATCTGTGGCATTGTGTTGCGTGACAAAACTGCACATTTTTAGTGTCCTTTTATTGTCGCCAGCACAATTTGCACCTCTGTAATGATCCTGCTGTTTATTCAGCTTCTTGATATGCCACACCTGTAAGGTAACTGGATTATCTTGGCAAAGGGGAAATGCTCACTAACAGGGATGTAAACACATTTGAAATAAATAAGCTTTTTTTTTTGCATATAGAACATTTCTGGGATCTTTTATTTCAGCTCCTGAAACATGAGACCAACACTTTACATGTTGCCTTTATATTTTTGGTCAGCATATTTACATGTTTATATATTCTGTACATATGCTCCTCTAGTCTTATAGGAGCCAAGTAGTGACTACTTTGGTCGATGGATGTCATAAACTTGAAATGAAAATATATAATTATTTAAGATCACTCTGAGATATGTCTCCACACAACTGAGGAAGAAAATATGTCGTATATAGTGGAACATAGACGAAATAAAACATCTGTTCTTTAACCAACACACCTTGTATCAATATTCATAATCTGTTATTTGTGCTCTTTATCATAATGCACTATGACTTTAAGAAAATCACCTGTATCGTTCATGTGCATTTCTCATTTAATATTCATAATCTGTTATTAGTGTTTTAGTGCTCTTTATCACAATGCTCTATGCGTAAAAAAAATCACGTGTATGGCTTGTGGGCTAAATGTAGAGATTGTAATGCTTATAATAGTTCCTCATCCATAGCAATGCCCTCTGAGATTCCAAGTCCCTTGACATAACTAGACTAGGTTCTAGCTGCATTTGTTTTATTTTTTTTCTCAAAATTAAGTTGTTGACATAGCCTTGTTCTGTTCAATCTTCTCTACCTGTATAGTACTCTCAATTCATGTTGTTAAGTTCAAAAGAATGCAAGCTAAAAAATAGCTGACACCATTCAGACCAATGAGGGTTTGGAATTTTAAAGCCAATTATCTTAGAATCATCTTTTTCAGATAGAACCCTAGCCCCAAGCGCTCAATAAATCAAAAGGTGGGACAGGTCCCTTGAAGCAAAATGACATGCTAACCACACAAACATGGTGATATGGTGTGCATTCATGCAGTCATGACACTTTTCACTATTTAGTCACTTTGAAAATATCATTAAAGACCCAACTTTGAAAATCCAATAATGTCCTATACACTTCTAAGAAAATTAAGGATATTATTTGTATTATTGTTTGTTCAGCTGCTTTTCAAAATGAACCATTCCAAAGCATCACATTATTCACGTTCCTAATGGAAATGAGGGAAAAGATCTGTGGGATTTGCGTTGTGCCCTCGTGAGACATCGACAAGAACGGTTGCAGTTTGTAGGAAAACACACAGTAAATCTGTAAAGCTCTGTGGAGACCCATAGACTCTGGGTGGGTACAAACAAGGGCTGAACTTTGAGTGATCTTTAAATCCTGACGCAGACATGGCTGGCTACCCATGACGACTGTCAATGTCCAGGCCTCAGGGCTACAGTATAGTGGAAGCTGTGTCTGCTAAACCTGGTTAGCTGCGGATATAAACTGGCACCCACAAATCTGCGGTCTGCTGGATAGATTTAAAGTGATGTTTTAATTTGTGGGTCAGGTGTGGTCCAAGAGTGCAAAAGCACTCATGGCAGGTATGGTACATATTAAATGCACCCTTCACATAAACTTGTGTGGTTTGCATTGCAGTTATGTGTGTGCATATGCATGTGTGCCTGCCTGCGTGTGTGTTCGTATTTTGGTTTGTCAAATGGTGGAAGGCAGATGGTGGATCTGTTCTGGCAGATGTGGTGCAGTTGAAGGTCTTGAAAACCAGACTCACATCGGTCTTTTCTGTGGACAAATAAATTATATTTATAGGAACTTTTAGTAAATGAACAGCAGAGGTGGTTTGTAGAGAGTGAAGTGGTCAAGCCTTGCACGGTGATCTTTGTGACCACCTCAGTGAGCCCACTGCCTGATATAAGAAAAGGAGGCTTAAGCCACTGCATCCCAAATAACACCCTATTCTTTACATAGTGCACTACTTTTGGCCAGAGCCCCCTGGTAGTGCACACTATAGGGAATAGGGTGTCATTTTGGATGCAGAGTGTGGCTACAGCCTCCTCTTATGTGTTGTTGTTGATATAGTATAGAATATAATTGTAACGGCTTTCTTGTGGTGAAGGAGAGTCGGACCAAAATGCAGCGTGATGATGATTCATGATATTTTAATGAAGGAAAAACCTATACATAAAGAAACTACAAAATAATGAAATGTGAAAACCAAAACAGCCCTATCTGGTGCAAACACAAAGACCGGAACAATCACCCACAAAACACTCAAATAATATGGCTGCCTAAATATGGTTCCCAATCAGAGACAACGATACACACCTGCCTCTGATTGAGAACCACTCCAGACAGCCATAGACTTTGCTAGATAACCCCACTAAGCCACACACCCAACACCCCACAAAACCCCAAGACAAAACACACCACAATAAACCCATGTCACACCCTGGCCTGACCAAATAAATGAAGACAAACACAATATATTACGACCAGGGCGTGACAATAATATAGAATAGTACAGTATTCTGCTGTAGAATAGTATACTACACACTGTAGTATCCTTTGATCATGTGCAGTACCAACTATAGAATGTTATAGAATATTATAATGTACAGTATACTACAGTGTTATCAGGGGAAAAAAACACGGTAGTAAATACTACATTAATGGACACAAAAACATTACAGTCCACAAAGACACAATACTTTGTTAACTAAGTAAATACTACAGTATTTCATTTGCATATACCCCGCCCATTCCTCTCCCCCATATCGCAATTTGTGCCACTCATAAGTGAGAAACCTACATGCCAAGGAATGATCATATATTGTGTTTCCTACAGGTTATAGAAAAGAGCAGAAGCTCTGAACTGTTCATTCAGACCTCCTTCCCTACATTACATGTTATGGAATATTTGCTCTTTTAGTATTTCTCCAGTAGATTTCCTCAAGGAGGAAGCTTCCACTTCAATGTCAAAGATAATAAAATAAATATACAATATATAATGAGGAGACCAAGGCGCAGCTTGATATGAATACATTCTTCTTTAATAAACGAAGAACACGAAACAAACTAACAAACCGCTATAACACGAGTGCCGAAATGGAACTACACATAGACAATAACCCACACAATACCCAAGGAATATGGCTACCTAAATATGGTCCCCAATCAGAGACAATGATAAACAGCTGCCTCTGATTGGGAACCAATCTAGGTAACCATAGACATATAAACACCTAGATATACAACAACCAGAATAATAAAGAAAACAAAGATAATTAAGGTCAGGGTATGACAAATCAAATCAAATTACTACAGTAAATACTGCTGTATAATACAGTCTGCAAAAGCACTCAATAAACACTACAGTATAGTACAGTCTGCAAAAATATTACGGTAAATACCGAGGTTATTATAGCTGTTTTGATATTAGTTTTTATATCTATTCATTTTGGGATTTTTACTTTGAATTCAGTTTAGTTTCAGTTAGTTTTCAGACCTGATTTGCTAGTTGTTTTTGTTAAAGTTGTATAAAAATATGTTTATTTCGTTTTTATATGATTTAGTTTCAGTTTTAGTGTTAGGGACAGGAAGCATGCAGGGGAGGATAAGGAGCCAGTGGGATGTTACTTCTTGCAACTGGGGGGTATTAATAATACATAAGGTGATGGGTAAGGTCATAGCTTAGGTTAGCATTTCTCATGACTCCCATGCTACATAGAGCCCCACAGTGGAGGTGTCATAATAGCCATAAAACCTAGCGGTCAAACAGGAATATGTGTCACGCCCTGATCTGTTTCACCTGCCCTTGTGGTTGTCTCCACCCTCTCCAGGTGCCGCTTATTTTCCCCAGTGTATTTATGCCTGTGTTTCCTGTCACTCTGTGCCAGTTCGTCTTGTATGTTTCCAAGTCAGCCAGTGGTTTTGCCGTTCTCCTGTTTTTTTTTTGCATTCTCCTTTTTCTAGTCCTCCTCCTGGTTTTGACCCTTGCCTATTTCTGGACTTTGTACCCGCCTGCCTGACCATTCTGCCTGCCTTGACCACGAGCCTGTCTGCCACTCTGTACCTCCTGGACTCTGATCGGGTTTTGACCTTTTTGCCTGTCCACGACCATTCACTTGCCTACTCCTTTGGATTAATAAACATTGTAAGATTCCAACCATCTGCCTCCTGTGTCTGCATTTGGTTCTCGCCTTGTGTGTTGATAATATGGTTGCAATCGTTTTTTCACCATTCCTTTTTCCCATGGGGGATTTTAGAAACACTTAAATTAAGGGCTGTGTTTCATGTAGGATTTCCTTGGAGTGACATTTTGATAATCATGTAAATCTCAACTGTATCACAGATTTATACAGAGTTTTTTTGTGTGCAATACAGCTTTGAGACAAAAGTTTTTTTTTTCCTTCTCTTCCCTCCCAAGTTTCCATTAGCTCAGGAAGCGCAACGCAAAACACCTCCGTGGGAATCTGTGTTAAAACGGTGCACAGTAAGTGCATTTTTTTGTAATGGTAAAATCATTTTGGGGTGATGAAAGTCCAAAACCGTATTGCACGGAGTGATTATTAACGGTTAGACAAAGTGTGTCAGGACAGTTGTGCATGTTGGCCCCGCTGTGGTCAATTGTTGAAATGAGAACACATGGTTTTATGGCTTTGGGCTCTCGAGATATATGGTTATTGTTACATCCGTTGTTGGAATGTGACCAAGGTGCAGCGTTGTAAGCGTACATCTTTATTTTGATGAACACCAAAAAAACTAAAGATAAACGACCGTAAAGTTCTGCAGGGTATACAGCAACTACCAAAAATCAAGATCTCACAACTGAAGGTGGGGAAAAAGGGCTGCCTAAGTATGATCCCCAATCAGAGACAACGATTAACAGCTGCCTCTGATTGGGAACCATACTAGGCCAACAAAGAAATAGAAACATAGATTTGCCCACCCAAGTCACACCCTGACCTAACCAAATAGAGAATAAAAAGGATCTCTAAGGTCAGGGCGTGACAGTTATGTTTAAATTATAGTCCATTTTAATGTGACTTGGATTTAAAAGGAATATAACCGAGACTGGTGCAACAAGTATGGTAGAATAAAACTCCAATCCAATGTTTTTTACCTTTAGTATTATTTAGGAAGAATCAAGTTAGCTACCTAGCCATTTTTCCCCCATGTGAGCTAGGGATAGCTAGTGATGAGTCCATGGACAAAATATGAAACTGAATTGGCCCAGTGCAGTCAAAAATGAGATTTACCTGTGTTTGATATACTGTATATTTCCACACTGAGGTTGGAGCAATACTGTGAAATTGTGAACATGATGATAATGCCCTATTAGAGTAAAAGCCGTTTGAAAAGACTGCCTGAATTGTTTTGTTTAATTTATTTAGCCTTTATTTAACTAGGCAAGTCAGTTAAGAATACATTCTTATTTACAATGATGGCTTACCGTGGCCAAACCCTTCCCTAACCCAGACGACGCTGGGCCAATTGTGCGCCGCCCTATGAGACTCCTGATCACGGCCAGTTGTGATACAGCCCGGGATCAAACCACAGTCTGTAGTGATGCCTCTAGCACTACGATGCAGTGCCTTAGACCGCAGCGCCACTCTGGAGAATTTTCAGCCTATTTTGGTGGGGTTGAGTTTTGGCCAGCCTGACCACATCACCAGGCGGTAAATTAGATAATAGTCCTATAAGAAAGAGAATTCCAAACCTCTCTGCCACGAACAGCTAGTTTTCAGTTTTCCCCTCCCAGTCAGACCATTTCCAGACTTTTAGCTAAATTCTTGCTTGAGAAATTGCTCTTTGCTAAGAAGCTATTCGGTTTATTTATTTTACCATTTTAATTGAAAACAATCACAATAAGATACTTCATTGTTAGCCAGAAATGTTTGATATTGAAAATGGCTGCATTGCACCTTTAATATCCACAGTCCTCACTCAAAGGGCAATGGACATTCCTTTTGTGTGGATTTGTAGATAAGGGATACGTTTACCCCAACTAAGGAATGTGATTTTGTTTAAATAATTGAATGATGTGACATGCATTCATTGTATTTCAATGCCAAGTTCATGAAAACATATTTAGTGATAGAGATAAAGACCAAGAATAAGGGCATGGACATTGTGTATGGTTGAAGACAGTTTAATGTATTTGTGGTATAGCGGAGGTAACATTAAATCAAAGAGTAATGGCTGATTATTTATTCTTCTCTATCCTTATGAATAATTCTCCTTTAGACATCATACAGGGTACATCCCAAATATCACACTTTTCTTTATACAGTGTACTACTTTTGACCAGGCTTACTTTAAAAACAGTGCACTAAATAGGGAATACTGTGCCATTTGGGACTGGGCCACAGTAACCAGCAGACCTTTTACAGTACCATGCCAGTAATATGGACCTACATATGTTTTCTTCACTGATGCCAACGCAAGCATATCTTCATAACAACATGATAGCATCCATCAATTACATGTATTATGGATATAGTGTGTACAGTATATGATGCTGCAGGGAAATCAGACTAAATAGAGATCTCTTCTTCTTCACAGCACACACATGAAAGAAATGAGAGAGGCTAGCAGCGAAATGAGCTAGCAAACTGTATTAAACATCCCTGTGTTTGCTAATTTAACACATTTGGGACTGGGCGATATTGAAGCTCAGCATATGATGAGTGAGAGTCACTTTGTCAGTCTCTCTATCTCCCACAGGCAAGCAATAGGAAGTCTTACTGTAGACTCTGACACCAGCGTTTATCCGTGCAGTTTTTTTTTACTCCTGTCTCGCGATGCACAGTGAAAGACTTCTGAATGAATTTACATTACAGCATTACATCCTCAGTATGTTAAAGAATTCCATTCATACTAATGGTGTGTGTATTGTATAGTCCGCTTATTTTCAAATTCCATCTTTCCATATCCCCCGGCAAGGAATATGACATTGTTATTCAATGTCTAACTCTCTGTGATTTGGAAGTTAAAGGCAGTAAATGACTAAACAAATATTCCAAAGAATGAAATGTTGGTTGTGTGACAAGGAAATAATATTCATGGCGTATATGGACTGTGATACATTTTGACGATTAGAAATGTGAACTGACAACTTGCATAAGGCACTGTGAAATCTAGCTGCCCTTAGAGACTGACATAGTGGAGCACATGACACAATAAAGATATTATCCCCATAAAATAAAACAAAACCTTGCAACTATTCCAACCAGAGTCCTATTGTCATACCACATTACAAAGCTGCTAGTTCTAGCCAAGCGATCTGATTGGTGAATTTGGGTAAAGTGATGTTGGCTTCTAGCTTGAAATAAACATATTCATGTTACCATACTAGAACTTCTTGATTACTTTATATGTATAATGAATATACAGTACCAGTCAGAAGTTTGGACACACCTACTCATTCAAGGGTTTTTCTATATTTTTTACTATTTTCTACATTGTAGACTAATAGTGAAGACAACACAACTATGAAATAACACATATGGAAGCATGTAGTAAACTAAAAAGTGTTAAAAAAAACTAAATATATTTTATATTTGAGATTCTTCAAAGTAGCCACCCTTTGCCTTGATGACACCTATGCACACTATTGGCATTCTCTTAACCAGCTTCATGAGGTAGGCACATGGAATGTATTTCAATTCACAGGTGTGTCTTGTTAAAAGTTCATTTGTGGAATATCTTTCCTTCTAAATGCGTTTAAGCCAATCAGTTGTGTTGTGACAAGGTAGGGTTGGTATACAGAAGATAGCCCTATTTGGTAAAAGACCAAGTTCATATTATGGCAAGAACATCTCAAATATGCAAAGAGAAACAACAGTCCATCATTACTTTAAGACATGAAGGTCAGTCAATTCGGAACATTTCAAGAACTTTGAAAGTTTCTTAAAGTGAAGTTGCAAAAACCATCAAGTGCTATGATGAAACTGACTCTCATGAGGACCGCCACAGGAAAGGAAGACCCAGAGTTACCTCTGCTGCAGAGGATACGTTCATTAGAGATAACCGCACCTCAGAAATTGCAGCCCAAATAAATGCTTCACAGAGTTCAAGTAACAGACATATCTCAACATCAACTGTTCAGAGGAGAATGCGTGAATCAGGCCTTCATGGTCAAATTGCTGCAAAGAAACCACTACTAAAGGACACCAATAATAATAGGACACTTGTTTGGGCCAAGAAAGAATAGCAATTGAAATTAGACCAGTGGAAATATGCCATTTGGTCTGATGAGTCCAAATTTGCGATTTTTTGTTTCAACCGCCGTGTCTTTATGAGATGCAGAGTAGGTGATCTCCGCATGTGTGATTCCCACCGTGAAGCATGGAGGAGGAGGTGTGCTGGTGTGCGGGTGCTTTGCTGGTGACACTTTCTGTGATTTATTTCGAATTCAAGGCACACTTAACCAGCATGGCAACACAGCATTCTGCAGCGATATGCCATCCCATCTGGTTTGTGCTCAGTGCGACTCATTTGTTTCTCAACAAGACAATAAACCAACACACCTCCAGGCTGTGTAAGGGCTATTTGACCAAGAAGGAGAGTGATGGAGTACTGCATTAGATGACATAGCCAACCTCAACCCAATTGAGATGGTTTGGGATGAGTTGGACCACAGAGTGAAGGAAAAGCAGCCAACAAGTGCTCAGCATATGTGGGAACTCCTTCAAGACTGTTGAAAAAGCATTCCAGGTGAAGCTGGCTGAGAGAATGCCAAGAGTGTGCAAATCTGTCATCAAGGCAAAGCTTGGCTACTTTGAATAATCTAAAATCAAAAATTAATTAATAATAACACTTGTTAATTAATAACACTTTTACTATACGTGTCCATATGTGTTATTTCATAGTTTTGATGTCTTCACTAGATTCTACAATGTAGAATATAGTATAAATAAAGAAAAATATTTGAATGAGTAGGTGTACTGGTACTGTATACAGTATGCTGGGGTCAATGGTGGGTGGATATGAACTAGGAGTATGGAAAGTTACTGAGTGAGACAATGAGGGGAGACAGGAAGTTTAAATTCGGTCAAACATGTCATTGTTAAATCTCATGGATCCTATGGACAGAGGGTAAGGGCAACACTCTGGTTTCAGTCACTGATAATGTAGGACAGCCATGGACTAAGGAGGAGTGAGGAATTCGGCTCGAGGTCAGGTCAGATGAAGTGAAAAGGAACAGTCGTATGACACACACACACACACACACACACACATATATTTACATGCCCACAAAAGTTCTAACAGGAGGCGGGGCCATGTCTACACCAGTTAGAGGAACTAATTAAGTTCCTGACGAGCTGCAGAGATGTGTTGGCTGTCAAGATGTGCAATAAGGTGACTCCTAGTCGGAGGGTATATACTGTATATATGTGCTTGTGTAAACATGTCTTTGTCTTTGCAGCTGTTTGACTCAGTGGGTGAATAAACTTGGTTTGAGCTTTTCCCAGTTGTCCGTGAGTTTACACTGTTAGTCAGAACCTACCAGTGATAACACAAATTGTCTTGCGTGTGAATGCTTTAACGTTACAGACCAAACATAAAGCCTTGATCTGTGTAACTATCAAATGCTCCTTAATCTTTTTTTAGTTATAGTATACTTAAGATGTCCTTGGCTGACGCTCTCTTTCTAGCAACATCAACACTTTCAACTGGCAGCTGTCAAACAAACTGGAACGTACCATCCCTTTCTTTCTCTCTGTTTCACCGTTTAAAGTCAGTGACTGAGCCCTTTGACGAGTTACGGTTTTTCCCTAGAGTCATCTTTTGATATTCCCTGTTTTGCTTTCCTGCTCCGAGCCATGCCCCAATGTCAATGTCAGCCTAAAATATTGATATGGCAATGATCCCCAGCGTTTGCAAGCAGAGGAAGAGGACGAGTAGGCGGAGTAGGAGGGGGAGAAGGGGAGACAGCTAATGTAATTATTTTCTGTCCTCCCTCATCCCCTGCCTTGAACCAACTGCAGGAAGGAACACACCCAGACACACACACCCACCAAAGACACACACACACTGCTGGAGGTCAAAACAAAGTGGTGGAGCCAAAAAGCGAGATTACAGTGACGGAAAAGAATGGCACTGAGTTGAAAGAGCTATGGGGAGGAGAGAAGGAGAAGATGGATATGGTAAGTGACAGCCCGTCTCATGGATAAAAGATAGCCACTGCCAAAGGAGAGAAGAAAGTAGCAGAGGTAGCCATAAACAAAAAGGTAGAAGAGGAAGGGGAAAAGAAAAGTGGAATATTAGAGACGAGGCAGGGAAGAAACATTTTCAAGTGCCAGGATGTTAATTAGGAATATCGTCACTTACTCATCATTACTTTAAGGGTTCTAGTTTATACACCTGTAGTTGATTCAACTGCCAAATCACAACATTATTTTAGCCTTGGGCGCAATTCTGTCTAGGAAAGTTGAACAGAGTACATATTCTATTTGAGGCTGGTACATTCTGTTCACATAGCATATTATACACAGACAGATACTATGGAAAAATACTGCAATGATAAAATAATAGAATCCATTGAATTCTTGGTTGAAAACGCCTGACATAGTGTAACGGCCGTTGGTGGAAGAAGGTGAGGACCAAGGTGCAGCGTGGTACATGTTCATATTGTTTAATAGGAATAGAACACAGAAAATACAAAAAAAAGTGAACGAAACAGTTCTGTCTGGTGCAGATACATTTTACATTTACATTTAAGTCATTTAGCAGACGCTCTTATCCAGAGCGACTTACAAATTGGTGCTTTCACCTTAGATACAAACACTCAACAGAAAACGACTACCCACAAAACCCATGTGGGCAAGAGCTACCTAAGTATGTTTCTCAATCAGAGACAACGATAGACAGCTGTCCCTGATTGAGAACCATACCCGGCCAAAAACAAGAAATACAAAAACATGAAAAAGGAACATAGAATGCCAACCCTAGTCACACCCTGGCCTAACCAAAATAGAGAATAAAAGCCTCTCTATGGCCAGGGCGTGACACATAGCCTGCATACCGTTTAGAAAATGTTCAAAGTAAACTCAAGTGGTTATATTGGAGCCACCTATATTCAATGAACAGACATTTTCCATTCTCATTGTAAAGTACAGGTTAAGAGAAGGTCAGGCCATCACTTTATGCATGTCCTACGTGAGTAATATGGTTATTAATCCCACTTCCATGACCCAGCAGTAATAGGAGCATTCAAATAGTACATTTTCCAAAACAAATTAACCATACAGAAAGAGAGGGTTGGTAATGTATGGTGTGGGAGTCTCTCAGTCCCTGTGTCTGTCCCAAATGGCATGCTATTCCCTTTATAGAGCACAACTTTTGAGCAGGGCCCATAGGAATTTGATCAGAAACACCAAATAGGAAATAGGGTGGCATTTGGGATTGCGAATGATCTTAAAACAGCCCAGCCTTAATTAATCACCAGGTTTTTTCTCCATATCTACATTTTAATATAACAGATAATGCCCTTTAAGTGTTAACTGCTTTTGTTTGCTGCTATAAGCAGATCTGCTGCCTGCCTACCGTGTGTTGTGTTCTCCCAGCAGACCTGACACAGCCTTCAATGCCATTATGCCATGTTACACGAATGACCTAACACACAACCCCATGTAACCACCTGCATTAGTAGCCCAGTGCAGAGCCAGACCAGACCTCTTACATCAGAAGCAGCAGCATGTGGCTGGCTATCATACTGTAGTCTAGATTTGTGTCCCAAATGGAACGCTTTTCCCTATATAGTGCATTACTTTTGACCAGGGCCCAGTAGTGCACTAAATAGAGAATAGGGTGCTATTTGGGACACAAACTAGATTATGGACCCATGTGCCCCTAGGGGACATGGAGACACTGATCATAACAGAGCAATAGAACATTAATTAATAGCATTGTAATAAAGTGTCATACCGATGCCATTACGCACGCACAGCAGGGACCCATTTCTTACTGCCCTATCTTGGCTAACCAGCAGCAAGTCAGTTCAGTGCTACAGTACAGTGGCGGGGCAGGGTGGGCAAGACAGCTCATGTAACACACACAGACATACACATATCTATGGGGCTGTAGTGGAGCGGGTCGACACAGCTCCTCTTCCTGCTCAGGAGGTTGAAAAGATTTGGTATGGGCCCTCAAATCCTAGAAAAGATCTACAGCTGCATCATTGAGAGCATATTGACTGGCTGCATGACTGCATGCTATGGCAAGTGCACCGCCCTCTATCACATGGTGCTACAGAGGGACATGTGGACATCCCAGCCGCACTCGCTGCCATCCAGAACCTGTATATCAGGCGGTGTGAAAGGAAGGCCTGGAAAATTGTTAAAGACCTCAGCCACCCAAGCCATAGACCTTTCTCTCTGTTTCCGCATGTCATGCCGTACCGGAGCAACATGTATTACACAAACAGGCTCCTGAACAGCTTCTATTCCCAAGTCATAAGACTGCTAAATAGCTAACAAAATGGCTGCACAGACTATCTGCATTGACCCTTTTATTTTATTGGTATGCACTTTATGCACACTCACACTCTCCAACACACAAACACACGCACAGACACACATTCATACTGACTCTACACACAGGCACACACACTCACGTACATTCACCACATATGCTGCTACACTGTTTATCATATCCTGAAGCCTAGTAACCTTACCCCTATACACACTGTATCTACCCTACTACTCCAGTATCCCTGCACATTGTACATATGGTATCGGCACTGACCCTGGCACTGACCCTGTATATAGCTTACTTACTTTCTTGTGTTCCTTTTTATTTCTATATCTCATGGGTTTTTTGTTCTACTTTATTTGATAGATGTAATATAGATTACTGCATTGTTGGGAAAGCGCCTGTGTCACGATCATTGTTAGAATGATTGGACCAAGGCACAGCGTCCGTAGATCTCCACATGTTTTTAATAAATGAGACTCACCAAAAAACAATACAGAATAAATGAACCGTGAAGTAAAGGCAGTGTTAACAGGCACTACACAAAAACAAGATCCCACAAACAACAGGTGGGAAAAAAGGCTGCCTAAATATGATCCCCAATCAGAGACAATAAAGACAGCTGCCTCTGATTGGGAACCATATCAGGCCAACCTAGAAATATACAAACTAGAGAACCCACCCTAGTCACACCCTGACCTAACCAAAATAGAGAATAAAAAGGCTCTCTAAGGTCAGGGCGTGACAGCCTGGAAGAAAGGCATTTCACTGAACTTGTGCACGTGACAATAAAACTTGAAACACACGCGGCTCGCAGGCACACTGTCTGTCAGGATCAACAACAAGGTTAACAGCCTTTTAGCGAGCGGCAGAGCCAGCAACGTTCTGACTCCGGGCCCTTTAAAACAAATCCCTCTTCCCCGGCTCATGAACTTGTCTTGTTTAATGAAATTTAGTAGTGAGCAAGTTTAACTTATACCCACTGCTTAACAGAGTGTGTCTTCCCTCACACGCAGGATAATGCAAAATGGGAGAATCAGATCTCTGTCTACTCTTCCATAGTGTTCAATGATATGTCATACCTGAACTCATGAACATGTACCCATAACACAATCCAATAACATATTGTATAAGAGAAGACCAATACTGAGACCATAGCACCTATTGAATCAGAACTGCATTTTGGGCCCTGGTTTATTAAATATGGAATATGGTGCCATTTGGGATGCACGGTGTGTGATGCAGGTACAGTGTCTTGCCACTGCAAGAGCCTCTTGGCACTGCCAGTTTCCTCATCTCACTGGTGTGCAGCATTAGCCTTGAAAAGCAGCAAAAACATTTTGTATGTAATGTTGCTAAGACCCGAACGTCAGTCTGCCTGACAGCTGCATCCATCATTGTCAATGCAGACCTCAAGGTTCTGCCAAACGATACACGAGGAATTTGAATGTCTCACTCAGGTGTCTCCAAACATTGTGGAGGGAGTGAGGAGGCAAAGCTAAGTGAAAGTGACAAGGCACACTACGCCCTCCTCTTCTCCGTACTCCTCAGATATCTTTCTAACTGGCTGTGGATAGAGTCAGTCCTAACCGAATATTGTAGATATGCCACAACACTGTTTCAAATGCTTCATTGTTGACATCCAGAGGAAGAATTAAATAGTTGTTTTTACATTTCGTATCGACTTCAAATGCATCTCGCTTCCAATAAAACCAACATGGTACTTTGTGTGTCTTCTGCCACTTGTACAGACCATAAAAATCTCTGATATCTGAAAATATATCATTTTGTTTAGTTTCACATACACTGTGTGCTAATACTGTATACTTTGTTGCTTACAAGTCGAATGCCTGCATGAAGCCATAAGGAAGGTGTTTTCTGACTGAGTGATGTTGTCATGCCCTGATCTGTTTCACCTTTTTTTGTGATTGTCTCCACCAACCTCCAGGGGTCACCCGTTTTCCTCATTAGTCCCTGGGTACTTATTCCTGTGTTCCCTGCTTGTCTGTTGCCAGTTTGTCAAGTCAACCAGTGTGGTTTTCCTCCCTGGTCTCCTGCTTCCCCCCACCTGCCACCTGACCAGTCTGCCTGCCCTGACCTTGAGCCTGCCTGCCACTCTGTACCTCCTGGACTCTGACCTGGTTTTGATCTTTTGCCTGTCCATGACCATTCTCTTGCCTACTCCTTAGATTCTAATAAATATCAGAGACTTAAACCCTCTGCCTCCCATGGCTGCATCTGGGTCTCGCCTTGTGCCCTTATAGATGTCTGTGACTTCTCTCTCTGCCTAACTAGACCATCAGTTCATGAAAGAAACATGAAAGGGACTCACCTGCCTTTCATCGTCTGGAGCCTGATTATTCCACAAACCAGTCAATTAAAGGGAATTAGACTCGTTAAAGGTTAGAAACACCAATTGCTGTCAAGTAATTTATAGTATCATTAATAGACTTATTTGATGTTTTGTTCATTTTAAATCACAGCCTTTTTAGACCAGGGATTGACCAGTTTTGGTCAGTCTGTCGTATAGTTTTGTTACTATTCAACCTATTCCTCCCTCCATAACTTCTCCTTACATATACTGTGAGTGTTCTTATACAACTGTGAGGTATGTTGTTGAAATGTTCAACTTTTAATCCACACCTTTTCTTTACCCTCTCCTCCCTAAGCTTGTTTTGTCCCTTCTCTTTGGAGGCAGGTATCTGTGCCCCCTACCGGCCTGTCAATCTCTCTGCTGTGACTTTTGTCTTGTTATTTCTTCCACCTTGAACTTGTTCTTGGGCCCAAAAAGAGACCGGAGACAGATTAATGCCACTCCTTTGAAATCATAGTCACGTAGCTTCCAGGCAGCCACCACCACCACTCGTACTCCACCTCCTCCACCATGAAAATAAATCTCCAGTTTCCCATCTGTTACTTCTGTATAATATCCACTGCCAAATATTCATCTTGATTTTTACCCAAGTTGAAAACACAGAAGAGAGAGACTTTTATATGGGTGTTCACCGGCCAATGAAGTGACTGCCAGTGGGAGGGCAGTTAGAGGACAGTTTTAAATTAAACACATTTATGTAGTATGTTAAAAGTAACTCATAAGGGTATTTGTATGCAAGTGTGTGTTTAAAGGCACGGAGCAGTAAAGAATGTGATTCTCCGGTGTTCTATATAGTATATATGAACACTACGAAGTTGGAATAATACTGTGAAATTGTGGAAATTACGATAGTCTTTTTAGGGTAAGAGCTGTTTAAAAACACCGCCTTCAATATCAGGTTGTTTTGGTTACGTGGAGTTTTGCCCTGCCTGGTTTCAATTAGTAAATAGACCAAAAATAGTTCCAAACCTCTCTGCCAATAACAGCTAGTTTTCCATTTTTCCAGTAGATTATTTGCTTGAGAAATTGCTCTTTGCTTGTAGACCATTTCCATTCAAAACAATCACGGTATATTGAGTTATAAATGGTTGCATTGGACCTTTATGTCTTTGGCTGCATGATTCATACATGTACAGTAAAAGGATTGTACATTTTACATGGGATTTTGTACAGTAAAGTGTTGTACATATTACATGGGAATTCACAAAATCAATGAACTTACTGCAAGGTTGCTTTTACCAGAATGTCCTGAGCAATATTTTTTGATTTCCCATTCCTTATTTAACCCTACATATACTGTACAGTAGAATAATGCAGTCCAATAAAGGAGTGATAATTTACACTGTTTGAGCTATAGAAGATGGAATTGGCTTCCTTGTACAGCATCCATAAGGAGTATGTTTGATTCGTTTTAATTTAATCAGGTTACTTTAGAGGAGAGTATTTGTGAGGAAATCATTTAACCCGAGCGGTGTAAATATGTGTGGGCTGAGAAACGGGAAGTTTGAATGACTTCTAATTCTGCCAGATGTCTGTTTCATAAATATAATGAGATGCAAATTGATGTTGTCACAAATAATCAACTGTGGCAGTGTACTGCTTTTACCTCCATATGTTTTGAAAACGGAAGACTTGTGCTGCATCTGAAAAACTTTAGGTAGCTTCTAGCTTCTATTATTGTAATCGCTGACAACTTGTCAAAACAAGTTTGGATTATTTTGTTCTACTAAACATTCCATCATAATGAAGCATTTTAAAAACAATATGAAGAGTGCATTGATCCTCGTGTTTTAAGCTTCTACCTTGTTGTTGTGGAGCGGGTTGTGTTGTGGCAATGTGCCTCACGGTGGTACTCTACTGCATTATAGATGGTTTCAAATGTCAAAACCAAACCAAATGCTATTCTCTGTTCTTTTCTCTTACAGACCATAGGAGATGGAAGAGGACTGACCAGTGGGAGACCAAGGGCAGACGCCTCCATTGATCTATGTGAGGAGGGTCTACGGTGCCAAACAACAAGGTGAGCTGTCTAATAAATGACAAGCACACAGATGGGGACTGTTTGTGCACGCCACAAGTGTAGCCTACAGGGCACAAAGCTGATTTATTTTGTCTGGTCTCTGCTCTGTTCACATAGTTTGGATAAAAGGGATGGTGTGTGTGTGTGAGTGAGTGAGTGAGTGAGTGAGTGAGTGAGTGAGTGAGTGAGTGAGTGAGTGAGTGAGTGAGTGAGTGAGTGAGTGAGTGAGTGAGTGAGTGAGTGAGTGAGTGAGTGAGTGAGTGAGTGAGTGAGTGAGTGCATGTCTGTCTGTCTGTTTGTCTGTGTCTGTGTGTGATTAAGTTGGAGGGGTCATGTCTCACAGTATGAGTGTGACATGGTCTGACAACCAAAACTGAGCACTTTCTTTCCATGCAAACAAATCCACCCTGTATACTGTAGGTGCGTGTGGCTGAAGACTGAATCATTGACACGTGAGCATTGATTTAATGAATTAGCAAACAATGGCAAGACCTTGGAGGTGAAAGCATTGTAGGGTGTGATAAAGTGTGCAATGTTGTTTGTTTGGTGTAGATAACTGTTCCGTTGTGTGTAAAATAACCCGAATCCCATTGAGTTTCGGTTCTCAGGGATGCAGAAAATGACTAAATGTGTAACCAATTTTCTTCCTGCTTGTACAGGAATTGCAAGGCCAACAAAACACAAAGACAGTTGATGATCCTTAACCGTGTGAAACTGACTCTGAGTCTCATGAATAGATCAAAGGGGAAATTGGTGTGCTACACTGTATTTCTGTGTTGTGGAACAGTTAGGCTCAAATGGCACCCTTTTCCTATGTAGTGCACTACTTTTGACCAGGGCCCATAGGGCTCCAGTCAAAAGTAGTGCACTATATAGGGAATAGGGTGTCATTTGGGATGCTACATTTTGTTCCTCTAGTCTAGATGCTAGGGACATACCCTAAGCAAAAATGCTGAGCCAATAGCTGTCTTGGAGTAGAAATGAGTGATTAAGCATAGTTTTGCAAACTAATCAAAATTGCACACAATAAAGCTAATTTTAGAAGCCCTATTTAGAAGTAATGCCTGGCAAATACAAGCATGCCAGGGGAACCTGTGGTTTTAAGTGGCCAAATGTGCCGTCTCGGTTTAATCAATTTTGCAAGTCACTTAATTTAATGTAGCTCTCGTTTGATAGGGTTGTAAGGGGATAGAGGAGTGTTCTGTAACATTTGCATAGCAAACTTTACATAGCAGGTTGTCATAGCGGCAAAATAGTTCTCAATTATAAAACCGCATAAATGCATAGGAACGGTCTGTTCACGTTTAGTTTTGTTGTTGCAGACAACACAGTAGTTATTTATTCAACGCAGGGTTTGTAAATGGCTCTCCTCTTTGGATGAATGTGGTATTTTGCCGCCATGTGATTGTGTCAAACATCAAAGGGCTGAGTGATTGTTGATAGGCTATAGAACGTTGTAAAACAGACAAAGATTTATCTGTGCCTTAAATTATTGTAATGATTCAGAATCAGTGCTTTACAGCATACATGCGATTAAGATCAGTCAACCGGTTAAAATGCATAATTAGAATCGGAATCAGAATCACCTAAATTTGCTAAATACATTTGCATGTTCAGGAATTTGTGAAATGGTGCTGCCACAATAAACAGAATATACAGACATTAAACAGGTTATACAGACCACATATGTAGAAGCAGAGTTTACACAAATGTGGTATGTACACTAAGCTAAGAACTACAGGTTACACAATAAACATTGAGCTACATGATACATTCTGTATGTAGAGATGTATAAATAAAAACAGTGATCAGTGATGTAGTGGTAAAAAATAAGGTGGGTAAAAGCTGATAGTTTGTGGCAAATTAAGTAACACTTCCTATATTTTCAATACATTTTACGTGTTCAAGGCGTTTAAGTGTGTGTACCCTCCACTACTCTACTGATTGACATGTGTGATCATACCCAGTACGAATAAAAAAACAAGTATTGTTATCTAGAAGTTTAGTTATTTTTACAAGAGGAGAAAGTGAGATGACTAAGGATAGTTAAAAAAAGGCAAGAAACCGATAACCCGAATATGCATTACATGAAACATAGCAGCCATTTACAACGACCATAATGTAAAGGGAATGTGTGTACTCCAATATACAGCTACTACGTTGAACTGAGAAATCAACTTCACGGCTGTTAAGTTTGACTTTAACATATAGGTATCATTATTCATTCATCCTCATGTAGTTATTTATTTATCGGCAAACACGAAAGAAAGTCAGGCTGCGACTCACGAACTCCTTTGATTCATAAAGGATGAATGGGTATAGTACACCAACAATTTGAAGGAAATTGTGTTGTGTCCATGCCAAACAGGGCTGAACTGCAACACTCCTCGAATAAGACAATGTGGCTAAATCAATCATCTCTTTGGAAACACTGTATGGTAGTATTTTTTGGTTAATTTCTCCAGGATACTATGATGACTTGCTGTCATAGCCCTATTTTTTTACCCCTTTTTCTCCCCAATTTCATCATATACAATTGGTAGTTACAATCTTGTCCCATCGCTGCAACTCCCGCACGGACTCGGGAGAGGCGAAGGTCAAGAGCCGTGCGTCCTCCGAAACACAACCCAGCCAAGCCGCACTGCTTCTTGACACAACGCCGGCTTAACCCAGAAGCCAGCCACACCAATATGTCGGAGAAAACACTGTACACCTGGCGACCATGTCAACATGTATTACGCACAGCCCGCCACAGGAGTCACTAGTGCACAATGGAACAGGAACATCCCTGCCAGCCAACCCTCCCCTAAACCGGACGACGCTGGGCCGATTGTGCGCCGCCCCATGGGTCTCCCGGTCGCGCCCGGCTGTGACAGAGCCTGGACTCGAACCAGGATCTCTAGTGGGACAGCTAACACTGCGATGCAGTGCCTTAGACCACTGGGAGTCTGCTACTTGGGAGGACGTCATAGCCTTTTCTACCAAGACCATTCATCTTCAAAGGGTGTGAAGCAGAGGAGGCTGGTGGAAGGAGCTATAGCAGAACAGCCTCATTATAATGGCTGGAATGGAATAAATGACACAATATCAAACATATGACATGTTCGAACACACCAACTCATTCCAGGATTTTTCATAATTTTTACTATTTTCTACATTGTAGAATAATAGTGAAGATATCAAAACTATGAAATAACACATACGGAATCATCTAGTAACCAAAGAAGTGTTAAACAAATTAAAATATGGTTTAGATTATTCAAAATAGCCACCCTTTGCCCTGATGACAGCTTTGCACACTCTTGGCATTCTCTCAACCAGCTTCACCTTGAATGCTTTTGCAACAGTCTTAAAGGAGTTCCCACATATGCTGAGCACTTGTTGGCTACCTTTCCTTCACTCTGCAGTCCAACTCATCTGAAACTATCTCAATTGGGTGGAGGTCGGGTGATTGTGTAGGCCAGGTCATCTGATGCAGCACTCAATCACTCTCCCTCTTGGTCAAATAGCCCTTACACAGCCTGGAGATGTGTTGGGTCATTGTTCTGTTGAAAAACAAATGAGTCCCACTGAGCACAAACCAGATGGGATGGTATATCGCTGCAGAATGCTGTGTTAGGCATGCTGGTTAAGTGTGCCTTGAATTCTAAATAAATCACTGACAGTGTCACCAACAAGGGGCGGCAGCGTAGCCTAGTGGTTAGAGCATTGGACTAGTAACCGGAAGGTTGCGAGTTCAAACCCCCGAGCTGACAAGGTACAAATCTGTCGTTCTGCCCCTGAACAGGCAGTTAACCCACTGTTCCCAGGCTGTCATTGAAAATAAGAATGTGTTCTTAACTGACTTGCCTGGTTAAATAAAGGTAAATAAAAAAATTTAAAAATTAAAAACAAGGCATCCCAACACCTTCACACCTGCTCCTCCATGCTTCATGGTGGGAACCACACATGCGGAGATCATCCGTTCACCTACTCTGTGTTTCACAAAGACACGCCGGTTGAAACCAATAATCACAAATTTGACTCATCAGACCAAAGGACAGATTTCCACCGGTCTAATGTCCATTGCTCATGTTTCTTGGCCCAAGCAAGTCTCTTCTTATTATTGGTGTCCTTTAGTAGTGTTTTCTTTCCAGCAATTTAACCATGAAGGCCTGATTCCCGCAGTCTCCTCTGAACAGTTGATGTTGAGATGTGTCTGTTACCTGAACTCTGTGAAGCATTTATTTGAGCTGCAATTTCTGAAGCTGGTAACTCTAATGAACGTATCCTCTGCAGCAGAGGTAACTCTGGGTCTTAATGTCCTGTGGCGGTCCTCATGAGAGCCAGTTTCATCATAGCGCTTGATGTTTGTTTGCGACTGCACTTGAAGAAACTTTGAAAGTTCTTGACTGACCTTCATGTCTTAAAGTAATGAAGGACTGTCTTTTCTCTTTCCTTATTTGATTTTTTCTTGGCATAATATGGACTTAGTCTTTTACTAAATAGGGCTATCTTCTGTATACCACCATACCATACGTCACAACACAACTGACTGGCTCAAACACATTAATTAAGAAAGAAAGAAATTCCAAAAATACATTTTTAACAAGGTACACCTGTGAATTGAAATGCATTCCAGGTGACTACCTCATGAAGCTGGTTGAGAGAATGCCAAGAGTGTGCAAAGCTGACATCAAGGAAAAGGGTGGCTACTTTGAAGAATCTCAAATATAAAATATATTTTGATTTGTTTCACACTTTTTTGTTTACTACATGATTCCATAAGTGTTATTTCATAGTTTTGGTGTCTTCACTATTAGTCTACATAGAAAAAAATAAAAATAAAGAAAAACCTAGGAATGAGTAGGTGTGTCCAAACTTTTGACTGGTAAGAGCTAGAATTATCACTTTTGCAACAAACTGTCAAAATTAAGACCGGAATTGACGTGTTTCACTCTAACTAAGCCTAAAACATTGTTTTTTGATGAAATAATAATTGTTTCATGAAATTTGCTCTTTAATTTCCTAAATTAAGTTTGCACTGCATTTATGTGCTTGTATGCATGCCTGTTCTATCTTCAGGCAGAACTCTGTAAGTACTTTGTTTGTTTTTCTGAGAACTGTGTGTGTGTGTGTGCATGTAAGCATGCATTAGTGCGTGCAGCTCTATTTTCTATGAATACATTTCTGTGATTGTGTAGAGAGCGTAAAGACAAGATCTGCTTCCCCCTGCATCCCTGGCACCCTATTTCCTATATAGTGGACTACTTTGACAACCAGAAACCTTGTCAAAAGTAGTAAACTATATAGGAAAGGTGCCATTTGTGTTGCAAACCCACACTTCATCAGACAGCATTCTCCTCAAGGACCAAGTGTTCTTCCCTGAGGTCAGATGCATATTGAATTAAATCAAGTGGAATAGAGAACTGGGAAACCGAATGGGAAATATAGTCACTGACAGGCAGAAATGCATGGTCAACATATCAGTCAAAATACATTACAGACTCGCTGGGAGCCCAAATCTCTCTCAATGATCTCAAAAGGACATGGGATAGCATGAATAAAGGCAAATAACCTAGATTGGATGATATTCCCCCTGAAATCTTTTGAACATTTTGGAATAAATTAGATCCACTATTGCTTGAAATTATTAACACAGCCATTCACAAAGGTTAATTTATATGAATACAGCACTAATTTTACTTTTATAAAAAAAAGGTAAGGATGCCACCCAGAGTTCTCACTATTTCCCCCTATCTTTGATAAACACAGATATTACACTTTTTTTCAAAATGTTGTCATCCCATTTCGAGACATACTTAACAAATTGGTCCACATGGACCAAAGCAGGTTTGTTAAAAAAACGTAACTCTCGGATAATCTCCGTCGACTATTATATAAACAGTATCTTAAATGCTTCATCAGAAACAACAGCTCTTGAGCTGTTTATCCTCTTGATGCAGAAAAAGCTTTTGATAGACAAACGGTCACTGATCTCTGGTCTGTCTTGGAACATATGGGAATAGGCTCCAATTCATTAATATGATTCAAATGCTATATGCGGCCATAGTTAAAACCTGCAATATCTGCTCTGCTCCATTCAGAATCACGAGAGCAGCACACAAGGCGATCAGATTTCTCCTTCGCTATTTTTATTATCCATGGAGCCCCTATCCCTGGCAATTCATCAATCGAAGGAAATTACACCAATTTCTCTACAATCTACTGATCACTTCATCTCATTACACACAGACAATATTTTACTATATCCAGAAAATGTATATCAATCTCTCCCAAACACATTGACGATCATAGATAAATTCAGCTTCACCTCAAGTTATAAAATGAATCTATCCAAATCAGGCCTACTGCCTATGAAAACGCTGATGGATGACTCCACCTCTACTTATGGACTCCCAATCATTTCCCATTTTAAATATTTGAGAGTAGATATATATCCCTCTTCAGATTAAACCACTGCCAGAAACTTTTACAGAATGCTCAAATCAAACCCCAGTACATGGACATCGGGAAAGAGGCTAGCTCTGGAGAAAGTTCCAGTGGGACAGCGCTTCCACAGAATAGGCCTCCCTCCTAAGGTGGGATCATTCCTTGTCAGGCCACCTGCCATTCTGGGTACCACATGAGGGTACCACATGAGGGAGGAGGATGTCTTCCCTGTACCGCATAGCATTGAAAATGCCTGCAATGACAACAAGCTCAGTCCGATGATGCTGTGACACACCGCCCCAGACCATGACGGACCCTCCACCTCCAAATCGATCCCGCTCCAGAGTACAGGCCTTGGCGTAACACTCTTTCCTTCGACTATAAAAGCGAATCCGGCCATCACCCCTGGTGAGAAAATAACGTGACTTCTCAGTGAAGAGCACTTTTTACCAGTCCTGTCTGGTACAGCGACGGTGGGTTTGTGCCCATAGGCGACATTGTTGCCTGTGATGTCTGGTGAGGACCTGCCTTACAACAGGCCTACAAGCCCTCAGTCAAGCCTCTCTCAGCCTATCGCGGACAGTCTGAGCACTGATGGAGGGATTGTGTGTTCCTGGTGTAACTTTAGCAGTTGTTGTTGCCATCCTGTACCTGTCCAGCAGGTGTGATGTTCAGATGTACCGATCCTGTGCACGTGTTGTTGCACGTGGTCTGCCACTGCGAGGACGGTCAACTGTCCGTCCTGTCTCCCTGTAGTTCTGTCTTAGGCGTCTCACAGTACGGACATTGCAATTTATTGCCCTGGCCACATCTGCTGTCCTCATTCCTCCTTGCAGCATGCCTAAGGCACATTCACACATTCACTCTGTTTTTCAGAGTCAGTAGAAAGTCCTTTTTAGTGTCGTAAGTTTCCAGAATTGCCTACCGTCTGTAAGCTGTTTGTGTCTTAACGACCATTCTACAGGTGCATGTTTATTCATTGATATAGGTTTGGGGGAACGGTATGCGAGGTTGGGTGTGGAGGATCACTTCTTTGTGCATATTTTCCTTGTATATTGTACCTGTAACCCCCCCCCAAAAATACAAAATGAATACAAATGTGGTCACAAAAAAAAGAAAAATACACTACAGACACACCTGCCTGACTGTACATTAATGCTTGCTATCACTCTTTCTTTCTTTATTGTAGACATAATAATAATTTATATTAAAATATGATCCTTATAAATAACATTCTGATTCATAACATCCTTTCATTATTGGCAAGTAAGGACTATATCAAAAAGGAAAATGGAAGATTGTACATAGATTCTGATGGAGGTGGTAATGCATGTTTATGACATTGTTGCATGTGGTTGTGCAGGACAAATGGTTTTTTCACAAAGTAGTGAACTGGGCCTTGACTAGTATTAGCGGACAGATATTGACATTTCAGCATCTCCACTTTGGCAAAAAATGTACTTGTATAATTAAGAACAGTATCTTGAAGGATTCAATAGCTGCAATTGTAAGAGTTGTTGCCCTGTCCTTTTCTCTGCGATTGTCATTCTAATGGGATCCAGAAAGAACAAAACCCTGTCCTCAAACATTTACATCTAAATGTGCAAAGTTATTGGCTAAGACACAAGACATCCACATCAAATTAAATAGTACACATTATATTCAGTATTTATTGCAGTGTATAGTCTTAATTTAATTCCTTTACTTTAGATTTGTGTGTATTGTGAAATTGTTAGATATTACTGCACAGTTGGAGCTAGAAACACAAGCATTTCGCTACACCCGCAATAACATCTGCTAAACACATGTATGGAACCAATAAAATGTGATTGGATGTAAATGTACATTACTGTATTGTACATAGTTTGGTCATCTAGGTTTGTACTTTCCATCACCATGAAGAAAAACAATGCATAATACAGTAATTGAGTACATTGAGACATCAACTGGTTTGTGATGACGAGATGTGATGACGTGGTTCAGTTGGTAGCACATGGCGCTTCCAATGCCAGGGTTATGGGTTTGATTCCCATGGGGAACCAGTATGAAAATGTAAGCACTACTGTAAGTTTCTTTGAAAAATAATGTCTACTAAAATAGAAAAGTAATGAATAGACCATTTCACCATTTCATAGAAATAAGTTGCATTAGCAAAGTACACTGCTTAAAAAAATAAAGGGAACACTTAAACAATACAATGTAACTCCAATTCAATCACACTTCTGTGAAATAAAACTGTCCACTTAGGAAGCAACACTGATTGACAATAAATTTCACATGCTGTTGTGCAAATGGAATAGACAACAGGTGGAAATTATAGGCAATTAGCAAGACACCCCCAATAAAGTAGTGGTTCTGCAGGTGGGGACCACCGACCACTTCTCAGTTCCTATGCTTCCTGGCTGATGTTTTGGTCACTTTTAAATGCTGGCAATGCTTTCACTCTAGTGGTAGCATGAGACGGAGTCTACAACCCACACAAGTGGCTCAGGTAGTGCAGCTCATCAATGCGAGCTGTGGCACATCTTGGTGTGCGAGCTGTGGCAAGAAGGTTTGCTGAAGGTTTGCCGTGTCTGTCAGCGTAGTGTCCAGAGCATGGAGGCACTACCAGGAGACAGGCCAGTACATCAGGAGACATGGAGGAGGCCGTAGGAGGGCAACAACCCAGCAGCAGGACCGCTACCTCCGCCTTTGTGCAAGGAGGAGCAGGAGGAGCACTGCCAGAGCCAGCACAGAGGAGCTGTGCTCTTCACAGATGAAAGCAGGTTCACACTGAGCACATGTGACAGACGTGACAGTCTGGAGACGCCGTGGAGAACGTTCTGCTGCCTGCAACATCCTCCAGCATGACCGGTTTGACGGTGGGTCAGTCATGGTGTGGGGTGGCATTTCTTTGGGGGGCCGCACAGCCCTCCATGTGCTCGCCAGAGGTAGCCTGACTGCCATTAGGTACCGAGATGAGATCCTCAGACCCCTTGTGAGACCATATGCTGGTGCGGTTGGCCCTGGGTTCCTCCTGGGTTCCTCCTAATGCAAGACAATGCTAGACCTCATGTGGCTGGAGTGTGTCAGCAGTTCCTGCAAGAGGAAGGCATTGATGCTATGGACTGGCCCGCCCTTTCCACAGACCTGAATCCAATTGAGCATATCTGGGACATCATGTCTCGCTCCACAGACTGTCCAGGAGTTGGCGGATGCTTTAGTCCAGGTCTGGGAGGACGTCCCTCAGGAGACCATCCGCCACCTCATCAGGAGCATGCCCAGGCGTTGTAGGGAGGTCATACAGGCACGTGGAGGCCACACACACTAATGAGCCTCATTTTGACTTGATTTAATGACATTACATCAAAGTTGGATCAGCCTGTAGTGTGGTTTCCCACTTTAATTTTGAGTGTGACTCCAAATCCAGACCGCCATGGGTTGATAAATTTGATTTCCATTGATATTTTTTGTGTGATTTTGTTGTCAGCACATTCAACTATGTAAAGAAAAAAGTATTTAATACGAATATTTCATTCATTCAGATCTAGGATGTGTTATTTTAGTGTTCCCTTTATTTTTTTTGAGCAGTGTATTTCAAGAAACTGAAAAACACATATCAAGCAAGTACTTTTATATTCAGAATGACTGTTTGGTACACATAATTATCAAACTTAAGTTACAAATGCTGGTAAAAAATACATTTACTTAAAAAATGTTCATCAAAATGTTCATCACTGGGCCTTTACTAGTTCTGTACTAGCGGACCAATATAGACATCTTCGGAAAAAAAATCACAGCGCCCCCGCCCCCACCCCCACACTGCTTCCCACGGCCCTGGGTCTAGTCAAAATGGGGTCTAGTCTAGGTTGACAGCTGACGAGGTAAGACTCGTTGAGGCTGAGGTTGTGAAGTCGAAGGGGTAGATACAGGTAGAGCAAGCAGGTGGTTGAGAGTTGCCCTGATAAAATGTATCAAAGGCAGGTTACTTGGCCCAGTAAAGAAGTACTTTAATACGTTGCATGCTCAAACCTTCAATATTTTGTACACTTTCATGGTAGACTACAGAACAGCTTTCACAAGCACATTGTAAGATTTTAATTACATAATTTGACTATACAATTTATATGAATTATGTTGCCAAAGAGGCAACCCTTAATCATCATCCATTTGCTTCATCCCTAATAGTGAATAGATAGATGCATTATTGTAGCTAATAGTAAAATAAACAAAGGAAAACTGCGATACCCAGCCTGGTGTTATATAGCGACCTCCTCTCAACAGGGAACTCAAGTCACCCTATTGGCCTGCCCTTGATAATCCCCCTCCTTTACCTTTTCCCTGTCTCCTTTTATAAGTGTTCCACAATGTGTAACCACAGCTGACAAATAGCCAAGCTATGGGACAAAAGTAGGGAGCGTTACATGTATAATTTTTTTTAGGTATTTGCATTAAGCAAATAGATTCCCTGTTTCTTGTTCCATGCAAGAGGTAATTACTAAAATATATTTTCCTCTGGAGACAGGCAGTCCTCTCTCTCTCTCTCCCTCCATCTCGCTCTCTCAATCATTTTCCCCTCTCTCTCTGTCTCTATCTATTTCACTCACTCTCTCACTCTTTCCCCATCTCCCTCTATCAGTTCCCTCCCCTCTCCCCGCCCCCTCTCCCCACCTTCTCCCTACCCGGCTGTGCCCTTAAACATTGTCATCTGTGTTTCTGCAGCAGTGACAGTAGATCAGCAGGGCCACAGTGGTGGCAGTCGCAGTGGCACTGTGTGCTCCATGTCAATAAGCCTTCAGCTCAGTGGAAGGGCCCCAGCCTCTAAGCCACCACACATGATCACACAGCGCTAGCTAGGCGAGCACCACAGAAAGGCCCAGGCAACTGATGTAAATAAGGATGCCCCTTTTGCTTTCACTGCTGCATTGCAGCTGTGCTTCACAGAAGAGGCAACCACCAGTGTGCCTGGGCCTCATTTCCCAGAGCCTGCATAGCATTAAGATCATCGCTAGATGTATCTTTACCCTTATATTTTGCAACTAGGCCACTGTCTGTAATTTTTGCCTCAATGTGTTTCATGATGTGTGACAAAAATGATGTGCCCAATCTTTGATGTCGTGCTTTATTATTGAGTAAGCATAATAAGCTGCCTCAATAGCCTATTTACAGCCATAGGTGGTAATATATTTCTATGAGCTGATTTGTCACCAGCATTGAGGAATAATTATAATGTGAATGTAAGATTTTAATGGAGAAAGCTGATCCGAGAGCAGCACTGCTATTCCTTTGATCCTATCAGTATCAACACATGGTCTAATGATACACTTAGCGAATGTTCTCTCTACGTGTTTGTTTGGGAACCACTCTTAAAAAGTTTGGAACGATCATCATAATGCCTAAGTTATGTTGCAACTGGGAAACGAGGCCCTGATGTTCAGTGTTTCCGTGCTGAGCCGGGCCCTCTGACATGGAATTAAGTCATCATGTGACCATAAGAAACAATAAGAAAAACAATAAGTGTGAGTCCTCCTCGAATCAAAAGGGGCAATTTGTAGCTAGATGTTTTGATGCAATAAAAGATGATCAGATAGAAAGGCAAGGTTTCCTTTGTCCCCTTTTAGATTTGGTGTCCCTTGTCTTTTGGTTCTGTGTACAGGGCACACAGATAGACACAGTGCTCAGAGGACAGCATTGATTCGATACAGGCTGCTGGGTGTCTACCATCCACTCTGCCACTCTTCCCCCCAGCATCAGGTCTCATTGGACACACCACAACACTAATTTTCCCATTTCTCACTTGCCATGTTTGATGTTTCCCGTCAGCGTTGCTGCCTCCACGGTGTCAAGGTGACTACTACGGAACGCATCCCAGATGGTCCTACTAGGTTCACTCACGTGTGGGTAGTCTTTTCCTATGGATCTTCTCTTGACCACACAGGGTGGGTAAACTCCCACCTGTCATTGTAGATCTGGATTATCCCATGGTATGAGCCTCTTTCCCGGTGAGCGAGCCGTCCTGTCTTCCTACCCTAAACTGAGTTAGCAGTGGAGCACTGGGATCCACTTTTTAAATCCAGGACACCGCTCTTGGTCATCTCTGCTTGCCACAGAGGTTAGCTCTCGCTCTTCCTACTGCAGTTTGGGACAAAATATATCACACGTCAGAGGGGGACATTTTTGTGTACAACACTAATGAGCAATCCAATATTAATGTATAATGCTCTGCACTATTTTAGCATGGACCAGCTCTTACTACGTGTTCACGAAGGATAAATTCAGCCACGGGATTATACTATTTGTATAAGCACAGTATAGTCTAAGACACTCCTTCTAGCGGCTGGTCCTCCATTTATAGTTGACCAGACAACACTCTCATGGGTGAGTCACACTCGCTAAGTCCCGGTTATAGGGTTTCAGCCAAGACTAATTTCATGAAATTGATTCTTAGCTGAAAGCCAAGGTTCAGCACTTTGTCTGAGTAAGGACAAACGTATCACATTTTAGGGAAGACCCAGATGCAGACGGTGTCGAAGTAACAAAAGTTTATTACTAGAACAGGTGCAGGCAAAACGACAGGTCAAAGGCAGGCAGAGGTCCGTAATCCAGTGTGGCGGGACAAGGTACAGGACAACAGGCAGGCAGGCTCAGGGCAGGCAGAATGGTTCAAACCGGGAAAACTAGAAAACCGCTGGTAGGCTTGACGAACAAAGCGAACTGGCAACAGACGAAGAGAGAACACAGGTATAAATACACTTGGGATTATGGGGAAGATGGGTGACACCTGGAGGGGGTGGAGTATATCACAAAGACAGGTGAAACAGATCGGGGTGTGACAGAACTATAGATACTCAATACTCCTTTTGTGTGCTTTTTACACATTCACCCTCAATCTCCCCTGTGGTTTTCTGCTCAAGTCAGTGGCCAGACCATAGTTATTACAATGCTGCTCTTCTTCTTTAGCTCTTTATCCAACAAATAATTTAACCAGAAAACTGAAAACCAGTAACACTTCTCTTTTGGTTCCACAGTTTCACAACTGATGCATTTTAATGTTTTTTTTTTAATGTAGAAATTACAGTGCACTAGCTTCTAACAATAGTAATTAAGTTATGTTCTTACCTTACCCCTCAAAGTCTTCTAACTTCAAATACATCAATTGTCTCTGGATCTGTCTTCACCAGAATCTTTTCACTTTCCCTATCTTTTACATTGGTTTTTATAACCCCTTTTTACCCAAGCCCATAACTCTTTTGACTACAGACACACAAGAGAATCCTCCCCCTTACACTTGACATTTAAGAAAAGTTAAATAACACATGGTCTCCTTTACACGTGATGTCAGGTAACACATTGGTTCCTTCATAGGTGACAACAATCTGTGGTGCCATCAACTTCATGGCCCATGTGCCATCAAGCAACTCTATCAACTCCATCCCGGGGGCCGTGATCTGACGGTGGTGTCACCATATGAGATGAACCTCAGCCTCTGCGGAAGAGGAACCTCTGCATACATTCTATCGTCATTTCCTCGCTGCCTTTGAGTGGGTTTCTCTGTTCCCCAGCTGCCTGTGGTTGAGGCCTCTTCCTGTCTTTTTGCCGCTTCTTCTTGATCTTCCTTGTCTCAGTGTTACCAGTTCTCTCTGGAGACTGGAGGAGTCATCAAGTCATATTAACTAGGCTCATTCACAACAGCAGTAATTCTAACGTCCGGATGAGATGTCAACTGTGGTGAATGTTTATCTTCGATTGAAAATGTTGTTTGGTTGTTTCCTTGTTTATGGAAATGCAGCTATTTGAATATTGTAATTTCATTGGTAATTACTTGGCTTCATTGTGAGTTAATTGCACTTCCTTAATATGCCAATGATAGACCATCAAACTGGCGGAGCTAAAACTTTAATGTTTATATGTTGTTTATGAGTTATCCTTATCAATTAAACATATTGTTTTTGTTCCATCAGCAACACTTGTAGATTCTGTCATTATTTCCGCACAACAAACGTGTTCCAGAGTGCGTCTGTGTTATAAAATAAGAGACTGCCACGGTCCAAATACTCTAGAGTTGGCTTAACAGTCTTAAAAGCAAATAAGTAATTAACAGAATTCGGAGGGTAACAGGGGATAAAATGAGTGATGCCATTAGGATGACTGGGAGAGAGGAAATACGTTTCAAAACCTTGGAGAGGAGATCTCTTGATTTAAATCCACTTTAAAGATAATATTTCATGGGTTAGATGCATGATGCTTCTCCTCGCTGTGTTGAGAGGGATGAGGGAGAAAATCCATCAGTGGGGTGTACGTAAGTCGGAACATAACAACCCCCTAGTCTCATGTGTAGATCTTCTCGCACTAAGATCATAGTAGCAGAACCAACATGTACACAAATAAATAGTATTTTTTATAAAGAATTTCACTAGCATTGCCGCAGGTCCTGGAGCTAAGAGGCTTTTGGATTTATTCAAGTAATCCCATCTGTAAGTACTCTTATATGCGACTCCTGTACGAGTAGTGTGATGCTAATGCCAAATAAGAGAATAAGGAGGCAACTAGCGGTGTAAAAATGTTTGCTTGGTTGAGAGTTGTTTTGGTTTAATGTGATCCTGTGAAACGTTTTTATTCACAGAGGACGTTTGATGTCATCCATCCTACGTACATATTAATTGCCTTGCATTCTGATTAGGGCTGTGGTGAAATGTTTAACTTAAAAAGCAATTAAATAAGCTTTTGTGAGAGAAGCGATTGCACCTATCTTCTTTAATGTTCCATCAAGTTTAAAGCCAGAAATTAGAAATTAGTGCACTCAGGCTATCCGGTAGGCCAAAGTTAGTTACTTTAAGGAGCAGTTCTCTCTGTGGGTCTAACCCAAAAAAATTCTGGAAATGGTTAAAGACCTGGAGAAAAACCCCTCCTCCTCACAGCTTCCCATGTCCCTTAATGTTGATGATGTGGTTGTTACTGACAAGAAGCACATGGCTGAGCTCTATAATCACCACTTCATTAAGTCAGGATTCCTATTTGACTCAGCCATGCCTCCCTGCCTGTCCAACATTTCCTCATCTCCCACCCATTCCAATGCGACTGGCCCCGACGCTTCTCCCTATTTTTACCCTTCCCCGTTACAAAGATTATCCCTGTCGGCAGTCACTGAGTCCGAGGTGCTAAAGGAGCTCCTTAAACTTGCCCCCCAAAAAACATCTGGGTCAGATGGTTTAGACCCTTTCTTCTTTAAGTTTGCTGCCTCTATCATCACCAAGCCCATCTCCGACCTTTTTAACGTGTCTCTACTTTCTGGGGAGGTCCCCACTGATTGGAAGTCAGCCAAGCTTCATCCTTTTTTAAAGGGGGAGATCAAGCAGATCCTAAACTTTATAGGCATATTTCTATTTTGCCCTGTTTATCAAAAGTGTTGGAAAAACTTGTCAATAATCAACTGACTGGCTATTCTTTCTGGTATGCTATCTGGTTTCCGCTCAGGTTATGGATATGTCACTGCAACCTTAAAGGTCCTCAATGATGTCTCTATTGTCCTTGATTCTAAGCAATGTTTTGCTGCTATTTTTATTGACTTGGCCAAATATTTTGACACGGTAGACCATTCCATTCTTGTGGGCCGGGTAATGAGTATTGGTGTCTCTGAGGGATCTTTGGCCTGGTTTGCTAACTACCTCTCTCAAAGAGTGCAATGTATAAAGTCAAAACATCTGCTGTCTCAGCCACACCTGTCACCAAGGGAGTACCACAAGGCTCGATCCTATGCCCCACGCTCTTCTCAATTTACATCAACATCATTGCTCAGGCAGTAGGAAGCTCTCTCCTCCATTTATATGCAGATGATACAGTCTCTATGGGGGTGCCACAGGGTTCAATTCTTGGACCGACTCTCTTCTCTGTATAGATCAATGATGTCGCTCTTGCTGCTGGTGAGTCTCTGATCCACCTCTACGTAGACGACACCATTCTGTATACTTCTGGCCCTTCTTTGGACACTGTGTTAACAACCCTCCAGGCAAGCTTCAATGCCATACAACTCTCCTTTCGTGGCCTCCAATTGCTATTAAATACAAGTAAAACTAAATGCATGCTCTTCAACCGATCGCTGCCTGCACCTGCCTGCCTGTCCAACATCACTACTCTGGACGGCTTTGACTTAGAATACGTGGACAACTACAAATACCTAGGTGTCTGGTTAGACTGTAAACACTCCTTCCAGACCCACATCAAACATCTCCAATCCAAAGTTAAATCTAGAATTGGCTTCCTATTTCGCAACAAAGCATCCTTCACTCATGCTACCAAACATACCCTTGTAAAACTGACCAACCTACCAATCCTCGACATCGGCGATGTCATTTACAAAATAGCCTCCAATACCCTACTCAACAAATTGGATGCAGTCTATCACAGTGCCATCCGTTTTGTCACCAAAGCCCCATATACTACCCACCATTGTGACCTGTATGCTCTCGTTGGCTGGCCCTCGCTTCATACTTGTCGCCAAACCCACTGGCTCCATGTCATCTACAAGACCCTGCTAGGTAAAGTCCCCCCTTATCTCAGCTCGCTGGTCACCATAGCATCACCACCTGTAGCACGCGCTCCAGCAGGTATATCTCTCTGGTCACCCCTAAAACCAATTCTTTCTTTGGCCGCCTCTCCTTCCAGTTCTTTGCTGCCCATGACTAGAACGAACTACAGCAATCTGTGAAACTGGAAAATCTCCCTCACTAGCTTTAAGCACCAGCTGTCAGAGCAGCTCACAGATTACTGCACCTGTACATAGCCCATCTATAATTTAGCCCAAACAACTACCTCGTTCACTACTGTATTTGTTTTATTTATTTATTTTGCTCCTTTGCACCCCATTATTTTTATTTCTACTTTGCACATTCTTCAACTGGAAATCTACCATTCCAGTGTTTTACTTGCTATATTGTATTTACTTTACCACCATTGCCTTTTTTTACCTTTACCTCCCTTATCTCACCTCATTTGCTCGCATCGTGTATATAGACTTATTTCTATTTTATTATTGACTGTATGTTTGTTTTACTCCATGTTGTATGTGTCGAACTGCTTTGCTTTATCTTGGCCAGGTCGCAATTGTAAATGAGAACTTGTTCTCAACTTGCCTACCTGGTTAAATAAAGGTGAAATAAATAAATAAAAATTACACTCAATTGGCTCCTACCCGGATTTTGTGTTAAATGCTCTACAACAAAGCTTTCTTAGTGTCCCAAAAACTTTCTCTACCCTTAACCTTGTTCTGAACACCTCCAAAACAAAGGTAACATGGTTTGGTAAGAAGAATGTCCCTCTCCCCACAGGTGTGATTACTACCTCTGAGGGTTTAGAGCTTGAGGTAGTCACCCCATACAAGTATTTGGGAGAATGGCTAGATTGTACACTGTGTTTCTCTCAGCACATATCAAAGCTGCAGCCTAAATTAAATCTAGACTTGGTTTCCTCTATCGTAATCGCTCCTTTTTCACCCCAGCTGCCAAACTAACCCTGATAACCATCCTACCCATACTAGATCGGCAGGTAAGGGTGCTCTCGAGCGGCTAAATGTTCTTTACCATTCAGCCATCAGATTTGCCACCAATGCTCCTTACAGGACACCACTGGACTCTATACTCCTCTATAAACTGTTCATCTCTGTATACCAGTGGGTCTTGCGACTGGTATACAGAGATGAACAGTTTATAGAGGAGTATAGAGTCCAGTGATGTGTCCTGTTATTTATAAAAACCTTCTTAGGCCTCACTCCCCCCTATCTGAGATATCTACTGCAGCCCTCATACTCCACATACAACACCCATTCTGCCAGTCACATTCTGTTAACGGTCCCCAAAGCACACACATCGCTCGTCTTTTCAGTTTGTTGCAGCTAGCGACTGGAAAAGGCTGCAACAAACATTCAAACTGGACAGTTTTATCTCGATCTCTTCATTCAAAGACTCAGTCATAGACACTCTTACTGACAGTTGTGGCTGCTTCATGTGATGTATTTTTGTCTCTACCTTCTTGCCCTATGTTCTGTTGTCTGTGCCCAATAATGTTTGTACCATGTTTTGTGCTGCTACCATGTTGTCCTGCTGCCATGTTGTTTTGCTAACATGTTGTTGTCTTGTTGTGTTGCTGCCATGCTGTGTTGTCATGGGTTGCTGCCTTGCTATATTGTTGTCTTAGGTCTCTCTTTATGTAGTGTCGTGATGTGTGTTATGTCCTATATTATTATAATTAAATTATTTTTATCCCAGACATCCCCGCAGGAGGGTTTTTGCCTTTTGGTAGGCCATCATTGTAAATAAGAAATTGTTCTTAACTACTTGCCTAGTTAAATAAAGGTTAAATAAAAATAAATATAAATAAAATAAATGTGTGAGTGAGTGATCCAATATCGCAAATGTGACTTTGTTTTCTAGTCATATGTTTTTATTTGATAGCATCACATGATCAGTAAATTTGCAAATGAATAAGGAAGACATTACTTTCTAAAAGTGTGAATGGTTATGCAAATAAACTAGAGGTTAAAGGTAAATGGCTGGTAGGAAAATAAAAACTCATTTTATTTTCCTTGGCAGGGCCAATCACTGTTGCGTATAGGCAATTGTGAATCCAGAGATTGAGCTCAACTGCATGGCTATCTGAGGTACAGTGGGGAGGAAAATTACTTTCTTTAAATTACAGTGAAGTTTATAAATCAGTGATGATAAGGATGGTATGGACCAGCCAACTCCCCAGGGGCAAGAATGAACTGTTCCATCTCCCACAATATAAAGAAATGAAGTATTCTATTCAGTTTCTGCTGCAGATGCATATGTAGGATTATATTAAATCAGAAGATGAGGGAAAGGGAAAAGCTATGTGTGAAAACATTTAAATAAGAGAACTTCATATTGCTGTAGCTTCTGTACACTCTAAAAAATAAAGGTGCAAGTTGGAAGCAAATAAGGTTCTTGAGAGCGATGCCATATTTTAAGTTCTCTGAAAAAACATCAATGGGATGATTCGAACCATACAAGATTCCAAAACCAGACATAATTTGGCCCTCCAGGACCGGAATTCAATAGCCCTGCTATAGGGTTTTAAGACTTATTTGCATATTTCCCAGGGTGCCTTTAGAGTGTTTTTTTTGTTTGTTACCAGCACCACCATGATTGTGTTTGCTAGTGACAGAGACATGGATATAGCATTTATTTCATTTCAATCCTATGGCCTTCACCAAGTGAAATCCTATATGAATGTTGTTTTTATTTTTTTTATTTTTTTTATCTGTTTTAATAAATATTGACATGTATATATAAAATATGAATTTGGCATTTGGATCACTTCAAAGTGAGACAAATAAAAGTTTTACAATTTATAAGTACAACAGCTTTGTTTACACACTGGAAGTAAGATTTCTCCATGGCCAAAAGTACGTGGACTCCCCTTCAAATGAGTGGATTTCCAACAAGGAAAGGTGGCATTCTATGACGGTGCTACGTTGAAAGTCACTGAGCTTTTCAGTAAGGCCATTCTACTGCAAATGTTTCTCTATAGAGATTGCATGGCTTTGTGCTCAATTTGATAAACCTGTCAGTAACGGGTGTGGCTGAAATAATCCACTAATTTGAAGGGCTTTCCACATAGTTTTGTATATATAGTGTATATTTTTTCTTATAGTGTATATTCTTTCATTCTAGCCTGAGCGCAAACCCTCATTATGTCATTCTACATTAATTAAAATCGACATAATAATTCACATTTCCTGTTGCTTCTGGATTATTTTCCCGCTGTAGCAAACTGGCTCAAATTAAGATCCTACATCTGTAGCATGCAATTCCCATAGGTGCAGTTGAGTCATAGGCAAGCAATTGATACTCATGGGCCACATGTTCTCTCTATTTTGTCAATGTTTTAGATTTAAAAAGAAAACATGCAAGATAAACATAATGAATGCCAAGAGATCCAAACAATGCAAAGATGTTTTAATTTGGTTGTCATTGATATTTGTAATGCTGTTTACTCTACTCTCAACATTTGGGGGTGGATGACACCCATTGCTTGAACAGATGGGGTGCCTTTGAAAATGCACCCTAATCCCTACATAGTGTACTGCTTTTGACCAGGTCCTATGGACGCAGCTCTAGTTTTTGTGTCTGTCTAGAGATCAATTAAGGCACAAGGTTAGGAGTGAACAGGCTCACAGTAAGTGATGCAATTACAGTGTCTCCACAAGTACATTTATCACCAATTAAAACAAATGGACTTTGCACGTGTGTTATAGTCAGCTACATTGCTTTCCAATGGATCTTCATCAACTGTTAATTCGACTTTGTTAAAAAAGGAAAAAAAAAAAAAAAAAGAAGTCTTGGCAAAGATGTGCAGGGGCCTGATCTAGTATGGTCAGACAAAATATGGTTATAATGAGTTACCCTATCGAGTTCTTCAATTGCAAGAGGGGAAAGTATTTCTGAAAGGATACACCCAGATGGCTAAATAAAGCTACACTACTGTTCAAATGTTTGGGGTCACTTAGAAATGTCCATGTTTTCCATGAACACACATATGAAATGAGTTGCAAAATGAATAGGAAAAATAGTCAAGACGTTGACAAGGTTATAAATAATGATTTTTAATTGAAACAATAGCTGTGTCCTTCAAACTTTGCTTTCGTCAAAGAATACTCCATTTACAGCAATTACAGCCTTGCAGACCTTCAGCATTCTAGTTGTCAGTTTGTTGAAGTAATCAAAAGAGATTCCATCCCATGCTTCCTGAAGTACCTCCATCAATTGGATCGGCTTGATGGGCACTTTTTACGCACCCACAACAGCTGCACCCACAACAGTCAAGCTGCACCCACAACAGCTCAATAAGGTTGAGATCCAGTGACTGTGCTGGCCACTCCATTATAGACAGAATATCAGCTGACTGCTTCTTCCCAAAATAGTAGTTAGAGCGTTGTACTAGCAACCAAAAGGTTGCAAGTTCAAATCCCCGAGCTGACAAGGTACAAATCTGTCGTTCTGCCCCTGAACAAGGCAGTTAACCCACTGTTCCTAGGCTGTCCTTGAAAATAAGAATTTGTTCTTAACTGACTTGCCTAGGTATTAAATAAAGGTTTAAAAAAAAGTTTGGAGCTGTTGCCATGTTGTAGGAGGAAATTGGCTCCAATTAAATGCTGTCCACAGGGTATGGCATGGAGTGATAGCCTTCCTTCTTCAAGATCCCTTTAACCCTGTACACATCTCCCACCTTACCACCACCAAAGCACACCCAGACCATCACATTGCCTCCACCATGCTTGACAGATGGCGTCAAGCACTCCTCCAGCATCTTTTCATTTTTTCTGCGTCTCACGGATGTTCTTCTTTGTGATCCAAACACATCAATCTTAGATTTGTCTGTCCATAACACTTTTTTCCAATCTTCCTCTGTCCAGTGTCTGTGTTCTTTTGCCCATCTTAATCTTTTCTTTTTATTGACCAGTCTGAGATATGGCTTTTTCTTTGCAACCCTTGAAGACCAGCATCCTGGATTCACCTCTTCACTGTTGATGTTGAGACTGGTGTTTTGCGGGTACTATTTAATGAAGCTGCCAGTTGAGGACTTGTGAGGCATCTGTTTCTCAAACTAGAAACTTGAATGTACCAGCACTCTTCCTCAGTTGTGCCTTGGGGTCTCCCACTCCTCTTTCTATTCTGGTTAGAGACAGTTTGCGCTGTTCTGTGAAGGGTGTTGTATGAGATCTTCAGAGATCTTCAGTTTCTTGGCAATTTCTCACATGGAATAGCCTTCATTTCTCAGAACAAGAATGGACTGACGAGATTCAGAAGAAAGTTCTTTGTTTCTGTCCATTTTGAGCCTGTAATCGAACCCACAAATGTTGATGCTCCAGATACTCAACTAGTCTGAAGAAGGCCAGTTTTATTGCTTCTTTAATCAGACAAAAGTTTTCAGCTGTGCTCACATAATTGTAAATGGTTTTTCTAATGATCAATTAGCCTTTAAAAATTATAAACTTGGATTAGTTAACACAACGTGTCATTGGAACACAGGAGGGATGGTTGTACGCCTATGTAGACATTCCATAAAAAATCTGCAGTTTCCAGCTACAATAGTCATTTACAACATTAACAATGTCTACCCTGTATTTCTGATTAATTTGATGTTATTTTAATGGACAATTTTTAAAATTTTCTTTCAAAAACAAGGACATTTCTAAGTGACCCCAAACTTTTGAACGATAGTGTATCTGAACAACCCAACATATGGAAAATCATATTTCTAAATCTCACAGTATCTGGAAATGGTGAATTACTACCACCATGGATATATGTACATTTCACCAAGCTATTGAAATGCAGTATAGTATAAACTAGAGATGGCAAGGGAAAAATATATCCAAATGCTTTATGGTCGATATCAGTTCTGCCTGCCTTAACCGTTGAGGAGGTGATAAGGGGCCGGGTATCTAACAAATACATTCAACACAGTCACTCCTGTCTGAAGTTTGTTGTTCCCATAGTGGAGCCACATAAAGCATTAGTGACTGGAGAAGGTTGAGGAGAATTGATGGCGAAAGGGGTTTTATAGGTCAAGATTCACAACCTGACACCTCTACTCCACTGTTCAGGGTGAAGGTGTCATCATTTCAGACCCAACCGGGCCCTATTAATTTACACTTCTTCACAGGGATGTGTTGCCAAAGAAAAATGCAGCCAATAATATGGATGTGTGGTTACTCCTAACATGGATGTGTGGTAACTCCTAACAACTCTTCTCGAGTCGGATACATGGGACATCTGATTGGGTATGTGTGCATGTGAACATTTCATGTGAGAGTATTGGATAATAATGTTCCTACTATAAATTATGCTGAGAATGCTCAGTGGCAGTGGGCAATTGGTATAGTGAACATTTAGAAAGAAAGTATTTGGGATTCCATAGTCACCTTTAACCCCTAGCTACTCATCTAATCTCAGAACTGTGTGGCACAGAAAAGAATGAGCAATAAAACAGAGGTGAAGAAAGAATATGTTTGCTTTGCATTAACTCTACAAATTTACAAGCATAAAGCTCTTACTTGTTCCAAAGTGCTTTCTTCTTTGCCGAGGAAAACATTTCGGTGGATCTTATCAAAGTCCGTGTTATGTATTTATCATTTTCTGTCCCCTCTATGCCCACTGTCAGGATACGCCATTATCTTAGAAGTTGTTTGCAGGCAGCCTTTACTCTGGACAGGGGTTGCATCTAAAATGACATCCTATTCCCTATATGATGCTAAACCTTAGGAAAAGGAATAGAGCTCCGTTTGGGACACAAACCTATTCAATTGGCAAAAAATAGAGAAAAAGTAGTGGGAGAGATTTGGAGTATTGTTTCTGTGGGTTGTACTGTATTTAATTGCATACCATTTTACTGTACTCCATATTACTTAGGATGTTACTGTCAGATTGGCATCTCTCATAAGAGCTAGCTATATATCTAACAATAGCTAGAAATAAAAAATATTTTTTGATACAGTTGAGACAATAACATACAGTTGAAGTCAGAAGTTTACATAAACTTGTTTTTTCAACCACTCCACAAATGTCTTGTTAATTAACAAACTATAGTTTTGGCAAGTCGGTTAGGACATCTACTTTGTACATGACGCAAGTCATTTTTCCAACAATTGTTTACAGATTGATTATTCACTTATAATGCACCGTATCACAATTCCAGTAGGTCAGAAGTTTACATACACTAAGTGGACTGTGCCATTAAACAGCTTGGACAATTCCTGAACATTGTCATGGCTTTAGAAGCTTCTGATAGGCTAATTGACATCATTTGAGTCAATTGGAGGTGTACCTGTGGATGTATTTCAAGGCCTACCTTCAAACTCAGTGCCTCTTTGTTTGACATCATGGGAAAATCAAAAGAAATCAGCCAAGACCTTAGAAAAAAAAATTGTAGACCTCCACAAGTCTGATTCATCCTTGGGAGCAATTTCCAAACGCCTGAAGGTATCACCTTCATCTCTACAAACAATAGTACGCAAGTATAAACACCATGGGACCACGCAGCCATCATACTGCTCAGGAAAGAGACGCATTCTGTCTCCTAGAGATGAATGTACTTTGGGGCGAAAAGTGTAAATCAATCCCAGAACAACAGAAAAGGACCTTGTGAAGATGCTGAAGGAAACGGGTACAAAAGTATTTATATCCACAGTAAAACCAGTCCTATATCGACATAACCTGAAAGGCCGGTCAGCAAGGAAGAAGCCACTGCTAAAAAAACGCCCTAAAAAAGCCAGACTCCGGTTTGGAACTGCACATGGGGACAAAGATCGTACTTTTTGGAGGAATGTTCTCTGGTCTGTTGAAACAAAAATAGAACTGTTTGGCCATAATGACCATCGTTATGTTTGGAGGAAAAAGGGGGAGGCTTGCAAGCCGAAGAACACTTTCCCAACCATGAAGCACGGGGGTGACAGCATCATGTTGTGGGGGTGCTTTGCTAAAGGAGGGACTGGTGCACTTCACAAAATAGATGTCATAAAGTAGAAGGAAAATGATGTGGATATATTGAAGCAATATCGCAAGACATCAGTTAAAGCTTGGTCGCAAATGAGTCTTCCAAATGGACAATGACCCCAAGCATACTTGTGGTAAAATAAGTTGTGGTAAAATGGCTTAAGGAGAACAATGTCAAGGTATTGGAGAGGCCATCACAAAGCCCTGACCTCAATCTTATAGAAAACTTTTGGGCAGAACTGAAAAAGCATGTGCAAGCAAGGAGGCCTACAACACACTTGACTCAGTTACACCAGCTCTGTCATGAGGAATGTGCCAAAATTCACCCAACTTATTGTGGGAAGCTTGTGGAAGGCTACCTGAAACGTTTGACCCAAGTTAAACAATTTAAAGGAAATGATACCAATTACTAATTGAGTGTATGTAAACTTCTGACCCACTGGGAATATGATGAAAGCAATAAAAGCTGAAATCAATCATTCTCTCTACTATTATTCTGACATTTCCCATTCTTAAAATGAAGTACTGATCTTATGTGACCTAAAATAGGGAATTTTTACGTGGATTAAATGTCAGGAATTGTGAAAAACGGAGTTTAAATGTATTTGGCTAAGGTGTATGTGAACTTCCGACTTCAAATGTAACTAGTCTATGCATTTTCCAAGACACAACATAAACCAACTGTATTGACTGTCAATTCGACATTTCATCTTGTAAATATGTGGGATTCAGTTCAGTGGATTCAGTTCCAGTTTCCTAGACAATGTTGACATGATTTGTGTTGGCTGTGTGTCATTCTCCATGCAGGGATTATGCTGTGTGGTTGTCATATCAAATTGCAACACCAGAATTAAACAGCACAACTACAGAGGAATAGCTTCCCATTCAGATAATCATCACCTAACATGTCTACCTACATGGGACAACGTTAAACAAGATTCTAAGGTAGTGACACGAATGTACTATAAGCTTGTTAAAGTAGACATAAACATGACATAATATTATGTGAAGGGAGATAGTTTTTCTGTGACTAAAACATCACCCATAATATTGTTTCTCTCATGTCAAACTACCAGAAAGTCTGAAAAGACAGACTGTGTGGGCAGGGAGATAGTAGGCACTCATTTTTCTTTGAAAAAGCCTATGTCAAGCAACATGGATGAAGTGAGTCGTGTTGGAGTAAGATTGTATCAAGCAAATTTACTGATACACAAAGTATTTTAAACAACATTGAAATTGCATCCAACATCAAATCCTGTCATATCATGTCATGGTTTCACAATTTATTTTTTCCCCCAACTGTTTGGTTATTGTACCACTACCAATACAGACAAAACATGTCCTGTATAAATTATCTAGCAAGCCCAATGGAATTTTCAGCACTATTTATTAAGGTATCTAGCTAGTTCATCTTACAAGGTGGGGTATGGGTACTTTTCATATTAAAAAATGAATTTGTATGAATTTCTTCTTCTTCTATTATATAATGGCAGTCCATAAACAAACGTTTTTAAGGTGCATGCTGCCTTCTACTGTGCCGGAGTGTGTGATCAATCAAGGTCTGCCTCATTCTGCAAAAAATAACTACTAACTTCTACCACCCCCACCCCCCAAAACATCCCTCCCAAGCCCCCGATCCATTCAACTTCATCTGTATCGTGCTGAAACAATCCACCTTTAGGATTATTCAGCAAGTCAATAACCCTTTCGACAGTAACGTCTGTCGACAGTAACGTCTCAATAACTATTTTGACATATCCACTATAGCCTTCAACCTGTAATTTCTGCTTTCCCTAACAAGAGTCGTGTTGATAACCTTACCAATGAAAGCTATGAAGTTAACTTTATTCACCAGTCCTTTGACACAGCACATTCATGATCGCAAGATTTCTGAACAGGCCTCGAAACCATGCCAGGCCCAGCAGAAGCACCAGCCCCAACAGCAGGTCCACTTAGCACAGGAGCAGACATGGAAGCTCCATCAGTCCACACTGCAGTTCCACCAATCTGTTTTACAGCCTCTGCATATGATAGATCATGACTGATTCTATATCTCTGAGCCTCTCTAGCCTCTCTCTGCACCTGGCATCCATCAAATGCTGCACTATGTCCCCAATTACAAAACTTAACCTTCACATTGCTCCCACATTCACCGTAATCATGTTCCCCTCCACACAGTTGGTACATCTTTTCTTTCCTTTACACTGAACAGATAAATGTCCCATTATTTGGCATTTAAAACACTGCAATGGGGATGGGACAAATTCTCTGACATTGAAACTAAGAAATCCTATCTGTACTTTTCCAGGCAAAACCTTCTCAAACCTCAGCAGTACTGATAATCTTTCACTTCCCTGCCCCTCTTTCCTACTGATCAACATTTTGGCCTCAATCACTCTAGATCCCTTCACATTTTCTTTAATATCATCTATGGACATACAGTGGATATTGGGTCCCCAGTGATAGCTTCCTTCAACCTAGCATAAGCACCAGGTACTTGGCTTCCTCCCATTAAGCTTTTCCATTATCAGAATCTTCCCTTGCTGAGCCTGGCTACCACAAAATATTAGCAATCTACATTTTCCAATGAACCAGGCTAGTTTGACTTCACCTATCTCTTACTCTACAGCATTGGTTAATCAGATAGGATGTGAATGAGGCCCTGTGGTCTCATCAAACACCATCACCACTTTCCACTCCGACACATTATTACTCTTGCTTCCTACCTTGGCTCTCTTTATGCTTTCTTTAATAGACGCTCCACTGCATTCTGTATTATGATCTCTCTTCTTCCTATGTCTTTCCACGACAGACCATTCAGATCCTTGACCGTCCTCCTCCTGCTCTATATCATCAGAACTACCACCCATATTTTTCCAGCACAGCTGTTGCTTTACCAACCTTTTCTCCACGCGCTCCACTTCGTCCACACTACTTTCCATTTCCAAACCGAGCCCATTGTACATTGATACACTAACTACCGGTAGGAACAAAACCACAGAAGTTGGGCGGACTGCAATGTCATCTGTGGTTTGCCTTCGTATAAATATTCCATTTGGCATGTCTCTTAAAGTAATGACATGACAATTGCATCTGAGTTTTGTGCAACCCTTTCCACGCTTTGGTTCCATGCTGGCTGAAGACCTAGCTAGCCTGTTACTAGTGTCATAACGTTAGCTAAAACTAAACACAGATGAAAGTGTAAACCTCTACGTATCTTTGCCTTTGATGGATACACACTGACATACTGCAGTTAAATTTCGGCAGCAGTAGACTAGATACTTACACTATAAAAAAAACATAACTGTTTTTACGGTAACTTGCTTTCCTTACAGTAATGTACTATTCAACCAAAGTTTCTTTGGAATTTATGGTAACATACTGTACCTTTTTTTACACTACCTTTAAGCTGCCATTAAGTTACCATAAATAAAGTTACAGTTTTTACAGTGTAGCTACAGTATGTAAACCACGCCCTCTGCATGCGCACCTTTTGCAATGTTGGTTACAAGGCAGTACTTAAATTAGGTAAGAGAATAAGACGTTACCATTGGTGTATTCAAATGTGGCTTTTAGTGATGTCACAAATAGCTCTTAATAATCCCGCCTCCATCCCACCTCCTGAATCAAAATGTTTGACATCAAGTGATTGACATGGGGGAGGGGGCCAGTAATTTTATGATCAAACTTAATCAATCAAGAATATAGTCCTGCATGGGTGAGTTTTTTGGAGCTGCACCCGTACTACGCCAGCCTCAACAATTCTGAGCCTCACCTGATACCCGACATCAGGACAGAGTTTTCTCCGCAGCCCGAGCCACCTGCAAAGAATTGTTCAGAGAGCCGATCTGTGACACACCAAATAACATTTTTTTAATGTAATTGTTTTTATGACTCTGGAGTAGGAGACTATTATCCCACTCCTTGCATGAATTAAGTTGTCTGCATATCTATTCAACATTTGGATAAAAGTAACCCAATGCCATGAATACAATGAGAGGTAGCACATTGACAACTAAAATAGCTCAGAAAATAAGGGGCTACTAATTTGCCTTCTTACCTAATGAAAGTCTGTAGACGACAAAACAAAACCCTAACATTCAATATTGTTTAGATCATCAAATAGTTTCGTTGAAAAAAACTATTCCCAGAATCGATTATAGCCTGCAAAAATAGATGTATTTACTATGCTGTAGGCCAATACAAACTTTTACCAGTTGCACCGGTTTAAACTTGATATGGCCTGCAAAGCCTTTGGTCTAAATCTGGGATTGGCTCATGAATCAATTTACACCAAAAAACAAAACCCACATTATTTTTTTTGGGGGGGGGGACTCAGACGGGGTCTCAACTTTCTGTCGCTAGTTAGAATAGTAGAATACACAAGGTGCCATGTAGAATATGCAGGGGGGGTGGTCATAAGGAGGTCAGATTTATGTGTGGCCCCCATCAAAGTTGCCAATCATTTGTGTTAATGAACGAAATCCTGAGTTAACGTAATGATTAACTGGTAATAAACTGAATATCATAAACAAATACCTACTTGCACTTTTCACAGGCAGTGTATCATTCTACCGGGTTGTTGTCGATGTCCACATTGATTCCAAAATCCTTCCAAACCAGGGATTTCACTCGCACAGCACCTGTTTCCACAATGGTGTATTTCATAACCTTTTCTTTTTATCTATCCAGTTCGTTAGGCTAGGCTAGCCAGAGAAAATAGGGGAATTATGCTCAATTTACCAGGTGGATAATAATCCCTATGTGTGATTATTCTGATGAAGGCCATTTAAGGCTGAAATGTTGATCTTTTAACCTAGTTTAAATAAAACATTGAATTTTTAATGCTGAGCAAGAGTTGCTCCTTTTCAATCAATTGGGGGGGATGAAGCATACTTTTCAGCACCACACAAATAATGCACAGTTCCCTGATCCACTGCCTGGTAGCCTATAATACATTATGTCTGCCTCACCACTCACAGACTGGAATTTGTAACAGAATAAATAATAAAACATGTACAGTTGAAGTCGGAGGTTTACATACACCTTTGCCAAGTAGATTTAAGCTCAGTTTTTCAAAATTCCTGACATTTAATCCTAGTAAAAATCCCTGTTTTAGGTCAGTTAGGATCACCACTTTATTTTAAGAATGTGAAATGTCAGAATAATAGTAGAGAGAATTATTTATTTCAGCTTTTATTGCTTTCATCACATTCCCAGTGGGTCAGAAGTTTATATATACTCAATTAGTATTTGGTAACATTGCCTTTAATTTGTTTAACTTGGGTCAAACGTTTCAGGTAGCCTTCCACAAGCTTCCCAGAACAAGTTGGGTGAATTTTGGCCTACTCCACACGACAGAGCAAGTGTAACTGAGTCAGGTTTGATGTAGGCCTCCTTGCTCGCACATGCTTTTCAGTTCTGCACACAACTGTTCTATAGGATTGAGGTCAGGGCTTTGTGATGGCCATTCCAATTCCTTGACATTATTGTCCTTAAGTCATTTTGCCACAATTTGGAAGTATGCTTGGGGTCATTGTCCAATTGGAAGACTCATTTGCGACCAAGCTTTAACCTCCTGACTGATGTCTTGAGATGTTGCTTCAATATATCCACGTCAATTTCCTTCCTCATGATGACATCTAGATTGTGAAGTGCACCAGTCTCTCCTGTAGAAAAGCACCCCCACAACATGATGCTGCCATCCCCATGCTTCACGGTTGGGATGGTGTTCTTCGGCTTGCAAGATTTCCCCTTTTTCCTCCAAACACAATGATGGTCATTATGGCCAAACAGTTCTATTTTTGTTTCATCAGACATTTCTACAAAAAGTACGATCTTTGTCCCCCCATGTGCAGTTGCGAACTGGAGTCTGGCTTTTTTATGGCGGTTTTGAGCAGTGGCTTCTTCCTTGCTGAGCGGCCTTTCAGGTTATGTTGATATAGGACTTGTTTAACTGTGAATATAGATACTTTTGTACCTGTTTCCTCCAGCATCGTCACAAGGTCTTTTGCTGTTGCTCTGGGATTGATTTGCACTTTTCGTACCAAAGTACATTCATCTCTAGGAAACGGAACGTGTCTCCTTCCTGAGCGGTATGACAGCTGCATGGTCCCATGGTGTTTATACTTGTGTACTATTGTTTGTACAGATGAATGTGGTACCTTCAGGCATTTGGAAATTGCTCCCAAGGATGAACCAGACTTGTGGTCTTGGCTGATTTCTTTTGATTTTCCCATGATGTCAAGCAAAGAGGCACTGAGTTTGAAGGTAGGCCTTGAAATACAACCATAGGTACACCTCCAATTGACTCAAATGATGTCAATTAGCCTATCAGAAGCTTGACATCATTTTATGGAATTTTCCAAGCTGTTTAAAGGCACAGTCAACCTTGTGTTTGTAAACCTCTGACCCACTGGAATTGCGATACAGTGAATTATAAGTGAAATAATCTGTCTGTAAACAATTGTTGGAAAAATGACTTGTGTCATGCACAGAGTAGATGTCCTAACCGACTTGCCAAAACTATAGTTTGTTAAAAAGACATTTTTGGAGTGGTTGAAAAACCAATTTTAATGACCCCAACCTAAGTGTATGTAAACTTCCTGACTTCAACTGTATATTGATTTAATTGTTCTGAACCGCAAACCGAACCGCAGGCCAGCTGATTTGTTTGTGGGTCAACCGACCCGTTGTATATCCGACCCGATACATGACTGTAATGTAGAAGAAACAGTAATTTTCCATACTTTGTTGTCCTGCTTGATATGGTTTCATCCAAATATCATCAAATTTCACGAAAAACCTGATTTTGACTGTTTGGGACCTTGAAATTAAATATTCATAACACTCTCCCTTCGTATGGTTAATATCTTTAGCAATATTTACATCAGAATTTCTGGTAGATTCCATTGCGTGCCTTCGATGTGTGGAAAACTAGGAATGTGTCTCAAATGGCACCATATTCCTTACACAGTAGTGGTGCGCAGGTCAGTTGTTTGTTCACCCACACCAGCCCGCAATTGATAATAACCCATCCGCAACTGCCTGACAATATGTGATAATGTCCAAATCTGAGGCCTGCACCTTACCCTAACCCGCTAATATATAAAATGACGTTTAGGCTACAGTCAGAAACGGCTGATTTATTTTTTGACAGAGGGTACAGGATTTTGTTTGCCCTGATTTCGATATGTTTCTACTAGAATTTTTTTAAATTCAACTTGTCTATTATTAGATACCTGTAGCTTCTCTTCTGTCATTATACATTGCATTCGGAAAGTAGTCAGACCCCTTGACCTTTTATAGGCTTATTCTAAAATTGATTAATACGTTTTTTTTCGTCATCAATGTACACATAATACAACAAATCAAAAACATTTTTACACATATTTTTTTTAAGTATTGAAAAAAAATGGAAATATTAGATTTACGTAAGTATTCAGACCCTTTACTCAGTACTTTGGTGAAACACCTTTGGCAGCAATTACAGCCTTGAGTCTTCTTGGTTATGATGCTACAAGCTTGGCACACCTGTATTTGGGGAGTTTCTCCCATTCTTCTCTGCAGATCCTCTCAAGCTCTGTGAGGTTGGATGGGAGCGTCACTGCACAGCTATTTTCAGGGATATTCGATCAGGTTCAAGTCCAGGCAATGGCTGGGCCACTCAAGAAAATTCAAAGACGTCTTCTGAAGCTGTGTGCTTAGTGTCATTATCCTGTTGGAAGCTGAACCTTCGCCCCTGTCTGAGGTCCTGAGCGCTCTGGAGCAGGTTTTTATCAAGAATCTCTGTGTACTTTGCTCCATTCATCTTTCCCTCAATCCTGACAGGTTTTCCAGTCTGACGTTGAAAAACATCCCCAGGGCATGATGCTGCCACCACCTTGCTTCACCATAGGGATGTGATGCTTGGCATTCAGGCCAGATTAAATCTTGGTTTAATCAGAACAGATAATCTTGTTTCTCATGGTCTGAGAGCCCTTTAGGTGCCTTTTGGCCATCTCCAAGCAGGCTCTCATGTGCCTTTTACTGAGGAGTGGCTTCCGTCTGACCACTCTACCATAAAGGCCTGATTGGTGGAATGCTGCAGAGATGGTTGTCCTTCTGGAATGTTCTCCACATAGGAACTCTGTCAGAGTTACCATTGGGTTCTTTGTCACCTCTCTGACCAAGGCCCGCTCTAGGAAGATTATTTTATTGTTCCAAACTTCTTCCATTTAAGAATGATGGAGGCCACTGTGTTCTTGGGACCTTCAATGCTGCAGAAATTTTTTGGTATCCTTCCCCAGATCGGTGACTCAACACAATGCTGTTTCAGGCCTTCAACCTCATGGCTTCGTTTTGACTTTGACATGCACTGCCAGCTGTGGGACCTTATATAGACAGATGTGTGCCTGTCCAAATCATGTTCAATAAATGTGCAAATATATTTTTTTAACTGTTTTCGCTTTGTCATTATGGGGTATTGTGTGTAGATTGATGAAGATTTTTAAAAATGTATTAATCAATTTTAGGACAAGGCTGTAACACAACAAAATTTGGAAAAAGTCAAGGAGTCTGAATATTTTACAAATGTAATGTAGTTGGAGAGCAGTTCATGAGAAAGCAAACAGTTCCATTTCTTCTTGAGCTACGCTTGAAGATAGTATATAGCCTACCATTTAGGAGCGGGACAATTTGCAGGCAGAGACAAGTAAATGTGTAATACATTTTTATTGGAAAGGATAAGGCGCAACGCTCTCTCACCGTGGTATGCGCCCGTTGCACATTTTCCTTTTCAATTATTATAAAAAAAATTTAAATGCACCTCAACTCGCCTTGGTTGAGTTCTCGCCATTTCTTTCCATTATCAATTTTTATTTACAGACACTGTAGTGAACTAATCACTTAAGTTAACTTTCTTGGAAAGATAACTGCCACGTCATTCTCCGCCCATGCATAGACAGCCTATACTCTATTTCATTAAGACCACATATACAGGTGCACTTGATCTCGCACCCCAACTAGGAGAGGGGAGGTAGAATGCTGAGAGTATGTGATTAATATGCGACAAAGACAAGCTTTTAATGCAATAGGTAGGCCAAGTCAAACGCATACAATGCAGAAAGACCACCGCCCGCTCCCGCCCACAGCATGAAAAAGGCAGACTGCTCCGCAATGATCTCTGTCGGACCCTGTGGCATCCCTTGTAACGGGATTCTTCCTGTGAAGGAGAGGCGGACCAAAATGCAGAGTGGTTATAATTCATGGTTCTTAAATAATGAAACTATACATGAATAAACTACAAAACAAGAAACGTGAAAACCCAAAACAGTCCCGTGTGGTACAAACACTGACACAGGAGACAAACACCCACAAACAAACATTGAAACCCAGGCAACCTAAGTATGATTCTCAATCAGAGACAACTAATGACACCTGCCTCTGATTGAGAACCATACCAGGCCGAAACATAGAAATCCCCAAATCATAGAAAAACAAACAGACTGCCCACCCCAACTCACGCCCTGACCATACTAAATAATGACAAACCAAAGGAAATAAAGGTCAGAACGTGACAGTACCCCCCCCAAGGTGCGGACTCCGGCCGCAAAACCTTAACCTATAGGGGAGGGTCTGGGTGGGTGTCTATCCTCGGTGACGGCTCTGGCGCGGGACTTGGACCCCACAGTCTTTCTCCGCCTCATTGTCCGCCTCCGTGGCATCCTAAACACGGCGACCCTCACCGCTGACCTCTGACTGGGGACCCTAGAAATGGGTCCCGAATGGACGGGAGATTCCGGCAGCGCCGGGGTGAAGGATGACTCCGGCAGCGCCGGACAGGCGGGAGACTCCGGCAGCTCTGGACAGACAGGAGTACCTGTAGGCCTGGTGCGTGGTGTCGGCACTGGTGGTACTGGGCCGAGGACACGCCCCCCAGGGCGGGTGTGGGGTGCTGCCACCGGAGGGCTGATGCGTGGAGGTGGTACCGGATAGACCGGACCGTGCAGGCGCACTGGAGCTCTTGAGTACCGAGCCTGCCCAACCTTACCTGGTTGAATGCTCCCGGTCGCCCTGCCAGTGCGGCGAGGTGGAATAGCCCGCACTGGGCTATGCAGGCGAACCGGGGACACCATGCGCAAGGCTGGTGCCATGTAAGCCGGCCCAAGGAGACGCACTGGAGACCAAATGCGTAGAGCCGGCTTCATGGCACTTGGCTCGATGCCCACTCTAACCCGGCCGATACACGGAGCTGGTATGTACCGCACCGGGCTATGCACCCGCACTGGGGACACCGTGCGCTCTACAGCATAACACGGTGCCTGTCCGGTCTCTCTCGCCGTCCGGTAAGCACAGGAAGTTGGCGCAGGTCTCCTACCTGGCTTCGCCATACTTCCTGTGTTCCTCCCCCAAGAAATTTTTGGGGCTGACTCTCGGGCTTCCATCCACACCGCCGTGCTGCCTCCTCATACCAGCGCCTCTCCGCCTTTCACCGCCTCCAGCTCTTCTTTGGGGCGGCGATATTCTCCTGCCTGTGCCCAGCGTCCTTTTCCGTCCAACTCTTCCTCCCATGTCCAGTCCTCCTTGTGCTGCTCCTGCTGCCGCTGCCTGTCACCACGCCGCTTGGTCCTGTTTTGGTGGGTGGTTCTGTAACGGGATTCCTCCTGTGAAGGAGAGGCGGACCAAAATGCAGCGTGGTTATAATTCATGGTTCTTTAATAATGAAACTATACATGAATAAACTACAAAACAAGAAACGTGAAAACCCAAAACAGTCCCGTGTGGTACCGACACAGGAGACAAACACCCACAAACAAACAGTGAAACCCAGGCTACTTAAGTATGATTCTCAATCAGAGACAACTAATGACACCTGCCTCTGATTGAGAACCATACTAGGCCGAAACATAGAAATCCCCAAATCATAGAAAAACAAACATAGACTGCCCACCCAAACTCACAGCCTGACCATACTAAATAATGACAAAACAAAGGAAATAAAGGTCAGAACGTGACATCCCTATGATTTTTGTATGGTTCTTCAGAAACCCTAAAATGGTTTCCCTATGGCACTTGTCAAACTCGTTCCACGGAGGGCCGAGTTTTTGAAGGTTTTTGCTCCTCTGTTGTACTTCAATTGATGAATTAAAGTCACTTATTAGTAAGGATCTCCCCTCACCTGGTTATCTAGGTCTTACTTGTCTAGGTCTTACTTGAAAGGAAAAACATAAATCAGAGGACATTAGGTCCTCCATGGAATGAGCTTGACACCCCTGCTCTATGACATCGCTCTCAAGAACCTTATTTGGTTCCACCATGCAGCTTTATTTTTTACAGTGTAGCTACCTTACGCAGCCAAGGTGATTGAAAAATAAAACGTTTTAGTAATAAGAATATCCAGGACTTGGCAGGATTCTCATTTATTCATACCTGGCTGATGATCAAGCCAATGCAATGCCAGGCTGAAAATACCAATGGATCCTCACAGAATAGTTCATGGTTGAGAGCAATTAAATCAACAGCCCTGTGTGGGTTTGAAAGCTTACCTTATTTGTTTGAGTCAAAATACTGCACCCATTATCGTTCCTTGCCCTTTGAAACCTGCGGGAGACAGATGGGAGACGCACTGCACAGTATATCTGATCAACTGATCTATAGGAAGCCTGTATCGGTAATGCCACTGTAATGCCATTGTAATGCCATGAGATATCCCCTATGCACGAAGTACTAGCTTAGCGCAAGGTTCCTCATTGTGTTAAGATATCGAGCTCTATCCCAGATTCATTAGAGCAGATGCCCGGGGCTCTTACCATATGTGTAAGCTCATAAATCCAGATTAATTCACTCCTTGTGTCACTGTGGGCCATATGGTCAGATTTCGCAAAGGTCACTGTATACGAGCTGAGGTCTAAATCCTACAGGTCCTACTGGGAAAGAAGACGAGATCTGACTCAAATGAATACCTGTGCCATGTATTGAAGGCTGTGTGCTAAATGAGAAAGAGCACTTTCATCAGTAATGACTTTGATATCCACTCAGACAAAATATCTTTATCCAAGTGTGTGTGTGTGTGTGTGTGTGTGGGTGTCTTGCAATGCTTTATTATCATACATAACATGACAATCTGGTTTGTATGATAAACACTGTAAATGCATTCATTAATTGTGTACAGCTGTATTGTCACAGCAAGAGCATCAAAGGCCTTCAGTTGTGGTCATTCTCTGGTTCATTGACTGTCCACCTCTCATAGAAGATGACATTTCATGTGATTACCATGCGAAAGTCATCACCGAACATGAAAAAAGGTAAAGGCCAGCTATGTCTGGGCTGGCCAAACACCATCACTCACCTTTGCATGGACTCATCACTTTCACAGCGAAATAAAATTAGACGGAACCTATGGGTCTATATGTGCTCTGTATGAACTCTAAATATGTTTTCCCAAGGAGCTGGCTGGGCTGGTGAAATTGATAACCATAGAGTTCTTAGAGTCATTTGAAATTATCTTAGAGTCGTGTGTTGTGACAGATGCCTGGAGTATGGTCTTTACGTTAACACTTTGCAGCCCTGTGAAAAGAAGAGTGTTTCTATGATGTGCTGTACAGGGCTTTACTCAATCTGTATCACATTACAGATTGTGCGATAGAAATGTAAAGGTAATTTTCGATTGTGCCGGCATATCCACCGTTTACCATGAATGCACTCTCCGCTAACGCGGGAACATTGCCATTAAAATATTATCACGCTGTAACGCTGAACTTCCGTGATACGGATTGAATAGAGCCCTAGATGACAGGTTCATCATTTGTTGTTCACAGATGTCCATTTTTATTTTCTGGGCAGAGAATCATACGCTACTTATCTCCCATCTGGCATGGGGACTGCAAAGGAGACTGCAGAGGATTCTGGCAATAAGAGTCATTTCCTGTAAAAAGGAGAAAATTAGATAATAGTACACAAAGTACACTTTGTTGACTAAATGTGTATACACACTCTCAGAGATACTCAGAGGCCTATAGGTACACATGTACAAAGTAAAAAAGGGGCAGTATTATTATGGGAACATTGGCTTCTAGAACCTGTTTAGTGTTTGTTCTCTCAAAACAATAGAGTTGAATCACATTTACCCTTAATCTAGTACTGCTTAGCCCTGCATCCCAAATGGCGCCCTTATTCTCTGTATAGTGCATTACTTTTGACAGGAGCCCTAAGTACTATAAAGGATATAGGGAGCAAATTGGGGCACAAAGGGGAAGCACAATGAACAGGCAGACAGGCGTCCTTGTGTTGCCCAGAAGGCAGAGTGTCTGCACCTGCCAGGGCCCCATAGATAGTCCATTATCCTCCTGGAGGTGTGCTGGCTGGGACAGCGGCTTAGACCCTTCAGCCACCCTGGGACCTGGTGACACAGAATATCCTACTGCCAGGTGGACATTGTCATTGTATGGCTGCCTTATCTCCCCCAGGCCATTCCACTAGAAGACCACTGGAGTAGCATGGCGGTGGGGGGGCAGGTATCTGACTAGTGGTGGATATTCAGCAGCCTGATGGTCTGAGGGTAGAAACTATTGGCCAGTCTTCCAATTTCTGAAATGATGCTCCAGTACTGCCCACATCTGAAAGATTGAAGTGGGAAGAACAAGGCATGGCTTGGGTGGCTGGGGGTCCCTGATGATCTTCTTGGCCTTCCTGCGACACCTGGTCTGGTAGTAGGTGTCCTGTAGGATAAGCAGAATACACCCAGCACGTATCACCCTCTGAAGCGCTTTGCAGTCCACAGCAGTGGAGTTGCCGTGCCAGGCTGTGATGCAGCCAACAGTAGGCTCTCAATGGTGCTCCTGTAGAATACTATGAGGGCCTTCAGGGACAGGACACATTTCTTCAGCATCCTGATTTTAAAGAGTCACTGTTGTGCCTTTTTCACCATGGTGTCCATGTGGTTAGACCATTCAGCTTCTCTGAAATGTGTACACAGAGGAATTTTAAGTTATTGACCATCTCCACGTCGGCCCAGTTGATAAGAATAGCACCATGCCGTCAGAGTGCCTACCTCCTCTCTGTAGGCTGTCTCGTCATTGACATGTCGTCAGCGAACTTGATGATGGAGTTGGAACTGTGTGAGGCCACATAGTAGTGGGTAGTAGGAGGACTCTGAGTATGCACCCTTGTGGGGTCCCCATGTTGAGAATCAGTGTTCACAACCTGGAGGTGTCCGTCAGGAAGTCCAGGAACAATTTGCATATGAGTCCCTATTAGGACACCCTCACACTCAGGGAGCCTCACAGTCAAGGAGTTATCTAAGAGTTATCTAAGACTGTCCCAATATGGACACGGTACATTTGAAGTGACTTGCTAATGCTGTGTCATAAGGTTGGCCTCTTTGGGTATAGCAAGCCCATCCCCCTCTCCCTGCCTCCCCCATGCCTCCTTCAACTAGGTTGCTGTGCTCAGAGAGACCTCGTAAATTCCTGAGAAGACCCTGCCACATGGCCACACAGTAGAGAGAGAGAGTAGATTTTCATGGAGAACAAAGAAAATCATTCCACCTCACAGAACTTGAGGTACGAACAAATTTCATGTTCCGGAGAAAGTATAAAAGATCGGTGAAGAATCCAGCTACGAACTGGTCCGTTTGTCACAACTTGGGAAGCTCATGGGAGACGGTGTGGCCATATTATCATAACACTGTTTATATAATAGCCCTAGATATAAGGTTTACATCTAATTGTTGTATAAGATGAATGAGTGAGTATGATACTGTTTGCACAATTTTACAATGTGATTTTGGACTGTTTAATGAAGGAAAACTCAAAAAAGAAATTGGATGTGAACTAAATCAGAGGACTGCCCCTGAGCCCAGTTAGGGTCAGACATCCTGGGACAGCCTATTCTGCCATTCCAAATGGAAAACCCACTCGGGTTTTCGGTCAGTAGACCGAGCTTACCTCAATTACGAGATGGCTAAAGGTTGCAGACCATATTTTTCTCCATTAGGAGGACAAAGGTTGTAGACCATTGCTGAATCGTTTAACCATACCACGTGGTTAAACTCTTAGACTATCGATACCTACAGAATAAGAACAAGTCTTTGATATTGATTACTAGTCTGCAGCTAGGAATTCGGCATCATTGAACGCGAAGAACGACAACCGCCGAAACATCCATTCTATAACGAATGTCACTCTGAACAATCGCCTCTAACCCCAACAGTTTGAGAGAGACGGACAATTCTACAAAATAAATGACCTTTTCACCAGTGATCAAGATGACACACTGAGCGTATATATATATATATATATATATATATATATATATATATATATATATATATTGATTGCAATTGTTCCCGAATGAGTGAGCGTTCATGTGCAAAGGATTAGCATTTCAATTTTAATAATTATCACTTTGTAGTGACTTCTTAGTCGACCCCAACTTCACCTTTTGTCTAACAAGCCGCCATGCCGGTTTAGCCCACTAGGACACATTCTCCTATCATTACATTTACCTTATTTGTTTGTTTATGCATTTCTGTGAATTACATAGTTAGTAATAAATACATTATTTAAGACAATTGATGTATGGATGACTCATAGTGAAGACTGGGTTCGTGCAGATATCCAACAATTTACGACATTTGGAATGAGACTAACGTGAGGTAAAGTAAATATTTCATTAACTCCAAGACTAATTGATCAGATAAAATATCTGAAAAGTTTTTTTAGGAAATTATTACTTTGTAATCAGAATATTTTTCCTTGGTGCCCCGACTTCCTAGTTAATGAGTTACGTGATTAATCAGTTGATCGCGTAGTAACTAATTACAGAGAATCTTTAATAAAAACTATCAGACTTCAGTTAATGATAGTAAAGACACGACAGCTGTATGAACAGTCATTCTTTTTTGTGGTGTTATCTACACTGAAAAACACAGTATTAGCATCCATAGAACTAGACACATAATAAATATCACTCATCCAATTATGGCATATTTCTGAGGCCTAACAAAGACTGAACTCATTTAGATGTGTAAATGGTCTCTGGTCTCAGATAACAAAAGTGCTACTTTTTAATTTAAGATAAGACAAAGTAACACATTCTTATGTGAGCGTTTTGTGTTCTGTAGTGTAACTAAACTCCTTTTCAGGGCCCTGTCTTTCAAAGATAATTCAGAAAAGTCCATAAAACTTCACAGAGCTTCATTGTAAACGGTTTAAACACTGTTTCCCATTCTTGTTCAATGAACCATAAACAATTAATAAACATGCACCTGTGGAACGGTCGTTAACCTTTCTAGCGCAGGGGTTCCACTAGCTGAACAACTCAACAACATTCAACAACATTCCGCTGAAAAGAAATATCTAACTTTCACACATTAACCTCTTAAGTCGACCCCCTACTTTTTCGAACATTCTGTTAAAAATCGCCCAACATTTCAGCACCCTGCTACTCATGCCAGGAATATAGTATATGCATATGATTAGTATGTGTCACGCCCTGGTCTAAGTATTTTGTGTTTTCTTCATGTATTGGGTCAGGCCAGGGTGTGGCATAGAGTTTTTGTATTGTGGTGTGTTTTGTCTTGGGATTTTGGAATGTGTGTATAGTGGGCTGTCTGAAGTGGTTCTCAATCAGAGGCAGGTGTTTACCGTTGTCTCTGATTGGGAACCATATTTAGGCAGCCATATTCTTTGGTTGTATTGTGGGTGATTGTCCTGTGTGTCTTGATGTCCTGGTTAGAGGTTAGTAGACACTTGTATAGGCTGTTTTCGGTTTTCGTTTTGTAGTGTTTGTTTTGTTGTGTGTTACGTTGGTTTATTAAAGATGAATCACAATAGACACGCTGCAGTTTGGTCCGACTCTCCTTCACCATTAGAAAGCCGTTACAGTATGTGTGGATAGAAAACACTCAGACGTTTATAAAACTGGTTAACCTCTTGCCTCTACTTGGGACGCTTGCGTCCCAACTAGAGCTCTGGAAATGCAAATGCGCTACGCTAAATGCTAATAGTATTAGTTAAAACTCAAAAGTTCATTAAAATACACATGCAGGGTATCAAATTAAAGCTACACTCGTTGTGAATCCAGGCAACAAGTCAGATTTTTAAAATGCTTTTCGGCGACAGCATGAGAAGCTATTATCTGATAGCATGCACCAATACACTACAACAGAAAAGCACAGCAGGGGACGTAAACAAAATAATTAGCATTTCGGCGTTACACAAACCGCACAATAAAATAGAAAACAGTCATTACCTTTCACCATCTTCTTTGTTGGCACTCCTAGATGTCCCATAAACACTATTGGGTCTTTATTTAGATTAAATCGGGCCATATAAAGCCAAGATATCGTTATATGTAGACTGTGATAAACGAAAAAAACAGCGATTTCACAACGTAACGTCATTTTTTAAATTAAAAAAGTAGACCATAAACTTTCACAAAACACTTCGAAATACGTTTGTAATGCTACTTTAGGTATTAGTAAACGTTAATAAGCCGTAGGCGATGTAAATATCATTAGCTGTCGTCTTGGAAAAAATTTCAGGAGAGAGCTCTTCCGGAATGATCTGGGCGGAGACCGGAAGTAAGTTGTGCCCCTCTTTCGGTTCAACCAAGAATCAAAGATGATTCAATTCACAAGACTCTAGACAACATGGGGATGCTGTGGGAGTTGAATGCTCGGTCTTATCTAATTCGGCTCACTGTTAACAATTGCTGGAAGTGGCGCAAGGATATTTATTTCCATTTTCTGTGATCAGGTTTTCCTGCGCTTTCCGATGTAACGCACGTTATGTAATAGCCACAGTCGTGATTTAACCAGTTTTAAAAACGTCCGAGGGTTTCCTATCCACACATTCTAACCATATGAACGTACTATATTCCTGGCATGCGTAGCAGGGCGCTGAAATGTTGCGCGATTTTTAACAAAATGTTCAAAAAAGTAGAGGGTCGACTGAAGAGGTTAAATCACGGCAGTGACTATAACAGAACGTACGTTTCATCGAAAAGCGCAGGAAAATCTGATCACTGAAAATGGGAAAATATATCCATGCGTCACTTGAATGGGAACCACATTAAATGGGGCCGAGGTTGCAATACCTACAGCTTCCACAAGATGTCAACAGTCTTGTCATTTGCCTAGGATTTGTTTCTTGGTCAAACGGACACGAGGCAGCGCATTTCTTCCGGTCTCCGACCGGATATTTTGGTTGAGATTTACCCGGACATTATTTCAAGACGTACAGCTATAGAATATACATCGCCTCGTGATCAATTTGATCGATTATTAACGTTTACTAATACCTAAAGTTGCATTACAAAAGTATTTCGAAGTGTTTTGTGAAAGTTTATCGTCAACTTTTTTAATTTAAAAAAATGACGTTGCGTTATAAAACAATGTTTTTTTCCTTGATCACAGTCTTCATAGATCGATATCTAGGCTATATATGGACCGATTTAAACGAAAAAAAGACCCAATAGTGATGTTTATGGGACATCTAGGAGTGCCAACAAAGAAGATTGTCAAAGGTAATGAATGTTTTATATTTTATTTGTGCGTTTTGTGTAGCGCCGACTATGCTAATTATTTTGTTTACGTCCCCTGCGGGTCTTTTGGGGTGTTACATGCTATCAGATAATAGCTTCTCATGCTTTCGCCGAAAAGCATTTAAAAAAATCTGACTTGTTGGCTGGATTCACAATGAGTGTAGCTTTAATTCAGTACCCTGCATGTGTATTTTAATGAACGTTTGAGTTTTAACGAGTGCTATTAGCATTTAGCGTAGCGCATTTGCATTTCCAGATGTCTAGATGGGATGCCTGCGTGTCAGGTGGAGGTAAGAGGTTAACAAGTCCAATACAGCAAATTAAAGATAAACATCTTGTTAATCTACCCATCATGTCCGGTTTCAAAAATGCTTCACAGCTAAAGCACAACATATGATTATGTTAGATCACCGCCAAGTCGAAAAAACACAGCCATTTTTCCAGCCAAAGTTAGGAGTCACAAAAAGCAGAAATATAGATAAAATTAATCATTAACCTTTGATGATCTTCATCAGATGACACTCATAGGACATCAGGTTACACAATACATGTATGTTGTGTTCGATAATGTGCATATTTATATAAAAAATCTCAGTTTACATTGGCGCCTTACGTGCAGTAATGTTTTGATTCCAAAACATCCGGTCATTTTGCAGAAATACTAATAATAAACATTGATAAAAGATACTAGTGTTATTCACAGAATTAAAGATAGACTTCTCCTTAAAGCAAACGCTGTGTCAGATTTCAAAAAAACTTTACGGAAAAAGCATAATCTGACAACGGCGCTCAGAACCCAAAACAGCCAGAGGAAGAGCTGCCATTTTGGAATCAACAAAGTTCGAATCAACACCATAAATATTCACTTACCTTTGATGATCTGCATCAGAAGGCACTCCCAGGAATCCCAGTTCGACAATAAATGATTAATTTGTTCCATAAAGTTCCATCATTTATGTCCAAATAGCCACTTGTTGTTAGTGTGTTCAGCCCAGTAATCCATCTTCATGAGGTGCGAGCATATCATCCAGACAAAAACTCGAAAAGTTCCGTTACAGTCCTTTAGAAAGATGTCAAAAGATGTATGGAATCAATCCTTAGGTTGTTTTTAACATAAAATATCAATAATGTTCCAACCTGAGAATTCCTTTGTCTTCAGAAAAAGCACTGGAATGCGAGGTATCTCTGTGCGTCCTGAGACCGAGGCACTATGCCAGACCACTGACTCAAACAGGTCTCATGAGCCCCTCCTTTCTAGTAGAATCCTCATTCAAGTTTCAAAAGACAGTTGACATCTATTGGAAGCACTAGGAAGTGCAACCTCATCCATATCTCAATGTGTACTCGGTAGGCCAAGCTTTGAAAAACGACAAACCTCAGATGTCCCACTTGCTGGTTGGATTTTTCTCAGGATTTCACCTGCCATATGAGTTCTGTTATAGTCACAGACATAATTCAAACAGTTTTAGAAACTTCAGAGTGTTTTCTATCCAATATTAATAATAATATGCATATATTAGCATCTGGGACAGAGTAGGAGGCAGTTCACTCTGGGCATGCTATTCATCCAAAGTGAAAATGCTGCCCCCTATCCCAAAAAGGGATACGAACAGCTTACAAACAGTAGGCAACTAAGGTCACAATTATGAAAACTTAGGACACTAAAGAGGCCTTTCCTTACTTACTCTGAAAAACACCAAAAAAAGAAAGATGCCCAGGGTCCCTGCTCATCTGCGTGAACGTGCCTTAGGCATGCTGCAAGGAGGCATGAGGGCTGCCGATGTGGCCAGGGCAATAAATTGCAATGTCCGTACTGTTAGACACCTAAAACAGAACTACCAGGAGACAGGACGGACAGCTGACCGTCCTCGCAGTGGCAGACTACGTGCAACAACACCTGCACAGGATCGGTACATCCGAACGTCACACCTGCTGGACAGGTATAGGATGGCAACAACAACTGCCAAAGTTACACCAAGAACGCACAATCCCTCCATCAGTGCTCAGACTATCCGCAATAGGCTGAGAGAGGCTGGACTGAAGACTTGTAGGCCTGTTGTAAGGCAGGTCCTCACCAGACATCACAGGCAACACTGTCGTCTATGGGCACAAACCCACCGTCGCTGGACCAGACAGGACTGGCAAAAAGTACTCTTCACTGACGAGTCACGGTTTTGTCTCACCAGGGGTGATGGTCGGGTTCGTGGTTATCGTCAGAGGAAAGAGCATTACACCATCATGGTCTGGCGATGTGTCACAGCATCATCGGACTGAGCTTGTTGTTATTGCAGGCAATCTCAACGCCGTGAGTTACAGGGAAGACATCCTCCTCCCTCATGTGGTACCCTTCCTGCAGGCTCATCCTGACATGACCCTCCAGCATGACAATGCCACCAGTTATACTGCTCATTCTGTGCGTGATTTCCTGCAAGACAGGAATGTCAGTGTTCTGCCATGGCCAGCGAAGAGCCCCGATCTCAATCCCATTGAGCACGTCTGTGACTGGCAAATCTGGTGCGGCCCATGAGAAGGAGATGCACTGGAGTACTTAATGCAGCTGGTGGTCACGTCAGATAGTGACTGTTACTTTTGATTTTGACCCCCTCCTTTGTTCAGGGAGACATTATTCCATTTATGTTAGTCACATGTTTGTGGAAATTGTTCAGTTCATGTGTCAGTTGTTGAATCTTGTAATGTTCAAACAAATATTTACACATGTTAAGTTTATGGAAAATAAACGCATTTGACAGTGAGAGGATGTTTATTTATTGCTGAGTTGAGTACACAATTCCCTCAGGATAGCTGAACATGTTTAAAGGTAACTATCAAACCAGTTGTAGTTCAAAAGATCAGTGTGTCCATTACAGAAAAAAACACATGAATTTCACGTGAACATGTTATCTCGTGTGATCTCTCATGTGAGCAGGTGAAAACACGATGTCATTTGATATAAATGTGACAACATGGCGATGCAACATATCAACATGTGATACCATGAATCTACACGTGACAACATTTGAGCACATGTGAAAAGCCAGATGTCAAATGTAATTTTGAATCATTTACATTAATTCATTTTAAATAAAAAATCTCTATATATATTTATATATATATAAATAATCAAGACATGGGTGGAATAAATCATGTTTATCTTGAACAAATATACATTAAACAAGGTTTTCATCACTAATGATGTTTATTGCTTTGAACTGAACAAATTGTAAGGACACATTTTTCATACAATATTTTACGTAAATGATAAATGAGCCCCATTGAACAGAAATGAAGGCTGGTCTACACACCACATGAGGGACAGAGTTTTACTGTGTGTGTGTCGCAAATGTATTTCTTGCACTTGATGCATGTCTCCTGTCTTCCTGTCCTTCTTGGGTCCACACACATCGCAGCGCTTCTTCTTGTTGCTGCCGGCTGCAATCTAGAATGATGAAAACACTTAGTTCAGGAATTTTACTAACATCTCACTGACTCACTCACATATATAGTTACAGCAGGTCAAGGTAGGAGACTCAGACACACACACATGCAAAAACATCACTCACACTTACTTCCGGTATTGGAGTTGTTGGTTCTGTGGTCGGATGGGGCACCAGCATCCTCCTCCTTAATCCTCCTCACAATGGCTGGGTCATTGGGATATGTTGCTTCCTCAGGATTTGTGGTCTTACCAATGCCTTGCCCAGCTCCTCGAAGAAGAGCTGTCTCCTCTGGAGCTTCCCTCTGTTCCAATCTGGGTTCAACCCCATCCAGATGATAAACGTTTCGTACGCCGAGATGTCCAAGATGTTGAAGAATATCACAAGTGGCTAGCGTACGGTTCTTCTTTTGCAGCTGTAGCCAGTCAAGAGCTTGTCTAAATTGTCCACTCCTCCTTTTGTGACATTATAATCCATTATGATTTCTGTTTTTTGATGTTCATGGCCACAGATTCTCCCATCCCTATGCAGAGTACTCATGAGTACCACATTTTTGCCTTTCTTTGGCACGTAGGACACTAGGGATGTGTCGGCCGTGAACACAAACTTAGAGGAATTGATAGGCCTGCTCAGTGTTTTCAACAGCTGAGGTGAGAGCTCTGGCTTTTTTTTGTACTGTTCCACCCATCGTTAGCTTCCTCTTGAGGAGTTCCTGTCCCAGCGGAGTAAAAAAGTTTTCGCATTGGATGTTGTGGCCAGGAAGTCCCTGTGTCACGTCCAGGACGACCTGCATCCGTTGGTTCTTCTCAGGGGCTCCTCCATCTGGCTTCCCCGTACACACTTGCACAGGCAGCCCAGATCTTGATTCCATATTTTGCCGGATTAGACGGTATGTACTGCCTGAAGGAGCAGCTGCCCATAAATGCCATAAACTGGGGAAGGCGGTACACCCGCTTGTCCCACACTGACCTGATTGCAGCTAGCTTGTCTCTCTGCCGCCGACCTGGTCTGGTGTCTAGGTTATCGAAGCCGATAATCATGGAAAGAGTTTTCCAGAGATTATTGCAAGGTTTCTGCCAGTTTCTGCATCCCACAAGGATTCTGTGGATGCCCCCATTTGATCAGAAAACACCATCAAAGATTTTTTTTAACTAAGTATACATGTAAATGAGTTTGGTCCATCTCCTTCCATCTCTCTCCAAAAACATGCCTTCCCTCCAAATTAGTCCAGAATGATTTTATGGATGGTGTCTGGGATGAGGAGTTCAAAAGAAAACTTTATGTCCTGCACATGAGTAATAGCCAACCGCGTTGGCCCTGGTTGCATCTTTATCACATTGGCAGCCATGCAGTGTGACTCATTCCTTGGGCAAGAAGACCATTCAATTTCACAATTTTTGACATTCATATTTCTCCTCCTGCAGGCTGCTGATTAGCTGGTTGCTGTCAGGCTGGTCCTGGGGCTTTCTGCTGATGGGCTGGCCTGGGGCTGGCTGAGGGTCAATCTCATCCTCTTCTTCCAACTCACTGTCAGACTTCGAATTGACAGAGACATGATCCTCATATTCGAAAAATGTGTTATCTTCCAAAGAGGAAGACGCTCCTTCCACACTAGCTTCTCTCTCTGCAAAAAAATATTTCTAAGGCTTTATTAGCAGAGATTATTTTTGCCATACTGTTTGATTGTGGTAAGGAACCCCACATGCAAAGCTATTTATTTGTTGTGTGTCTCCCCCAATTTCACCTGGTTGGGGTTGAGCGGGGGGAAATACAGAATTGTTTACAACGTGTCGAAATAATGTATTGTAATAACATTGTGCAGATTCCTGCAAGACATTGCATAGTTTCACACACTACAAAGGGTAAAGCGTGCAAGAAAGGTGGGAGACAGGCAGGGAGACAAACAGGTTTTTGGTGCTCTGTTTAACCTCTCTGGCATATATGTGGGACGCTGCCGTCCCTGGCCAAAAGCAAGGGAAAATGCAGAGCGCCAATTTCAAATAAATTACTATAAAAATCAAACTTTCATTAAATCACACATGCAAAATAGCAAATTAAAGCTACACTTGTTGTGAATCCAGCCAACATGTCAGATTTCAAAAAGGCTTTTCGGGGAAAGCAAACAATGCTATTATCTGAGGATAGCACCTACGTAAACAAAGAGAGAACCCACATTGCAACCCTGCAGGCGCAACACAAAACGCAGAAATAAAAATATAATTCATGCCTTACCTTTGACGAGCTTCTTTTGTTGGCACTCCAATATGTCCCATAAACATCACAAATGGTCTTATTTGGAAGTTTGATCCAGGAAAACACTGGTTCTCAAAAGTGACCTGTAAACTTTGCCAAAACATTTCAAACTACTTTTGTAATACAACTTTAGGTATTTTTTAACATAAATAACCAATACAATTGAAGACGGGATGATCTGTGTTCAGTACAGGAAGAAAACAAACTGTAGCATGCTTTCTGGTCACGCTCCTCTATCTAACAGTACACTTCAAGTGACCCTCGTTCAAGATGGCCGTACTTCTTCATTACACAAAGGGTTAACCTCAACCAATTTCTAAAGACTGTTGACATCCAGTGGAAGCGATAGGAACTGCAAGAAGGTCCCTTAGAAATCTGGATTCCCAATGAAAACCCATTGAAAAGAGAGTGACCTCAACAACAACAAATCTGAATGGTTTGTCCTTGGGGTTTCGCCTGCTAAATAAGTTCTGTTATAATCACAGAAACTTCAGAGTGTTTTCTATCCAAATCGACTAATAATATGCATATCTTATCTTCTGGGGATGAGTAGCAGGCAGTTGAATTTGGGGCATGCATTTCATCCGGACGTGAAAATACTGCCCCCTGTCACCATGAAGTTAAAGAGCAGGTCCAGGGAATCGGAAAACAGAGTGATGGCACACAGGAAACCTTTTTGTTTTATTTGTACTTGTTTTGATCTACTGTACACACACACTTTTCCACACCTTAATTACCCTCGGGTCAAGTGGACCAGAACACCACAGATGTAATATAAATGTGTAGGGGGGTGCACAGTGTGAATTCAATGGAAATGTGCAATTTTACATGTTCTTCACCGAAAACGAGACAAGGCAAATGAGTCTCAAGTTGAAAAAATAATTAATTGTATCATTATTCTTTTTGTAAACATTGAAAATGTGTCCCACAGACGCGAACACCACACAAGGGCTAGCTATTTTAATTTTAGGACCCCTTTAGGTATCACAAAAACATGCACAACAAAAATTGATTTTGGCCTTTACTACTAAAACCCATAGAAACACATTGAATTAAACCTTTAACTGGCAGAAAGTACAGTTAAAAAATGAAAATAAGAAACAAGGTTTTGAAGTGTCTGCCCTAAATCTAGGAGCTATTTTTTTTGTTACTCAGGGAATATATACACTGCTCAAAAAAATATAGGGAACACTTATTAAACAACACAATGTAACTCCAAGTCAATCACAGTTCTGTGAAATCAAACTGTCCACTTAGGAGCATCACTGATTGACAATACATTTCACATGCTGTTTGTGCAAATGGAATAGACAACAGGTGGAAATTATAGGCAATTAGCAAGACACCCCCAATAAAGGAGTGGTTCTGCAGGTGGTGACCACATCACAGACCGCTTCTCAGTTCCTATGCTTCCTGGCTGATGTTTTGGTCACTTTTGAATGCTGGTGGTGCTCTCACTCTAGTGGTAGCATGAGACGGAGTCTACAACCCACACAAGTAGCTCAGGTAGTGCCGCTCATCCAGGATGGGACATCAATGCGAGCTGTGGCAAGAAGGTTTGCTGTGTCTGTCAGCGTAGTGTCCATAGCATGGAGGCACTACCAAGAGACAGGCCAGTACATCAGGAGATGTACTGGCCATAGGAGGGCAACAACCCAGCAGCAGGACCGCTACCTTCGCCTTTGTGCAAGGAGGAGCAGGAGGAGAACTGCCAGAGCCCTGCAAAATGACCTCCAGCAGACCACAAATGTGCATGTGTCTGCTCAAACGGTCAGAAACAGACTCCATGAGGGTGGTATGAGGGCCCGACGTCCACAGGTGGGGGTTGTGCTTTTACAGCCCAACACCGTGCAGGACGTTTGGCATTTGCCAGAGAACACCAAGATTGGCAAATTTGCCACTGGCGCCCTGTGCTCTTCACAGATGAAAGCAGGTTCACACTTAGCACGTGACAGACGTGACAGTCTGGAGACGTTGTGGAGAACGTTCTGCTGCCTGAAACAACCTCCAGCATGACCGGTTTGGCGGTGGGTCAGTCATGGTGTGGGGTGGCATTTCTTTGGGGGGCCGCACAGCACTCCATGTGCTCGCCAGAGGTAGCCTGACTGCCATTAGGTACAGAGATGAGATCCTCAGACCCTTTGTGAGACCATATGCTGGTGCGGTTGGCCCTGGGTTCCTCCTAATGCAAGACAATGCTAGACCTCATGTGGCTGGAGTGTGTCAGCAGTTCCTGCAAGAGGAAGGCATTGATGCTATGGACTGGCCCGCCCATTCCCCAGACCTGAATACAATTGAGCACATCTGGGACATCATGTCTCGCTCCATCCACCAACGCCACGTTGCGCCACAGACTGTCCAGGAATTGGTGGATGCTTTTGTCCAGGTCTGGGAGGAGATCCCTCAGGAGACCATCCGCCCCCTCATCAGGAGCATGCCCAGGCATTGTAGGGAGGTCATACAGGCACGTGGAGGCCAGACACACTACTGAGCCTCATTTTGACTTGTCTTAAGGATATTACATCAAAGTTGGATCAGCCTGTAGTGTGGTTTTCCACTTTAATTTGGAGTGTGACTCCAAATCCAGACCTCCATGGGTTAATAAATTTGATTTCCATTGATCATTTTTGTGTGATTTTGTTGTCAGCAAATTCAACTATGTAAAGAAAAAAGTATTTAATAAGAATATTTCATTCATTCAGATCTAGGATGTGTTATTTTAGTGTTCCCTGTTATTTCAGTGTATATACAGTACCAGTCAAAAGTTTGGACACACACTCATTCAAGGGTTTTTCATTATTTTTACTATTTTCTATATTTTATTTTAATTTTAAAAGTGAAGACATCAAAACTATGAAAGCAGCGCCTCTTCAACCTCAGGAGGCTGAAGAAATTCGGCTTGTCACCAAAAGCAATCACAAACTTCTACAGATGCACAATGGAGAGCATCCTGGCGGGCTGTATCACCGCCTGGTACGGCAACTGCTCCGCCCTCAACCGTAAGGCTCTCCAGAGGGTAGTGAGGTCTGCACAACGCATCACCGGGGGCAAACTACCTGCCCTCCAGGACACCTACACCACCCGATGTTACAGGAAGGCCATAAAGATCATCAAGGACATCAACCACCCGAGCCACTGCCTGTTCACCCCGCTATCATCCAGAAGGCGAGGTCAGTACAGGTGCATCAAAGCTGGGACCGAGAGACTGAAAAACAGCTTCTATCTCAAGGCCATCAGACTGTTAACCTCTTGCCTCTACTTGGGACGCTTGCGTCCCAACTAGAGCTCTGGAAATGCAAATGTGCTACGCTAAATGCTAATAGTATTAGTTAAAACTCAAAAGTTCATTAAAATACACATGCAGGGTATCAAATTAAAGCTACACTCGTTGTGAATCCAGGCAACAAGTCAGATTTTTAAAATGCTTTTCGGCGACAGCATGAGAAGCTATTATCTGATAGCATGCACCAATACACTACAACAGAAAAGCACAGCAGGGGACGTAAACAAAATAATTAGCATTTCGGCGTTACACAAACCGCACAATAAAATAGAAAACAGTCATTACCTTTCACCATCTTCTTTGTTGGCACTCCTAGATGTCCCATAAACACTATTGGGTCTTTATTTCGATTAAATCGGGCCATATAAAGCCAAGATATCGTTATATGTAGACTGTGTGATAAACGAAAAAAACAGCGATTTCACAACGTAACGTCATTTTTTTAAATTCAAAAAGTAGACGATAAACTTTCACAAAACACTTCGAAATACGTTTGTAATGCTACTTTAGGTATTAGTAAACGTTAATAAGCGATAAAAATCATCCATAGGCGATGTAGAAATCATTAGCTGTCGTGCCCCTCTTTCGGTTCAACCAAGAATCAAAGATGATTCAATTCACAAGACTCTAGACAACATGGGGATGCTGTGGGAGTTGAATGCTCGGTCTTATCTAATTCGGCTCACTGTTAACAATTGCTGGAAGTGGCGCAAGGATATTTATTTCCATTTTCTGTGATCAGGTTTTCCTGCGCTTTCCGATGTAACGCACATTATGTAATAGCCACAGTCGTGATTAAACAGTTTTAAATACGTCCGATGGTTTCCTATCCACACATTCTAACCATATGAACGTACTATATTCCTGGCATGAGTAGCAGGGCGCTGAAATGTTGCGCGATTTTTAACAAAATGTTCAAAAAAGTAGAGGGTCGACTGAAGAGGTTAAACAGCCACCACTAACAATGAGTGGCTGCTGCCAACACACTGACACTGACACTGACTCAACTCCAGCCACTTTAATAATGGGAATTGAAGGGAAATTATGTAAATATGTCACTAGCCACTTTAAACAATGCTACCTTATATAATGTTACTTACCCTACATTATTCATCTCATATGCATACGTATATACTGTACCCTATATCATCGACTGCATCCTTATGTAATACATGTATCACTAGCCACTTTAACTATGCCACTTTGTTTACATACTCATCTCATATGTATATACTGTACTCGATACCATCTACTGTATCTTGCCTATGCTGCTCTGTACCATCACTCATTCATATATCCTTATGTACATACTCCTTATCCCCTTACACTGTGTATAAGACAGTAGTTTTGGAATTGTTAGTTAGATTACTTGTTGGTTATTACTGCATTGTCGGAACTAGAAGCACAAGCATTTCGCCACACTCGCATTAACATCTGCTAACCATGTGTATGTGACAAATACAATTTGATTTGATTTGATTTGATGTAGTAACCCAAAAAGTGTTAAACAAATTTTATATTTAGATTATTCAAAGTAGCCACCCTTTGCCTTGGTGACAGCTTTGCACACTCTTGGCATTCTCTCAACTAGCTTAAAATAAAGAAAACCCTGTGAATGAGTAGCTGTGTGTACTTTTGACTGGTGATGTATATACATATGAATTAATTTCTTTACACATATTTAACCCCTTTTTTGGGAAGGCACAAAATGATCTTCATGCTTCCATTCATTTTTTTAAACCAGTACTGGTTACCTTCAGACGAGTCCTGTGACACTTGTGGGGGTCGTAGAGCAAAATATAGAAAACCATCAAGTTTGTGAGAATCCCATTAGTTTGTAGACCAAACGGTTCTGATGCTACCAAACAGAATTTGGCACATCGAGAGTACCCGACTTCAAACCCCCATCGTGTTCGTGGGAGTCTCTTTTTCCATAGAGTGGTCATATTAGTTTGTAGGACAAACTGTTCGGATGCTACAGACGTTTACGTAAGAAGACACATTTTCAGGATGTCTGACAAACACCGGCCTAGCACATATCTCTAGATTAAATTGACTGACTTTGATGTTTTTGTTAAGTAATTTACATTGATGCACTGGTGCATCAATCAGCTCTAGGGGGTAAACAGGATTTTAACTAATAACTTCTTGAAATGTCCTGTTACAGTGCAGATACCACCAGACCTATGAACATGAAATAAATATTCCCACAGACTTATTGGCAAGAATGCATTTCTGCACTTTGCTGAAACATGATTGTCAAATTATCACCACCATCATAAAACTAGCAGTGCTCAAGGACACTTGACATAGAGTAAATATGAATTATTTGAACTTACAACCTCTTAGTTGGCAGTGCAATAATGTTTATGCAGTGCCATCAGATTCATATTAATTGCTTGGAACATATATTAACACACTGAACAAATAAGGTATGGTTAGGGTACACTGCAGTGTTGTTACCTGGGGTACACAAAGGTCAAAGGTACACTTCACAATTACTCATATGAACTCAGATTTGATAACTCAATTATTCAATTGAACTCATACAAGGTACAGTTTGGTTCCATGTAGGTATAATGGGACATTTTTCTAACTGTTATGTTGAATATAAGGTACAATCATCACTGTGCTTTGATAGTTGAAGGCAGTGTACTGGTAGGGCTCATTAGCAGATTTGAGGGTGTGGTAAAATGTGAACATTTGTGCCAGCCGTCAGTGGAAGTGTTGTAGCAGTTTAAGTGTCTGATGGTAATGTGGTTTGTTGTGCAAATTTGTTAAGGGAATGTGTTGTTGTTGAGCTGAACTGTGAAGATGTTATTGTGACATTTACAGTCATTTATTACAGTGAATGTATTCATTCCTAACAAGCCATTTTTTACCAGTAACATACAGGAAATGTTAATCTGGCCACCTTTAGTGAAGTGCATAAATGTATTCTTACCAATAAATCTGTGGCCAATCTCTGTCATGGTCCCAGACTGGTGGCAAAGCTGAAAATTCCGGTTGCTGTGTGTTTGTATCCCAAGTTTGCTAACCAACGTTGAGGTCTATTCCATATACATAAATTCCAGTTAATTTAGAAAATAAACCACATTTTCTGGTAATGAAAATAATTTAATTCGAATTGGAATTTCTTTGTACTTCCTGAATACAGTTCATTGTTGTGTATTTACTGACACAATACAGTTCAGCTGTAGAAATACATTAAATGTTATTTCCACTATTTTCACCGCAGCTCAGTAGCATGTAACTTCCTATAAAATTACAGGATTTTTAAATAACAGTTTGTGCCATAAGCGCATCTAAAGTATCCTATATGTTTAAATGAAATTGCAAAAAAGTACCCAAGTGCATTGCAAGTGACAGTAAATGTATAGCGGAACACTAAAACAGTATCCTATAACTGTAGAAAAATACCATATAATGACTGTAAAATGTACCTCTAACAGCAATGGCTATTATCACATGATGAACCACATCATTTCATATGTGGAAAATCACATGATTTCACACACGAAACGTGAAGTTTCATGTGGAATCCTGTGAAAATGTGTTTTTGGACCACTTGACGTGATATTTAATGTGAAAAATGTATTTGTGATTATTTTTATTTTATTTAACGGCAGGGTAGCCTAGTGGTTAGAGCATTGGACTAGTAACCGAAAGGTTGCAAGTTCAAATCCCCGAGCTGACAAGGTACAAAATCTGTCGTTCTGCCCCTGAACAGGCAGTTAACCCACTGTTCCTAGGCTGTCATTGAAAATAAGAATTTGTTCTTAACTGACTTGCCTAGTAAAATAAAATTAAAACGTTTTTTTTAACTAGGCAAAAGCATGTGTTTTTATATGTGACATTTTACATGTGAAAATGTGTTTTTGGAACACTTCACGTGACATTCCACATGAGAAAACTTTTTTTTTTAACACTTCACATCTGATCACGTTTTCATGTGTAATTCTATGTGTTATCGATGTTCAGCTAAAATATGACATTACCAGGGATTTGAACTCAGAACCTCTGGATAAGACATACACTGATCTTTCTGCTGCACCACAACGTTTGTAGAATTTACCTAAACATCCATTACATATAGTACATCTCTGCACTTAGCAAAAATGTGCCATCTGCACTACTATCAGTTATTCTGATTATTTTTTCATCATTGACTTAATTGACTTATTTCAGCAATTTTAGGGTTTTCTGTTAGTTGTCTAATGTTGGTGGGGCATATTATTCTCTTTTAACCAGAAGGGGGTTATGGTACCCATTTGGGAACGAACCCTCCCACGTTCAGCTGGAACGTGGCGCAATGGAACGCAAAAATATTCTTAGAAATATTTAACCTCCACACATTAACAAGTCCAATAGCTCAAATGAAAGATAAACACCTTGTTCATCTACCCAGCAAGTCAGATTTCTAAAATGTTTTACGGCGAAAACATAGCACATATTTATGTCAAACCACCACCAAAGATACAGCCTAATTTGAATAGCCAAATTGAACAAAATATGCAATCAACAAACGCAGGATTAAAAGACAAATAATTCACTAACCTTTTGAAAATCTTCATCAGATGACAGTAATATAACATGTTACACAGTACATTTATGTTTTTTTCAATAATATGCCATTTATATCCATAAATCTCTGTTTACAATGATGCCATGTTCAAAAAAATGCTACTCAAATGTCCGGAGAAATGATGATAGCTCCGTCAGAGAACGTCAGATAACAAGCAATACACATCATAAACTTTAACTAAATATACATGTTCTACACATAGATAGAAAGATACACTTCTTCTTAATACAACTGCTGTGTTACATTTATTTTTAACGTTACAGAATTCGTTCACTAGGCTATAATATGAGACGGCGCTCAGAAATTAGCATTACGTCTCCTCTATCTTGGAGTCCACAGAAACCCAAATTTACCACATAAATATTCCCTTACCTTTGATGTTCTTCCATCAGAAGACCTGGAAGGAGTTATACTTACCAAAAACATCGTTTGGTTTTGAAGTCTGTGTCTTTAGGTTATCAAACACGACAAATTCCAGTCGAAATGCAGCCAAAATTCTAGTGGATGCGCACCAAAACTTCAAAATTACATATTATATGTCGACTAAACTGGTCAAACTAAGTGCAGAATCAAGCTTTAGCATGTTATAAACGTGGAAAACAATCCTTAGCACGAACAGAAACACCGACATCGTTTGGTCAATCCTGGAAGAAAGAGAGCTCTGGAGCGTCCGCGCGCATTAAAGTACCCGAAGGTTTCAGCCCGCCAAAAGTCTCGTGGGCGCGCGATTCTCACAATGGCAAGCCCCATTGAAAGCAGACATCCCGCTGAAGACATACAAACTGTTCCCAGGTCTGTAGCTCCTTGGGAAGGGTGGGGGCGATGACGTCAAAGTTGGGCCAACTTTTCTGATGACAAGAGAGAGTTTGGGAGAATGGCTGCCCTGAGAGTTCTGCTTTACATACAGACATAATTTGAACGGTTTTAGAAGCTTTAGAGTGTTTTCTATTCAATAATAATTATTATATGCATATATTAGCAATTTTGGACAGATTTTTTTTCTGTTTACTATGGGCACGCAATTCCTCCAAAGGGGCCAGTAGTCAGCCCTATCCTTAACAAGGTTTTTTAATGATACTCCTAAATCACTATCATAAATATAATAGTTTTTCTTGAGTGTATTTTCAACAAAGCTGAGATTTACTTGGCCTGAATACCGGTGAAATCCGTAACTGACACAGACATGTTGGCTAGCTACCACTGGCCCAACATTAAACCAACTCGCGGAAATTCAAAGGCATTCAAAGTTCCTTCAAAGAAGCTGCTCCTCCGTAGGTATAATTCTGTGGCCCTAATTCAGTTAATGCATGTCATAACAAGATGCCCAGCACTTCAAGCCAAGCCTCCTCCTGCACTCTATTTCGCTCTCCCTACCTGTCTGTTGCATCTTGCACCCTACACTCTGTCCAATTAAAAAAAGTGGCTCTATCCACACTGATTGGTGAAGTAATTTAATGTCGAGCTAAATTAAAAAAAAATAGATTTCAGAGGTTTAAAAAGGAACAGAAAGGAACAATATAAACCGTAAGATTAGTTTTCTTCGAACTGGTCCGAATGGAAAAAAAGGAATGCTTCTGTTCAGAACAAAACAATTGAATAAAATGTTGTTGCCAACCCCTGATTAAAAGCACTCTGTGTTTCTTATTTGGAGGGCATCACCTGTGAAATCTCATGTGAAAGATTATGTGATCATGTGAAAATCCACATGTGGAAATGTCACGTGAAATAAAATGTGGTTTTTCCGTAAGGGGTACCCTATGTGAAGCATGTTGTCATCTATCTGACACATCTTCAGCATTAAGCCGGCAGTTACTTTTTCACGTAGCCCTTTACACTGTTCCTGTATACACGTTGACAATGGGAGACTTGGGCACTGACAGGGATGAGAAAAAATGATTAAATACTTTACAATAACATAAAGATCAATGCATCAAAACAAACTACAAATATTTGTATTTTGAAATATATTTAATTAAAATACATGTATTTTGTGTTTTAAAATACTAAAACACATTTGCAAGTAGCCGGCCCAAACAGGAATAACATTTTCAACATTCTCGGCCATTCTGAACTTGAGTACCTCGTGCACAAAAAAAAATTGCCCCCATTACTCCTGCTAATTGGGCAACTTTTGCCAATTTTTTGTTGCCTAAGTGAGAGAAATGCAGTAAATTAAGACTATATTGTCATGCTGGTATGAAGGATCGGGAGACAGACGCAGGAATGCGTAATAGTTTTTTTTATTAAGCCCAAATTACGGCGTGCCGTGTAAAGGCATGGGGATGAAGACAAAACAAACACGTAACAAAACACATGATTGAAACCCAAACAAAGACAGAGAAGTACCTTGAATAAATAACAAAGGCGCACAATGATTAACACACAGGACGAGACATGTAATCATCTGCGCAATCCACAATGGCAAAAAAGCCAAAACACACAGCACAGGTACTCACACACACCAACGGACATTGTAACAATAATCGACAGCCCAATGGAAACCAAGGGGCAGACTTATACAGGTATTAATCAGTAGGAATAGGGCACACGTGTGTGTAATGAAAGTTCTGGAGGGATCCGTGACATATGTATTTTGAAAGATGAGAATTTGATGATTATAATCAATACTGCTTTGATGTCATGCAAGCATGCCAAACACCCATGAGTACAAATTGCACTTCACAATTCCATTTCATAAAACTCATATTATATACAGTGCACACTAATAATTCAATATTAAACTGATTATGGCAGAAGGCAGAGTATGGCATTTGTCATGTAAACACCTTACTCTGCTTATCTTAATCGGCTTGAGGTCATAACCGAAGTAAGCATATGCCTATTAAAACACCGGGTTTTCTCAGCAATCTTTCTAATTATTAGGACATGTAAACAGATTCATTTGCGTTCCAGCTGTGTAGTTGATCTGCGCATGTGCAAGCACCAGGTTGAGCAATCCTCCTTCTTGTGCGTGAGTGAAGTGAGTTCGGAATAACTGAGATTATGCATCTTATAAATAGTTTTCACATGCAAACTTTATATGTCAGAACATGGCCACTGTGGAACGTTTAATTTGATTGGCGATATACTGCATTTATCAAAAGTCCCATCAGTAGCCTGATTTCAGATGTGTCCATGTAAACAGGATTATTAGGGAAATAATTCTACTGCAAAGCATGTAAACATTTTAAGCAAACTATTATATTAACCTAACTATCCACAATAATCACATTATTGTGTGCATGTAACCATGCTCATCGTAAACGCTTATGATCACTATGTTTGATGTACAGTTACAAGATTACATTTCGTCATACCCTGGGTTATTCTAAACAGAATGAGCCTATGTTTGTCTATTGTGAAGACAATTTGCAGCAGCACACTCTGCCCTCATGACTCCTTCTATGAGGACTAACGAAAATGAATAATCTTTTTCCCTGAATTTCATTGTGAAAGCCTGGTACTGTAATATCATATTTTATAACTTAGCTAGTCATGTTGGCAATAGAACAGGCTTTCAAATGATGCCCATCTGACATTGCATTGAAATTACTTTGGAACTGTGCACATTTTGGAGAGGTGTGTGGCCACTTGGAGACACCAGTTAGTCCTCTCACTCAAACATGTATAATGTAGTTGTCTTGTTTTACACCTACCCCACATTTCCCATGAATATTCATATCATGCTACTGAATGTCTGCAGAGTATTTCAAGATTTCCTTATCATCAAATGCAGCGAAATGTACAGTAAATGTAAAATGTTAAAAACAACCCAATTTGGGTACATATTGGACAGAACACATGTTGGGTTATTTTGACCCAGAAAGTTAGGTCACAAACAACCCACTGTTTTCTTTAAGTTGGGTTCATGATGGTGATGGGTTATTAAGCTATGAGCCACCAGGTCAGATCAGAAAATTGTCAACACATGTTAAGGTTGAGCCTTGACTCTTTGTAGCTTAATGAGTCTTACACAAGTGCCTATGCGTATGCCAATGTTGGGATATCTACAACTTCATGATATTTAAATAGTGTTATTAATTGTTTATTAAAATATGTTATGAGCAAAATTATTGAAGGGGAATTTAAATTTGCAGTTTAGAAATATAACATGATGAACACGAATTACATTTACTCTCAGGGGTGGCCAAAAATACCTATCTGAAATCCACACCCCCAATGGGCCACACCTCCTGAAAAATAACCCATGAATTAACATAACTTCCACTAAAACAATAACCCCAACACACATCAAATTACACAAAGAAAGTGTTAATAAAATCAACATTTCGCAATGGCCAACAAGTCTACGTACGTTCGGAAAGTATTCAGACCCCTTCACTTTTTCAACATTTTGTTACGTTACATCCTTATTCTAAAATTGATCAAACAAAATGTTTTCCTCATCAATCTACATACAATACCCCATAATGACAAAGCGAAAACAGGTTTTTAGAATGCTTTGCAGATAAAAAAAAAAAAACTAAAACAGAAATACCTAATTTACATAAGTATTCAGAACCTTTCCTATGAGACTCGAAATTGAGCTCAGGTGCATCCTGTTTCCATTGATCATCCTTGAGACGTTTTCTACAACTTGGAGTCCCCCTCTGGTAAATTCAATTGATTGGACATGATTTGGAAAGGCACACACCTGTCTATATAAGGTCCCACAGTTGACAACACATGGCAGAACAAAAACAAAGCCATGAGTTCAAAGGGATTTTCAGTGGCGCTCCCAGACAGAATTGTGTCGAGGCACAGATCTGGGGAAGGATACCAAAAAATGTCTGCAGCATTGAAGGACCCCAAGGAAACAGTGGCCTCCATCATTCTTAAATGGAAGAAGTTTAGAACCACCAAGACTTCATAGAGCTGCCTGCCTGGCCAAACTGAGCAATTGGGTGATAAGGGTCTTGGTAAGGAAAGTGACCAAGAACCTGATGGTCACTTTGACAGAGCTACAGAGTTCCTCTGTGGAGATAGGAGAACCTTACAGAAGGATAACCATCTCTGCAGCACTCCGCCAATCAGGCTTTACGGCAGAGTGGCCGGACGGAAGCCACTCCTTAGTAAAAGGCACATGACAGCCCACTTGGAGTTTGCCAAAGGGCATCTAAAGGACTCTCAGACCATGAGAAACAAGATGATCTTGTCTGATGAAACCAAGATTGAACTCTTTGGCCTGAATGCCAAGCATCTCGTCTGGAGGAAACCAGTCACCATCTCTACGGTAAAGCATGGTAGTGGCAGCATCATTCTGTGGGGATGTTTTTCAGGGACTGGGAGATAAGATCAAGGGAAAAATGAATGGAGCAAAGTACAGAAAGATCCTTGATGAAAACCTGCTCCAGAGCGCTCAGGACCTCCAACACGACAACTACCCTAAGCACACAGCCAAGACAACGCAGGACTTTCTTCTGGACAAGTCTGAATGTCCTTGAGTGGCCCAGCCAGAGCCCAGGCTTGAACCTGATCGAACATCTATGGCAAGACCTGAAAATAGCTTTGCAGCGACACTCCCATCCAACCTGACAGAGCTTGAGAGGATCTTCAGAGAAGAATGGGTGAAACTCCCCAAATACAGGTGTGTCAAGCTTGTAGTGTCATACCCAACAAGACTCAAGACTGTAATCATTGTCAACGGTGCTTCAACAGAGTGTAGAGTAAAGGGTCTGAATACATATGTAAATGTGATATTTATGTATTTACGTAAATGTTGAAACATTAAAAAAAACACTGTTTTTGCTTTGTCATTATGGGGTATTGTGTGTAGATGAATGAGAGATTAAATAATTTTTTCCCATTTTAGAATAAGGCTGTAATGTAACAAATGTGGGAAAAAACGAAGGGGTCTGAACACCTTCCAAATGCACTGTATTTGAACCCCATTGAAAACCTGAAGTTTGAATTGAAGAGGGCAGTCCATAAGTACAAACAAAGGATATCAAGGATGTGGAAAGGTTCTGTATGGAGGACTGGTCTAAGATCCTTCCCAATATGTTCTCCAATCTCATAAAACATTTTAGAAAAATACATTTTAGAAATAAAATCTTGAGTACTTGTTAAACAACATTTATTGCTCTTGACTTGCCTGGTTAGAAAAGGGTTGTTTAAGTAAATAAGTTGTAAAATAAATATGAGTAAATAATGTAAGTGTGTATAGTTATGAAAGTGTATTTTTCAATGCCAAAACCCACCTTGTATTATATCCGGTTATCTGTCTTATAAGTAACCATAGCATTTTATATCACAAAGTGTTGCTTAGATTGTCACTTCTTGTCCTTGCAGATTTAAAGTGGCAAAGTACAAATGGTCCCTATTGAACAGACGTGTTGGAAGTCATTTATACCAAGGCAATCCCTTTATGTGATTTATTTCCCTAAAATGATAAAGAGGGATTACTCAGAGAATTAACAGCAACCCAGGGTAAAAGTGGTTGTTTCTAAGCGTTTTCTCTTGTAGCATTTCACTCAGACGACAAGTCACCGCCGACCACCATCCGCATGTGATTTATTGTCATCATTTGCTGGAACTTCAACCTCAACACTGTCTGGCTGCTTTCCTGTCCCTGCCTTGAATGAAAATATTTCCACATTATAGCGCTTAATGAGGTAAGAGATTAAGATGCCGCCCTCCAATCGCTAAGGCTCAATTAGCATGGTGGATTCAAAGGCTTCTCGTTCACCGTAATGTTTGGATAGGCTGTGATAGAGTGCTTTCTGATATAGCTAGACCTCAAGCTCTAACTTGGGAGGTTATAGACAATTTTTCACAGGGTGAAACCATTAACTGTTTTAATGAGGGAACCTGGCAAATGCTTATATGTCATGAAGTAAACCTAATGTTAATTCTGAATGGTACATGTTGTTACTGGAATAATTACAGCCTTAGGTGAGCAACTTACCTAATGTAAAGTGTCACCGGAGTCATACTAAAATGTTGTTAATGTTATATCAGATTAGCACATAACACCCTGTCCTGATTTATCCTTTCCTTCCAAAGGGATCCAGTGGCTCTAGTGGGGGAGGCTGTGGAGGACAGGCCAATATGGTCGGTGTGAGATGTGACAGACAGGGGAAAGGATTTATTTGAGTGGTTATATTAAGTGTCAATCCCAAATGGCCTCCTGTTCCCTATATGGTGCACTACTTTTGACCAGCCGCCCATAGGACTTGGTCAAAAGTATTGCACTAAATAGGGGATAATGTGCTATTTGGGACAGAGGCAACCTGGGAGATAAAGGACAACCTTAGATTACCATTCACTCGGCTAGCTGGCTTCCTGCACAGCTAATTCTTCAATGTTAAATCAACACTGAAAGAGTGGGACAATATACACACTGGAACCAGTGTTAAATTAAATCAACACTGAGTAAAAGTTACCACCCATGACTGTGCTTGTTAGTGACAGAGACATGATTGTTGCATTCATCCAATTTTAATCCTATGGACTTTAACAAGTGAGATCTTAAATCAATGTGTCATCATTAAAAACATATGAAATATAACAAAGTACCATACAGTGTTTCTTAAGGCCTTATTTTGAGGGCCGAGATTTACCCTACAGGGGCCTGAAACTCATTCACGTGACTGTGAACCAAAACCACACCCATCATTATATTTCCCAGCATGCTCTATTGCAGGTAAATTATTTTTTATTGTTTCTTTCAATATCTGTGTTTGAGCATTGATTAATTAATGAATCTCATCCTGCACAAATATAAATTACATATATTTTCTAAACTAATAAAACATGTTACTTGGACTTAATGTACCCAATACTGAAATGGTTGTTCTAGTTTAGATGCTTTAGCTCTCATATATAGCCCGTCACAACCCTTGTATTCATTCTTAATGCAAGTTCTGGGTGATTAAAAATGTTGGTCCTTTTCAGCCCTGTGGGCTTCGATAAGTGGTTTTCCAAGTGAATGTTATCATTATAATTAAACTCTCTTATGGCAATACCTATGCCTTATTTTGAGGCCTAGCTTAATCCTAATATAGTGGCCAGAAACTCATGGTTGAAAAGTTACATCAGGCATGTAAATTGGGTTGCAAACTTTTCCCAAAATTCCAAGATTTGGTTGAAGGATATCCAGGAATCCTCCAACCAGGACTTCTGGAAAAAGTACCCGTTTTTCCACTGTACCTGCAAGTCATATTATGATGGCTTGCAAAGTGATGTGTAATTCTTATTGGAATCCACCCAGAGTTAAGATATCCAACAATCTAAAATGTTTTCCTCCTCAACCTGCCCTCATAATCACTGCCAGGATTAGAAACATTGACAGTAGTCTACCTAAGCCATTTAAACAGAAACAACCATTTCAGTAACGAATGCAAAAAAAATCAAACTAAATGATTAGATTAGTTTAGAAAAAAGGTATGTTATTTATCTTTGTGTGGCATAAGATGAATCAATGAATCACTCAAAGTACACTACATTTCAAAAGTTTGGGGTCACTGATTAAAGAAGCAATAAATCTGTCCTTCTTTAGACTAGTTGGGTATCTGGAGCATCAGCGTTTGTGGGTTCGATTACAAATAGCCCACCCAATTTACCTACCTCATCCCCATACTGTTTTTATTTATTTACTTTTCTGCTCTTTTGCACACCAGTATCTCTACCTGCACATGACCATCTGATCATTTATCACTCCAGTGTTAATCTGCAAAATTGTAATTATTCGCCTACCTCCTCATGCCTTTTGCACACAATGTATATAGACTCTTTTTGTATTTTTTTCAACTGTGTTATTGACTTGTTTATTGTTTACTCCATGTGTAACTCTGTGTTGTTGTCTGTTCATACTGCTATGCTTTATCTTGGCCACGTCGCAGTTGTAAATGAGAACTTGTTCTCAACTACCCTACCTGGTTAAATAAAGGTGAAATAAAATAAATTTAAATTAAAAAACAGACTCCAAATGGACAGAAACAAATAACTTTATTCTAAAACTCGTCAGTCTATTTATTCTTGTTCTGATAAATAAAGGCTATTCCATGTGAGAAATTCCCAAGAAACTGAAGATCTCGTACAACGCTGTGCACTACACCCATCACAGAACAACGCAAACTGTCTCTAACCAGAATAGTAAGAGGAGTGGGAGGCCCCGGTGCACAACTGAGCAAGAGGACAAGTACATTAGAGCGTCTAGTTTGAGAAACAGACGCCTCGCAAGTCCTCAACTGGCAGCTTCATTAAATAGTTCCCGCAGAAAACCAGTCTCAACGTCAACAGTAAAGAGGCGACTCCGGGATGCTGGCCTTCTAAGCAGAGTTCCTCTGTCCAGTGTCTTTAGCCCATCTTCATCTTTTCTTTTTATTGGCCAGTCTGAGATGCGTCTTTTTCTTTGAAACTCTGCCTAGAAGGCCAGCATCCCGGAGTCGCCTCTTCGCTGTTGACGTTGAGACTGGTGTTTTGCGGGTACTATTTAATGAAGCAGCCAGTTGAGAACTTGTGAGGCGTCAGATTTTCCATCTGTAGAGCATCTACATCAACAAACTACACTGAACAAAAAAAAAAGAACACAGACACTGAACAGAGTAACTCTGCCTAGAATGCCATTATTTTAATGGACAAAAAATATGCTTTTCTTTCAAAAACATTATTTGAATGGACAAAAAATGTGCTTTTCTTACTAAAACAAAGACATTTCTAAGTGAACCCAAAATTTTGGACGGTTGTGTACATGCAAAAACGCAGATATTATTATTATTTTAAATCATTCTGTCGTCGAGCATGATGGAGGATAAAAACATTGATTATCAAAACTTAAACATATTTAGTTGATGTGACTTCTTATTTAGTTTTGAGTCAGTGCCACATAAACTTTTGACTTTGAGTTCAACTTACTAGAAGTATTGAGTTAAAAATGGCTTTGGGTTTACAGGGTACTTAAAACCCAGAGTGTCTGGTATGTGGATGTGGCCTGAGTTAAAGCCCACAGGGTAAAGATGTGTGTCTAACTGCTGTGACCCTGTGGATAAATTGTGTTTTCTCTATTTGCGCTTCTGAGAGGTGTAGCTGGCGCCTGACCCTTGCTTTCCAAGAATCAATGTTTTATAAGATTACTGAGACATCATGTTTGCCATGCAGACGTCCTCCAGAGCTATAAAGCCAGCATTTGACCCCATAAACTGTAGCATTGATTAAACATTATGAAATGTTTTGAGTAAGGCACTTATGTTCAGATTTATTTTTCAGAGAAAGAGAGTGAGTAAGAGTTGAAATTGAGGCCAAACTATCCACCAAATTCTGAGTTGTTCTGAGTTGAAAGTAGAAACGGTTCTTGACTGGTAACAAGGTGAAAAAGCTTATCCGTTAGTATTCCCCAGACCTTGACCAGGGTCCATTTGGGACGCAGACAGAGGCCTACTGTTGTGCCTACTGTTGGCTGGATTTACAAGCAAATGTTGACAGGCCTGACCTCTGGGACAGTGTGAGACAACCTGGGTTACCTGCTGATACACTGCACTGTACCTCACGATTCGCTAATCCCTGCTTTGTCTCTCCCAATTTAAACTGCTCAAGAAATCATTGGCATGCAAAGCAGAACAAGATAAGATATTCAAAATGCAAAAATAAATGTAAATAAATAAATAATAACTTCTGGAGACTATTTATTATTCCTAAACAGCATTAGAAATATTGTGTTTTTAAATAGCTACTGGAGGTACAGTATAACACTTTAAAATATACATTGAGTAATTTCCATCTTTTTACAAACATTGCCTCTCATTAGACAACCCTAGTTTGTGTGTGTGTCTGTTGTCTGTGTGTATCTGTGTGTGGTAAAATAAGTTATTCCCTGTTCATGTCGCTACTGTTAAATAAACAGATCCAGGACACATCAATTTTACGCTTAAATCTTAGCTGCTGTAGAACCCTGAGCCATTTCCTTTCTAGCTGTGGTGGAGGGTAGGAGAACATAATGAACGCCATCGGAATAGAAACATTTTGTGTGGGAGAGAGAACTGAAGCGGAGACCCACATGCCGAAAGAGCAGCTCAAAACATTTGTGATCCGTCTCACTTCGCAGTGGGAGAGTACCTTGTCTCGTTCCCAGATTATGAAGCAAGCTTCATCGAAAATAAAATATACTGTTTCTTTGTGTACTTTGGGGTTTGTGTGTGTACAGAGCCGCAGTAAACTTGAAACAGGCAAAGAGAAGAGTACTCCTGCTCTCTCATTCATCTGTAGCCAATGTTACTAAGTCCATGGCCTTGGAAATATAGTGCTGCCTCAGCCAAATTACAGACCTGAATGTTGTTGATGTTATCCTTTTTTAATTCACACAAAAATAATTATCACAAAGATACTTCATTTACATCTATTTGATTATGTGATCAAGTGCAGATATACATAGACCTACTTCTGGTGAATACAGCATCTCCGAATCCAGGGCCAAGAATGGTTATATGATGTTTGTATGTTGTGTAAAACGAGTAATTCAATTTCATTGAAGTACTTTCCCACAGAACAAGTTCTCAAGGGTTCCTTTTCAGTCTCTATAAGAGCCTCAAAGAGTGTTAACGTGATGGACAAGATCAGCACTCCAAGGTTGCATATACAGTGCCTTGGGACATGCATATACAGTGCCTAACTTCCGGCGCCGACTGAGATGGCCGCCTCGCTTCGCGTTCCTAGAAAACTATGCAGTTTTTTGTTTTTTTACGTGTTATTTCTTACATTAGTACCCCAGGTCATCTTAGGTTTCATTACATACAGTCGAGAAGAACTACTGAATATAAGATCAGCGCCAACTCACCATCAGTACGACCAAGAATATGTTTTCCGCGACGCGGATCCGGTGTTCTGCCTTACAAACAGGACAACGGAATGGATCGCATGCAGCGACCCAAGGAAACGACTCCGAAAAAGAGGGAAACGAGGCGGTGTTCTGGTCAGACTCCGAAAAAGGGCACATCGCGCACCACTCCCCAGCATTCTTCTTGCCAATGTCCAGTCTCTTGACAACAAGGTTGACGAAATCCGAGCAAGGGTAGCATTCCAGAGGGACATCAGAGACTGCAATGTTCTCTGCTTCACGGAAACATGGCTTACTGGGAAGACGCTATCCGATGCGGTGCAGCCAACGGGTTTCTCCACGCATCGCGCCGACAGAAACAAACATCTTTCTGGTAAGAAGAGCGGCGGGGGCGTATGCCTCATGACTAACGAGACATGGTGTGATGAAGGAAACATACAGGAACTCAAATCCTTCTGTTCACCTGATTTAGAATTCCTCACAATCAAATGTAGACCGCATTATCTTCCAAGAGAATTCTCTTTGATTATAATCACAGCCGTATATATCCCCCCCCCCAAGCAGACACATCGATGGCTCTGAACGAACTTTATTTAACTCTTTGCAAACTGGAAACCATTTATCCGGAGGCTGCATTCATTGTAGCTGGGGATTTTAACAAAGCTAATCTGAAAACAAGACTGCCTAAATTTTATCAGCATATCGATTGCGCAACCAGGGGTGGTAAAACCTTGGATCATTGTTACTCTAACTTCCGCAACGCATATAAGGCCCTGCCCCGCCCCCCTTTCGGAAAAGCTGACCACGACTCCATTTTGTTGATCCCTGCCTACAGGCAGAAACTTAAACAAGAGGCTCCCACGCTGAGGTCTGTCCAACGCTGGTCAGACCAAGCTGACTCCACACTCCAAGACTGCTTCCATCACGTGGACTGGGACATGTTTCGTATTGCGTCAGATAAAAATATTGACGAATACGCTGATTCGGTGTGCGAGTTCATTAGAACGTGCGTTGAAGATGTCGTTCCCATAGCAACGATAAAAACATTCCCAAACCAGAAACCGTGGATTGATGGCAGCATTCGCGTGAAACTGAAAGCGCGAACCACTGCTTTTAATCAGGGCAAGGTGTCTGGCAACATGACCGAATACAAACAGTGCAGCTATTCCCTCCGCAAGGCTATTAAACAAGCTAAGCGTCAGTACAGAGACAAAGTAGAATCTCAATTCAACGGCTCAGACACAAGAGGCATGTGGCAGGGTCTACAGTCAATCACGGACTACAAGAAGAAACCCAGCCCAGTCACGGACCAGGATGTCTTGCTCCCAGGCAGACTAAATAACTTTTTTGCCCGCTTTGAGGACAATACAGTGCCACTGACACGGCCTGCAACGAAAACATGCGGTCTCTCCTTCACTGCAGCCGAGGTGAGTAAGACATTTAAACGTGTTAACCCTCGCAAGGCTGCAGGCCCAGACGGCATCCCCAGCCGCGCCCTCAGAGCATGCGCAGACCAGCTGGCCGGTGTGTTTACGGACATATTCAATCAATCCCTATACCAGTCTGCTGTTCCCACATGCTTCAAGAGGGCCACCATTGTTCCTGTTCCCAAGAAAGCTAAGGTAACTGAGCTAAACGACTACCGCCCGTAGCACTCACTTCCGTCATCATGAAGTGCTTTGAGAGACTAGTCAAGGACCATATCACCTCCACCCTACCTGACACCCTAGACCCACTCCAATTTGCTTACCGCCCAAATAGGTCCACAGACGATGCAATCTCAACCACACTGCACACTGCCCTAACCCACCTGGACAAGAGGAATACCTATGTGAGAATGCTGTTCATCGACTACAGCTCGGCATTCAACACCATAGTACCCTCCAAGCTCGTCATCAAGCTCGAGACCCTGGGTCTCGACCCCGCCCTGTGCAACTGGGTACTGGACTTCCTGACGGGCCGCCCCAGGTGGTGAGGGTAGGCAACAACATCTCCTCCCGCTGATCCTCAACACGGGGCCCCACAAGGGTGCGTTCTGAGCCCTCTCCTGTACTCCCTGTTCACCCACGACTGCGTGGACACGCACGCCTCCAACTCAATCATCAAGTTTGCGGACGACACAACAGTGGTAGGCTTGATTACCAACAACGACGAGACGGCCTACAGGGAGGAGGTGAGGGCCCTCGGAGTGTGGTGTCAGGAAAATAACCTCACACTTAACGTCAACAAAACTAAGGAGATGATTGTGGACTTCAGGAAACAGCAGAGGGAACACCCCCCTATCCACATCGATGGAACAGTAGTGGAGAGGGTAGCAAGTTTTAAGTTCCTCGGCATACACATCACAGACAAACTGAATTGGTCCACTCACACTGACAGCGTCGTGAAGAAGGCGCAGCAGCGCCTCTTCAACCTCAGGAGGCTGAAGAAATTCGGCTTGTCACCAAAAGCACTCACAAACTTCTACAGATGCACAATCGAGAGCATCCTGGCGGGCTGTATCACCGCCTGGTACGGCAACTGCTCCGCCCTCAACCGTAAGGCTCTCCAGAGGGTAGTGAGGTCTGCACAACGCATCACCGGGGGCAAACTACCTGCCCTCCAGGACACCTACACCACCCGATGTTACAGGAAGGCCATAAAGATCATCAAGGACATCAACCACCCGAACCACTGCCTGTTCACCCCGCTATCATCCAGAAGGCGAGGTCAGTACAGGTGCATCAAAACTGGGACCGAGAGACTGAAAAACAGCTTCTATCTCAAGGCCATCAGACTGTTAAACAGCAATCACTAACATTGAGTGGCTGCTGCCAACACACTGTCATTGACACTGACCCAACTCCAGCCACTTTAATAATGGGAATTGATGGGAAATTATGTAAATATATCACTAGCCACTTTAAACAATGCTACCTTATATAATGTTACTTACCCTACATTATTAATCTCATATGCATATGTATATACTGTACTCTAGATCATCGACTGCATTCTTATGTCACTAGCCACTTTAACTATGCCACTTTGTTTACTTTGTCTACATACTCATCTCATATGTATATACTGTACTCGATACCATCTACTGTATGCTGCTCTGTACCATCACTCATTCATATATCCTTATGTACATATTCCTTATCCCCTTACACTGTGTATAAGACAGTAGTTTTGGAATTGTTAGTTAGATTACTTGTTGGTTATCACTGCATTGTCGGAACTAGAAGCACAAGCATTTCGCTACACTCGCATTAACATCTGCTAACCATGTGTATGTGACAAATAAAATTTGATTTGATTTGATTTGATTTGGGAAAGTATTCGGCCCCCTTGAACTTTGAGACCTTTTGCCACATTTCAGGCTTCAAACATAAAGATATAAAACTGTATTTTTTTGTGAAGAATCAACAACAAGTGGGACACAATCATGAAGTCGAACGACATTTATTGGATATTTCAAACTTTTTTAACAAATCAAAAACTGAAAAATTGGGCGTGCTAAATTATTCAGCCCCCTTAAGTTAATACTTTGTAGCGCCACCTTTTGCTGCGATTACAGCTGTAAGTCGCTTGGGGTATGTCTCTATCAGTTTTGCACATCGAGAGACTGAAATGTTTTCCCATTCCTCCTTGCAAAACAGCTTGAGCTCGAGCTCAGTGAGGTTGGATGGAGAGCATTTGTGAACAGCAGTTTTCAGTTCTTTCCACAGATTCTCGATTGGATTCAGGTCTGGACTTTGACTTGGCCATTCTAACACCTGGATATGTTTATTTTTGAACCATTCCATTGTAGATTTTGCTTTATGTTTTGGATCATTGTCTTGTTGGAAGACAAATCTCCGTCCCAGTCTCAGGTCTTTTGCAGACTCCATCAGGTTTTCTTCCAGAATGGTCCTGTATTTGGCTCCATCCATCTTCCCATCAATTTTAACCATCTTCCCTGTCCCTGCTGAAGAAAAGCAGGCCCAAACCATGATGCTGCCACCACCATGTTTGACAGTGGGGATGCTGTGTTTAGGGTGATGAGCTGTGTTGCTTTTACGCCAAACATAACGTTTTGCATTGTTGCCAAAAAGTTCAATTTTGGTTTCATCTGACCAGAGCACCTTCTTCCACATGTTTGGTGTGGCTCCCAGGTGGCTTGTGGCAACCTTTAAACAACACTTTTTATGGATATCTTTGAGAAATGGCTTTCTTCTTGCCACTCTTCCATAAAGGCCAGATTTGTGCAATATACGACTGATTGTTGTCCTATGGACAGAGTGTCCCACCTCAGCTGTAGATCTCTGCAGTTCATCCAGAGTGATCATGGGCCTCTTGGCTGCATCTCTGATCAGTCTTCTCCTTGTATGAGCTGAAAGTTTAGAGGGACGGCCAGGTCTTGGTAGATTTGCAGTGGTCTGATACTCCTTCCATTTCAATATTATCGCTTGCACAGTGCTCCTTGGGATGTTTAAAGCTTGGGAAATCTTTTTGTATCCAAATCCGGCTTTAAACTTCTTCACAGCAGTATCTCGGACCTGCCTGGTGTGTTCCTTGTTCTTCATGATGCTCTCTGCGCTTTTAACGGACCTCTGAGACTATCACAGTGTAGGTGCATTTATCCGGAGACTTGATTACACACAGGTGGATTGTATTTATCATCATTAGTCATTTAGGTCAACATTGGATCATTCAGAGATCCTCACTGAACTTCTGGAGAGAGTTTGCTGCACTGAAAGTAAAGGGGCTGAATACTTTTGCACGCCCAATTTTTCAGTTTTTGATTTGTTAAAAAAGTTTGAAATATTCAATAAATGTCGTTCCACTTCATGATTGTGTCCCACTTGTTGTTGATTCTTCACAAAAAAATACAGTTTTATATCTTTATGTTTGAAGCCTGAAATGTGGCGAAAGGTCGCAAAGTTCAAGGGGGCCGAATACTTTCGCAAGGCACTGTATATCAGAGGTCAACACTGCTAGCCAAGGGTAGACAATGAAAGCTGAAGGAAATGTAGGTATTTTCTGGAGAGGGGGGTGGTGGGGGGATTCTCATGTGCTGGAGAGCACTTTGACTGAGGAAATGAAAGAGAGAGAGAAAGAGGCAGAAAGATTGTTTGTCTTCATTGTGTCAGTATATCAAGTCCTTCTGTGTCCAGTGTCTATTCTGATCAGATAGTCCATGTTACTGTCTGTGGACTGTCACCCTCTGGGACAGATGAGCTACACAGGTGTCCCTAAAGGTCACCTCTTCCTTGAGTGAATGGCAACAGCACAGATGGCAGGTCTGCAATTCCCTTAAAGCTTCTGGCTAAAGTCTTCTCAGTCATTGAACAATTGCTAGTGAATATTTGTCATTTCATGTGTCATAGAATACTATTGAACTAGTGAAATGTACTTGGAAAACCATGACTAGAGTGGCTATTCTTTAGTGTGATGCTTGCAATTACAGTAATGTCTTGTGATGAACATCCTCTGAATAACTAGCCAATAACTAGCTCTTTATACCCTTCAATGTTCATGTAGATTTGGTAGACAGAGACCGAATCTGACCGGGACTGCTGGCTGGGACTGTAGTGGAAACAGGAAATTATTATAATTGGACCCTTAGATTTCATAATTCTATCACTGTAGGTTTACAATTGCAATCTGATGCCAAAACTATTGCATTTTCATTTCTTATATTCCCTATATTGATTTAATTCTGTTGTTGGTGTAGGAAATAGTATTATTATAGTATACGGAACTGTAGGTATGTGCACTGCACAGTAATTGATGAATGAATGAATTCATTAATTCAACAGACCAGCTGTTTTGAAGATGTTGTAAAATAAAGTGTACAGAAACGGCTTGTTTTTGTGTAAGAAAATGGATGACTAAAGTGTTGTTATATTGGATCAGATAATAACAGAAGATAGGGAGTATAGGGGTTATGCAATAGCCGAATCAGAATCAATGACCATTTCATAGTGGTTTGGTTGAGTTTCGTGTGAAGTTTCAATACCAATGAAACTGTTGCTGTGCCATTCCGAGAAAATACCATGTAAGTGTTCAAACTACGAGGCAGAGGGAGAATAATCAGCAAATAATCGGCCTAGAAAACAGTGTGAAAACTGTATCAAAGTATTATATGTCAGTTTGTTTCAAATCGATTCTGAATCCATTTATCTAAGGTAGCTGTTAGGAAAACGACAGATGATAAACCTATATGTTGAAAGGTATGGACTAAATGCTCCAGATAGGATTTATCATAGGTTTGAGACGTCATCAGACATCCAGTCTCGCATTAAGCTTTTATTACGGATGATTCAATGGCATTGTGGTTAGTGTTCCTCAATGCCCCCATCACTTAGATTTAATCTGCAGTCAAACCACATGGACCCAGTATTGATTGCCGTAAAGATTCAAAGGGCACAGTGAGTCACTGGCAGCCATTCCATCATTGCATGATAATAAACAAACATACCATTTGTATTATAATTGAATGTGATGAATTGCACATTTTCACAGTGTCAATAGTGATGGAGGGAAACATTGATCTACAATTGATCATGATCCTTATTCGGCTTTTGTTTTGAGGTCAAAGAGATATTCTGAGAATCAGAATATGATGTAACTCACTAGCTAAGCAATGACGAGAAGTACAATGAGTGGAATGTTAGCTAAACAGACTGGTACCCAGGCTAGCAACAGTGGGATTCCACAGAAATATATGTTTGTCGTGATGTGACAAATAAAAGCATGTTCTAGAAGCTTTGTGCATCCTGCAAGGTTACCCAACAGCACCATTCCTCAAGTAGCTTGAATACCATGGCAACTATCCTTGGGCGGTTCAATCGAGTTCCTTATGTGTAATTTGGCAGAGTGACATAAACAGCACAATCCATTTCTTTAATCGTCCATCCATGCTGAAAAAATATGATAGCAAGATCCTTTTTTCAATTTTCCCTGATTGCATCTCAACCCTCTTCATTATATAGCAGAGGTGTGGACTCGAGTCACGTGACTTGAACTTGAGTCGGACTCGACTTTAACACCAATGACTTGTGACTTAACTTGGACTTTGAGCCTTTTGACTCGAACTGACTTGATACCCTCCCCAAGCCCAATATTAAAAATGATGCTATTAAAAAAGCATCAACTCTTAATTTAACGGATTACAGTTTGAATCGGACAGCAGCCAATCAAATTGTGCCAGCTGGGAAAAATATGCGCGTGGTAGTGCAGAAGAATGTCAGCGGGTGAATTCAGATGGAGCCCTTGGAAAGATGATACCCCAAATTATTATTTTCAGATATAAAGACTACGCTCTTAAAAACATGCGGGAAGACAATTACAGACGGAGGCGCAACAACTTCCAACTTCGTTCGACATTTGAAGCTGCACAAAGAACGATAAGTCATGGCTAATATAGCTGACAGCTAATGTTATATAATGTATAACTTTGCTAGTGTAGCATGTAGGTTTACGTAACGTTAAATCAATTATCCTCCACACAGTCAGTCAGTGCGGGAACGTAATCATTGCACCCAATATTGAGCTACAAATGGCTAGGCAGTTGGTAGCCTAAATCCTGCCCGATGTTAATGCTGTTCATAAAACCATTGGCATACAGTTAGCCTACTGTAACCACACACAGAGAGGGTGTGTGTGTGTGTTAAGGTTGGGCGATTGTGTACAAGCCTACATCGTCCAATTGCGCCTCATAGCGATCCTCGATAGTTGATCGCTATGGGAGGGTTCTTTCTCATGGCCACCATGTATTTCCATGGAAATATATATGTTTATTTGGAAAGTAATAAATATATATAAAAGCATTCATGATTTGCGTAAATGTAAAATGCTAACTATTACTCTTGTTAAAAATATGAAAAGGTGAAGAGTACATTATGACCTGTTTAGGACTCGAAACTCAAAGTTTAGGACTTGAGACTTGTCAGTCTTGACTTGAGACTTGAGTGCTAAGACTGGTGACTTGTAATACAATGACTTAGTCCCACCTGTTATATAGTATACAACTTTTGACCAGCGAGCCATGGCCATGGTCATATGCAATGCACAATAAATGGAATAGGGTGCCATTTTGGACGCAGACCCTGCCTACCCCAACCATCTAAATCACACATGTCAAACTCATTCCATGGAAGTCTGAGTGTCTGCGGGGTTTTTGCTCCACCCTTGTACTTGAGTGATGAATTAAGGTCACTAATTAGGAAGGAACTCCCCTCACTTGGTTGTGTAGATCTTAATTGACAGGAAAAAAATAAAACTGATTCTTCACAAAAAAATACAGTTTTATATCTTTATGTTTGAAGCCTGAAATGTGGCAAAAGGTCGCAAAGTTCAAGGGGGCCGAATACTTTCGCAAGGCACTGTATTTCCTAAGCTATTATTTATTTCATTTCCATGATCATTACATCATTAATTCCTCACCTTTTCTGTGATGGTGTCATACTCATGAGGTAGCATAGGCCTACAACAAGGATACCATTCGTTCCATCTCTCGTTTATTGTACCCACTTCACAGTCGTCAACAGATAAGCTATTTCAAGTATTTACCTCTGGGCCATCGGATTCAGAGTGCTGTTTATTTAAGATGGAACAGACGTCGTAGCTTACACCGCAATAATGTAATAAAAAAATTCTCAAGTAGACAATATCGCATTTATACACACAAGACATATTTTCATAGCCATTACAGAATAAATTCTTCACCTTTTCTGGCGATGATGGATTCATTTTCCCGAAATAGCCATAGCTTACAACAAATTACTTCTTATTCTTCTATGGTATAATGGCATTCCGCCACCTACAGTGCGGGTGGATAATAAGGATCCCAAAAAAGGAAAATATTTGGGTAAATGTTTGGTAAAAATAAATAAAATATCACACAAACTATCAAAAAGATGAAATTAACTAAACAAAATCAATCTGCTTTTCTGTAAAAACACATTTTAAATCAGGTCCCAACACATGCTCAGAAGCCTTCTGTGAGGGCTGGACATTTACTAGCGACAAAAGTCCTTACTGTTTCTGCTGTGAAGTTTTGGAGACCCAAAAACTTCTCCGCTGCAGATATAATGCAGCTTCTTGGACTTCTTAGACACGTGTGCTGTACAATTAATCACTGTGGCTATAACACAAAATCCACCTTCTTAACCCTAGCAACAGATTGCAATCTATTCACACTGTTGCCTCTTGCCCCTTCGACTCTTCACAGGAGATCTGCTGCACAGCCCTGATCCTTGACACCTCAACTTCCTTCACCCTCACAGGGCACTCAAGGAAGACCGGAGTATGTTACAAACATTCACAGATTCTTCAATATCATACTTCTACTGTCTGAAAACATTCGACACGTGAACATATATTTTACAATTTCCACACTGTAATGGTTTGGACACAAATGCTTACACCGCATATCTCACGTATCCAAGCTTCACATATTCAGGTAGTCTCTCCAAACAACAGTAATGTCAACAGGCTTTTCTCATTGGTTCCATTTACCATACTGGTCAGGTGATGTGCATTGACCACTCCTGGGATTTTCTGACTAAGGTACTCATCATCTACAGTACCAGTCAAAGTTTGAATACACCTACTCATTCAAGGTTTTTTTTCTTTGTTTTTACTATTTTTTACATTGTAGAATAATAGTGAAGACATCAAACCTATGAAATAACACATATGGATTCCTGTCGTAACCACTAAAGTGTTAAACAAATCAAAATACACTTTATATTTAAGATTCTTCAAAGAAAACACCCTTTGCCATGACAGCTTTGCACACGCTTGGTGTTCTCTCAACCAACTTCATGAGGTAGTCACCTGGAATGCATTTCAATTAACAGGTGTGCCTTGTTAAAAGTTCATTTGTGGAATTTCTTTCCTTCTTAATGCGTTTGAGCCAATCAGCTGTGTGGTGACAAGTTAAGGGTGGTATACAGAAGATAGGCATATTTAGTAAAATACCAATTCCATATTATGGCAAGAACAGCTCAAATAAGAAAAGAGAAATGACAGTCCATCATTAATTGAAGACATGAAGGTCAGTCAATCCAGAACATTTCAAGTACTTTCAAAGTTTCTTCAAGTGCAGATGCAAAAATCATCAAGCGTTATGATGAAACTGGCTCTCATGAGGACCGCCACAGGAAAGGAAAACCCAGTTACCGCTGCTGCAGAGGATAAGTTAATTAGAGTTAACAGCCTCAGAAATTTCAGACCAAATAAATGCTTCACAGAGTTCAAGTAACAGACACATCTCAACATCAACTGTTCAGAGGAGACTGAGTGAATCAGACCTTCAAAGAAACCCCTACTAAAGGACACCAAAAAAGCAAGCAGAGACTTGCTTGGGCAAAGAAACACGAGCAATGGACATTAGACCGGTGGACATCTGTCCTTTGGTAAGGATGAGCCCAAATGTGAGATTTTTGGTAGGTGAACAGATAATCTCCGCATGTGTGGTTCCCACTGTGAAGAATGGAGTGGGAGGTGTGATGGTGTGGAGGTGCTTCGCAGGTGATTCTGTCAGTGATTTATTTAGAATTCAAGGCACACGTAACCAGCATGGGTACCACAGCATTCTGCAGCGATACGCCATCCCATCTGGTTTGCACTTAGTGGGGCTATCATTTGTTTTTCAACAGGACAATGACCCAACACGCCTCCATGCTGTGTAAGGGCTATTTGACCAAGAAGGAGAGTGATGGAGTGCCGCATCAGATGACCTTGCCTCCACAATCACACGACCTCAATGCAATTGTGATGGTTTGGGATGAGTTGGACCGCAGAGTGAAGTAAAGGCAGCCAACAAGTGCACAGCGTACAATGCCGTTCAAAAGTTTGGGGTCACTTAGAAATGTCTTTGTTTTTGAAAGAAAAGTTAATTTTTTGTCCATTAAAATAACATAAAATTGATCAGAAATACAGTGTAGACATTGTTAATGTTGTAAATGACTATTGTAGCTAGAAACGGTAGATTTTTTATGGAATATCTACATAGGTGTACAGAGGCTCATTATCAGCAACCATCACTCCTGTGTTCCAATGTCACATTGTGTTAGCTAATCCAAGTTTATCATTTGAAAACTGTTGACTGATTAAAAAAGCAATAAAACTGTCCGCCTTTAGACTAGTTGAGTATCTGTAGCATCAGAATTTGTGGGTTCGATTATAGGCTCAAAATGGACAGAAATAAATAATTGTCTGCTGAAACTCTTCAGTCTGTTCTTGTTCTGAGAAATGCGAGAAATTTCTAAGAAACTGAAGATCTTGTACAATGCTGTGTGCTCCTCCCTTCACAGAACAGTTAACTGTCTCTCTCCAGAATAGAAAGAAGAGAGAGAGGTCCGGGTGTACAACTGAGCAAAAGGGCAAGTACATTAGAGTGTCTAGTTTGAGAAACAGACGCCTCAGAAGTCCTCAACTGGCAGCTTCATTAAATAGTACCGCATAACACCAGTCTCAATGTCAACAGTGAAGAGGCGATTCCGGGATGCTGGCCTTCTAAGCAGAGTTCCTCTGTCCAGTGTCTGTGTTCTTTAGCCCATGTTCATCTTTTCTTTTTATTGGCCAGTCTGAGATACGTCTTTTTCTTTGCAACTCTGCCTAGAAGGCCAGCGTCCCGGAGTCGCCTCTTCGCTGTTGACGTTGAGACTGGTGTTTTGCCGGAACTATTAAATGAAAGATCCAGTTGAGAGCTTGTGAGGCGTCAGATTTTCCATCTGTAGAGCATCTACAGATGGTCATACTATCAACAAACTACACTGAACAAAAATATAAATGCAACATCTAAAGTGTTGGTCTAATGTTTCATGAGCTGAAAAGAAAGATCCCAGAAATGTTCCATACGCACAAAAAGCTTATTTCTCTCAAATGTTTTGCACAAATTTGTTTCCATCCCTTTTAGTGAGCATTTCTCCTTCGTCAAAATAATCCATCCACCTGATAGGTGTGGCATATCAAGAAGCTGATTAAACAGCATGATCATTACACAGGTGCACCTTGTGCTGGGGGACAGGAAGAGGTCACTCTTGAAGAGGAGTGGGACAACATGCCACAGGCCACAATTAACAGCCTGAAGGAAATGTGTCGTGCTGCATGAGGCAAATGGTGGTCACACCAGATACTGACTAGTTTACTGATAAACACTTCTACCTTTTTTAAGGTATCTGTGACCAACAGATGCATATCTGTATTCCCAGTCATGTGAAATTCATAGATTAGGGCCTAATTCATTTATTTCAATTGACTGATTTCCTTATATCAACTTTAACTAAGTAACATTTTTGAAAGTGTTGCAAGTTGCATTTACATTTTTGTTCAGTATATCTGTTGATAAGCAAATGCTTGCTAATGTTACGGTTACGGTAAGTGTTAAGGTTAGGGTTAGGATAAAGGTTAAGGTTGGGGTTAGAGCTAGGGTTAGTAGATAGATAGTTGAAATGTTACCGATAGTCTGTAGAGCATCTACAGATGGACTATCCCAATAAAGTGTTACCCAACAAATTGAAAGTATATATATATATATGGATTTTATTTTTTATTTTTTTAATCTACCCCAGGGACACAGAAAATTCTGTTGTTGCAGAATCTCCCTTATGTGATTGTTCCGGTATTAGATCTTGAGTATTGATCTGAAAACACACAAGACCACTCACATCTCCCAGTGGCTCCAAAAGTCTAGTTTTAACTCCCTTGATGGCTGCCAATGACCATAAATCTCCCATATCCTGATACTCTACTGTCATACCCTTCCCTATAAACCACTTTTAGGGCGGAAGTAATGTTAAGGTTTTCAATTTGGCTCAGTCTATAAAATACATCCAGATTCACTTTTTGTAACATTAAAAAATGAATTCAGGAGTGGCAGATTTTGCAAGTCTCCCTTGATTGGATGTTAACAAATGGAAGGGAAAGAAAGGGAAAAAAGGCAAAAGAGAAAAAAACGACATTGTTATTCCTCAGCATATAGGCTAGAGTAACTCTGATCAAGGTTAGCGTAGCATTAATGAGAGGGAATAATGGTGTCCTGCTGTGTAAAGCCTTAAGGTAGAATGAGAACGTGTGAGCCTGACTGATTATTGCACATTAGAGAGATATTCAAGGTCAATGCAGAACATGAATGGAACCTCCTTTATAACTAAGGGAATGTCCTGTATTGCACAATTTCAGACTCGTGTGCTATATGTGAACTGAATTAATAGATCGCAAAACTGAACCAATCCTTACCCATCAATATCTTAAAATGGCCTTTAAAATGTATTAATGAAACCAGCAAGTTTAATATTTAAGGATATCCAGTTCTGATAATAAACAAGCTACGTTTTGTTTTTTTGGTTCTGTTATTAGACAAAAACATTAGTAGTAAACAAATGATTCTTTTTTTATAAGAGAAATGTGATTATTTACATACTTTCATGAGATTCGTATTCTTTCCTTGACCCACTTCTATTATTGTATCTCTTGTTTTCATTAAAACCAGTGTTCCATCCTTCATTGGAATTGCAGTCAGTCTATTAAGACTTATCACACTTGACTTGACTGTTGTTGCATCCAAAAAGGCGCCCTATTCCCTCTATAGTGCACTACTTTTGACCAGTGATGGCAGTGCTTTTTATGTTGTTTTTCTCTTCTTATTGACCCTAAGCGGGATAACCTATTCCTTTCGTTTGGCTTAAAAAAACAGAGGTAGGCCTATCATGCCGATCAGAACAAATCAATTGATGCAGTGAGCAGTGTTGTAGTAAATTTCACAAGCAGATTTGGTGAACACAAAGCAACTCAAACAACGGATCAATAATATCACTTTTTTATATATATACATTTCCCATTTGGCATGTCTCTTGTGCTGCAGTTTACAGCAGCACTGACTGATGTGTTGACATGATAACCGCTTCAGAGTTTTGAACGACCCTTCCCCACCTTTTGTTACATGCTGGCTGAAGACCTAGCTAGTCAGTTACTACAGTGCCTTGCGAAAGTATTCGGCCCCCTTGAACTTTGCGGCCTTTTGCCACATTTCAGGCTTCAAACATAAAGATATAAAACTGTCTTTTTTTGTGAAGAATCAACAACAAGTGGGACACAATCATGAAGTGGAACGACATTTATTGGATATTTCAAACTTTTTTAACAAACCAAAAACTGAGAAATTGGGCGTGCAAAATTATTCAGCCCCCTTAAGTTAATATTTTGTAGCGCCACCTTTTGCTGCGATTACAGCTGTAAGTCGCTTGGGGTATGTCTCTATCAGTTTTGCACATCGAGAGACTGAAATTTTTTCCCATTCCTCCTTGCAAAACAGCACGAGCTCAGTGAGGTTGGATGGAGAGCATTTGTGAACAGCAGTTTTCAGTTCTTTCCACAGATTCTCGATTGGATTCAGGTCGGGACTTTGACTTGGCCATTCTAACACCTGGATATGTTTATTTTGGAACCATTCCATTGTAGATTTTGCTTTATGTTTTGGATCATTGTCTTGTTGGAAGACAAATCTCCGTCCCAGTCTCAGGTCTTTTGCAGACTCCATCAGGTTTTCTTCAAGAATGGTCCTGTATTTGGCTCCATCCATCTTCCCATCAATTTTAACCATCTTCCCTGTCCCTGCTGAAGAAAAGCAGGCCCAAACCATGATGCTGCCACCACCATGTTTGACAGTGGGGATAGGGTGTTCAGGGTGATGAGCTGTGTTGCTTTTATGCCAAACATAACGTTTTGCATTGTTGCCAAAAGTTCAATTTTGGTTTCATCTGACCAGAGCACCTTCTTCCACATGTTTGGTGTGTCTCCCAGGTGGCTTGTGGCAAACTTTAAACAACACTTTTTATGGATATCTTTAAGAAATGGCTTTCTTCTTGCCACTCTTCCATAAAGGCCAGATTTGTGCAATATACGACTGATTGTTGTCCTATGGACAGAGTGTCCCACCTCAGCTGTAGATCTCTGCAGTTCATCCAGAGTGATCATGGGCCTCTTGGCTGCATCTCTGATCAGTCTTCTCCTTGTATGAGCTGAAAGTTTAGAGGGACAGCCACGTCTTGGTAGATTTGCAGTGGTCTGATACTCCTTCCATTTCAATATTATCGCTTGCACAGTTCTCCTTGGGATGTTTAAAGCTTGGGAAATCTTTTTGTATCCAAATTCGGCTTTAAACTTCTTCACAGCAGTATCTCGGACCTGCCTGGTGTGTTCCTTGTTCTTCATGATGCTCTCTGCGCTTTTAACGGACCTCTGAGACTATCACAGTGCAGGTGCGTTTATACGGAGACTTGATTACACACAGGTGGATTGTATTTATCATCATTAGTCATTTAGGTCAACATTGGATCATTCAGAGATCCTCACTGAACTTCTGGAGAGAGTTTGCTGCACTGAAAGTAAAGGGGCTGAATAATTTTGCACTCCCAATTTTTCAGTTTTTGATTTGTTAAAAAAGTTTGAAATATCCAATAAATGTTGTTCCACTTCATGATTGTGTCCCACTTGTTGTTGATTCTTCACAAAAAAATACAGTTTTATATCTATATGTTTGAAGCCTGAAATGTGGCAAAAGGTCGCAAAGTTAAAGGGGGCCGAATAGTTTCGCAAGGCACTGTAGCTAACACCAGTGACATATAAATATCTTTGCCATTCATTTCGGTTACCTAGAAGTAAAATAATTGTGAAAGTTGTCACTTCCATTTAACTTCTGGGGGGAATAACATTAACAATTGTGATGACTGTTGTGTGTCCCTCACAAAAAGAAAGTCTCTGCCAAATCCCTCCCTTCCGCCGCGTGTGGACACGCACAAAGCAGATTAAGGATGTTTTCAACACAGCTATTTTGAATCTTAGCAGCGTCCAACCCATCGTTTAAGACACTGCCACAGTTATGCAAAAAGAAATCACTGACAAAGGATACGTTTTAGCATGCTTGCCAACTGGCTTTGGCAAAAGTTTAATATATCAAGCGATGTATGGAGATAAATTATTCAAACAACCATGTTCAGCAAGCAGTTGATAGGATTTGCGCTGGACTAAGTGCACACTACATTTCAGACGAGCTAAGTGACAACCTTATTGAAGTATCAACTCTGCTGCTTAAGTAGGCTACACTTCCTATTTACACCTGTAGGCTACAGCTAGCAAGCTGATGGGATCCAGCTAATGTGAGGTAGCTTATCAACATGCATTGCTTCTAAAATATGCCATGATCTTTTTTGCTTTACATCTTACAGATATTGCTACCATAGGTAGCTAGATAATAATGGCTTACAATAATTGCAGTTTAGTTAATTAACTAGCTAGCTATGTGTAAAACTGACAGTTTGGCTGTAAAACACAGCTTGTTAGCTATCTAGCTAACCAATTACTACTGTAGCTAACCTTTCTTTTCAGACTGAACATTCTTCTTTCCAATTCAGGTTGACTCCTTCTTGCCTATTGCGTTTCTCAGTCTTCTTCTAGGTTCAAAACTTTATGGCTGTAGACAGTCGGGTATCCTATTTTCAAAAAGCAACCCACTCATTACACAGCCACCCGGTGCAGTGAATGGCTCTGTGTTCAAACGCTGTTCACTGGCACAGCAGCATTGATTTTCTCAAATGTGACCCATTACAGAAAGCTGGGCTGAAGTCGCACGTCACTTCTTCACACTAGTAATGTTACAATTCATACCGGAGGTCTGAGGTATGCGTCAAAATCACTAAGCAGAGTTTACTTCGAAGCAGTTTGCCGACGCTTGTATCACTTTATCAGAAGCACGTGATCAATGATATCTGACACTTAGTTTTGTCGAACAACTACCTGATTGGGTTGGTATTGGTTTCGGTAGAAGACAAAAAAGGCTACCCTGCGCACGATGTCATCGATAATAATTTGGCCTTTTTCAAATTATTTTGATCAGAAGGTGTCACTAGTGTACAATGTCTTGATGAAAGCCTAGCGTCATGAACATATTTTCGACACAATTGGTTGAAAATGCTCAATGCTTCAGGAAGCTTCATTTCCCCATCACTATTTCACAGGAGAGGCAATTGAACGTATTTAATTTTTTATCAAAGTGTGAACTTAATATAATAAACATGTGCCTTAATAACAAACGTGTATGCGATCTGTAAATATAAATTAAATGTGAAATCACAAAGCTGTTTAGACATGGAGAAAATATAGAATCTTGCCTAGTCATGATTGGTTGAAACAACGAGGGGGGTGGGACATTCACAAGAAAGAGAGTCCATTCTGTCACTAAAGGCTTCTCTGTCAAATGGTACACATCCTGCTCTCTGCTACTGCAGATATTTTAAAGATCTGTTGGATTTACTCATATTTTCATCATGGACAACATGCAAAGTGTAGCTACAGCTTTCAATACCAGTGTTGTTCTGAAGACAGCTCTGTCTTCTGTGGCTAAAGCAGTCTGGACTGGTTGAAGCCGAGTGGCATGGGAAGTATTATTTTGAAAGGGTTCCAGTCTGCCGTGAATCATTATAATCCGTACACCGGTAAGAGTTTATAGTTAAAATTCCAAGATGTACATTACAGTTGAAGTCGGAAGTTTACATACACCTTAGCCAAATACATTTAAACTCAGTTTTTCACAATTCCTGACATTTAATACTAGTAAACATTCCCTGTCTTAGGTCAGTTAGCATCACCACTTTATTTTAAGAATATGAAATGTCAGAATAATAGTAGAGAGAATAATTTATTTCAGCCTTTATTTCTTTCATCACATTCCCAGTGGGTCAGAAGTTTGCATACACTCAATTAGCATTTGGTAGGATTGCCATTAACTTGTTTAACTTGGGGCAAACGTTTCTGGTAGTTGGGTGAATTTTAGCCCATTCCTCCTGACAGAGCTGATGTAACTCAGTCAGGTTTGTAGGCCTCCTTACTTGCATATGCTTTTTCAGTTGTCTGCCCACAAATTTTCTATGGGATTGAGGTCAGGGCTTTGTGATTGCTATTCCAATACCTTAACTTTGTGGTGTTTAAGCCATTTTGCCACAACTTTGGAAGTATGCTTGGGGTCATCGTCCATTTGGAAGACCCACTTGCGACCAAGCTTTAACTTCCTGACTGATGTCTTGAGCTGTTGCTTCAATATATCCACATAATTTTCCTACCACATGATGCCATCTATTTTGTGAAGTGCACCAGTCTCTCCTGCAGCAAAGCACCCACAATATGATGCTGCCACCCCTCGTGCTTCACGGTTGTGATGGTGTTCTTCGGCTTGCAAGTCTCCCCTTTTTCCTCCAAACACAACGATGGCATTATGGCCAAAAAAAAATCAACTTTTGTTTCATCAGACCAGAGGACATTTCTACAAAAAGTATGATCTTTGTCCCCATGTGCAGTTGCAAACCGTACTCTGGCTTTTTTATGGCAGTTTTGGAGCAGTGGCTTCTTCCTTACTGAGCGGCCTTTCAGTTTATGTCGATATAGGACTCGTTTTACTCTGGATATAGATGGTTGTGTACCTGTTTCCTCCAGCATCTTCACAAAGTCCTTTGCTGTTGTTCTGGGATTGATTTGAGCTTTTCGCACCAAAGTAAGTTCATTTCTAGGAGACAGAACGCGTCTCCTTCCTGACCAGTATGACGGCTGCGTGGTCCCATGGCGTTTATACTTGCATACTATTGTATGTACAGATGAATGTGGTACCTTCAAGCATTTGCAAATTCCTCCGAAAGATGAACAAGACTTGTGGAGGTTTACACATTTTTTCTGAGGTCTTGGCTGATTTATTTAGATTTTCCCATGATGTCAAGCAAAGAGGCACTGAGTTTGAAAGTATGCCTTGAAATACATCCACAGGTACACCTCCAATTGACTCAAATTTACATTTACATTACATTTAAGTCATTTAGCAGACGCTCTTATCCAGAGCGACTTACAAATTGGTGCGTTCACCTTAAGACATCCAGTGGAACAGCCACTTTACAATAGTGCATCTAAATCTTTTAAGGGGGGGTGAGAAGGATTACTTTATCCTATCCTAGGTATTCCTGAAAGAGGTGGGGTTTCAGGTGTCTCCGGAAGGTGGTGATTGACTCCGCTGTCCTGGCGAACAGTTTTGACTGGGCTGCGCGGGAACTGTACTTCCTCAGTGGTAGGGAGGCGAGCAGGCCAGAGGTGGATGAACGCAGTGCCCTTGTTTGGGTGTAGGGCCTGATCAGAGCCTGGAGGTACTGAGGTGCCGTTCCCCTCACAGCTCCGTAGGCAAGCACCATGGTCTTGTAGCGGATGCGAGCTTCAACTGGAAGCCAGTGGAGAGAGCGGAGGAGCGGGGTGACGTGAGAGAACTTGGGAAGGTTGAACACCAGACGGGCTGCGGCGTTCTGGATGAGTTGTAGGGGTTTAATGGCACAGGCAGGGAGCCCAGCCAACAGCGAGTTGCAGTAATCCAGACGGGAGATGACAAGTGCCTGGATTAGGACCTGCGCTGCTTCCTGTGTGAGGCAGGGTCGTACTCTGCGGATGTTGTAGAGCATGAACCTACAAGAACGGGCCACCGCCTTGATGTTAGTTGAGAACGACAGGGTGTTGTCCAGGATCACGCCAAGGTTCTTAGCGCTCTGGGAGGAGGACACAATGGAGTTGTCAACCGTGATGGCGAGATCATGGAATGGGCAGTCCTTCCCCGGGAGGAAGAGCAGCTCCGTCTTGCCGAGGTTCAGCTTGAGGTGGTGATCCGTCATCCACACTGATATGTCTGCCAGACATGCAGAGATGCGATTCGCCACCTGGTCATCAGAAGGGGGAAAGGAGAAGATTAATTGTGTGTCGTCTGCATAGCAATGATAGGAGAGACCATGTGAGGTTATGACAGAGCCAAGTGACTTGGTGTATAGCGAGAATAGGAGAGGGCCTAGAACAGAGCCCTGGGGGACGCCAATCAGCCTATCAGAAGCTGATAAAGCCATGACATAATTTTCTGGAATCTTCCAAGCTGTTTAATGGCACAGTCAACTTAGTGTATGTAAACTTCTAACCCACTGGAATCGTGAAACAGTGAATTTTAAGTGAAATAATGTCAACTTAGACTATGGAAAAATTACTTATGTCATGCACAAAGTAGATGTCCTAACCGACTTGCCAAAACTATAGTTTGTTAACAAGACATTTGTGGAGTGGTTGAAAAACAAGTTTTAATGACCCCAACCTAAGTGTATGTTAACTTCTGATTTCAACTGTGTGTTATTGCCTCAACTGTATCAGAAAGTATTTTTTTTATGTCTAGCTGTTGTTAGCTATATAGCTAGCTAGCTAGACAGTTGCATACAGGTACCATATAGCTTGCATTGTCCCGCAACGAGACATTCATTGTTTACAGATGGCTTGTTGTGGAACCAAGCATTGTTAAGACAGCTAGCTTAGCTGGCCAGTTGCATTCTGCTGTTAATGTTGATTGCTGATGTGCTAAGGCATGAATGACATGATTATAAACTGTTTTATGTTTAACTAGCTGGCTACCGAAAATAGCCACTCTGGTGCGAATACTAATCAAACCCATGTTACGTTATAGGGACACATGCATCGTTGGCTAGCTAACTAACCCCAATGAAATGATAGCTAAATAGCTAGCTAGCTACTGGACTATAGAATCGAGGTTGTATCCTGTGTCTGCGTTGCCATTGCATTTTAGTACAGCTGTAGCAGTTAACAGGCAATAACAAACTATAGGACGTGAATTAATTAATATTTTAACCTATTTTTATGGAATCTGTCCTTCCGCATAAATCAGGGATGCAAGCTAGTCACCTTTTTGAATCCAAAATGGGTGGCCTACCTGATTCGTGTACATCCAAAGTTTTGAAGGGGATGGGGGGGCTTTGGATCACTACTGGCTGTAAGCGAACGAGTGATGCGCGTTTGGAGCAATACTGGCTGTATCCAAGGCTCAGCCATTCGTTCACATAACAACATAATGCAGTGCAGCACGCTACAGAATAAAGAAGAGACAACCAACTTGCTAGTTACAGCATCAGTGTGCGCTCTGGAAAGGCAGTTTGCCAGTTACAGCAGCGCGTCCCTGAACAATAACGAAGAGGTAACGTTAGGTGAGAAGCCTGACCATGGAGACGGGGGTAAGAAGGTGATGAACCGTACTTCATGAGCTTTAACCGAAAAACAACTGGCATTTGGAAAGTTTGAGGTGAGGAAGAAAGTATTGTGGAACAAATATTGTTAGCATTGTTAAGTATCTTGCTAGCTGGATCAAATTCTCCGTTAGCTAGCCAGAGAAATGTTGAGCAACGTTAGCCAACTTATCTGATCAAATAATTGAGTTTATGGTGTGAAAATATGGTTGCTAATAAAGTCAGAGAGCTAACTTTGGTTAGCTAACGTTACAACATCAGATGAGCTAACATTAGTAACCTAACAATAGTATTAACTGGTATACGACTCCTTGCGGTTCCTCAAGTTATAATGTGTTAGTTTCTTACTGGACCCTGGCAATCTGTGTGGAATGTTAACTAGCTAAAGAACTAACCACTATCTGTTAGCTAATGTTCTCCCTCTACAGTGTGTTGTTCATTTTCAGAATGAGAGAATAGGGTGAAAATTAGGCATTGCTTGTTAAACAAGTGGATTCAGGGATCAAGTGTAGCTGGATATGGGCCTGGCTTAAGCTGGATGCCACTATAGAGGTGAAAGGAACACCACACACTTTCCCTCTTTCTTACTTTTTCAATACAGTGGATAAAAAGGGAGATTGCCAGGTCTAAAAGAGAAGAATTATGCCAACAAAGGGTATCATGCTCTGCTGGCACATTGTAGAACAGATGTCCACAGGCAGAAAGTGTACAATGTAATAATGTGCAGTGTAGCCCAAATATATTGTTTTGATGTGTTGAACTTGACAGTAACACTTGTGTGTGAGTGAGGGGGCATTATAAAAATGTTTACACACATGTAGCCTTGTGCACTTGATCGATGTCTACTATAGCGGCCACTATAAAATACAAAGATAGAATGCCTGTTTGTTTCATTCTATTTCTACCTTAAGATGTTTTTTTCCCAAGTTCAATATGTATATGTGTGTGTTCACAAGCGTTCTATTATAAAGGCTGTCATGGCTAACTGCAATATTAGTGTGTTGTTTTTTTTCTTAACTTGAGAGTCATTTACAGTAAAGTCTAGCAACAAACAACATTGGATTGCTTTCTTTACATTTTTTTGCTGTGAGTTAGGTTCACAATAGCCACTTTTTATTTTACACGCAGAGGCTGATCATGTAGATCATATTATTTCTTGGTAAATTAGTTAACCTGCATTTTCCCCTAGCAGGGATTTTTTTGCATGTTTCAGTGCAAAAAGAAGTGTCATCTTTTTTGGCCCTCATCAGTTTGCATCCCCGATCAGTGTAAAGAGATGATCGAGGGTGAACGAGCAACACTTCAGGTATTTTGTCTTTACTTTGACCTTATTGCTTGGACTTAGGAGACAATGAATGCTATTGCTCATATGCAAGGTTTTAATGTCTTGTCTATTTTTTGTCTACTTTCCTCCTTTACAGCTTTAATTGTCTGGAGCCTGGTGTTGTTGTGGCTAAGGAGCTTTCACTCAAATGGAACCAGGTTTCAGCTACTGTGCAATGTTGACCCCTTCCTCCGAGAGATGTGAAAGCATCCCCCGGACTGGACACAACCTGGCAAACATATATTTTGGAGAAAATCAGGACTTTTGCAATGAAAAGGCCATGGACATTACATGTTCTGCTCCAAAGGGTAGGACAGCAATATGCTCTCAGGCTACTGTAGATTTCTTTGTTCATATCAACACATGACCTGAGCCAAAGTTACTCAAAGGATGTAATAATATAGGCCTAGGTCTAGATATTTTTTGTTTTGCTAAGCCTTCATGTGTTTGTGTGTTTTAAGTTTTCCTAATTGTAGGCAACTACCTTTAGCACTGGAAGTTAATAAAGTACTTTATTGTTGAAATCTTTTCTTGTTTTTTTAAGCAATACCTCTTTAGCATTTGGCCACATTTACATGTGGCCAAAGGTGTGAACGATGCTAAATGTGTGTAAACAAAGAGCAGCACTGTAACTGTTCAATGTGAAAGGTTATATTTATTATACAACAATAGGCAATTTAATACTGTAAATTGTTTTCCTAATGGGATAACTTGGTGAGATAATGTTCACAAAATCAAATTTGGCAATTTTTTTGAAAGTATTCCTTTTCTAAATATGTTTCCCAATGATGAAAGTAGAGCAAGTGTGATAATCACAGCAAAATGGTTGAATGCCTTTTTTCTCCTAAATTGAATTATTTGTTTATCAACTTCTAAAGCAGTACTACTTCCCCATGTTTCCTCCAACTACAGTGTATGATATGCCATTTTGAAGCTCTGAGTCTGTACTTCTATCCAAGATAAAAAAAAAAAACACAATTTCAAATTTTGGAACATAAGACTGAAAACAGACTGTGTCACAAATGTCGAACAACAAAAAGTGACATACTCCATCGTATTGATACATTTATGTACTACACATTATTGTTTGAGAGGCGATTACTGGGAAACATTGCATTTAATTCAAATATAAATGTAGAACATCTTTAGTGTTTCCCCGGGGGTACAATAACTACTGCGCAGTTTAACCCCCTAAGGTCGATGTCCGTGCCACGGCGGAAATCCAATTTGCAAAATAAAAAAATACCCATATAAATCTGTCAGTTTAAGCTAGAAATATCCGGGTTTTTTTTGCATTGGATGTGTCTCAATCTTCAGATTCCGCCTATGTCGCACTTCTGCATCTGCGGTAAAAAGTGACAGAGCTAGAGCAGTGTTTGTCAGACCGTGAGACATCCCGAAAATTGGTCTTCTCACAAAATTGTTTGCAGTGTCCGAACAGTGTGGCCAACTGTTATGACCCATCTATGGAAAGATGAGACTCTCACGAACATGATGATGTTATCTGTTTTGCTCTTCAACTCCCACAAGCTTCTTGGGACTCGTCTGAAGCCTGTAAAGCCGATAATGTCAATAGAAAATGGAATATGTGACCAACCGGCTGTAGCAAAATTTTAACTGGTGTTTTTTAAAATGGAATAAAAGTAGAGACACAGAGGTAAAACATGGTATATCATACACTACAATTGAGAAACAATAGGGACATTTATTCTGCTTTGAAATTTGATAAACTTGTATCCCTACTTTTGAGAAAATGCTGCTTGAATGTTTTGGTACACCTACTAGAGAGCTCTTCTTTGTCTACACTCATTCAGCATCGTTCACACCCTCGTAAACCTTATCCCCACCCGTCTCCTTAAGGATTCACGTGAAGCCATGTCTAAACAATAAAATATTTCAAGACTGAAGGCTGGTTTATACTACGTCTATCGACATGTCTGCATACAGTTGTCATTCATTACTACGGGAAAATAAACTCATTATTTACAAGTTACCCTTTTTCATGTGTGAGTTCCAAATATCTCTAACAGTCGCCCCAGCTTGAGTTTTTTTCATGAGCATGATGTCAGAATGCACTCGCTGTTCCTAAATGTGATTGTTACGCAACAGGACAGTTAACCCATGCTGCCTTCTAATTGCATAGGCTATGTTTCAACTTGTCAATTTCAAATTATTTTCTACAACAGTTTGAATTGAGGTGTGTTCCACTTCCTCAATAATTCACGTAAGAAGTAGCCCATTTCAAGTTGAGGCTTTGCTGTTTAAAGCTTTACTTAGCTGGATAAACGTTTTTAACGAGAGCCCAAGCACTTCCCCAGTGTTTCAAGTATTCAGACATTTGCGTATTTCTAGTCAGAAAAGTCCTTGCACAAACTTTTTCTCCCTGGTACATTTTCTAGATCGCACCCGCATTGTCTTCATTGTGGTTTTCCTTACAAATAATAACTTTGAACATGTGTGCAATCCTATCAAAGACAGTGCCTTACTTTCTGTATTGCGTGTTGTCGCTCCTACTATAGCATCAAATCAAATTTTATGTATGCCATATGTATGGAGCGTAATGTATTTACTGTTTAATTCACATTTTCAAATCATGCATTCTGATTCTTGCATAGATTGTAATGTGTGTATAATACTTTTTTGAAGGTTGTACTGATTATGATGAGCTAATGCGAAGCTATTTGCCAGCTTTGTGTTGCGCCATGTTAAGTTGACGTAATACAATGCATTCTGGTTATCTTTGGTCTGTCAGCCCAAAGATGTTATAACAAAACGAGGTGAAGGGATAGTTTACTCGACAGACTTATGGAGCATTCAAGACAATTGGGAACTCAAATCATGGTCAAATCATGACGTCAATGATGTTCATGTTAGAAAGTCGGAGCTCTAGAAAGAGGATGATCGTTCAAAGCATTTTTTCCCAATCTGACGATGATCTGTGGGGTGAAAACAACATTTATTTCCTTTGTGATTTGTCATAAACTGTAAACGACTTGTCAAGTTATATACTCTGGTTGTTGTATACACTGTATTAAGTACATTGAAGATTTGCAATATGCTGAAAAGTGTCCAAACTAAGTTAATATTTTTCAGGCAATGGGAGCAGCTATCTTTGCCTTTGTTTATTTGCATCTTATAGTGGGATTCTGGGATTATGTTGCTACTTTGCCAATCAAATATTTGCAATGGTTCGCTGCAGGGACCACTCAAAAATGATCACAAATATGTGATCGCACACGTCAAAGGGTTAAATACATTTCACCAGAAATTCACCAGTAATGACACTCACTCCGCAGCGGTTGGGAATGGGTATGGGAGCTGAACACGCAGCAACCCAGACCCCTCTACCATCGGAGATTACACATGCTGACTATTTAAAAAGAATAATTATTCAACTTAAAAAAACAAGTGTCTCATTCAGTCCTAGTTGGGCATTATACACTGAGTATACTAAACATTAGGAACAGCTTCCTAATATTGAGTTGTAACCCTCCAGGGATGCTGGCCCATGTTGACTCCAATGCGTCCTACAGTTGTCAGGTTGACTGGATGTCCTTTGGGTGGTGGACCATTGTTGATACACAGGGGAAACTGTTGGTTGTAATTGCCAATTGGGTAACTGTATGATCCTGGAGGCAAGTGCTTATATTATGTAGGCCTAACTCTTTGAGCTCCTTTTAGACAGATTCTATTTGGTTTCTCAGGGGGAACCAGTCTGTAGAGTCTTGCCCTCGACCTGTGTCTGTTCAGATAGGACAGGTTAAGGCTGAAATTGAGGCTATTTCTTTTGGGCTATTGCCCATGCTTATATTTGCTAAATCTACTTTTATATTTTGTATGATAAATCTACACTCTGATCATGTCAACCTGCATTGCCTTCTCCCTGCATTGCCTTCTGATTTCATGCCCTTATGAATACTATTCGTCCATTGGACAACCTGATGGTGAAGCGTGATTCATCAGTCCAGAGAAAGTTTTTCCACTGCTCCAGAGTCCAATGTCGGCGAGCTTGACACCACTCCAGCCGACACTTGGCATTGTGCATGGTGATCTTAGGCTTGTGTGCAGCTGCTCAGCCATGGAAACCCATTTCATGAAGCTCCCGACAAAGAGTTATTGTGCTGACATTGCTTCCAGAGGCAGTTTGGAACTCGGTAGGGAGTGTTGCAACCGAGGACAGATGATTTTTACATTGCTACGCGCTTCAGCACTCGGTGGTCCCGTTTTGTGAGCTTATGTGGCCTACCACTTTGCAGCTGAGTCCTTTTTTATCCTTGACATTTCCACTTCACAGTAACAGCACGTACAGTTGACCAGGGAAGCTCTAGCAGGGCAGGAATTTGATGAACTAACTTGTTGGAAAGGTGGCATCCTATGACGGTACCATGTTGAAAGTTAATGAGCTCTTCAGTAAGTCCATTCTACTGCCAGTTTTCTTTTGAGATTGCATGGCTGTGTGGTCAATTTTATAAACCTGTCAGCAACGGCTGTGGCTGAAATAGCCAAATCCACTAATATGAAGGGTTGTCCACATACTTTTGTTTATACAGTGCCTTCGGGAAGTATTCAGACCCCTTGACCTTTTCCCAATTTTGCTGCATTACAGCATTATTCTAAAATGGATTAAATAAAAATCCTCAGCCATTTACACACAATACCCCATAATGTGAAAGCTAAAACAGGTTTTTAGAGAATGTTCCTAATTTATATATATGTGTACCTTATTTAAACAAGTATTCAGACCCTTTGCCATGAGACTCGAAATTGAGCTCTGGTGTATCCTGTTTCCATTGATCATCTTTGAGTTGTTTCTACAACTGTATTTGAGTTCACCGGTGGCAAATTCAATTGATTGGACATGATTTGGAAAAGCACACCAGTGTTTATATAAGGTCCCACAGTTGACAGCGCATGGCAGAGCAAAAACCAAGCTATGAGGTTGATGGAATTGAAAGTAGAGCTCCGAGACAGGATTATGTGGGCACAGATCTGGGGAGGGATACCAAAACATTTCTCCAGTATTGAAGGTTCCCAAGTACACAATGGCCTCCATCAAATACTCCTCAGCACCCCCCTAAGATGATGCCGCAGGTGAAGAAGCCGGATGTGGTGGTCCTGGGGTGACGTGGTTACATGTGGTCTGTGGTAGTGAGGCCGGTTAGACGCATTGCCAAATTCTCAAAAAATATGTTGGAGGCAGCTTAGAGTAGAGAAATTAATATCAATTCTTTAGCAACAGCTCTGATGGACAGTCCTGTAGACAGCATGCCAATTTCACGATCTCTCAAAACTTGAGATATCTGTCTCATTGTGTTATGTAACAAAACTGATCATTTTAAAGTGGCCTTTTATTGTCACTAGCACAAGGTGCACCTGTGTAACGATCATGCTGTTTAATTAGCTTCTTCATATGCCACACCTGTCAGGTGATGGATTATCTAGCCAAAACAGAGATGCTCACTAATAAGGATGTAAACACATTTTTGAATTTATTTTTTATTTTTGTGTGTATGGAACATTTTTGGGATTTGTCATTACAGCTCATGAAACATGGGACCAACACTTTACATGTTGCGTTTATATTTTTGTTCAGTGTATATATACAGTGCATTTGGAAAGTATTCAGACCCCTTCCCTTTTTCCACATTTTGTAAGGTTACAGCCTTATTCTAAAATATATTAAATTCATTTTCCCTCATCATTCCACACACAATAGATCATAATGACAGAGTGAAAACAGGTTTTTATACATTTTTGCAAATGTATAAAAAAAAACAGACATACCTTATTTATATAAGTATTCAGACCCTTTGCTATGAGACTCAAAATTTGAGCTCAGTTGCATCCTGTTTCCATTGAACATCCTTGAGATGTTTCTACAACTTTATTGAAGTCCACCAGTGAGAATTTCAATTGATTGGACTTTATTTGGAAGGGCACACGTCTGTCTATTATTGTGACTTTACTTTCATTAATCTGATGACTATTTATTTTAATCCACTAACTATGTTTAATTGTTATCCAATTTAAATCAATCATGTAACAATTAACTCATTATGATTTGGGGCACCACGGAAGAAGTTGTTTAAATAGTTCCCATCTCCCGAATTAAACTCGATAACATCCATAAAACAGTCAAAATATGAGTCATAACCTCATCATTTCATCATTCTGAACGGTCATAACCTCTTGGATCTGCAAAAACCCCAGCCTTTTTCATTACTATTCTAATTTATTTAATGATTTATTTACTAGCTAACTAAATAACACAGACTAAACACACACACACACACATACTACATGAGTCTTGGTCCCTAGTGGAATGACAAAACATCGGGCTTATACACACGAATGGAGAGAGTTGGGGAAAAGGGACACTTATTATGGACACGTTCTATAACTTTTATCCCATTAATCATATACTTAGCACACGAACCACCACCTGTTTGGAGTAAGAAATCATGAATGTATTTACGTGTGAAATGCCTTCGTTTGTCGTTTATCTCTGTCGGATCAAAGCCTTCTTGAAAAGGGCTTGGTTGGGCCTTTCCTCTGCCCACTTGTACATGCTCTGATTGTCTACCAGAGGTCACAATGTCCATTTTCTTAGTTGTCCAAACTCCATAGGGTGTTTCCTCCAGAACTTCTTCTTAGCTGTAACAGTGATTGTCTGAGAGGGGAGTTATCTCCACCTCATGTGGATAATCCGAGTTTGAACCACTTTACACATGCAGCTGCTGACTGGTGATGTCCTGGTCTGGTAGGTAAAGTAATTTTCCTCACCTTGTTTTGAGGTTCAAAATTTAAACGTCTAGCTCTCTGCCTCACGTTTCCTGGTCTAATGTTAAATTCGTTACCAAGGTTTTTATGCACTATGCACAAAGGGGACGGCTTCGTCCCCTTAGAAGTTATCTCTTATGACTCCTAAAATCACATTCCTATCTTAAGAAAAACAATTTTCTAATTTTTCATATCATATGCCCAACGTACTAGATGGAAACTTGACAGATAAATACGGTATCCTTTCCAAGTTACAGTATTTTGTCCATGCAGTTTTTAATGACGTCACAAAATCAAAAACAATAGTTTTCTACATCTCCCCACTGACCATAACATTCTTTATGTTAGAATTATTGTACAATTATCCACTTTTTGGACGTTAAGTGTTTTGGCCTGGCAAAAGTCTCTGGAGACAAAGGGACATTCCTTTAGCCAATACTGGAGGGTTTGGAGAGAGTCCTCTTCTGCATAATTTACGACCGGGTGTGGAGGTGTCAAAAACCCGGGTGAGAGAATTCTCTCTGCGGGTGAGAGAATGTCTGTTTATTGTCAGACATCGCCAAGCTGATCTGACCAATTGTGATACTCACAGGACAGTCATGACACTATATAAGGTCCCACAGTTGACAGTGCATGTCATAGCAAAAACAAAGCCCTGAGGTTGAAGGAATTGTCAGTAGAGCTGCTCAGGGCACAGATCTGGGGAAGGGTACCAAAACGTTTCTGCAGCATTGAGGGTTCCCAAGAACACAGTGGCCTCCATTGTTCTTGAATGGAAGAAGTTTGGAACCACCAAGACTCTTCCTAAATCTGTCCGCCTAGCCAAACTGAGCAATTGGGGGAGAAAGGACTTGGTCAGGGAGGTGACCAAGATCCCAATGGTCACTTTGACAGAGTTCCTCTGTGGAGATGGGAGAACCTTCCAGAAGGACAAACATCTCTGCAGCACTCCACCAATCAGGCCATTATGGTAGAGTGGCCAGACAGAAGCCACTCTTCAGTAAAAGGCACATGGAAGGAAACTTGGAGTTTTACAAAAGGCCCCTAAAGGACTCTCAGACCACGAGAAACAAGATGCGCCTTATGTCCTTGAGTGGCCCAGCCAGTGCCCGGACTTGAACCCGATCGAACATCTCTGGAGTGACCTGAAAATAGCTCTGCAGCGACGCTCCTCATCCATCCTGACAGAGCTTGAGAGGATCTGCACTAAAGAATGGGAGAAACTCCCCAAATACAGTCGTGCGAAGCTAGTAGCGTCATATCCAAGAAGACTCAAGGCTGTAATGGCTGCCAAAGGTTCTTCAACAAAGTCCTGAGTAAAGGGTCTGAATACTTATGTGATATTTCTGTAAATATTTTGTTTATTTTTTGCAAAGAAATAACCATTTGAAAACGTTTTTGCTTTGTCATTATGGGGTATTGTGTGTAGATTGATAAAGGCTGTAACGTAACAAAATGTGGAAACAGTGAATTAGTCTGAATACTTTACGAATGCACTGTATTTCTGTAGAATAGTCTGGTAGCTATTTCTTCTCATTTGTTGGATAATTTGCCCAAGGGTAAAAGTATTTACTGTATTTCCTCCTTTGCTGCAGTGAAACAATGGTGTATCGCTTTTTAATGGAAAAATGCAATGTAACCTTGATACTTGTCCAGCACCACATAAATTAGACAAGTTATGGGAGGAAGACACATTCTTTATTCCAGCCCGGTAATGTGTCTCCCTATAGCTCCACTGATGCTGGAGCCCACAGAGTTGGCCATTTGTCTGTGTCCCCAGCATGTCCCACGCACACACCCACCTATACCACAAACCATCAGCTTGAAATGAGATTCAGTCGACTGCATAATCTCTCTGTTCTGCTTAGCTGTGATTAATTGACACAAGTGTTTCTTATGGAGGGGACCAACCACAGCAACACACAACCATCTCACACTACATGAATCCATGGTCACACTCGCTCACTCAGTGTTTGAGCTAACAAAATGGCAGACCAGCTTTGAAGTCAATGGTCAGGGCTTAACCTCTTAAAGCCCAATGAACAGGCAGTGAGGTGGATGCCCTTGGTTTGAACAAAGTGAGAGTTTGTAATTTGATTTATTTGGAAAACAAAATGGCCACGTTTAGACACTGGTGTGGTGTCTGTAAGGAAATGCTAAGTGGTTAACATTCATGTATGATTGCAACTAGGTGGCTAACTAACCCACATCAATAAACCACCAATAACCACAATTTAGTTTATATTACAGCCCACCCAGTCATTAGATGCGTGTATCATATGAATGCCGAATGGATTCGAGTCAAAAATTGCCGAAATCCTCCAAAACAACCAAACCATTTAATATACTCTGTAATGCGGTTAATCTAAAAATAGTTTTGAAAACCTCTGATGTACTGTTTCTTTTCAAACATATATCCTACGTTTCAGAAATGTTTAACTAGTAGTATGCAGATTAAACTCTTTAGTAAATGAGAAACACTTCTGGTCTGTCTGAGAGAACTGGGTCTGGATGATAGATGAAGGAGATGGACCACATTGTTAAGGAGAGGCTGTTCCTGTGACGTCTTCTAGTGAGTCCCCCTTTCTTTCAACATCCATTTCTCCCCCTGCCTCTATTCTCAAACCAAGCCTCCCTCCTTGTCTCTGGAGTGTAATCTGTCTCTTCACCAAGCGCCCTCTTTATTTAGACACCTCCACCCCTCCACCTCATCCCTCTATCCCCTGTCCTCTTCCACTTTGCCACGTCTTCTATTCTCTTCCTCTCTTCTTGTCTACTTGATGGGTGAACACCTCAAAGAAGCCCTCTCTCCATCTCTCCAATGTGCCATGGTCCTGAAGGACCTCTTTCTCTCTCTCTCTCCTCTCTCCCACTGCCCGCTCCTCTACCTCCACCCCCAACTCTCCCCTTTCACTCCTCTGTTTATTATTCATTAAGTTTCCCTTTGGAGCCAGAGAGAGTAAAACAGCCCTAGGGTACCTGAGAGAGGGAGAGTGTGTGCGTGTGCGTGTGTGTGCGCGCACTTGCATGAGAAGGAGAGCAAGAATACAGGGAGACACGTATGATTGAGGGATGGAGAAATAGGGAGAAATATGTGGATGAAAATGAAGGTTAACATATAGAGAAAGACAGAGGGATGAGAGAGAGAGAGAGAGAAAAAAAAATAGGAGGGTAGTGTGAAAGACGAAGAGGGTGGTGCAAGCCTGACAGACATGCACTCAGCTCTAAACCGACCAATCAGAGATCTCCTCCTCCTGGAGCTGCTGCAGCCATAGAGCAGTAGTCAGGCTGGATTGGACGATGGCTTATACCATTCACACACACACTCCTTCAATCCTCTGCTCACACCCACAGTGAGAGAAAGAGGGAGAGAGAGAGAGAGAGAAAGAAAGTGGGCTCTCTGCTAGCCGAGCACTAAGCACTGCCCCAGAGAGACAGACGGTGGTAGAGAAAAAGGGAAAGAGGGAGCGAGAGAAAGAGAGAAAATGGTGAGGCAAGCACAGAAAGTCCTTCTCACTCATCCTCACGAACTGTCAGCTGTCATGCCTGGCAAAGGAAGTCCCACCAGGTATGGAAAAATTAAAGTACCATTTGTGCTTTGAGCTGTTTCTACAGAATATGTGCGTGAGTGTTTGAATGTCTCTCTCTCTCTGTGTATGTGTATGTCTGAGAGAGACAAAGAAACGGAGCGAGGGGGTTTATCACAGGTTATTTTTCAGTACTAATGAGTGCACTTGCAGCTTGTTGGCTCTGCCTCTGTCTCCTGTGGTGTGTACGTTGTAAGCCTCCCTCTCTCTCCCTCGCTGGAGTTATGGACTGCTGCTTCTGCCGCTGCTACAGCTGCTGTAGGGGTGTGATAGTGAGTGTGAGTTAGGATAGCTGATGCATGAGCAGAGCCACTGTTGCAGTAGCTTCAGACACAAATATAAATGCGCTGCAGGAAACGGGACTCCACTCATTGATTTCTTATCCTTTTATTAGCAGAGGTCTTTCTCCGTATCAGATTCCATCTCCCACTCAGAAATATAATTTCAAAAGAGAGGCAGGCATGCCCTTATGTTGGAATGCTTTAGAAACACAACTCTTATAAAGGTGCAAGTTGGAACCAAATAAGGTTCTTGAGAGCAATGCCAATAAAGGAACCATTTTAGGGTTTCCTAGACATAAATGTGGTGGTTATTTGAAGAAGCATTCAAAAAAATGTAAGACCAGAAATGCTTCGTCCCTCCAGGTCCGGAATTGATTAGACCTACTGTAGGGCTCATAGTTTATGGGACACATCAGGCCTGCAAATTACATTATGCTGGTTTTCAAATTGATGTGTAATTCCTATTGGAATCCAGCCGGAGTGGGGATATCCAACATTTGGAATTTCTCTCCACACTCAACCTACATTCATATTGACTGCCAAGGTTGAGAAGCTTACAATGTGATACTACCCTAAACAGCTAAACTGGAACAACCAATTCTGTAACGGGTGCAATAAGTCCAAGTAATCGATTGAAATAGTTTTAGAAATATGTTATTCATATTTGAGCAGCTTCAAATGTAATAATCAATCAATGTACAAGTAAAAAAAGAGATATTAAAAGAAGCAATTCAAAAAAATATACCTGTAATAGAGCATGCTGGGAAATATGATAATGATGGGCGTGGTTAAACTCTGGTTATTAACACCAACACTGGGGTTTGTTTACAGTTACACAATTGAGTGTTAATTAAACTCGTTAGTGTTAATTTAACTCTTGAATCAACACTATAAATGTTACACTAAAAATGAACCCTACTTAACACTGACCAATTTGCTGTGTGCTATGAAATTGACACATCTGCAGGCTTCCATACATTTCAATAACCTTTTAGAATTCTGAAGAACTGTAGATGCCATGTGAAGAACCTCACACATAACTCAAAGGTTCTTCATCAGGCTAGAGTTCTCCAAAAAACCTTAAGAGCTGAGGAAGAACCATTTAAGAACCTTTTTCCCCCCCAGTGTAAGGTAGGTAGTTGTACCTCGTTGGACTCTGCTCAGTTTTGCACTGTTGATATCGTGATTGTAAATCTCTGTCTAGGAAGGTGTGCTCAGCAGAGTGAGGGGTAACGGTAAAATGGTTGGAGTGTGAGGGAATTTATGGAAGCACTGTTGTTGTTGGTTTTGTATCGTTGTAGGTTCTCTTGTGCTTTGACAACAGCTTTTGAACATCAAATCCTTGCACAGCATAATAATGCATATACTGTACAGTATGTCTAGCCGCTGTACCATATACAAGTCAGAGTATTGCCATAATTATTTGCATTAGGAACTGAATATATTTTCTGTTCTGATTAGAGAGTTCCAGCCCGCTATTGTGGAGACATTTCACTGCATTACCTGGGCTGACGTTCAAACAACCGCATTTAAATGCAGTCAACTTTGGTGAGATTTTTGGCTGGTGCAGGTAGCATGGCTTTAGGAGTATTCTGTAGTGGCTCCCATCAGAAACCTGATGAAACCTGGACATCCATTGCCAGTGTCCTGGACACAGATTAAGCCTAGTGCTTGTCTACAAAACACTTTAAATTAAGAATCTCCATTGAGCATTATTCTTAATCCAGTGCAATAGGTTTAATCTGTGTCCAGAAAACAGCCCATAAGGGATAATAGCAATCACTTCATGACTTTTCATGATGTCTCTAAATTAGCTTCAGGGGATCTAGACCTTTTCTTCAGAAAAAAGAACACTGAACATGGATGAAAGTCTGATTTGAAGGCAGAATTATAACCCATCTCTTCATTCAGCCTAGATCAGTGGCTCTGTTTAAAGAGATTCTCTGATATTTGTGTATACTGTACGTTTTAGCCAGTAGTTCTAAGTGGTTCCTGAAAATTGTATACTACGTCACATATATGCACCATGTCATTGCTCTTACTCTTTTTCTCTGCTGTGTCCACTGAGCCATTGGGACAGCCTTGCAAACTCATTGGATAATGCTGGGCAGGCCTCTTTGGCTAGAACTCAAATTGCTAAGGGGCCAGCCCACGTGGGGAGAAATGTTGGGAAAATGGTGCAGCACAGCTGCAAGAAAACATTTGCTTTCAAACTAGGGATTTCGTGGCTAATTGAGGTAAAACAGTCATTCTGATAAGAGATTATGCATGAACTACACATTGACACATCCAGCCCAAAGCGGGAGGGAAAAAAAATACTTTCTTAGTTGCTGAAGTACCAGAACATGTCTTTAATTATTTGTTTGAAGCACAGACCTTGGCATCAATGTGATTGTCATTGGTGTAGACCGGGCAATGAACTGGTGTCCGCAGTTACCATTATGTTTTTTAATGGCTCAAGCCTGCTTTCTCTAGAGGCATAGCTGAAACTCAATGGCACAAATGGTTGCCGTGCATCACCCAAGTGGGTACTACACTATGTTGGTGGATGAGGTGAGTTTCCCCCTAAAGGGCTTTGAGCACCTAAGTGAAAAAAGCACAATAAAAATCCAATCAATTATTATGATTAAATTATTATAAACACTGAAGCACAATCCAAAGCTTTTCTCTGATACTGTGTTGAATTGGAGTCCATACCAGCCATATTGTTTGTATAGATTGATATTATAGCACCTGGTCCATACTTTTAGAAAATATTTTGATTGTTTTTAATAATTCCTTATCTGAATACATAGTTAAAGTTTACACTTTAAGGAAGACTCATCTGACATCCCCTAAAATATCATACCGAAGTGGCATTTGAAAGTGTCTGGACAGAATCTGGATTCCATCATTTGTCTCTCCTCATGAGACATTTTACAGTAACCTCTAGATAGCTTGTGGATGTTGACCAGGATCAACCCTGTGATACTGGCCTGATACGGATCGTATGTGACTCATAGTAGTCACTTCAGCCAAACTGAATCAGTCATCACTGGAGCACTTCCTACGGCAAATTCAATCCCTCCCTAGCTTTTTGAGGAAATTAGTCGAACAATGGAAACACAACTATTTACTATTTAAACAGTCTCATCAAAGTGTCATTAAAACAATGAATCAGGCAACCATTTCCACCATCGTTGCCAAGCAGTGTTTGTGCCCCATCCCTATAGTGCACTACAAAGGGAGTAGATTGCCATTTCGTACCCATACAGTGTTTTCAGAGGCCATCATCCAGCCTTTGTTGCTTGACGTGATGTCAGTTCAAACAACAGATCTTATTGATGCATAACGCAGACAGTGTTTGTAGAATGCTATTGAAAGCATACAGCTTTGGCTACAGACAAATTGAATATAACAGTTTAACTGGAGAGTGAAAGTTAAGGCATAAACTTAAGGCATCATGTTTTTGGAGGGTTGGTATGTTAAGAAAAATCACTAAAACAGCACAATTTAAAGTGTTAAAATCCATGAATTAAACACCATCACAAAGATCATTCATTATTAATTAATTAAGGTATTTAAGGAACGTTAGGAATTTCTGAAAATGCATTTCAAAAGAACAGAATGGCCTATTTTGATTTGAAATATGTCACTGTGCTTTGAGTGTTGCCAATGTACGCGGAGAGTGCATGTTATTTGAAATAGAGCTCAAGGGTTAAATTTATGAGTTGTTTGGCATGGATGGGTGATTTAGAAACTGCAGAATCTCTTCTTTTTGATTATTTCGGATACTACATACACATCAAAAAGTCAAACCTGCTTGTGACTCTAGGATAATTTTTTTAAGGAACTTTTTGGCACTCCATTTTTTTTCCCTTCCTCAGGTTTCTATTCATTCTGTATTGCTAAAGACTTACAGTTTGCACAATAGAAATGTAAAGGTCATTTCCGATTAAGCCGACTTGTGCAGCGTTTACCGCCAACGCGGGGAACATGAGATTTTTGGTTCCAATCTCCGTGTTTATGTGAGACGCAGAACACGTGAACGGATTATCTCTGCATGTATGGTCCCCACCGTGAAGCATGAAGGAAGAGGTGAGATGGTGTGTGGGTTCTGTGCTACTGATTTATTTAGAATTCAAGGCACACTTAACATTTTGACATGTGAGTTCCAAATAAACTCATCAGAAAAAGAAACATCCTCTCACTGTCAACTGCGTTTATTTTAAGCAAACTTAACATGTGTAAACATTTGTATGAACATAACAAGATTCAACAACTGAGAAGTTCCACAGACATGTGACTAACAGAAATGGAATAATGTGTCCCTGAACAAAGGAGGGTTCAAAATCAAAAGTAACAGTCAGTGTATGGTGTGGCCACCAGCTGCATTAAGTACTGCAGTGCATCTCCTCCTCATGGACTACACCAGATTTGCCTGTTCTTGCTGTGAGATGTTACCCCGCTCTTCCACCAAGGCACCTGCAAGTTCGCAGACATTTCTGGGGGAATGGCCCTAGCCCTCACCCTCCGAATCAACAGGTCCCAAACGTGCTCAATGTATTGAGATCCGGGCTCTTCCCTGGCCATGGCAGACCACTGACATTCCTGTCTTGCAGGTAATCACGTACAGAACGAGCAGTATGGCTGGTGGCATTGTTATGCTGGAGGGTCATGTCAGGATGAGCCTTCAGGAAGGGTACCACATGAGGGAGGAGGATGTCTTCACTGTACCGCACAGCATTGAGATTGCCTGCAATGACAAAACAAGCTCAGTCCGATTATGCTGTGACACACCGTCCCAGACCATGACGGACCCTCCATCTCACACAAATGAGCAGGGACCCTGGGCATCTTTCTTTTGATTGTTTTTCAGAGTGAATAGAAAGGCCTCTTTAGTGTCCTAAGTTTTCATAACTGTGACCTTAATTGTCTACCGTCTGTAAGCTGTTAGTGTCTTAACGACCATTCCACAGGTGCATGTTCATTCATTGTTTATGTTTCATTGAACAAGCATGGGGAACCGTGTTTAAACCCTTTACAATGAAGATCTGTGAAGTTATTTGGATTTTTACGAATTATATTTGAAAGACAGTGTCCTGAAAAAGGGACATTTCTTTTTTGCCAAGTTTATCTCTAATGGTCACCCCATCGTGAGTTGTTTTGTGCACGTGATGTCAGAATGCACTCACTGTTCCAAAATGTTATTATTATGCAACAGGACAGTTAACAAGCGCTGCCTGCTAATTATCTATAGGCTATGTGTCAATTTCAAAGTATTTTCTAACAACAAATTGAATTGAGGTGTGTTCTGCCTCCTCATTAATTCATATAGAAGTAGTCCATTTCAGCGTTGCGGACAATTTATGTTTGAGTCTTTGCAGAGCTGGATAAACTTCTCTCTTCCAGGAGAACCCACCGCACTTCACTCATGTTTGCGCAGATCAAGTATGCATATATTTGCACAGTCTTGCAAGAATTGAAACATTTTCTTGCTGTCGCTCGCTTTGCCTTCGTTGTTGTTTTCTTTACACATAATAACTTTGGACATGTGTGTGTTCCTATCAAAGTAAGTTCCTTATTTTCTGCATATCGTGTTGTCGTTTCTACTGTAGGCGCATACAGTATGTACAGTATGTAATAATGTATGTATGGAGCATAATGTATTTACAGTTTTATTCACGTTTTCAATTACTGGTGACAAATAATGCATTCTGATTATTGCATATATTGTAATGGACACCTATGATGTGTGTAAAATTATTTTGTTGCAAGGTTGTATAGATTATAATGAGCTAAGCTATTTGCCAGCTATGTGTGGCGCCATGTTTTTTGACATTATACAATGCATTCTGGGTGTCACGTAATCTGCCATAAGGAAGATTTTATAATGAGGTGGAGGAATGGTTCACTCACCTTTCGGGTAAACTTCCAGAAGGGAATGAAGGGAAGTGGATGATCGTAGACGACACACACCCTTCAACATGCATACTATAAACAGACCAAACTAATCTTGTCTCCTCCTATTATCTTTGGTTGATGCGGGAAAAAAACAAGCATGGAGGGGCGCACAAAATACCTATCCTAGGACAACTTTAGATTTCTAGAAAGTGCTGTACTCAATTATTTTGATCAATGGTGAGCTCAAATAGTATTTGCTATTAGATAATTAATATTGTTGTTTCTGTCAGCCGAGAGTTATAAAAATATGACCGCTTGTGTTATGTCAATCTTTCCTCAATCTTTCCTCAGTTAGAGCTAGGACAAATATAGCCTACATTTTTCCAGTTTGGATGATTGTGTTATGCTGTAGCTACTTCTGTGAATGTCTTAACATTGCTTCTAAAAATAAACTGCTCACATTCTGGACATAACTTATATGTGCAAAATGTTTCTGAAAAAACTATGGCCAGCTCAAATGCTGACTGTTGTGTCATTCGAAACTGGACATTCTAAATACGCATTCTAATCACACCGGTTTGATCGTACCTACAGGGACCACTGTAGAATGATCACACCCATGTGTTGGTACAGCATTCTGCAGCGATATGCTATCCCATCCGGTTTGCGCTTAGTAGGACTATCATTTGTTTTTCAACAGGACAATGACCAAAACAGGCTGTGTAAGGGCTATTTGACCAAGGACAGTGGCATCAGATGACCTGGCATCCACAATCACCCAACCTCCACCCAATTGAGATAGTTTGGGATGAGTTGGACCTCAGAGTGAAGGAAAAGCAGCCAACAAGTGCTCAGCATATGTGGAAACTCCTTCAAGGCTGTTGGAAAAGCATTCCTCATGAAGCTGGTAGAGAGAATGCCAAGAGGCAAAGGGTGGCTACTTTGAAGAATAGAAAATATATTTTGATTTGTGTAACACTGTATTACAGTGGGGTAAAAAAGTATTTAGTCAGCCACCAATTGTGCAAGTTCTCCCACTTAAAAAGATGAGAGAGGCCTGTAATTTTCATCATAGGTACACTTCAACTATGACAGACAAAATGAGGAAAAAAATCCAGAAAATCACATTGTAGGATTTTTAATGAATTTATTTGCAAATTATGGTGGAAAATAAGTATTTGGTCAATAACAAATACTTTTTTGTATATATATATATATATATGAATACTCAGTAGGGTCTGTAGAATTTAAAGTATACAGTGCATTCAGAAATTATTCAGACCCCTTTTACCACATTTTGTTATGTTACAGCCTTATTCTAAAATGGATTACATAGTTTCCCCCCTCTACAATTTATACACATGTTTTTAGATTTTTTTGCAAATGTTTTAAAATTATAAAAACGGAAATATGACATTTACATAAGTTTTCAGACCCTTTACTCAGTACTTTGTTGAAGCACCTTTGGCAGTGATTACAGCCTTGAGTCTTCTTGGGTATGATGCTACAAGCTTGGGAAGTTTCTCTCATTCTTCTCTGCAGATCCTCTCAAGCTCTGTCAGGTTGGATGGGGAGCATCGCAGCACAGCTATTTTCAGGTCTCACCAGAGATCAATCGGGTTCAAGTCCGGGCTCTGGCTGGGCCACTCAAGGATATTCAGAGACTTGTCCTGAAGCTACTCCTGCGTTGTCTTGGCTGTGTGTTTAAGGTCATTGTCCTGTTGGAAGGTGAACCTTCAACCCGGTCTTAGGTCCTGAGTGTTCTGGAGCAGGTTTTCATCAAGGAACTCTCTGTACTTTGATCCATTCATCTTACTCTCAAACCTAAATAGTCTTGCAGTCCCTTCCTCTGAAAAACATCAGCCACAGCATAATGCTGCCACCAACCATGCTTCATCGTAGGGATGGTGCCAGGTTTCCTCCAGACGTACCGCTTGCCATTCAGGGCAAACAGTTCAATCTTAGTTTCATCAGACCAGAGAATCTTGTTTCTCATGGTCTGAGAGTCCTCTATGTGCCTTTTGGGAAACTCCAAGAGGGCTGTTATGTGCCTTTTACGGAGGAGTGGCTTCGGTCTGGTCACTCTACCAGTGCTGTAGAGATGGTTGTCCTTCTGGAAAGTTCTCCCATCTCCACAGAGGTACTCAGAATCTTGGTCACCTTACTGACCAAGGCCCTTCTCCCCCGATTGCTCAGTTTATATGGGCAGCCATCTCTAGGAAGAGTCTTAGTGGTTCCAAACTTCTTCCATTTAAGATTGATGGAGGCCACTGTGTTTTCTTGTGGACCTTAAATGCTGCAGAAATGTGTTGGTACACTTTCCCAGATCTGTGCCTCGACCCAATCCTGTATCGGCGCTCTACAGACAATCCCTCAACATCATGGCTTGGTTTATGCTCTGACATGTACTGTCAACTGTGGAACATATATAGACAGGCCTTTCCAAATCATTTCCAATCACTTGAATTTACCACAGGTGTACTCCAATCAAGTTGTCAAAACAACTCAAGTATGATCAATGGAAATAGGATGGACTTGAGCTCAATTTCGAGTCTCACAGCAAATACGTTTTCTTTTTTGATAAATTTGCAAACATTTCTAAAAACCTTTTTTGCTTTGTCATTATGGGGTATTGTGTGTAGATTGATGAGGAAAAAAATGTAATCCATAAATTGGGTACAGTTATGCTAATAGCTAATAGTGTCTCCAGTGTGTGAGCATGCTCTTTCCTCTTACTTGTTGCGCAGTAGAACTTGATGATGATATATGTTGCTAAATATTGGTGTTCATTGTTTGTTTGTCTCTTCAGAATGTATAATGTTAGCAAAGCATTTATCAGGCTTCTTTGAAACCATAATCAAATTAATTGGTTTCTTGCTTATCATAATAATCAATGCTTTGTAACACTGTAAACCCCTCTTACTATACAGCATGTCAATTTGAAATTTGATATCTGTCAATATGATGCTAGTTATACATCAAAGTTAAAGGAATTAAACATCAAGCACTGATGAGACACAGAGTAGGCAGTCAAAATGTAGCCTGAATAGAATATCAAAGATATAGACACATTTTGCCTACAAACAAACAGTCTTAGAACAAGCATATTGTTATTGTTCTCCAGCTGTGATATGTCCTGTACATCTACTGGTTTAGAGGTTTCTTACTTTGTGAGTGAGTGGGTTTCAAAACACCAATTTAACAAGAAGAGAGAATATGGAGTTTATCCTCCCCATTTCATTCTATATCTCTGTAGGAGGGACTTGTGGTAAAACTGAGATAAGTATGTTCTGCTGTGGGTTGTCTAGCTTCAGTTTCTCATGTAATAGTAATGAATTCAAAGGTTGTTTCTGAACAATGCATGGTCAGTCAGCAAGAGCTGACAAATGTATTTCTTACATAATTTCTTCATTTTTTATCATCCTTTTTTCTCTCCATAAGAAACACAACTGGTGCAGTGAAATCATGATGTTTTTCCATTTCCAGATCACCTTCAGTCACAGTCTAACAAATGGCATCCTAATGATTTTAATCAGCATGCCAGAGGTCAGTGATAACTCTGTGATGAAGGCTGATTATGTTTTGGTGTATTTATTAAAGGGGCAATCAGCAGTTGCTCCATACATATTTGGATTTCTAAATTATAAATATATAAATATAAGCTTGTTTTATTGCAATGTTTGTAAACAAAGTAAATGTAAACAAACACACTGTAAAGCCTCAAAACATGGTTCAACCTAGGGCTCTATTCAATCCGTATCGCGGAAGTTCAGCTTTTTAGCACAATTGACAATAAAAGACCATGTTCCCGTAGTCAAGGAGACTGCATTCACGGTAAACGCTGCATATGTCAGGTCAATCTGAAATTACCTTTACATTTCTAGCACATAATCTGTAATGCTTCAGCGATGCAGATTGAAAAGAGCCCAGAGGCAGGGAAAATAATAGGAGTGCCAAAAAGCTACTCTTTAAAATTGTCAAAAGCAGGGATGGGCAAGAATGACAAAATACCATAAAGCTCAATGTATCAAAATAAACAACAAATGATTTCGTAATGTATTTAATTAAAATACATGTATTTTTGTATTTTAAAATACATTGGCAAGTAGATGGCACGAACACCAACAACATGCTCAGTAACGGTTACAGAAACCTTTTTACTTGCTATGACTGTGATATGTTTTTCTACCTTATTTGAGCAAGTCACTCCAGATAAGAGTGTCTGCTAAATGACCAAAATGTAAATGTATATTTGAAAATGAACCTACCAACATAAAAGACAGTACTGTGCAGCCGTCTTCATCGACCTCGCCAAGGTTTTCGACTCTGTCAATCACCGCATTCTTATCGACAGACTCAATAGCCTTGGTTTCTCAAATGACTGCCTCGTCTGGTTCACCAACTACTTCTCAGATAGAGTTTAGTGTGTCAAATCGGAGGGCCGGTTGTCCTGACCTCTGGCAGTCTCTATGGGGGTGCCACAGGGTTCAATTCTCGGGCCGACTCTTTTCTCTGTATATATCAATGATGTCGCTCTTGCTGCTGGTGATTCTCTGATCCACCTCTACGCAGACGACACCATTCTGTATACATCTGGCCTTTCTTTGGACACTGTGTTAACAAACCTCCAAACGAGCTTCAATGCCATACAACCCTTCTTCCGTTGGATCCAACTTCTCTTAAATGCTAGTAAAACGAAATGCATGCTCTTCAACCGATCGCTGCCACACCCACCCACCCGTCTAGCATCACTACTCTGGACGGTTCTGAGTTAGAATATGTGGACAACTATAAATACCTAGGTGTTTGGTTAGACTGTAAACTCTCCTTCCAGACTCACATTAAGCATCTCCAATCCAAAATTAAATCTAGAATTGGCTTCCTATTTCACAACAAAACCTCCTTCACTCATGCTGCCAAACATATCCTCGTTAAACTAACTATCCTACTGATCCTTGACTTCGGCAATGTCATTTATAAAATAGCCTCCAACACTCTACTCAGCAAATTGGATGTAGTCTACCACAGTGTCATCCGTTTTTTCACCAAAGCCCCATGTACTACCCACCACTGCGACCTGTATGCTCTCTTTAGCTGACCCTCGCTACATATTAGTCGCCAAACCAACAGAAATAGTATGTGTAGGTCTATAGATTTGCATTGAAACATAGCCAATGATTTATTTTAAACTTTTACAGAGATCCATCACCTGGGCAATCAAAGAACTATCTTCCTGAGATAAATAAATACTATATACGAGAATATAGCCTCCATTTGCAAAGGACCTGTGATCTCTACTTATTCCATGGGGTATGAAAATGGCATTAGAGGGTCAGTTAGAAAACTCCATATTTGTGGCTGCAGAGAAAATTACATACTTTTGGGGACCTTTACAAAAAAAACATCCTTGTGAACAGAGCATGATTCATAAATAATTTCCCGCCCTCCAAAAAATTAAATAATAATGTTTTCAGTAAAGGTCTACATTATAAAACTTGAGGAAAGAATGCCAAATAAATAGATGATTGGCAAAAGGTTGGGTTAATATTTAATTTCGCATTTTGGGATTGCTAGGATTTTCTCCTTCTTCATTTGAGAGTGTTTGCTAGGAGATATTACATTTTTTCCCCTTCCTTTTTTAAAGAGCTGTTAAGAGGAATAGTGATTATGTAATATCCCTGCTGGAGCTACTGCTGGGAACCTAAGGTCTGCCTCCTGGTCCTACTCTTTCTCCTCAAATCAGTTATGGTTTAGACTTGGTTAGCAGCTCTGCCTATGGGCTGAGTTTGAGATCCGCAAGTGGAGTTGCACTGTTGCCATGTGCTAAAATCGCTACAGCACTGTAGGTATACCTCGTTGCCACTTTAAAGGGCGAAGGTGTGATTTATATGGGACTTACAATCCATACTCAAGGCTTGGCGAACACCTAGGAAGTATTTACTTGGTTTTGTTCTATCTAAACCCTATTTCCTCCATCCCTTTATTGCAGGGGGTCAATAGAAACAGTCAATACTATTCAGTCTAGACAGTGTTAAGATATGGGTAAACTTTCAATTTTAGTACAGCTCCAGACACTATTTTTCAACTTCAGATTGATTGTTATATAAACTACGGACTCCCATAAATGAGCAAGCAGAGATTTTAGATTCCATCCAAACACTGGGGGGAAATACACTGAATGACCAAAAGAATGTGGACACCTGCTTGTCGCATATCTCATTCCAAAATCATGGGCATTAATATGGAGTTGGCCTGTTGCTGCTATAACAGCCTCCACCCTTCTGGGAAGGCTTTCTACTAGATGTTGAAACATTCGTGCGGGGACTTGCTTCCATTCAGCCACTAGAGCATTAGTGAGGTCGGCCACTGATGTTGGGCGAAAAGACCTTGCTCGCAGCCGGCATTCCTATTCATTCCAAAGTTGTTTGATGGGGTTGAGGTCAGGGCTCTGTGCAGGCCAGTCTCTGCAGGCCCCCTCATGCTAGAAACAAGAAATGGCCTTCCCCAAACGGATACCACAAAGTTGGAAGCACGGTATCGTCTAGAATGTCATTGTATTTTGTAGCGTTGAGATTTTCTTTCACTGGAAGTAAGAGGACTAGCCGAACCATGAAAAACAACCCCAGACCATTATTCCTCCTCCTCCAAACTTTACAGTTGGCACTATGCATTGGGGCAGGTAGTACTCTCCTGGCATCCGCCAAACCCAGATTCATCCGTCGGACTGCCAGATGGTGAAGCATGATTTATCACTCTAGAGAACCTGTTTACAATGCTCCAGAGTGGCAGTGAGATTTACACCACTCCAGCTGACGCTTGGCATCGCCCATGGTGATCTTTGGCTTGTGTGCGGCTTCTTGACCATGGAATAGCATTTTATAAAGCTCCTAACGAACAGTTCTTGCTTCCAGGGGGAGTTTGGAACACGGTGTTGCAACCAAGAATTTACGTTTTTTACGTCCTACCTGCTTCAGCATTCAGCGGTCCCGTTCTGTGAGCTTGTGTGGCCAACCACTTCGCGGCTAAGCCGTTGTTGTTCCTAGACGTTTTCACTTCACAATAACAGCACTTACAGTTGACCGGGGCAGCTCTAGAAGGGCAGACATTTTACAAACTGAGTTGTTGGAAAGGTGGCATCCTATGACGGTGCCACGTTGAAAGTCACTGAGCCCTTCAGTAAGACCAATGTTTTTCATTGGACATTGCATGGATGTGTGCTCGATTTCTATACACCCATCAGCAACGGGAGTGGTTGAAATAGCCAAATCCACTAATTTGAAGGGGTGTCCACATACTTTTGCATATACTGTGTAGTGTAACTGCTGTACTAGGTCATTACCCAAATGGCACCCTGTCCCTTATGGGCCCTGGTCAAACGCCATTCACTATAGGCAATAGGGTGTCATTTGCTACGCACAAAATGTACTTTTGTTCTCGTCCAGGGATGTCAAACTCATTCCATGGAGGGCCTAGTGTCTACAGGTTTTTGGTTGTTCCTTTCAATTAAGACCTAGACAAGCAAATGAGGGGAGTTCTTTACTAATTAGTGACCTTGAGTCATCCATCAAGTACAAGGGTATCAGTCAGTCAGTGGTGTGTTGAGTGCAGAGAGAGAGGATGCCTGATGTGTCTCACTGATAATAAAACAGTGTGCCGAGCGGCCTGCCTGTGACTCTGTGCCCTTCACGTGTAATGCAGAGACGGGGAAATGTGAGAGAGATGCTAATTGGCCCATGCCAACACTCTGAGTGAGAAAGAGAGAGAGAGAGAGAGAGAGAGATAGGCAGGGCGTCTCCATCGATTTACAGAACTTAGATGAGAGAGAAGCCGCAGGGCGCTGTCCACACATTACCCACTCACCTCACCACACCCACCAGCCTGCCTCACCCACTCCCCTCACCCCACCCACCACAATACTTCCACACTATCTCCTTCGTCCTGTCTCACTGTTTCCCCCACATTCTGCTTTTTCCACCTCACCCCTCCCCACTCCTTTCTCCTGTCACCTAGCATTTCGCTACTGCACTGGCCTTCATCAGTCCGACCTACATGAAGCTCTTTATTTGTTTGTTTCTCCTCTCTCTTTCTCATCTCTCTCTCTGTCTATCCATCTCTATTGGTGTCTCACTCTCTCTCTCTCTCTCTCTGCTTGACGAGGGGCTATGTGAAAACGAACACCTTTCTCTACCACCTCCTCTCACGGGGGAATCCACCTGGCAACAGGAGGACATTCAGTGTCTCTGTATGAAATGCTAATGCAGACAGCTCCAGACCTCCTTTGAGGAGAGGAGAGCAATCAATACCCAAATGGCACTCTATACCCTATATAGGGAAAAGGGTGCCATTTGGAACGCATTTCTGGTATTCTCAGTTCTCTGTTTATTTAGCATGTGTAAAATGGGGGGCTGCCAAACTTCCATAGCTTTACACCAAATGCAACCTTTCCAGACAAAAAAGATTCCCAGAGCTGCATGTACACAGCAAATAATCCAATGTTGAATCAACACTAGCTAGGTTTCCATCCAATCGGCAACAGATATTCTTGAGAATATTATAAAACATGCATAAAGAAAACATGCACGTTTTCCCAACAGTGTCCACCAGACTGACTTGTTGTCGATAAAAATCAGTGCGTGATGACAGTGAACACAATATGTACTTTTCTTGCTTACGTTTTCATGTACCCAGAATAACAATCAAAAGCTCAATGTGTTTGCATCGCATTTTCAACTCTACTGATAATTTTGTCACCGCTGTTGCATTAATTAGCATATGTGCCTACTCTGGTTTTGGTACCTGCACTCTAGCAGTGCGGGAAGTCTGTGCGGGTAGGCTAGTCTACATGATGATGATATTATTATGGATTAAAGCGAGAATATTCTTACTTGTCAAATGGCAGTCATCGATATTTATTGGACAGGAGCACCCTGTGAAGATGATCATAATTTATTTAATCTAGCCTAATAAACTGCATGGTTTCCCGAGTCATAGTGAGAGGACCACACTACATCTAATTGCGTGACTCCAAGATGACTTTGATATGATGGTGATTATATCAATATTTGAGCGTAAAGGCATTTCCACTGTCATTTCTCACATAATACATTTTACCAACACAAAAAGAACCCACCATGTCGAAGTAACAAATGATCTTTCGGCATTTATACAATTTTACCAAAATTTCTGTTTCCATCAAAGTTGTCATGATGTTTTTTGATACGGTATGACTACTTGCATAAAAACTGTGGATGGAAATGTGATTACTCACAGTGTTAAATGAAACACTGGGGCAGTATTACTGCATATGGGCCACACTTTTAACTGCTATATTAACACTGTGTTTGGTGCTGATACTGTTACACTTTGTCAGTGTTAGGGAATTTTTAATGTTATGCAATAACATCGTATTATTACTGGGCGGCTGGTAGCCTAGCGGTTAAGAGCGTTGGGCCAGTAACCAAAGTGTCGCTGGTTTGAATCCCCGAGCCGACTAGGTAACAAATCCATTGATGTGCCATTAAGCAAGTCACCGTAATTGCTCCTGTAAGTCACTCTAGATAAAAGCATCTGCTAAATTACAAAAATGTCAGCATTTTGACAAGACAGTGTTGCTTAGTGTAGGGTCACATGAATCACATAATTATTCTCAATTCCTTATTGTCCGATGACCTCATGTGAGCATTTACAAAAACTGGCAGGGGGAACACTTAAAATAACAACCATAGAACAGTCGAACTGGTACAACACTTCCACTCACAGGTGGCCTAAAATTTAAAAGCCAAACTGAAAGCCACACCTCCAATATTATTTCCCAGTGTGCCTTGCCTTTCCAGTGAATTTTAGAGTTACCACACATGACGATATTTGTTAGTAACAAAGACATGGTTGTTGAATTTTTAAAATTCAGTCATGTTGCCTTCACCAAGTGAGTTTTAAGATTAATGTAACTAAAATGTAGCTGTTTATTGAGATACATTATATGTCTAGTAAGGCCTTATTTTAAGGCCTAATTTTACCCTAGTACAGTTGCCTGACACTTATTGATTAATAAGGATCTGACTCCTTTTTTAATTTTTCACCTAAAATGAAGAACCCAAATCGAACTGCCTGTTGCTCAGGATCTGAAGCAAGGATATGCATATTCTTGATATCATTTGAAAGGAAACACTTTGATGTTCCACAATCTTTGAAATGCAAGAGAAAGGCCATACTTTCAGATAGGAGTCTTTTTTTAATTTAGAGCTTGGCCGCTAGATGGCAGCAGTGTTTGTACAAAGTTTCAGACTGATCCAGTGAAGAATTACATTACTGCACAATATTTTGCCAGGAGTTTGCCCAACTATGCTGAATTGGTCAATACATTTTCAAGTACATAACTACAGTGATCATACAAAAATTATATGGAAATAAAATATTTTTGTTTACACACTCCCAGGAATGTCATAAATGATGTATCGTTAGCTTATACACTAACTTTCAAACATTTTGATGGCTGGGAGGGGTGGGTGTGGAGCCAGAGACAGCGGTGGGGTCGAACTGTAGCAGCCAGTTCCTACCTTTGAACATAAAAATCGATTTTTATCAAATAAACTGAATATTTTTATCTCAGGGACCTTCAGGAGGACAAATCAGAGCAAGATTACTGAATGTAAGTTCCTTATTTGTCTTCGGAGATAATGTATCAAACCAGTTGCCGTGATAAAAGTGTTTTGTGTTGTGCACTCTCCTCAAAAAAATTGCATGGTATGTTTTCACTGTAAATTGGACACTGCAGTTAGATTAACAAGAATTTAAGCTTTCTGCCCATATAAGAAATGTCTATGTCCTGGAAAGTTGGTTGTTGAATACAACGTCATTCTAGTCACATTAGAGCACATTAGCAACAGTGATACCATTGAGGTCAAAGGCTAAATTGCCTTGCAAAAGTATTCACCCCCGTTGGCATTTTTCCTATTTTGTTGCATTTCAACCTGTAATTTAAATGGATTTTTATTTGTATTTCATGTAATGGACCTACAAAAAATACCCCAAATTGGTGAAGTGAAAAAAAAAAATCTTGTTTCAAAAAATTCTAAAACAGAAAAATCGGAAAAGTGGTGTGTGCATATGTATTCATCCCCTTTGCTATGAAACCCCTAAATAAGATCTGGTGCAACCAATTACCTTCAGAAGTCACATAATTAATTAAATAAAGTCCAACTGTGTGCAATATAAGTGTCACATGTTCTGCCACATGATCTCAGTGTATATATACACACCTGTTCTGAAAGGCCCCAGAGTCTGCAACACCACTAAGCAAGGAGCACCATGAAGACCAAGGAGCTCTCCAAACAGGTCAGGGACCCATTTTTAGTATTAAGTATTAAAAAATGTATTTCACCTTTATTTAACCAGGTAGGCCAGTTGAGAAAAAGTTGTCATTTAAAACTGCGACCTGGCCAAGACAAAGCAAAGCAGTGCGACAAAAACAACACAGCATTACACACGGGATAAACAATCGTACAGTCAATAACACAATAGAAAAATCTGTATACAGTGTGTGCAAATGAAGAAAGGAGGTAAGGCAATAAATAGGCCAATATTAGCAAAGTAATTACAATTTATCAATTTACACTGGAGTGATATATGTGCACATGAGGATGTGCAAGTAGAAATACCAGTGTGCAAAAGAACAGAAAAACAAACATGGGGATGAGGTAGGTAGTTGGTTGGTTGGATGGGCTATTTACAGATGGACTGTGTACAGCTTCAGCAATCGGTAAGCTGCTCTGACCGCTGACTCTTAAAGTTAGTGATGGAGATATAAGTCTCCAACTTCAGTGATTTTTGCAATTCGTTCCAGTCATTGGCAGCAGAGAACTGGAAGGAAAGGCGGCCAAAGGAAGTATTGGCTTTGGGGATATATCTGCTGGAGCCATGCTATGGGTGGGAGTTGCTATGGTGACCAGTGAGCTAAGATAAGGCGGAGCTTTACCTAGAAAAAACGTATAGATGACCTGGAAACTGTGTTTGGCGATGAATATATAGTGAGGACCAGCCAATGAGAGCATACAGGTCGCAGTGGTGGGTAGGATATGGGGTTTGGTGACAAAACGGATGGCACTGTGATAGACTGCATCCAATTTGCTGAGTAGAGCGTTGGAATATACAGTGCCTTGCGAAAGTATTCGGCCCCCTTGAACTTTGCGACCTTTTGCCACATTTCAGGCTTCAAACATAAAGATATAAAACTGTATTTTTTTGTGAAGAATCAACAACAAGTGGGACACAATCATAAAGTGGAACGACATTTATTGGATATTTCAAACTTTTTTAACAAATCAAAAACTGAAAAATTGGGCGTGCAAAATTATTCAGCCCCTTTACTTTCAGTGCAGCAAACTCTCTCCAGAAGTTCAGTGAGGATCTCTGAATGATCCAATGTTGACCTAAATGACTAATGATGATAAATACAATCCACCTGTGTGTAATCAAGTCTCCGTATAAATGCACCTGCACTGTGATAGTCTCAGAGGTCCGTTAAAAGCGCAGAGAGCATCATGAAGAACAAGGAACACACCAGGCAGGTCCGAGATACTGTTGTGAAGAAGTTTAAAGCCGGATTTGGATACAAAAAGATTTCCCAAGCTTTAAACATCCCAAGGAGCACTGTGCAAGTGATAATATTGAAATGGGAGGAGTATCAGACCACTGCAAATCTACCAAGACCTGGCCATCCCTCTAAACTTTCAGCTCATACAAGGAGAAGATTGATCAGAGATGCAGCCAAGAGGCCCATGATCACTCTGGATGAACTGCAGAGATCTACAGCTGAGGTGGGAGACTCTGTCCATAGGACAACAATCAGTCGTATATTGCACAAATCTGGCCTTTATGGAAGAGTGGCAAGAAGAAAGCCATTTCTTAAAGATATCCATAAAAAGTGTCGTTTAAAGTTTGCCACAAGCCACCTGGGAGACACACCAAACATGTGGAAGAAGGTGCTCTGGTCAGATGAAACCAAAATTGAACTTTTTGGCAACAATGCCAAACGTTATGTTTGGCGTAAAAGCAACACAGCTCATCACCCTGAACACACCATCCCCACTGTCAAACATGGTGGTGGCAGCTGTCGTGGAAATTTCCTCTATTTACCAAATCATGGGAGCAAACCACACACACGCGTCAAAGTTAGTTATAAAAGTCCATCTTTAATTATATGAGCTCTTATCACAATCCTGCGACTCTCAGATAAATGCAGTGTCTCCCCAGTGAATTCTCTGAGAGTCCCCTTACAATGCAACTGAGTTCCTTTTAATAGTAAAGACACACATAGTCAGACAGCATAGACATAACTCATCGTTCAGCTTTGTCTCCTTTCCCAAACCCCATAACCATAAACCAAATCCTCCATATCAACAGGCATATATTAAATTGTCATTTATATACAACCCACTCTAAATACAAACTCCTGGACAAACTCACAGAGAGGGGGTGAGGCTATAGGTTAAGATAGAAACAACATAAGAGGGAGCATAGAATGATTCCAGACACTGCAAACCCTCCTTTCCCCACTGGGAAAGGTAGGGAGTAAAATATATGTTTACACATGATGACACTTTGACCTCTCCCCTCTTAGTGGCGCATGCAACTTAGACCTGACATAGAACAGATAACTGCCAATGGCCACCACTATAGTACAACATTCTTATGAGAAGTAACTTACACACATTTTATGAATATTAAACATCTTACAAATGTTACCAACAAATTCTGATAATACCACGACACAGCATCATGGTTTGGGCCTGCTTTTCTTCAGCAGGGACAGGGAAGATGGTTAAAAGTGATGGGAAGATGGGGATGGAGCCAAATACAGGACCATTCTTGAAGAAAATCTACAATGGAATGGTTGAAAAATAAACATATCCAGGTGTTAGAATGGCCAAGTCAAAGTCCAGACCTGAATCCAATCGAGAATCTGTGGAAAGAACTGAAAACTGCTGTTCACAAATGCTCTCCATCCAACCTCACTGAGCTCAAGCTGTTTTGCAAGGAGGAATGGGAAAAAAATTCAGTCTCTCGATGTGCAAAACTGATAGGGACATACCCCAAGCGACTTACAGCTGTAATCGCAGCAAAAGGTGGCGCTACAAAGTATTAACTTAACCTCATAGTCCACCAATACCGTATGCGGGTTCGTGACTAGGGCTCAAGCTCATTAGCATAACGCACAATGCGAAAAAATATTCCTAAAAATATTTAACCTCCACACATTAACAAGTAAAATAGCTCAAATGAAAGATAAACAAGTTGTTTATCTACCCAGCAAGTCAGATTTCTAAAATGTTTTACGGCGAAAACATAGCACATATTTATATTAGATCACCACTGAAAAAAAAGGCAAGCGGCGGCCATTTTGTCCCAGAAAAAATCAAATTTAAAAGTAGGATTAAAAAATAAATAATTCACTAACCTTTTGAAAATCTTCATCAGATGACAGTAATATTACATGTTACACAGTACATTTAATTTTTTTTCAATAATATGCTATATAATATCCATAAATCTTGGTTGACAACGTTTAAAAAAAAAGCATGCTACTCAAATGTCAGGAGAAATGATGATAGCTCCGACAGATAACGTCAGATAACAAGCAATAAACATGACTAAATATACATGTTCTACATATATTTACAAAGATACACTTCTTTTTAATGCAACCGCTGTATTACATTTATTTTTAACGTTACAGACATCGTTCACTTGGCTATACTAGGAGTCGGCGCTCAGATATTAGCAGTACGTTTGGAGTCCACAGAAACCCAAAATAACCACATAAATATTCCCTTACCTTTGATGTTCTTCCATCAGAAGACGTAGAAGGAGTCATACTTACCCAATACATCGTTTGGTTTCACGTTGTGTGTCCCTGTATTAGCATATGCTAACAGCTTCAGCTGGAATGCATCAAAAATGCATTCTGCGCATTAAAACTTCCAATTTACATATTATATGTCGATTAAACTGGTCAAACGATGTGCAAAATCGAGCTTTATGATGTTTTTAGCACGTAGAACAAAGGACAGCGCTAACAGACAAACCGGCTTCAAATGCTGCATTTTGGAAAAAGACGTACTCCAAATCGGCCGCGCGCAATAGAGTGCCCGGTTTTGAGAGGGATGCCCGGTTTTGAGAGGGACACGCGGAATTTCGCGCGCCAAAGGTGCAGGGCTCGTGCGATTCTCACAGTGAACGCGCCATTTGAAAGCAGACATCGCGCTGAACTGATAGAGACTGTTCCTGGATCCGTAGCTGCCTGGGAAGGGTGTTGGCGATGACGTCAAAGTAGACCCAACTTTTCCATTGTTGACAGAGTGTTTGGGAGAATGGCACTCCTGAGAGTTCTGCTTTACATACAGACATAATTTAAACGGTTTTAGAAACTTTAGAGTGTTTTCTATTCAATAATAATTTTTATATGCATATATTAGCAATTTTGGGTAAAAATATTTTCAGTTTACTATGGGTACGCATTTTCTCCAACAGGGGCAGTATAGAGCAGGAGTTCTAAGAGGTTTTAAGGGGGCTGAATAATTTTGGACGCCCAATTTTTCAGTTTTTGATTTGTTAAAAAAGTTTGAAATATCCAATAAATGTCGTTCCACTTCATGATTGTTTCCCACTTGTTGTTGATTCTTCACAAAAAAATACAGTTTTATATCTTTATGTTTGAAGCCTGAAATGTGGCAAAAGGTCGCAAAGTTCAAGGGGGCCGAATACTTTCGCAAGGCACTGTATTTTGTAAATGACATTGCCGAAGTCAAGGATCGGTAGGAGGGTCAGTTTTACGATATATTTGGCAGCATTAGTGAAGGAGGTTTTGTTGCGATATAGGAAGCCGATTCTAGATTACATTTTGGTTTGGAGATGCTTAATGTGAGTTCGGAAGGAGAGTTTCCAGTCTAGCCAGACACCTAGATTATGTGGACAACTATAAATACCTAAGTCACAACCATCCCGAGTAGTGATGCTAGTCAGGCGCGTGGGTGCGGGTAGTGATTGGTTGAAGAGCATGCATTTTGTTTTACTAGCATTTAAGAGCAGTTGGAGGCCACGGAAGGAGTGTTGTATGGCATTGAAGCTCGTTTTGGACGTTTGTTAACAGTGTCCAAAGGAGGGCCAGATGTATACAGAATGGTGTCGTCTGCATAGAGGTGGATCAAAGAATCACCTGTGTGAAAGGGAGCGACATCATTGATATGCACAGAGAAAGGAGTCGGCCCGAGAATTGAACCCTGGGACACCCCCATAGAGAATGCCAGAGGTCTGGACAACAGGCCCTCCGATTTGATACACTGAACTCTATCTGAGTGAACCATGGCGAGGCAGTCATTAGGGAAACCAAGGCTGCCGAGTCTGCCGATTAGAATACAGTGATTGACAGAGTCGATAGCCTTGGCTAGGCTGCACAATGCTGTCTTTTATCGATTGCGGTTATGATATAATTTAGTACCTTGAGCGTGGCTGAGGTGCACCCGTGACCAGCTCAGAAACCAGATTGTATAGCGGAAAAGGTACGGTGGGATTCGAAATGGTCGTTGATGTGTTTGTTCACTTGGCTTTCGAAGACTTTAGAAAGGCAGGGCAGGATGGACATAGGTCTGTAACAGTTTGGGTCTAGAGTTTCTCCCCCTTTGAATAGGGGGATGACTGCGAACACTTTCCAATCTTGAGAAATCTCAGACGACACGAAAGCGAGGTTGAACAGACTAGTAATAGGGGTTGCAACAATGGCGGCGGATACATTTCGGAAGAGAGGGTCCAGACGGTCTAGCCCAGCTGATTTGTAGGGTTCCAGATTCTACAGCTTTTTCAGAACATAAGCTGTCTGGATTTGGGTGAAGGAGAAGTGGGGGGTTCTTGGGCCAGTTGCTGCAGGGTTTGCAGAGCCGTTGGCTGGGGCTGGGGTAGCCAGGTGGAAATCATGGCCAGCTGTAGAGAAATGCTTATTGAAATGTTCAATTATTGTGAATTTATCAGTGGTGACAGTGTTTCCTAGTCTCAGTGCAGTGGGCAGCTGGGAGGAGGTATTGTTATTCTCCATGGACTTTACAGTGTCCCCAAACATTTTGGAATTAGAGCTGAAGGATGTACATTTCCGTTTGAAATAGCTAGCCTTTGCCTCCCTAACTAACTGTGTATTGGTTCCTGACTTCCCTGAAAAGTTGAAAATCGCGGGGACAATTCGAAGCTCGTGCAGTACGCCACAGGTTTTTTTTGTGCTGGTCAAGGGCAGTCAAGTCTGGGGTGGACCAAGGGCTGTATCTGTTCTTAGTTAAACTTTTTTTGAAAGGGGCATGCTTATTAAGATGGTGAGGAAAGCAATTTTAAAGAACAACCAGGCATCTTCTACTGACGGGATGAGGTCAATATCCTTCCAGGCCAGGTCGATTAGAAAGGCCTGCTCTCAGAAGTGTTTTAGGGAGCGTTTGACAGTGATGAGGGGTTGTCGTTTGACTGCGGACCCGTAACGGACACAGGCAATAAGTCAGTGATCGCTGAGATCCTGGTTCAAAACAGCAGAGGTGTATTTCGAGGGAAAGTTGGTCAGGATGGTATCTATGAGGGTGCCATGTTTATGGATCTGGGGTTGTACCTGGTAGGTTCCTTGATAATTTGTGTGAGATTGAGGGCATCTAGCTTAGATTGTAGGACGACTGGGATGCTAAACCTCTTTGGGATTGGTGTCCCGCTAGCGTTCCACTATGACAACATCCGGTGAAATTGCAGTGCGCGAAATTCAAAATACAAACATCGTAATATTAAACATTCATGAAAATACAATTGTCTTACATCGTTTAAAAGCTTAAGTCTTGTTAATGCAACCGCGTTGTCAGATTTTAAAAAGGCTTTATGGCGAAAGCATACCATGCGATTATCTGAGGACTGCGCCCCACATCAAAATACTTTTTCAAACCAGCACAGGCGTCACAAATCCCAAATAGCAATAAAATGAATCCCTTACATTTGAAAATCTGCCTCTGTTTGCAATCCCAAGGGTCCCACCTACACATTGAAATGTCGTTTTGTTCGATAAAGTTCTTCTTTATATCCAGTTGGTGCCATTGATTTCATTAACTTTTTATGGCTGCAGGGGCAGTATTGAGTAGCTTGGATGAAAAGGTAAACTGCCAGCTCCTCAGTCTCAGTTGCTAATATATCCATATTAGTATTAGCATTAGATATAAAACACTCCAAAGTTTCCAAAACTGTCAAAATATTGTCTGTGAGTATAACAGAACTGATATTGCAGGCGAATCCCTGAGGAAAATCAAAACAGGAAGTGGCTTCTATTTTAAAAACTCCATGTTCCATAGCCTCCCTTTGCTGGATTTAAAGGGATATGAACCATATTCCTTTTCCTATCGCTTCCTCAACGTGTCAACAGTCTTCAGACATAGTTTCAGGCTTTTATTTTGAAGAATGAGCCAGAACGATAACATCGCGTCAAGTGGTCACATGAGTTTTGGTTGCGCAACAGAGTTCAGATAGGTATTACTTTTCCCTCTCCTACTGTGAAAGACATTTGTGGTTGATATATTATCGATTATATATTTTAAAAACAATCTGAGGATTGATTATAAAAAACATTTGACATGTTTCTGTGGACATTATGGAAACTATTTGGAATTTTCGTCTGCGTTGTCGTGACCGCTCTTTCCTATGGATTTCTAAAAATAACGCGCCAAACAAACGGAGGTATTTTGGATATAAAATCATCTTTGTGGAATAAAAGGAACATTTGTTGTGTAACTGGGAATCTCGTGAGTGAAAACATCAGATTTTCTATTCAATGCTATTATATGCATATCCTAGCTTCTGGCAGTTTACTTTGGGCATGTCATTCATCCAAACACCCCCCTTAAGATGTTTTAAGCATATCCCAATTTAGGTCACTTATGAACTCTGACGGTAGATGGGGGGCAATCAATTCACATATGGTGTCCAGGGCACAGCTGGGCGCTGAGGGGGGTCTATAACCAGCGGCAACAGTGAGGGACTTATTGCTGGAGAGATAGATCTTTGAAAGTATAAGCTCAAACTGTTTTGGCATAGATCTGGATAGTATGACAGAACTCTGCAGGCTATCTCTACAGTAGATTGCCATTCCGCCCCCTTTAGCAATTCTGTCTTGATTGAAAATGTTGTATTTGGGGGATGTAAATTTCAGAATTTTTGGTGGCCTTCCTAAGCCAGGATTCAGACACAGCTAGGCCATCAGTGTTGGCGGAGTGTGCTAAAGCACTGAATAAAGCAAACTTAGGAAGAAGGCTTCTGATGTTAACATGCATGAACCCAAGGCTTTTACATTTGCAGAAGTCAACAAATGAGCACCTGGGGACACACAGGGCCTGGGTTAACCTCTACATCACCAGAGGAATGGAGGAGGAGTAGGATGATGGTACGGCTAAAGGCTATAAGAACTGGTCGTCTAGTGCTTTGGGAACAGAGAAAAAAAGGAGCAGATTTCTGGGCATGTGGTAGAATATATTCGGGACATAGTGTACAGACATGGGTATGGTAGGGTGTGAGTACAGTGGGGGTAAACCTAGGCATTGAGTGACGATGAGAGAGGTTGCATATGAGAGAGGTTGCATCTCTTTAGGCGCAAGTTAAGCTAGGTGCGGTCTTCGCATGTGTTGGGGGTGGGAGATATCTGAGCCATGAAGAGCAGGACTCTGCAGTAAAATAAAACAATGAGTGCAGCCCTAAACAACAGTATACAAGACATATTGACATTAGATAAAGGCATAAAGCAATCACAGGTGTTGATTGGGAGAAGACAACAACAGGTGAGATGACAAAAGGTAAATGGAGATGAATGGGCAGAGAGGGTCAGTTAGCTACACACAAGTCCTGAGTTCGAGGCTGGGGCAGACAGATTAACAAAATGAAGTACCGTGTTAATGAACAGTCCAGCAGGCATCGGCTGTGTAGCCGAGTGATCATAGGGTCAAATGAGCAGCAATAGATGAAACAGGGAGCCGTTCGGTAGTCGGTTACTACGCTAGGCGAGCGGGAGACAAGGCGTTCAGAGAGCTAGCAGGCCGGGGATAGCAGATGGATCATCACCAAACATCCACAACGCAGAGGCCGGTTGAGAGCACATCGGCTGAGTTACGTCAGCAGACCAGTAGTGATGGATCGGTGGGGCTCCGAGGTGACGAAAGGTCCAGGCCAATTGGCAAGAGAGGTATTGTAGTTGGTGTACTTTGTTTGCTAGCCGGGAGATGGGCCTAGTTCAAGGCTAACTGGTGCATGCTTTTGGACAAGGGCATTAGCCACAATAGCCACCCGGGAGCAACTAGCTAGCTGCGAAGATCCGGTGTAATGGTCCAGAGCTTGCGGCAGAAATCCAGTGTAGTGGAAAAAAAGCAGTCAGATATGTCTAGATATGGTATCGCGCTGTGCAGACTGACAGGTATTATCCGGGCTATCCAGGCTAAAGCAGCTAAAGGAAAAGACAGCTAGCAGAGCATGATGGAGGATCCAGTTATAACATTTACATTTAAGTCATTTAGCAGACGCTCTTATCCAGAGCAGGTCTAAAAAATATTAGATCCGTACCACATTGGGTTGCAGGAAGGTATATTTAATTCGAAAATGGAAAAAAGAGATTGAAATGTATACAACAAATTTAAAATACAATATTTACATGGGACAAAAACAAACACGTCTTACTGCTTCGCCATCTTGGATATAAGTACGGATCAAGGTTAGGTTATAAAAACATATCCGTAACTTTGATCATCCCACGGAGCACCATTAAATCCATTATTAAAAATGGAAAGAATATGGCACCACAACAAACCTGCCAAGAGAGAGCCGCCCACCAAAACTCATGGACCAGGCAAGAAAGGCATTCATCAGAGTAGCAACAAAGAGACCAAAGATAACCCTAAAGGAGCTGCAAAGCTCCACAGCGGTGATTGGAGTATCTGTTCATCGGACCACTTTAAGTCGTACACTCCACGGAGCTGGGCTTTTTGGAAGAGTGGCCAAAAAAAGCCATAGCTTAATTACAGCTCCCCCCTACTTTGTGCAATTTCCGCCTGAAGACATTCCCAAATCTAACAGCCTGTAGCTCAGGCACAGAACCAAGGATATGCATATTCCTGGTACCATTTGAAAGAAAACACTCTGAAGTTTGTGTACATGTGAATTGAATGTAGGATAATATAACACAATAGATCTGGTTTAGATAAAAACAATGAAAAAAACAATATGTTTTTTATTTGTATTTTTTTATATTATCATCTTTAAAATGAACAAGATAAAACAAACATTCAGATAGGATGATGGGGACAATTTCAGTGAAAAATATAAGAGGGCAACAGTACTTGTGCAAAGTTTCAGAATGATAACCTCCAAAATGAATGTGCTACATGACATTTATCATGAAGTCAAGTGGCCAAATCAAATCAAATCTATTTATATAGCCCCAGCCTAAAACCCCAAACAGCAAGCAATGCAGGTGTAGAAGCACGGTGGCTAGGAAAAACTCCCTAGAAAGGCAAAAAGCTAGGAAGAAACCTAGAGAGGAACCAGGCTATGCGGGGTGGCCAGTCCTCTTCTGACTGTGCCGGGTGGAGATCACAGTGGTTGTAGAGGGTGCAACAGGACAGCACCTCAAGAGTAAATATGAACAGTTTAGGGTTCCATAGCCGCAGGCAGAACAGTTGAAACTGGAACAGCGGCAAGGCCAGGTGGACTGGGGACAGCAAGGAGTCATCATGCCAGGTAGTCCTGACGCATGGTCCTAGGGCTCAGGTCCTCCGAGAGAGAGAAAGAGAGAATTAGAGAGAGCATACTTAAATTCACACAGGACACCGGATAAGACTCCCATTCGGAGTCAGTGTCACTGTGAAAGAAAATATTCAGTTAGAATAGTATCACATATGAGCCCTGTTTCAACAGGTATAATAAACATATATATATAGAGAGTTGAAGGTTGAATACATTAGGTTGAATATATTATTATATTATTATTACCTGCTAGATCTACTGTCTCTTTTATATTATGACATTTCAGCTAGATCTACTGTCTCTATTATATTATGACAGACCAGATAGATCTACTGTCTTTATTATTTTACAACAGACCAGCTGTATCTACTGTCTCCATTTCACTTTGGCCATTGATGTGGTCCTGCCCTCTCCTCAACAGCCTCAAATAGGCTTTTTCATGTGGGTTGGGGTGGGGCGGCAGACACACGCATCTCACATTTCATGACATTACATGTTTATATATTGCTTCTAAATTTTAAAAAAAATCACAAATAATATTTTATATGATTAATTTCAAACAAGGGCATTAGCATGATAAGAACTTACCAGTCCAAAACGATGTCCTCTCCCGTTCAAAAAATATTCCTCCACAATCGCTAAATGAAGCGTCCTACAACAATCTCTGTCTCACCTTCCCAATCAATTTATTCTAAAATTGTGTGTACATCTGTATATCTAGACTCAAATTTAGCTTTCCCTGACTTAGTCGCCATAATAATTGATATATAAACAGCTGAATCTGCGCGTTCACCAAACAATGCAGTGCGTAATATGCGTAGCTTCTTCCGGTATGAAACTTCAATAGCGAATGACTCACTTTACGCTGGAGCTTACTACATGGGTTGGTCTTGCAACACATACACATGGCGTATTGCCGTTTAGCTCAGCTCATTGGCTATCTACCCAGCTAGATTTCAAGACGATCAGTGGTCATTGGGTTAAAAGACAGTCAATCAACGAAACTTGTTGTCTTCAAATCGGTTTCTTTCGGTCAACACATCCCGCGAAATGTCCCATCAGGTTTGATTGTGTTACAAACAAACCAGTTGATTGCAGTGAAACCAAACATGACTGGAAAAGTCACGTTCTGTGTGGGTTATTTACCTGGAATGTGTCGTCGAAAATGGAATGAGACGGAATTCACGACACGAGCGATTCACAAAATGTTTTGTTTTAGGCTATAAAAACTGATTTTATCAAACAAAAGATCATTCATTGTGTAACAATGAGCATTGGAATTGCAAACAGATGAAGATCGTCAAAGGTAAACGATTTATTTTAATGTAGTTTGTGATTGTTACGCCTGTGCTGGTTAAAAAAAAATGTTTTATTGGGCTCTATGCTCAGATAATGCCATCGTATTCTTTCGCAGTAAATCCTTTTTTAAATCTGACAACGCAGTTGGATTAGAAAGATTCTAGGCTTCCGATACATGTGAGACACTTGTAATTTCATGAGTGTTTAATATGACTATTTATGTAGCAATCACCGTATGTTGTGGAATTTCAGCCCGCTAGCGGGTTCCGTGCGCAGAGAGGTTAATGAAATAAATAAGAAAACATGTTTGGTGTTCGCCAAAATGCATGTGGGAGACTCCTCAAACATACAGAAGAAGGTACATCAAGGAAAGTTATGTCTGGCACAAACCCAACACCTCTCATCACCCTGAGAACGTCATCCCCACAGTGAAGCATGGCGTTGGCAGCATCATGCTGTAGGGATGATTTTCATCTGCAGGGACTGGAAAACTGGTCAGAATTAAAGGAATGATGGATGGTGATAAGTACAGCGAAGAACTTGAGGGAAACCTGTTTCAGTCTTCCAGCGATTTGAGACTGGGATGGAGGTTCACCTTCCAACAGGACAATGACCCTAAGCAATACTCGAGTGGTTTAAGGGGATACATTTAAATGTCTTGGAATGGCCTCATCAAAGCCCAGACCTCAATCCAATTGAGAATATGTGGTATGGCTTAAAGATTACTGTACACCAGCAGGAACACATCCAACTTGAAGGAGCTGGAGCAGTTTTGCCTTGAAGAATGAGCAAAAATCCAAGTGGCTAGATATGCCAAGCTTATAGAGACATATCCCAATAGACTTGCAGCTGTAATTGCTGCAAAAGGTGGTTCTACAAAGTATTGACTTTGGAGGGGTGAACATTTATGCATAATCAAGTTCAGTTTGAAAGAAATCCAATTTTTTGTCTGTTTCACAATAAAAAACATTTTGCATCTTCAAAGTGGTAAGCATGTTGTGTAAATCAAATGATACAAATCCCCCAAACATCTATTTCAATTCCAGGTTGTAATGCAACAAAATAGGAAAAATGCCAAGGGGAGGCGGGGGGGAGGGGGAATACTTTACCCAAGGCACTGTATATCTTCAAGGCACAGTACACTGGCTTGCAAAGTGATATGCAATTCCTATAAGAATCCAGCCAGAGATAGGCTATCCAAAACTAGGCATTTTCATCCACCTACATAGTGTACATAAGTAAAAAGAAGACAACTTAAAACGTTTAAATTGTAAAAACAATTTCAGTAACGGTTGCAATTACTCGGAGGTTTACATACACTTAGGTTGGAGTCATTAAAACTAGTTTTTCAACCACTCCACAAATTTCTTGTTAACAAACAATGGTTTTGGCAAATCGATTAGGATATAAACTTCCTGCATGACCAAAGTACTTTTTTACAGCAATTGTTTAAAGAAAGATTATTTCACTTATATTTCACTGTATCACAATTCCAGTGTGTCAGAAGTTTACATACACTAAGTTGACTGTGCCTTTAAACAGCTTGGAAAATTCCAGAAAATAATTCCATGGCTTTAGAAGCTTCTGATAGACTAATTGACATAATTTGAGTCAATTGGAGGTGTACCTGTGGATGTATTTCAAGGCATACTTTCAAACTCAGTGCCTCTTTGCTTGACATCATGGGAAACTCAAAAGACATCAGCCAAGACCTCAGGAAAAAAAAGATTTGCGAAAAGTGCAAATCAATCCCGGAACAACAGCAAAGGACCTTGTGAAGATGCTGGAGGAAACTGGTGCAGAATTATCTATATCCAAAATAAAACAAGTCCTATATCGACATAACCTGGAAGGCTGCTCAGCAAGGAAGAAGCCACTGCTCCAAAATCACCATAAAAAAGCCAGACTACGGTTTGCAACTGCACATGGGGACAAAGGTCATACTTTTTTGAGAAATTTCCTCTGGTGTGATGAAACAGAAATATAACTTTTGGAGGAAAAATGCTTGCAAGCCGAAGAACACCATCCCAACCGTGAAACACGAGGGTGGCAGCATCATGTTGTGGGTGTTCTTTGCTGCAGGAGGGACTGGTGCACTTCACAAAATAGATGGCATCATGAGAATAAAAATTATGTGGATATTTTGAAGCAACATCTCAAGACATCAGTCAAGAAGTTAAAACTTGGTCACAAATGGGTCTTCCAAATGGACTATGACCCCAAACATACTTCCAAAGTTGTGGCAAAATGGCTTAAGGACAACAAAGTCAAGGTATAGGAGTGGCCATCACAAAGCCCTGACCTCAATCCCATAGACAATTTGTGGGCAGAACTGAAAAAACATGTGCGAGCAAGGAGGCCTGCAAACCTTACACCAGCTGTGTCATGAGGAATGGGCCAAAATTCACCCAACTTATTGTGGGAAGCTTGTGGAAGGCTACCCAAAACATTTGACCCAAGTTAACCTCTTAAGTCGACCCTCTACTTTTTTGAACATTCTGTTAAAAATCGCGCAACATTTCAGCGCCCTGCTACTCATGCCAGGAATATAGTATATGCATTTGCTTAGTCTGTGTGGATAGAAAACACTCAGACGTTTAAAAAACTGGTTAAATCACTGCTGTGGCTTTACCAGAACGGCATTTACATCGAAAAGCACAGGAAAAACTGATCACTGAAAATGGGAAAATATATCCATGCGCTACTTGAACCCATTGATAAACGTGAACCACAATTAATTGACTGAGGTTGCAGTACCTACAGCAGTCAAACACATACAGGACACCGTATCTCCTCCGGTCTAGGACCGGATATTTTCGTTGAGTTTCTAGCCGGACATTTTTCCAGACGGACAGCTAATGATCTTTACATCGCCTCCTGATGAATTTTATCGCTTATTAACGTTTACTAATACCTAAAGTTGCATTACAAACGTATTTCGAAGTGTTTTGTGAAAGTTTATCGTCGACTTTTTGAATTTTAAAAAATGACGTTATGTTTTGAAACAATGTTTTTTTCGTTTATCACACAGTCTACATATAACGATATCTAGGCTTTATATGGACCGATTTAATCGAAATAAAGACCCAAATAGTGTTTATGGGACATCTAGGAGTGCCAACAAAGAAGATGGTGAAAGGTAATGAATGTTTTCTATTTTATTGTGCGGTTTGTGTAACGCCGAAATGCTAATTATTTTGTTTACGTCCCCTGTGGGTCTTTTGGGGTGTTGCATGCTATCAGATAATAGCTTCTCATGCTTTCGCCGAAAAGCATTTTAAAAATCTGACTTGTTGCCTGGATTCACAACGAGTGTAGCTTTAATTCGATAGCCTGCATGTGTATTTTAATGAACTTTTGAGTTTTAACTAATACTATTAGCATTTAGCGTAGTGCATTTGCATTTCCAGAGCTCTAGTTGGGACGCAAGTGTCCCGAGTAGAAGCAACAGGTTAAACAATTTAAAGGTCAAAGCTACCAAATACTAATTGAGTGTATATAAACTTGTGAACCACTGGGAATGTGATGAAAGAAATAAAAGCTGAAGTAAATCATTCTCTCTTCTATTTTTCTGAAATTTCACATTCTTAAAATGAAGTGGTGATCCTAACTGACCTAAAACAGGGATTTTTTACTAGGATTAAATGTCAGGAGATGTGAAACCTGAGTTTAAATGTATTTGGCAAAGGTGTATGTACACTTCTGACTTTAACTGTAGCTATCTCACTCTCTCCAACTTGATCCTCCTTCATTTTTGAATTAATTAATTTGTTCAAAACTGTTAAACTATTGTCTTTTAATCTCTGAGTCAACTACTCACCACATTTCATGCACTGCAGTGCTAGCTAGATGTAGCTTATGCTTTCAGTACTAGATTCTAACTAATTCTCTGATCCTTTTGATTGGGTGGACAACATGTTGGAGGATGTCCTCCGGAAGTTGTCATAATTACTGTGTAAGTCTATAGAAGAGGGTGAGAACCCCAGTCTCCTAGGTTTTGTGCTGAGGTCAATGTACCCAGAGGAGGATAGATGCCAGCTGTCCTCCAGCTACACCATGGTGCTACCCTACAGAGAGCTGTTCAGGATACTGTAGACCGTCATTGCAAAACAGTGTGTTTTAATCAATGTAAATATATTTTGTTTTTATCTAAAAAGGATACTTTTTTAAAATCACAATTTTTATGAAATTCACTGGGGAGGATAGCCCTCCCTTTCCTCCTCTGAGGAGCCTCCACTGATCAACGTGTTTTACAATTCCCCCCAATATCCAGCATCTTCGCACGGCTATTGAAGAGGAGTGGGATAACATTCCACAGGCCACAATCATGATCAACTCTATATGAAAAGATGTAGCACTGCATGAGGAAAATGGTGGTCACACCAGATACTGTCTGGTTTTCTGTGACCAGCAGATATATCTCTATTCCCAGTCATGTGAAATCCATGGATTAAAGACAAAAAAATAATTCAATCGACTGATTTCCATATATGAACTGTAACTCAGTAAAATCTTTGAAATGGTTGTGTTTATATTTTTGTACAGTGTAAATACTTTTTCTCTCATGTAAAATTAACATGATGTCTGAAAAAGACAGACTGAATGGTCGAGGAGCTAGTAAGCTGAGTGGGCGTGGAGCACACCTTAACTGGTGGTTATTTGAAAACGCCTATTTAAAATAAAATTATAATGATATTTAATCTTCTCAGCTCGGGGATTCGATCCAGAAAACGTTCTGTTACTGGCCCAAATCTCTAACCACTAGGTTACCTGCCAATATAAAGCAACAGTGAGCAGAAAGACAGTGAGAGAGAGAGAGATTATTATAATGGGAGTTGAAAGATAAAAGCTGTATATTTCCCTGCAGTGGCCAGCAGATGGGTGCTTATTGCAATGTCCTGGCACTCCAAAAGTGCTGTAAGAGAAAAACAGTGTCCAAAATAACACCCTATCCCCTAGAGAGTGCACTATTTTTGACCAGAGTCCATAGGGAATAGGGTGCCGTTTGGGACACAGGGCCAAATGACGTATAGGGGGATTGAAAAGTGTAGGAATGTTTTCTAATTTACCACCAACAAGAAAAGTGACACCTACTGCAACAGATATAATAGAGCAGGTAATCAATGTTGATTTGAGGTTAGAACACAAAGCATTTTGGAGAGCGGGGGAATGGTGGGATGGCACGCTATTCGCAATATTGAGCACTAATGTTTACCAGGGCCCTGGTCAAATTTAGTGCACGATATAATGAAAAGGTTGCCATTTGGGATGCAGATGAGGACGTATACAGAGACAGTACTGAGCCGGGTGTTGTTGACTTTGGGAGAGGTGGTGGTAGGTGATGAGTGCCATGCAGCCCGGCCCACGTCTCAGTGGGAGTTGTTACCTAATTACCATGCGGTCTAATCTGTGTTTAAAAAGTGACTGCCCCTAAAAAACTTCTTCTCATTTTAAAAACAGCCTGTGGCATCAATATGAGTCAAACATTTATTCTAGTGTTACATTTGGTCACAAAGTCAGTCTCGTCAAAATCTTCGATTTACATAGACGATAGGAAAACGTATGAATTCGTAAGTATTCAGACCTCTTACTTATTTTCCAAATTTTGTTGTCTCAGCCTTATTCTAAAATTGATTAAATTATTTTTGTTGCCTCATCAATCTACACATAATGACAAAGCGAAAACAGGTTTTTAGAAATGTTTGAATTTTTTGGGAAAATACCAAACAGAAATACCTTATTTACATAAGTATTGAGACTCTTTGCTATGAGACTCGAAATTGAGCTCAGGTGCATCCTGTTTTCATTGATCATCCTTGAGATGTTTCTACAACTTGTTTGGAATCCACCTGTGGTATATTCAATTGATTGGGCATGATTTGGAAAGTCACACACCTGTCTATATAAGGTCCCACAGTTGTCAGTGCATGTCAGACCAAAAACCAAGCTCCGAGACAGGATTGTGTCAAGGCACAGATCTTGGGAAGGGTACCAAAAATGTCTGCAGCATTGAAGGTCCCCAACAACACAGTGCCTCCATCATTCTTAATTGGAAGAAGTTTGGACCCACCAAGACTCAGCCTAGAGTTGGCCGCCCAGCCAAACTGAGCAATCGGGGGAGAAGGGCCTTGGTCAGGGAGGTGACCAGAACCTGATGGTCATTCTGAGAGAGCTCCAGAGTTTCTCTGTGGAGATGAGAGAACCTTCTAGATGAGTATCTCTGCAGCACTCCATCAATGAGGTCTTTATGGTAGTGACCAGACTGAAGCCACTCCTCAGGTAAAGCCACATGAAATCTCGCTTGGAGTTTGCCAAAAGGCACCTAAATACTCTCCGACCATGAGAAAAAATATTCTCTGGTCTGGTGAAATAAAGATTGAACTCTTGAATGCCAAGTGTCACGTCTGGAGGAAACGTGGCACCATCCCTATGGTGAAGCACGGCAACTGCACCACCCACAACCGCAGGGCTCTCCAGAGGGCTGACTACCTGCCCTCCAGGACACCTATAGCACCCGATGTCACAGGAATGCCAAAAAGATCAACAAGGACTAAACCAGCCAAGTCACTGCCTGATCACCCCGCTACCATCCAGAAGGAGAGGTCAGTACAGGTGCATCAAATCTGGACTGAAAAACAGCTTCTATCTCAAGACCAGACTGTTAAATATAAGAACTAACATTAGGCTGGGTATCAGTCAAGCAAGACCTGATGAGAAGTTTGATGACATGTCCCCTAGCCTACCACACAAAGGCACTATGGATTTATTTTCTCTGGTTGACACATACATGCTCAGGAAAGTGATATCACAATTTAAGCCTTCTACCTGCCGTCTCAATCCTATCCCCAGCACCTTCTTCAACAGTTTTTAATTGCATATCTGAAGAAGTGCAAACTATTGTTAATTACTCACTGTTCACAGGCACTTTCCCCACTGCACTAAAAACTTATGGTGAAACCGCTTCTGACAAAAAGTAATCTAGATTCTTCAGGTCTTAGCAATTTTCAGCCAATCTCCATTCCTTCCATTCTTTTTTAAAATTCTGTATTTTGAAAAATTCTAATCTGGTTTTCGTGTTCAGCACAGAGACAGCCTTAGTTAAAGTGGTAAATGATCGTAGAACCAACATAGATGCCAAACAGCTCTCTGTCCTTAGATTTAATTGCTGCATTCGACACTGTTGACCATGATGTCCTCCTGGACAGACTGGAGAGGTGGGTTGGCCTATTTATCTAGTTTAGGACCTATTAACATAACTCAGAGAAAATACAAATCACATGTACCATTCCACAAAGTTTGATTTTGGGTCCAGGACTGTTCAGTTTATATATGTTACCCCTTGGCACCGTTATCTGAAAGCGCAACATTGATTTTCACACAGACGATACACAACTTTACATTTCTGTGTCACCAGAGGATTTTAGCTCCACTGATAAATTATTACACTGTATTAGTGGTTTAAATACTTGGATAGCCCACGACTTCCTCCAGCTAAATCAAAACAATACCGGGGTACTTATTGTTGGAGACAAAGCACAGAGAGAATCTAGCCGCACATTTTAATTCATGGATCATCAAGATAACACCTAGGTTTGTTACCTGGTGTTTTATTTTAGATTCTGAACAAAGTTTTGAGTCACACATTAGGAATGTGACCAAAATAGCTTTTAACCACCTGAGGAACATGCCAAGGTGTGGCCGTGTCTCTCTCAGGCTGATACAGAGACTCATCAACGTGTATCATCAACGTTTTTATTATCAAGCAGGCTTGACTACTGTAATGCTCTCCTGCCTGGTCTACCAATGAAAGCCATTGGTCAACTGCGAAACATAGAGTGCTGCAGAACACTCAGTGACCAAGATCAGACTGAGCATACATTACACCGTTTTTAAGGTATCCGCACTGGCTGCCTTTAAGTTTTAGAATTCATTTTAAGCTTCTTCTATAGGTTTTTAAATCAATCCACGATTATGCACCCCAATACATGTCAGAAACGCTTTTAAGTTGTGTACCCAAGACCACATATTAAGTGTCTCAATCTTGTCTCGGTGTCGGGTACATTTGTACTTGTTCCCGACTGGTCTCAGACAGTGAGGACTGGTAATTTCTTCCCGAGACCAGTGGAGTAAATTCCTAATTATCAGCTCCCATTCAGTCAGGGCATAAAACCGCTTCCCCAGACCAAGTATATACACTCCTTTCTTGAAACGTTAATATCTTAACAGCCTTATCTATTATAAGGCCATATAGGCCTTCAGTGTGTGACAGGTTTGTGATTCGGAAATGACAGCAACTGTAATACGAGCGCACTGAAATAGGAGAGTGCACTTTTTGTAAAACACAAAGAGCCAGTGGTGTAGTGGAGGGTATACTCAGGCACAACAGAGAAATCATGCACAAAGTAGCCTATAAAATCGCAAATCACGTGAAATATATTCACATGAGTGCCGCACACAGCCTAGTTTAAGCATAATATTATCTGCAGGCAGCAGGTGCGTGCAGCTCTCAACTGGTTTTGGGATAGTGCAGCTCACACAATAATGACGTCAGTACCCGGTAGGATAGGAAAGACTTTTCAATTGATGATATCTACCAGTAAATGCTAAGGCAACAATGTGTATGCAATGTGTATGCAAACCAGGTATTGAAAAAATGCAGTCCGAAGTGTTTGCATCACATGGATGGGCCTGGGTAGACGAGTGTACAAAGCTGTCATCAAGGCAAAGAGTGGCTACTTTGAAGAATCTAAAATCTAAAATATATGTTTATTTGTTTAACACTTTTTTTGGTTACTACATGATTCCATATTTGTTATTTCATAGTTTGATGTCACTATTATGTAGAAAATAGTCAAAATAAAGAAACCATTGAGGTGTGTTCAAACTTTTGACTGGTACCATATTTTAAAATAGATCTTAAAACACATATTTTTTGCTTTGTTTTTCATTAGTGTAATTTTTAGTTAAATTGTTTTGTTTGTTTTGTAGTCAATATTTCAGCATGGTTTTTTATTTAAATGTTTTCCTTTAAAGCACATTGCAGTGTATTCTATGTCTGAAATGTGCTTCATAGATAAAGCTTGATTTGATTGCAGATTTGGATGTCTGTTTAACAACCACACAGTTCCTAATTTGTAAAGCTCCAACCTGTTACAACAGAACTCAGGAAGCCAATTTTTCTGCCTGTAGCGTGAAAACAAAATGATCTCCTATCCTGAATCTCTTCATGGAGGTTGTGAAGGTGGTTAATTAAGCATATCTCAGTTTAACAGCAGGGGAAAAGAAAAAGAACACACAAAACAGGTCATAATTATTAGATGATGTAGAGGTGTTTTCTGTCAAGCTTTCGCTTGATTGTGTAATGAAACCAAAACTGTCATCATCTGCAGGTGCTTAGCTGTTAGCTCCATCAAATATGCACTCTGGGGACCAGAAAATACCATTCATTCTGTTGCCAAAAACGGTCTCAAATTAGTGTGAAATGTATATGAATATTCATTTAAAAAACCTTGTGTTCTGTTCAAGATATAATTTCAGTTAGGGCTCAACTGTGGGATTTGGTTTGCATCCAATTTTGTATATTGGGACATACAAATGCAGATTAGTTTGGCAACAAATTGATAAACGTTTTCAAATAAACATTAAGCTCATTTGGTAGACATGGAATTTCACAATGTCATTACAATGTCTCTCAAAATTCTCCTTCCCTTCCCCGTTTTGTTATGCCACCCACCCTCATTCAATTTAGGAGAGGTATAAAGTCAAGAGTTCTATTATTTGTGGTTCCTTCCTCTCAGTCCCTGGCCCTGTTTGTTGCAGTGATATGTGTTTGACCCGCTCCCTCCTCTGCTATCTTGTGGTTGACATCAGCAGAAAGCTGATGCTGTGAAACGAATGCAGTGGGTTTGCACTCAGCAGGTGGCCAAAACATTAGCCATAGACAGCAGGCAAGGGCTCCCTCAATCTCTCGCTCTCTCTCTTCCTTTACTCTCTCTCTCTTTCTGTTGTAATTAACCATTCACCTCATCACTTATCACAGATGGATAAACAACCGTGTATGAACACTTCTTTAAATTGAACCTTTATTTAACTAGGCGGGTCAGTTAAGAACAAATTCTTATTGATAACGACAGCCTACACCGGCCAAACTCAGATAACGCTGGGCCAATTGTGCACCGCCAATCACGGCCAGTTGTGATACAGTCTGGATTTGAACCAAGTTGTCTATAGTGATGCCTCTAGCACTGACATGCAGTCTCTTAGACCACTGCAACACTTGGACGCCCCAATCATATGTACTATATGTGTATATACCTTCTGAGCTGATTTTTCCACCATATCAGTTGGATCGTGGGATATGGTGCCTTTCACTGACTATGCCAGCTGCTGCTTATTTAATGACTGTCTGACATCACTGTTTTACCACCTATCTGCATGATTACCACACAATTAGCACACTGATTAAAGAGCTACACAGGAGGTACCAGCCTGAGAGCACTGATAATAGAATAGGCTTACTTGGTCTGGCATAGGGATACAGGTTGCTCACACAAGTCTAGCATAGGGATACAGGCAGTGCTGGGGAAAAGTAATTGAGTAATAGTAAAGACACATTAATTTAATAGAAAAAAGTGACCCAGTAAAATACTACTTGGGTAAAAGTCTAAATGTATCTAGTTTTAAGTACAGTGGTGGGAAAAGCAATCAATTGTCATACTTCAGTAAAAGTAAATGCTATATCACATTCCTTATATTAAACAAACCAGACGGCATGATATCTTTTTTTAGGAATTTAGGAACAGACTGGCACACTCAACACATTTACAAACACAGTATTTGTGTATATTGAATCCACCAGATCAGAGGCAGTGGGGATGGGAACGTGTATATATACTGAAATATTTGAACAAATCCCTTCAAATTACTGGATTCGGTTATTTCAGCCAAAAATCGAGCACACAGTCATGCAATCCCCATATACAAACATTGGCAGTAGAATGGACTTACTTACCTTTCAACATGGCATCATCATAGGAAGCCACCTTTCCAGCAAGTCAGTTTGTCAAATTTCTGCTTTGCTAGAGCTGCCCCAGTAAACTCTAAGTGTTGTTATTGTGAAGTGGAAACTTTTGAGCAACAGCGGCTCAGCCGCAAAGTGGTAGGCCACACAAGCTTACAGAAATTAAGGTCTAGGGCTGTTTTTTATGGTTCGGGATGGACCCCTTAGTTCCAGTGAAGGGAAATCTTAATGCTACAGCATACAATGACATTCTAGACGATTCTGTGCTTTTAACTTTGTAGCAACAGTTTGGGGAAGGCCCTTTCCTGCTTCAGCATGACAATGCCCCCGTGCACAAAGCGAGGTCAATACAGAAATGGTTTGTTGAGATTGGTGTTGAAGAATTTGACTGGCTTGCACAGAGCCCTGACCTCCCTCAACCCCATCGAACACTTTTGGGATGAGTTGGAATGCCGACTAATCACCCAACATCAATACCCGACCTCACTAATGCTCTTGTGGCTGAATGGATGCAAGTCCCCGTAGCAATGTTCCAACTTCTAGTGAAAAGCCTTCCCAAAAGATTGGAGGCTGTTATAGCAGGAAAGGTGGGACCAACTCCATATTAATGCCCATGATTTTGGAATGAGATGTTTGATGAGCAGGTGTCCACATACTTTGGTCATGTAGTGTAGGTGCTTGAATTGGACCATAATTCTGTCCTTCCTGAGCATTCAACATTTAACAAGTACTTTTTGGCATCAGGGAAAGTGTATTTGAGTAAAAAGTATATATTTTCTTTAGGAATGTAGTGGAGTAAAAGCTATCAAAATATAAATGTACAGATACCCCAAAACTACTTTAGAAATACTTTAAAGTATTTTTACTTAAGTACTTTACACCACTGGATACAGGTAGCTTACACACATCTAGCATAGTGATACAGGTTGCCAGAAGATACCGACCTTACCTTTACGTTTGCTTACACTGATCTGCACTGGGGTGAGAACTCAACCATGGTAACATTAAGATGTCGTTGAGCCAGCGCGAGATATGGGTCAGAAAATGTACCTCGATGCAGGGATATGCCACAGTACTGTGAGTTCAATCCCAGTGCTATAGGCACTCATTAAAAATGTTTCCGTTTGAACCCTATCCCAAACCTTAAGCCTTACCTTTAACTTCACCCATACATGTTTTTTTCCCAGGCAACTGTATTAGGATAAAACTAGGCCCTCAAATAAGGCCTTATGAAATACTTATGGTATTGTTGTTTTTTTCATCTTTATTTAACCAGGTAGGCTAGTTGAGAACAAGTTCTCATTTGCAACTGTAACCTGGCCAAGATAAAGCAAAGCAGCGTGACACAGACAACAACACAGAGTTACACATGGAGAAAACAATAAACAAGCCAATAACACAATAAACAAGTCAATGACACAGTAGAAAAAGAAAGTCTATATACAGTGTGTGCAAAACGCATGAGGAGGTAGGCGAATAATTACAATTTTGCAGATTAACACTGGAGTGATAAATGATCAGATGGTCATGTACAGGTAGAGATACTGGTGTGCAAAAGAGCAGAAAAGTAAATAAATATAAACAGTATGGGGATGAGGTAGGTAAAATTGGGTGGGCTATTTACCGATAGACTATGTACAGCTGCAGCGATCGGTTAGCTGCTCAGATAGCTCAGATAGCTCAGCTAGCTCAGATAGTAACGTGGCCAAGATAAAGCAAAGCAGCGTGACACAGACAACAACACAGAGTTACACATGGAGAAAACAATAAACAAGCCAATAACACAATAAACAAGTCAATGACACAGTAGAAAAAAGAAAGTCTATATACAGTGTGTGCAAAAGGCATGAGGAGATAGACAATAATAGGCCATAGGAGCGAATAGTTACAATTTAGCAGATTAACACTGGAGTGATAAATTAGCAGATGATGATGTGCAAGTAGAGATACTGGTATGCAAAAGAGCAGAAAAGTAAATACAATAAAAACAGTATGGGGATGAGGTAGGTAGATTGGGTGGGCTATTTACAGATGGACTATGTACATCTGCAGCGAACGGTTAGCTGCTCAGACAGTTGATGTTTAAAGTTGGTGAGGGAAATAAAAGTCTCCAACTTCAGCAATTTTGTGTTAAATACATACATACTTTATTATAACATATTCACTTATGTCACTTTGTGATGTCCACATGACTAATAAAGGATGGAAGCAATGTGCATGTCTCTGTCTCTAACAAATCAAATCATGGGTGGTAAACCCTACAATTTACTCGATAGGCTAGGCACTCTGGGAAATATTTGAATAAGGCTTTACATTAAGCATTGTGTTAATTTAACACTGTTCCGGTCTCTATAAGAGTCTACAGACTCAACACTTTCAGTGTTCATTTTTTTGTCTTTTTACACTGGAGAATTTTCTGTGGTACTCAAATAGACCATAACCATATCCGGGAATAAGCAGTTAATTATTATTTCAACAAAACGTGTTTTCTTTTTAAATATGCACTTTTGCTGACTGGAATATAATCAAGTGCAAAATTACAGGGGAAGAAAAAGAATACGGGCATTATAAATAGTCATATTTTTTGCACTTCAATTTTGCCTTGAATATGCAATTTAGTTTTTCGAAGAAACCCATTTCCTAGAACAGTTTCCGCTTTCATTTTCCATTGCCTACCGAAACACACTCTCCAAATGTCATGCATTTGAGTAGCTTAATATCTGTCGTTATCACCGCAAATGTATTTCTTGCTGCCCTGGTTATAATTCAGATTGCCAAGGCACCAACTAATCCTTTCATACAATGGCCCAGCACTGAAAAATAAATAATAATTATCAACAAAACACCAACTCATCTATGTGAGTCTCTACAGCAGGGGTAGGCAACTGTGGTCCTGGAGTGCAGCAGGCACTTCATGTTTTTAACTGACCTAGAAGGCATTCACTGAACTGATCAAATAGGTGTGGTGCCTAATTGGAACAAAATCCTGCGGCACTCCAGGAACAGGGTTGCCTACCCCTGCACTACAGTTATAGCCCCATACTGGCTTTATAGATGGATCCTAACTAACATTGGGCTCTATTACTTAGAAAATTCCATATCACTGCATCCCAAATGGCACCCTATTCCCTATATAGTATACTACTTTTACCAGGTTCCATATAGGTTTGGTCAATAGTAGTGCACTAAAGTTCTATTTGGGATGCAAACCATTTCTGTGACCTCACCGGCACAGACAACCTTTGAATAATTGAACAAGTCACCTAGGGTTGTGGTAGTCATGAAAGTTTTTCAGCTGGTGATTGTCAAGCAAATAACTGCAGGTCTCCCGATAATTGACCGGTAATTAACATAAACATTTTTAGCATCACCTGGCTTCCACCCATTGCCTACAAGCCACTGATGTAGAACTTTTGGAACATCATTTTTAAAAGTCGAATAAATCTATTTAACGTAGCCTACACTATCACAATAAGTCCATGATTTATGTTAGACAGGTCTAAAGAAAAATTACATGAAGAAACTGTAGTCTATTTCAGAAGAACAGAATAGAATACTCTGAGTTGTCCTTATGTTAGGCCCTGATAGGGTTGTGGGCTTCACTAGTTCATTTAGCAGACAACATTTGCTTAGAGTTTTGTGGAATTATTTTAGTATTATTTTATAGTATGTAGAATACAATTGAACATAGCTGAATAAAATCGAAAGTATATTTTCTCTGAAAGATTTCCAAGGAAATATTAAGTTTTGAGTAAATAACAAAGAAACAGGTCCTCCTATATGCTTAATATAGAGTTATTTATGCAACGTTAGTTGTCATACAAACGTGTGCCATTGTGCTGAATATAATAATTATAATTCCCGGGTGCTGTTCTCCGAGGCACCTCTCACTTACATGGCGCTCTATGTCTCAATTCTTATTAGCCAATGCCGTCACATGATCTGGTCCTTCTCACAGCTAAGAATGAATCTACAAGTGAAGACCAACATGTCGGGGATGCAACTGCTTGCGTCCCTCATCAAATTTCCAGGTGCATATTGAAGATGTTAGAACTGTCCACATTTAGCCTACTTTTTTTGTCAGCCATCAAAATGAGTAGGCCTAATGAAAAGCAAAAGCACTGGCCTGTGTCAATCTACTTTCCCCCACAGTACAAACGTTGACCTATCTTGTCCTTCTGTGCAAGAAATACATTTTCCAAACATACGCTGGGACAGTTGTGGGATGCGATAGACCCCAAATTAATACAACCAGTCGCATCAAAAAAAAACGTTAAAAGCAATGAGGCTGATGCAACAGATCAGAACATTTACCTTAAAATGTTAACGAACTATTAGGCTATTTCTTCACATCAGCACAGCAATGCGCACATGGCAGTAGGCTATAAGCGTGAATGTTCCAAAATTCAACCAATTAGCGGTTGTAAAGCAGATTAATGTCCTTAATTTCAAGAAGCTACAGTATTTGGCTTTTGGCTAGGCTATATGAGGTGTGCAACTATGATTTGAAAAATTTGGCAAAAAAAGGCTTTCAGCCTTACAGCACACACTGAGCATCATTCACAGGTGATAATACATCGTTCACAAGTGATAGGCTAATATTGTCACTCATCAGACTATTCTTAATGTAATGTTGTCTTTACATATACTAAATAAAATGAGTGAAATTAGTTTTGATTTAGAATAGACCATTATCATGCACCTGTCACGGAACATGGGCATGGGAAAAATAAATATACATACATGTCATCTATACACTTAAATAACCAATAAGGTCACGGTAAGAGTCCTAAACTCACCACAAATGTGTTTCGTGTTCTCCGAACTAAATGTAATGATAGTGGCATCTGATAGTGGCATCTTTTCTGTATTCAAAGACATCTATTTAAAATGCTTGCCCTCTGTGTCAAGTATTATTATGGCCAGCTCTTACACATTTTTAGGAGATTAAGTAAGTTAAAACTAAAAAAAATGTAATACATCCTTCTCTCTCTCTCTTTTTCTCTTCCAGGAAACACAAAATGGTCGCCATAATCATCTCCAGTTTCTGGTAAAACTAAACAAAAGCCATAATCCATCCGTGTTTTTCTCCAGACCCTCCCTGGCTGTTCCATAATGTAAATTAAGCTTGCCTTGATTCTACTCAACAGACGGCTAGGCCATGAGCCTTAGAGGATCTACTGTAACCCGGACAGGGCCTTCCCCATTTTGGATTTAGTGCCACCCTCGTCCTTCTGTTGAGACTGCAAGCCACGTGAGGCTGCAGGCGTGGCCGGTGGTGGTGGCGAAGGCGGTGGTGGGAGGACTTTCAAACGTAGCACAAAAAACACTGGGATATATTTACAAACATACTGAGGAAACACCATGAGGATATCCACGATCTTCTGTCTCTGTCCCGTACTGGTCTGCCTCTGCTTTCTCCAGAGGTGCTATGGGGTTAGCCATCATGTCCCAACATCCAGAGTGCCCATCACAAAGAACCAGACCAAACTGGCCAATGGCGAGACGGAAGTGCACCACAGACCTAAACGTGGCTGGATCTGGAACCAATTCTTTGTTTTAGAAGAACACATTGGACCAGATGCTCAATATGTGGGAAAGGTATTGTTTTATCTTACTTCACAGTACTTCATGGCTTGAATGTAGATGCTTGTAAACAACCACTTTTTCATTACAAGGATATTTGACTCCTTGGCTCTGACTTGTGTCCCAAATGGCACCCTATGCCCTACATAATGCATTACCTTTGACCACAGCCCTGAGCCATGGTCAAAAGTAGTGCACCACTTATGGAAAAGGGAGCCCTTTTTGACAAATACTCTGTTTTTCTGCTCGGCAGTCTTGTGTGTTGGAAATGCATTGTGGCAGGTACAGCTTTGATTATTAATGTGACTTGCCTTGTTGGTATTCCAGGTGCTTTTGTTCTGTCTAATGATGTAGAAGCCAAGGCTATGTTCCAAATTGCACCCTACTCCATACATAGCACAATCATTTTGACCAGGGCCAATAGGGCTCTGGTCAAAAGTGGTGCACTGTGTAGGGAATAGAGTGACATTTGGGATGCACAACAAATCTCACTTGGGTATATTTTGTAGAGAAAAGAGGTCTACACTGTCCAAGTTCTTCTCATGATTAATCAACAAGCTCCCATTAGATCATCTTAGTCTGTCACTTTCGGCTATCTGTTAAGGGATGTGACATTCAATTGTGAAAATAGCTTGTTCTTTGTTTGAATTAAGCATAGTACAAAATCAAACCAATCCTTACCAAAAAAACACATGATTTCACATGTGAAATGTCCACGTTGTGCACAAAATGTGAAACCATGTGGTTTTGATTCACTTCACATGTGAAATGTCCACGTTGTGCACAAAATGTGAAACCATGTGGTTTTGATTCACTTCACATGTGATATGTCCACATTTACATTTACATTTAAGTCATTTAGCAGACGCTCTTATCCAGAGCGACTTACAAATTGGTGCGTTCACCTTAAGACATCCAGTGGAACAGCCACTTTACAATAGTGCATCTAAATCTTTTAAGGGGGTGAGAAGGATTACTTTATCCTATCCTAGGTATTCCTGAAAGAGGTGGGGTTTCAGGTGTCTCCGGAAGGTGGTGATTGACTCCGCTGTCCTGGCGTCGTGAGGGAGTTTGTTCCACCATTGGGGGGCCAGAGCAGCGAACAGTTTTGACTGGGCTGCGCGGGAACTGTACTTCCTCAGTGGTAGGGAGGCGAGCAGGCCAGAGGTGGATGAACGCAGTGCCCTTGTTTGGGTGTAGGGCCTGATCAGAGCCTGGAGGTACTGAGGTGCCGTTCCCCTCACAGCTCCGTAGGTGCACAAAATGTGAAACCATGTGGTTTTGATTCACTTCACATGTGATATGTCACATGAAATTTCACAGGTGATGCCCTGCAAACAAAACTTTGTCATAAGAATGTCACGCAGTCACAGTGTTTTCAACTTACATATTTGACACACTTGATTACATATTCATTTACGCAGTAATTATTATTCAACATGCCCTCACCTGGGATTTTAACTCACAAACTCTTGGTTGATGGTATTCCGATCTTCCTGCTACGCCACCATGTCTATGGCAATAATAGATTTTCACTTTTATTCCTACACTCTGGACTTCAATGTACAATAAATCTCAGCTTCGTTGAAAATACACTCAAGAAAAAACATTATATTTATCATAGTGATTCAAGAGTGACATTAAAACAGAATAATATGCCCCACCAACATTAGACAACTATACAGAAAACATTGAAATTGCTGAAATAAGTATTTTTTTATTTTTTTTATTTCACCTTTATTTAACCAGGTAGGCGAGTTGAGAACAAGTTCTCATTTACAACTGCGACCTAGCCAAGATAAAGTATAGCAGTGTGAACAGACAACACAGAGTTACACATGGAGAAAACAATTAACAAGTCAATAACACAGTAGAAAAAAAGAGAGTCTATATACATTGTGTGCAAAAGACATGAGGAGGTAGGCGAATAATTACAATTTTGCAGATTAACACTGGAGTGATAAATGATCAGATGGTCATGTACAGGTAGAGATACTGGTGTGCAAAAGAGCAGAAAAGTAAATAAATATAAACAGTATGGGGATGAGGTAGGTAAAATTGGGTGGGCTATTTACCGATAGACTATGTACAGCTGCAGCGATCGGTTAGCTGCTCAGATAGCAGATGTTTGAAGTTGGTGAGGGAGAAAAAAGTCTCCAACTTCAGCGATTTTTGCAATTCGTTCCAGTCACAGGCAGCAGAGAACTGGAACGAAAGGCGGCCAAATGAAGTGTTGGCTTTAGGGATGATCAGTGAGATACACCTGCTGGAGCGCGTGCTACGGGTTGGTGTTGCCATCGTGACCAGTGAACTGAGATAAGGCGGAGCTTTACCTAGCATGGACTTGTAGATGACCTGGAGCCAGTGGGTCTGGCGACGAATATGTGGCGAAGGCCAGCCGACTAGAGCATACAGGTCGCAGTGGTGGGTAGTATAAGCTGCTTTAGTAACAAAACGGATGGCACTGTGATAAACTGCATCCAGTTTGCTGAGTAGAGTATTGGAAGCTATTTTGTAGATGACATCGCTGAAGTCGAGGATCGGTAGGATAGTCAGTTTTACTAGGGTAAGTTTGGCGGCGTGAGTGAAGGAGGCTTTGTTGCGGAATAGAAAGCCAACTCTAGATTTGATTTTAGATTGGAGATGTTTGATATGAGTCTGGAAGGAGAGTTTACAGTCTAGCCAGACACCTAGGTACTTATAGATGTCCACATATTCTAGGTCGGAACCATCCAGGGTGATGATGCTAGTCGGGCGTGCGGGTGCAGGCAGCGAACGGTTGAAAAGCATGCATTTGATTTTACTAGCATTTAAGGGCAGTTGGAGGCCAAGGAAGGAGTGTTGTATGGCATTGAAGCTCATTTGGAGGTTAGATAGCACAGTGTCCAAGGAATGAAATCAATGAGAGAATAATCGGATTAAATTATAACTAAATTGTCACGGTATCACATTAACCTCACATAAGATCATGAGAAATTCCTGTTTCTTTCCCAAGGGATGTACCACAGGTGGCCCGTAATTGGCCAGGCTGGTCTCATAAACTAGACGTAACACAGTAAATGAAAATCCAGGACACTCAAATTAGTATAATTTCTTAAATTTGGTATGGTTACATAAGGTTACTTATGGCAAAAAAACGAAAGGAGGGTGGTTGGTCGGGGTGGAAGGGTAGACCTTATCATGCTAACATCGAGCAATCCAAATGTTCTCATTGGGGACAACTTTAGCATTTTAGCTAATTAGAAATTTGCAACAACTTACTACTTTTTAGCTACTTTGCAAGTACTTAGCATATTAGCTAACCCTTCCCCTAACCTTAACCTAAAGTCCTAGTCTAGCTAACGTTAGCAACCGAGCCAACTACCCAACGGAAGCTGTTCAGGTGCCTTTTGGTCCCAGGCTTGGTGCTCCGGTACCGCTAGCCATGTGGTAGCGACTACCTGACATGATGACTCCTTGCTGTCCCCAGTCCACCTGGCCGTGCTGCTGCTCCAGTTTCAACTGACCTGAGCCCTAGGACCATGCCCCAGGACTACCTGACATGATGACTCCTTGCTGTCCCCAGTCCACCTGACCGTGCTGCTGCTCCAGTTTCAACTGTTCTGCCTTATTATTATACGACCATGCTGGTCATTTATGAACATTTGAACATCTTGGCCATGTTCTGTTATAATCTCCACCCGGCACAGCCAGAAGAGGACTGGCCATCCCACATAGCCTGGTTCCTCTCTAGGTTTCTTCCTAGGTTTTGGCCTTTCTAGGGGTTTTTTCCTAGCCGCCGTGCTTCTACACCTGCATTGCTTGCTGTTTGGGGTTTTAGGCTGGGTTTCTGTACAGCACTTTGAGATATCGGCTGATGTACGAAGGGCTATATAAATACATTTGATTTGATTTGGTAGCAGAGAGAACAGTCTATGACTTGGGTGGCTGGAGTCTTTGACAATTTTTGGTTTGTTCCTTTGACACCACCTGGTATAGAGTTCCTGGATGAAATGGAGTTTGGCCCTAGTGATGTACTGTGCTTTACACACTACCCTCTGTAGTGCCTTGTGGTCAGATGCCGAGCAGTTGCCACACCAAGCAGTGATACAGCCAGTCAAGATTCTCTCAATGGTGCATCTGTATAACTTTTTGAGGATCTGAGGGCCCATGCCAAATCTTTTCAGCCTCCTGAGGAGGAGGCGTTGTCGTGCACTTTGGACCATGATAGGTTCTTAGTTATGTGGACACTGAGAAACTTGAAGCTCTCAACCCGCTCCACTATAGCCCCATCGATGTGAATGGGGGTGCATTCGATAATCTCCTTTGTCTTTCCAACATTGAGGGATAAGTTGTTGTCCTAACACCACACTGCCAGGTCTCTGACCTCCTCCCAATAGTCTCATCATCGTCGGTGATCAGGCTTCCACAGTCATGTTGTCGCCAAACCTAATGATTTTGTTAGAGTTGTACATGCAGCCGCGGGTGAAAAGGGAGTACAGGAGGGGACTGAGCACTCACCCATGAGGAGCACTCACCCCTGAGCCCCCCCCCGTTGAGGGTCAGCATGCTGGATGTGTTGTTGCCTACCCTCACCACCTGGAGGCGGCTCGTCATGAAGGCCAGAATCGAGTTGCAGAGGGAGGTGTTCAGTCCCAGGGTCCTTAGTGATGAGCGGGCATTGAACGCTGATCTGTAGTCAATGAACAGCATTCTCACATAGGTGTTCCTTTTGTCCAGGTGGGAAAGGGCAGTGTGAAGTGCAATAGAGATTGCTTCATCTGTGGATCTGTCGAGGAGGTATGCAAATTGGAGTGGATCCAGGGTTTCTGGTATGATGGTGTTGATATGACCAGCTTTTCAAAGGATTACATGGATACAGATGTGAGTGATACAGAGCGGTAATCTTTTAGACCGGTTATCTTGTTGTTCTTAGGCACAGGAACTATGGTGGTTTGTTTGAAACATGTAAGTTTTACAGACTGGGCCACAGTGAGGTTGAAAATGTCAGTGAAGACACTTGCCAGCTGGACATGCTCTGAGTACACATCCTGGTAATCCATCTGGCCCTGCGGCCTTGTGAATATTACTCCTGTTTAAAGGTCTTCCTACATCGGCTACGGAGTGCGCGATCATACAGTCGTCCGGAACAGCTGGTGCTTTCATGCATGGTTCAGTGTTGCTTGCCTTGAAGTGAGCATATCAAGCATAACATATCATACAAAATGGGTGATGGACATCCACAAATTAATACTTACCATACCAAACATAACATACAGTTGAAGTTGAAAGTTTACATACACTTAGGTTGGAGTCATTAAAACTTGTTTTTCAACCACTCCACAAATTTCTTGTCAACAATATATAGTTTGGCAAGTTGGTTAGGACATCTACTTTGTAGATTCCAGTGTGTCAGAAGTTTACATACACTAAGTTGACTGTGCCTTTAAACAGCTTGGAAAATTCCATAAAATGATGTCATGGCTTTAGAAGCTTCTGATGGGCTATTTTGACATCATTTGAGTCAATTGGAGGTGTACCTGTGGATGTATTTCAAGGCCTACCTTCAAACTCAGTGCCTCTTCGCTTGACATCATGGGAGAATCAAAAGAAATCAATCAAAATATTATAGACCTCCACATGTCTGGTTCACCTTTGGAGCAATTTCCAAATGCCTGAAGGTACCACGTTCATCTGTACAAACAATAGTACGCAAGTATAAACACCATGGGACCACGCAGCCGTCATTGCGCTCAGGGTCTCCTAGAGATGAACGTACTTTGGTGCGAAAAGTGCAAATCAATCCCAGAACATCAGCAAAGGACCTTGTGAAGATGCTGGAGGAAACAGGTACAAAAGTATCTATATCCACAGTAAAACAAGTCTTATATCGACATAACCTGAAAGGCCGCTCAGCAAGGGAGAAGTCACTGCTCCAAAACTGCCATAAAAAAAGACAGACTACGGTTTGCAACTGCACATGGGGACAAAGATTGTACTTTTTGGAGAAATGTCCTCTGGGCTGATGAAACAAAAATATAACTGTTTGGCCATACTGACCATCAAGCGGCTTGCAAGCCGAAGAACACCATCCCAACCGTGAAGCACGAGGGTGGCAGTATCATGTTGTGGGGGTGCTTTGCTGCAGGAGGGACTGGTGCACTTCACAAAATAGATGGCATCATGAGGTAGGAAAATTATGTGGATATATTGAAGAAACATCTAAAGACATCAGTCAGGAAGTTAAAGCTTGGTCGCAAATTGTGGTCACGACAACGCAGACAAATTCCAAATAATATCCGTAATGTCCACAGAAACATGTCAAACGTTTTTTATAATCAATCCTCAGGTTGTTTTTAAAATATACAATCGATAATATATCAACTGCAAATGTCTTTCACAGTAGGAGAGGGAAAAGCAATACCTATCCAAACTCTGTTGCACGAGCAAAACTCATGTGACCACTTGACGTGATGTTATCGTTCTGGCTCATTTTAAAAATAAAAGCCTGAAACTATGTCTGAAGACTGACACCTTGAGGAAGCGATAGGAAAAGGAATCTGGCTGATATCCCTTTAAATGGAGCAATGGGAGGCTATGGAACATGGAGTTTTCAAAATAGAAGCCAATTCCTGGTTTGATTTTTCTCAGGGTTTCGCCTGCAATATCAGTTCTGTTATACTCACAGACAATATTTTGACAGTTTTGGAAATTTTAGAGTTTTTTCTATCCTAATCTGTCAATTATATGCATATTCTAGCATCTGGTCCTGAGAAATAGGCTGTTGTTACGACAAATGAGTGAAGAGGTGTGGAGTCAGGCGCAGAGAGCAAAAGATGTGGGAAAAACACGCTTTAATGTCCAGGAAAAATAACATGAACAAAAGTGGGAAAACAAATGATCAGAAATAATAACAGCCAGAGCGAAACCCGGAAATGCAAACAAAATACACTCAAACACAGAACAGAGGAACAAGCCTGCACGAAACAGAAGCGGGCTGAACAAACTTATATAACCCCACCCTAACAACCAAACAAGAAACAGGTGATACCAATCAGACAAAACCAAAGGAACACAGAACAACGGATCGGTGATAGCTAGTAGACCGGCGACGACGACCGCTGAGCGCCACCCAAACAAGAAGGGGAGTCACCTTCGGTAATATTCGTGACAGCTGTTTACTTTTGGAACGTTATTTTTCCAAACATAAAAATAGTGCCCCCTAGCTTCAAGAGGTTAAGGACAACACAGTCAAGGTATTGGAGTGGCCAACACAAAGCCCTGACCTCAATCCTATTGACAATTTGTGGGCAGAACTGAAAAAAAGTGTGTGCGAGCAAGGAGACCTACAAATCTGACTCAGTTACACCAGCTCTGTCAGGAGGAATAGGCCAAAATGCACCCAACTTATTGTGGGAAGCTTGTGGAAGGCTACCCTTAAACGTTTGACCCAAGTTAAACAATTTAAAGGCAATGCTACCAAATACTAATTGAGTATATGTAAACTTCTGACCCACTGGGAATGTGATGAATGCAATAAAAGCTGAAATAAATCATTCTCACTATTATTCTGACATTTCACATTTTTTAAATAAAGTGGTGATCTGATGTGACCTAAGACAGGGAATGTTTACTAGGATTAAATGTCAGGGAATTGTGAAAAATTGAGGTTAAATGTATTTGGCTAAGGTGTATGTAACCTTCCGCCTTTATCATACTATTTTGAATGTCCTGGATTTTCATATACTACGTAATGTCTATCCCTGAGTCCATGTTGAAATGGCTTTTGATTACATAGTTAGTGTGGGTTGAATTGAATTTATTTTACAATTTATAAAATACATATAGCCTCCATAAAAAAACTATCAAGGATAACGGAATAAAGTCACTTATTTATGTACATGATATCTACTGTGACTGTGGGCCTTTTGTAGCAGTACGTCTGAGCCAGGGCTGCTGGAAAACTTGTGACGTGGCAACATTTGCCATAGCACTTTTAAATCACATTTTATTTAATTTAATCAAATATATTGGCTAAAAAAAAGAGGGGCAAAGGGCTGTTATTTTTACCAATTTGCTTCGTAGCAGTAAATACACCAAAGCATTAGCGATCCGACATGTTTCATTGCATGGAAACGAGACAATTTTTTGGTCTGATCAACTGTAGGCTACTAACAAAAGTACCTGCATAGTCTAGCCTACTATGCACCCTGTCCCTCTGGCCAGTGTAACAAAGGAGTAACAATGTGTATTTATAGCCCATTAGTTTGTAAGAAAATGTGATTAGGATCAAATTTGGTTTATATTCAAACTTGGGCTGACTAGACAACAGACTTTTTTGATCAAAAATCATTAACTGAAATTAATCAATAAACACAAATAGCTAGCATAGACTGTGAGTTAATGTTTTATTAGGCCTACAGATGCATAGGGCAGGACTACATGATACAAACCAGCATAAAGCAAGGTCAGCCCTGTGAGTTTTATTGTCCAATCATGTTACATTCTCTGTTTCTGTGTATAGGAAACCCCCCTAGTCCTTATTTAAAATATAATTCATATGAACAAGTGCACGGTTGCTGCAGTTTGACAAGGTTTTCATCATTCCCAAGGCAAGGAGTTTTTCCATCAGATATTTTAAAACGTGACCTGATTAGAAAAACTCTGGTCCCGTCACGGCCCATATCAAACCTACAGGCCCCTTACTTTTTTCTGCCACACCACTCTGAGACCTGTGGCTGGTCTGAGCTGCATGTCATACCAGCTATGGGCTCAGACTGTCACAGACATATGGGTGTCACAAAGACTGAGAGGTGGGTACCAGAGATGACTAGTGGTCCTATCCTCATGCTCGGAGGACAAGACCAACCCAGCAAGTCTGGTATGCGGTCGCTGTGATTACTTTTCTGTTAGTTACACAATGGGCCACGGGAAACTGGTTAATAAGTCCTCTGCTTGCAGATTGCCTGCCCCCCTTATCTCCTGGAATGTGGAAATGTGTTTCTCCGCTGCAGTGATCATTATTCTAGGCACTCTGGCAGAAGCTAATCCCTTCGACCGGCACTCAGAAAGAACGAGGGAGGCAGATCACTCCTCTCCCTCTGACTGCATGCGCATATGTCTGTATTTCAATACATAGGAGGGAGCATGATGTGGAATAGAGAAATACAACAAAAAAAGAAAGCAGTCCAGAGAGACAACATAGAGGGATGGAAAGAAAACACTAAACCCCTCTAATATCCTTCTTAATGTTATTACTCACCATCACCACTAAGTTTGTTATAATCACCGTGATGACAACAGTGTGCTACAGAAGGCATGGCTTTATCACAGATGCCTGGGTAGTGGTTTTGACAGAGCAGGGAAAAAACAAATCCTTATAGGTGTTATTTATTGATGAAACATGCTGATGCTAAGGTTATAAAATGCATGAGTGAACCACAACATTCCCAAGGTGCCACCAAAACATTCCCTCAGCATTTTTCTGTGGTTATGTCTGTATTATTACAGCTGACTACCTGGAGTAGTACAAGGATATTAGCGTAGAGAACATCCTTATTGAAACGGCAACATTGTATAATGGCAGTGTATCAGTGGCCACTAATTACATGAGAGAATAATTACTTTCATGGATTATATTAACATTTAATACAGCTGCTGCTCATCATTTGAAGACTTTGATTGGCTTGCTGTCGCTATCATGCTGAGTTGATATTGGCCACGTCTCTCCATCCCTCATATTCTACAGTAGAGGGAGTTGTGATGGCGTGCGTCCCAAATGACACCCGATTCCCTTCATAGTGGACAACTTTTGAACAGGGCCCTGGTCAAAGGTAGTGCATTATATAGGCAATAGGATGACATTTCGGACGCATGCATGATGATGAAAACAAACGAAAACAGGTCATCCTTACTCTGTCTGCAGTGAAAATCTCACTTTTAAAAGTTAATATTCTGTCAACTCATATTCTGTTAACCCAAATAATGTTGTTGACTCATCCTAAAGTCATACAGTATTTGTGGCCAAAGCATACACATTAGAAAAAAAAACACTTCAAAAACCCCATCTCAAACAAATTTTCTTGGATAATGACATCATTATGTGATTTGTCCATCAGCTTTTTTCTTTTTTCCTCATTCTCCGTTGGGGAGAACAATCTTTTTCTAGACTAGGGGAGAAACGAGCTTACTGCACAAGTGCAAACTAGCTAGCAAGCCAAGCTATCCACAGCTGTTTTTATCAAAAGGACAAAGCCTATGCAACAACTGTCTTGCCAGTCACTTCTATTTGAAATGATGTGGTTTGTAAGATTTGTGGTTTGTAAGAGGCTCTTTAGAAGCAGTTAGCTAACATTAGCATGCTAACATGAGTTATCATGAGCTAGTTGGTGAGCCAACAAGAAAGCAAGTCAAAGCAGATCCTCCACACAAGAACCATCTCGCCATTCTAATTTAAATCCTGTGGTTTGTTGCTAAACATTTTATGTCAAGAGGAAACCTAGTTGGCTGTTGTTGACTGATGTAGGTAGAGGTAGTAGCTAGCTAGCTACTTCATGACGACCTAACTAGCTAGATAGGTAGCTAACAACAAAAATAACAGGAACATAGGACAAAAACAACTCACCCTTGTGAAATAATCAGCCTGCATTTGTTGCTGTAATAGTAAAGTGCCATAGTAGTTCCATCAATAATTTACAAATCCTGAATTCAATCCATTCATCCAATTTGAGTTGGTGCAGCCGGAAGTCTGCCGCTGTGCCCCCAGTTAATATCCAAGTGTTTGTGAGCGTCTTATTGAATGAGCCCAAACCACTCTGGTCTGTCGTAAAAGATCAAGATCGGGCACAAAGAAAAGCTGCTTTTTAACATAGTTCATTATATTTTTTGTGAATGATATCTATTTAATTCATATTGTAATTAATTTGAAGTAATAATTCATAAAACATCTGGAACACTAGATATATGTACAGTATATTATACTGTACTTTGAGGAATTCATTTGACACACCACATTTGGATGGAGAGAGATGATGAAGTGTCTTGATGGCTGGAGAGAAACTGGGCAACATTTAATTATGCGGGATTGCTGTGCCATGTCTTAATGTGGCTAGGAGACTGAATGACCCCTAATTAAGCCAAGAGAGGAGGATTAATCTTTCACATTTAAACACTATATTGTTCTCGTCACAGCGCTTGACAAAAATTGCAGACACTAGGCAATGAAGGAACGGGAGGTTTCCCCTGAAGAAATTGGCAGGTTTGTTTTTAATGTCGAACTGTGCTCATGCTTTTTTTTGTGTGTTTTAAATTGCTTAAAATAAATACTTTTGAAAATCATTAAAATAAATACTGTACAATATTTATTTTAATGAAGTGTAACACATCAAATCACCAGTGCGACCAACTATTAGGACATTTTACACTGAGTATATAAACATTAAGAACACCTGCTCTTTCCATGACATAGATTGACCAGATAAATCCAGGTGAAAGCTATGATCCCTTATTGATGTCACTTGTTAAATCCACTTCAATCCGTGCAGGTGAAGGGGAGGAGACAGGTTTATGAAGGAAGTTTAAGCCTTGAGACAATTGAGACATGGATTGTGTATGTGTACCATTCTTAGGGTGAATGGGCGAGACAAAATATTTAAGTGCCTTTGAACTGGGTATAGTAGTAGGTCTTACGTGCTCCGGTTTGTGTCAAGAACTGCAACGCTGCTGGATTTTTCACACTCAACAGTTTCCCGTGTGTATCAAGAATGATCCACCACCCAAACGACATCCAGCCCTGTGGAACGCATTCAACACCTTGAAGAGTTCATGCCCCGACAAATTGAGGCTGTTCTCAGGGCAAAAGGGAAGGGCGGGTTGCAACTCAATATTAGGAAGGTGTTCCTAATGTTTGATATACACGGTGTACACAGTACACTCCAATATGAGCAGGTGAAGTAATAGTATGCATACAGTATAACACTAATTGCACTGCATTTCATTCACTGGTTTAGTAAAAATGGGAGAAACATAATGCAACCCAACCCGACCACATGGGGAGAATTCAGAATTACTCTGTGGGCGCTCATCTGTATCTCTTAGCCACACACACATACACAGACACAAATTAAATTGTATTAGTCAGATGTGCCAAATACAACGAGTGTAGACTTTACTGTGGTATGCTTGCTTACGAGCCCTTCCCGATGATGCCATAAACAATACACATTTAAAATAGTAACACACGAGGTAATATATATATATATATACACAAGAATTAAGCTATATACAGGAAGTACAAGTACCAGATCAGTGTGGAGGGGTACGAGGTATTTGAAGTAGATATGTACATAAAGGCAATGTAAAGTGATTTGGCATCAGAATGGATAATAAATAATAAAAGCAAGAAGGAAGTACAGATTAGCAGAAGCATGTGATGAATGTGAAAGTGTGTGTGTGTAGTGGCTTCAGAAAGTATTCATGCCCCTTGGCTTATTCAACATTTTGTTGCTATAGCTTGAATTCAAAATAGATTAAATAGTATATATTTTTCTCTCACCCATCTACACACAATACCTCATAATGACAAAGTGAAAATATGCTTTTAGAAATTGTTGCAAATATTTTGAAAATTAAATACAGAAATAATAAATGTACATACGTATTCACACCCCTGAGTCAATACATATTAGAATAATTTTTGGTAGTGATTGCAGCTGTGAGTATTACTGGGTAAGTCTCTAAGAGCTTTGCTCACCTGGATTGTACAATATTTGCACATTATTCTCTTTAAAATTCTTCAAGCTCTGTCAAGTTGGTTGTTGATCATTGCTAGCAAGCCATTTTCATGTCTTGCCATAGATTGTCAAGCCTATTTAAGTCAAAACTGTAACTAGGCCACTCATGAACATTCAGTGCCATCTTGGTAAGAAACTCCTGTGTATATTTGGCCTTGTGTTTATTTTATTGTCCTGCTGAAATATGAATTTGTCTCCCAGTGTCTGTTGGAAAGCATACTGAACCACGTTTTCCTCTAGGATTTTAACTGTGCTTTGCTCTATTCCTTTCTTTTTATAAAAGAAAATTCCCTAGAAAATATGAAGAGTGGTAGTCAGTGGTGTTGTTTTGGACATGTTCCAAACATAACACTTTGTATTCAGGACATAAACTACATTTCTTTGCCACATGTTTTGCAGATTTACTTGAGTGTAAACAGGATGCATGTTTTGGAATATGTTTTATTCTTTATTCTTTTCTCTCTGTCATTTAAGTTAGAATTGTGTAGTATCTACAATGTTGTTGATATATTCTCAGTTTTCTCCAATCACAGCCATTAAACGCTGTACTGTTTTAAAGTCACCATTGGCCTCATGATGAGCAGTTTCCTTACTCTCCGACAACTGAGTTAGGAAGGACGCCTGTATCTTGTAATGACTGGGTCTATTGATACACCATCCAAAGTGTAATTAATAACTTTACCATGCTCAAAGGGATATTACAAAAAACATGTAATAGGTGCCCTTCTTAGCAAAGCATTGAAAAACCTCCCTGGTCTTTGTGGCTGAATCTGTGTTTGAAATTTACTGCTCGACTGAGGGACTTCACAGATAATTATGTGTGGGGTAAAGAGATGGGGTAGACATTCAAAAATCATGTTAATAAAGACTATTGCACTCAGAGTCAATGCAACTTATTATGTGATGTGTTAAGCACATTTTTACTCCTAAACTTTTTTAGTTTTTAGGCTTGCCATAACAAAGGGATTGAATATTTATTGACTCGACATTTCAGCTTAACATTTTTTATTAATTTGTAAACATTTCTTAAAACACTATTCCACTTTAACATTATGAGGTATTGTGTGTAGGCCAGTGACACAAAATGATATTCAGGCTGTAACACAATGAAATGTGTGTGTGTGTGCTTATGCATATGTGCATGGTGGTGTGCTTGCGTCTGTGTGTGTCGATATGTGTGTGGGTTTTTTCACCTGCACTGCTGTTTTAGTTATCAGTTCATCTGACTATTCTCTCAGCATTGATTTAATTTACTATTTCAGCAATTTGAGTGCTTACTGTATAGTTGTTTAATGTTGGTGGGGCATATTATTTTGTTTTAATGTTACACCTGAATCACTATGATAAATATAATGGTTTCTTTGGGAGTTTTTTTAACATACTTGGATTCCTACACTTTGGACTTCAAAGTAAAATCAGTTATTTACACAGCCATGGTGGCATAGCAGGAAGATCAGAATGCTGTGAACCAAGAGGTTGAGAGTTCAAATCAAAGATGAGGACATAATAATGAATAATATGAATAATTACTGTATAAATAAAATACAACAAAATGTTATCATGTATGTCAAATATTTGAAAAGACTGCAACTTCTTGACATCCATACGACAGATTTTTATTTGCAGGGCATCACCTGTGAATCTTTATGTGATTTTTCGTCACATGTGAAGTGTTCCGAAGCCACATGGAAATTTCACATGTGGATTTTCCGTAAGGGGTGTGCATAGAGTCAGTGCAAGATAGGGTCAATGCAGATAGTCCAGATTACCATTTAATTAACTATTTAGCAGTCTTATGACTGTTTAGCAGTGTTCTGGCTTGGGGTACAAGCTGTCTCGGAGCTTGTACCCCAATGCACGGACACACACACGTGGTAGTGGGATCCATATATGCACACATTGCAGAACTACCTCAGAATTTGAATGAGCGAGTGTGGAAGCCAGTTTGTCAAACTGTGTCCCTAATCCACTTGTGGTGTGTAGTATAATCCCCAGTGACACTTCTCTGGGGACCCATGCATTTGGGAAATTACAGGTCTGTGTAAGTGAGAGAGAGAGAAATAAAAGGTAGGGGACTGGCCTTGTGCTGATATGTACAGTGAGACGGGTGGCTACGTCTCAAATGACACCATTTTCTTATATAGTGAACTATATAACAAATAGTGTGCTATTTGAGAAGCAGACAGGAAGACGCCCACAGGCCCAGGGGGAGGTTTGGATGTGTTCATGTCACCCAGGGAAAGCCACATGGTGCCCTGATGTTGTTACACTAGTTATTAGTAGTATGCTATTCTGCTGTATGACAATGCCCATTCTAAAACAAGTCTTCAATTGCATTTCCATGCCCATATGTCCCTACTCTCTCTACACCCCAAAAAATGCTGGATTAAAACAACCCAATTTGTGTAAGGATTAGGCAGAACACATGTTGGGTTATTTTCACCCATCCAGTTGGGTCACATACAACCCTTCAAATTGGGTTGTTGATGCTGGGTTATTGAGCTATGAACCACCAGGTCAGATCAGAAGACTGTAGGCATGGCTTAGTAGGGGTGTGGCTTTCCGCTAGTTAGTTTTGGCCACCCGTGAGAGTAAATATCATTCCAGTTAACCTGTTCCGTTCTATTGTTCACACGTTGGATACTGATGTTGGACAATTAATAAAGTTTACATAAGAGTATGAGCTCCCTAAGTGCCTATGCATTTTGCAATAGTTACCACTTAAATAAGATTCAAATGTTGTAAAATGTATATAGAACTATGTTTTATTGTATTTATTTAACTAGCAAATCAGTTAAGAACAAATTCTTATTTACAATGATGGCTTACCAAAAGGCCTCCTGCGGGGACAGGGACTGGGAATTAAAATAAATTGAATGAAAATATAGGACAAAACACATCACGACAAGAGAAACAACACAACACTACATAAAGAGAGACCTAAGACAACAACATAGCATGGGAGAAACACATGACAACACAGCATGGTACAAACATTATTTGGCACAGATAACAGCACAAAAGGCAAGACGTCATGTCATGTAAAGCAATGTGCAAAACTATTGACTTTACATTTTATTTGCAGTGTACAAACTCAAAATGATGAACATGAATGACATTTACTCTCATGGTTAGCCAGAAATAACTATTTGAAAGCTATGCCACCAATAGGCCACGCCTTTGAACTGATATGGGTTCATTTAACCATCAGTTGGGATTTTATTCAGGTTACTTTCAGGAGGCATGTATTTAAAGATGCACTATGCAGAAATCGCTCCGCCTTATTTCAGTTTATGTGACAAAACAAGCAAGTATAGTGAAGATAATCATTGTACCATCTAAACCGCTGTGAAATATATTTCCCATAAAATTAAATATATTGTATTGTCAGCTGTTTGAAGGTGGTGTACAAAACCGAATGTAAAAGTTGCAAAACTAAACTCAAATAACCGGAAGCATAGAAATAGTGCACATAGAACAGATCTACCACTTCTTAGACTTGCTTTCAATGAAGACTGGAGAATAAGAATGAGAATGACATATATCTGAGAAACATTTGAATTTGGTTGGGTGGCCTAAAAAGTTACATATTTGCATGAAACCAGATCAAAGTATGAAGAACAAATTAGAAAAAATGACTGGTGCTTCTACATTGATAAACTTTCATCATGAAGTAACTGGGCCCCTCTGTATCAAACACTTGGATTAAGGAGGCAAGATTATTAAGGGATAGGGTGAGATCACCCTAACGCTCTCATTTTAATACACCAATGGTAACATGATATTCTCTTACCTCATTTAAATAAGTACCACATCGGAAAAGGTGTGTTTGCAGAACGGCGTGGTTTAAATAGCTAAATAGCTGCTCTACTGGTGCCAAAATGGTACTGTATGGTGTCAGAAAATATAATTAAAAGTTTACACTATTCATCTATGGCAAAGATACAGTATATGTATATGTTTCAATAATGTCTACAGTATATGTTTCCCCTTTTATCTGTGTCTGGTGTTAGCTAGTTAATAATGGCTCGCAGTTAGTTGTCAAATCAACACATCCGTCAGTGCTGATCTGAACCACATCATCAAAAACATGCCAAACGGGAGAACTATTAATTTTTTGGGGACATCATTGATGCAATTTCAATGTCGTTTGAGTTGGTTTGTGTATCACCAAATTGGTTCAAGATGATTGTACTGCAACACTGCATCTAAGTTGCTTGACATAGGCATTTTAAAGAGCAGTCAGTCAAGGTGAGCTCATGAATGTACACTCCCAGCCCACTCAGCCTGTCTTTTCAAACTTCCAGGTGGCTAGTGATGAAAAAACTAATTTTGAGCATTACTATCCAAAACAAAAATGATGGGTGATAGTTTAGTCCGTCAAAAGTCTGTTTTACAAGGGAATTAGAATGACTGTTCGGGACCTTTAATTTGTAGAGCAAAATGCCAACCTCTAAGAAAAGGTACCTAAATGTTTTATTCATACCACTATAAATGGTTTGTGCTGTGACAGAATCAGGCAACTGTCTTATATTTAATGCTACATTGGAAAAAAGTGAAGCAAGGGTTTTAGTTAAATTGCTTTTTTTGCGCCCATGCTTTGCAAAGGAGCTGAGCTGAGCGCTTGCTGGGTTCTGAATGCTCATTACCCATTGAGTGGTAATTTAGAACAGAATAAAATACACTGTCACAGCTCGCACCATTCACCATTTGTAATACAGAAAAAAAACAATCCTCCAAGAGTTGGTTTTTACAAAACTCTAAACCCAGTTACAGTTAGGTTATGTGCGCTCACAAGTCTAAACCACTTCCCAGATCCCTGAAACACCACCTGCTTGTGTGTGTGTCATGCATCCATAGTTGTGTATTGATTTTTTTATCAGCCTTTCAGTGCACCTGGGGTTGTAACGAATCTCTTCTTCGTCTGAGGAAGAGTAAGAAGGATCGGACCAATATGCAGCGTGGTAACTGTTCGTCATAATTTATTGACTGAACTCACAAAACAAAATGAAAGAAACGAAACAGTTCTGTAAGGTGACATACACTAAACAGAAAACAATCACCCACAACCAAAATGGGGAAAACAGGCTACCTAAGTATGATTCTCAATCAGCTGCCTCTGATTGAGAACCATACCAGGCCAAACACAGAAATACAACATAGAACAAAGAACATAGACTACCCACCCCAACTCACGCCCTGACCAAACTAACACAAAGACATAAAAAAGGAACTAAGGTCAGAAAGTGACAGGGGTTTTGTACTGGATGCATCTACAAACTACTATGAGACTCTCACGGACACGATGATGTTCTCTGTTTTGCTCTAGGACGCCCCACAATAATGTCTGAATGTTCCCTGAATGTACCAGTTGAAAGTACAGTATATATGGAGACTGTTTAGTGCCAACAATAAGGGTTTCAATACCTGTTAAAAAAAATGAAGATCTTTCATATATCTATCAGATATAGGACATTAACTTCAGAACAAACTTCCTTCAGATTAAAAAAAAAAAATATTAGTAAATTATTTTTTAAATATTCATAAAAAAATATATACTTTAAGGGGTCTTAAAATTATAAATCAAATAGCTAAATTATCCTTGATATGACCTTAAACAATTCCGTATAACTTAGTTGAACCCCCCCTGAACCCCTTGCTAAGACAGGACTGTAATGGGTTTTTAAAGCACCTGTCACACCATTCACAAACTCTAGTAGGCTAATTCTGCTTCAAGTTCAGTGGACTACCTCTGCTCTCTTGTGTTGAGCGTGGGAGATCAAATGTGCCTATGCGTGGAGTCAATTTAAAAGCATGTAGGCTACATGCATGGGTGGAGAACCAAATGTCGGATGTATTATAATAATTGATTATGCTTATGTTATAGTAACAGAAGGGGAGGGGTTATAAAACCCCACCCTCCTTACATTATAAGACCCCGCCCTCCTTACATTTCTAAGGTCCTAGACTACACAATATATATTCATTATAGAGGTTCAGTATTGTTCCACAGTTGTTCTCTGGTCACTTTGCCTCTTATAAAGCGACCCCTCTGAGAAATGTGTGACTGTGAAGACAGAACTCTGCAGGGAGTGTAAGAGATAAGAGATTAGTCAGATATTCCACGATAAATCAACTTGGACATTTACTGCTAAGTTTAGATAGCTATATAAACAAGAGTTTTAGTGTTGGTAGGCATGGTTTTGGTCTCATGAGTAAAAGATAATGACATAGGCAGTGACATCACTAGGGCTGGACTTCGGGTTTGATAAAATAACATGCTATGTTCCTGGTGTCAACTTCTGTCTGCAATTGCAATAATAAATCTTTTGAATGATTTGATTAAAGTTATTGTCATAATGCTAATTTCACCAATGAGCCAATGATTGACAAGGAACAAGGAAACGAACCCCAACACACTACAATTCACATACCGCTCAAACAGATCCATAGAGGAATCAATCGCAATAGCGCTGCCCTATACATTTCCGACATTTAGCAGAAGTTAAGCCTTCAACACCAAGCTCTTTACTAAGCTTGGGGCCCTGGGTCTGAACCCCTCCCTGTGCAACTGGGTCCTGGACTACCTGATGGGCCTACCCAATGTGGTGAAGGTAGGCAACAACACCTCTGCCACGCTGATCCTCGAAACGGGAACCTCACAGGGGTGCGTGCTCAGCCCCCTCCTGTACTCCCTTTTCACTCATGACTGCGTGGCCACGCATGTCTCCAACTCAAGTTTGCTGGCCACACAACATTGGTAGGCCTGATTACCTTCAATGACGAGACAGCCTACAGGGAGGAGGTGAGAGTCATGGCTGAGTGGTGCCAGGAATAACCTCTCGCTTAATGTCAACAAAACAAAGGAGCCAAAGTGGAGACAGTCAAAAGCGTCAAGTTTCCCATCGTGCACAGGACTGACACGACCTGAAACTGTCCCTTCATACAGACAGTGTGTTGAAAAAGTGCAACAGCGCCTCTTCAACCTCAGGAGGCTGAAAAAATGTGGCTTGACCCCTAAGCTCCTTGTAAAATTCTACAGATGCACCATTGAGAGCATCCTGTCAGGCTGTATCACTGCCAGGTATGGAATTTGCACCGTCCGCAACAGCAGGGCTCTACAGAGGGTTCTGTGGTCAGTCCAACGCACCATCGGGTGTACACTTTCCTAAGAGGGATTACAATTACAATTGGCTGAGAAAAGGGAAGCACAGCTGGCCCTTAAATGTACACGGAGTGCTAACATTCATAACACGCATGCCAATCTCTCATGGCTCAAAGTAGAGGAGAGATTGACTTCATCACTACTTGCTTTTGTAAGAAGTATTGACATGCTGAATGCACCGAGCTGTCTGTTTAAACTACTAGCACTCGGACACCCATGCATACCCCACAAGACATGCCACCAGAGGTCTCTTCACAATCCCAAAGCCCAGAACAGACTACATAGAGCCATGACTACATGGAACTCTATTCCACATCAAGTAACTGATGCAAGCAGCAAAATTAGATTTAAAATACAGATTAAAAAAACACCTTATGGAACAGTGGGGACTGGGAAGACACACACACTCAGGCACAGACAAACGCTTACATATACACATAATAAGACACGCACTCTACACACACGTACACATGGATTTCGAATTGTAGATACAGTGTATGTGGTAGTAGGCTGTGGCCTGAGGGCACACACTTAATGTGTTGTGAAAAGTGTTATGAAATTTAATGTCATGTAATATTTATCATTTTGTATAGCTGCCTTAATGCTGCTGGACCCCAGGAAGAGTGACAGCAGCTAATCGGGATCCTTAAAAAATAAAAAACTGCCTGCCCCTGTACATCTACAGCCCCCAGAGTCACAGGAAGGCCAAGAAGATCAATAAGAACCTCAAATATCCGAGCCACGGCCTGTTCACCCAGCTGGGACAGAGAGCTGGTACCGAGAGACTGATAAACAGCTTCTATATCCAGGCCATCAGACTGTAACAATCACCACTAGCCGGCCTCCACGCATAACCCTGCCCTGAAATGCTTTCCCTACGTACTGTACATAGTCATTGAACATAGGTAACTTTAATAATGTTTACATGCTGTTTAACAAATTTATATGTATATACTGTATTCTAGTCATGGCACATCCTATATAAGTGTACACACCTTTTCTATTAATATACCCTCAATACTGTCTATACCCACCAGTATTTATATTTACGCTACCATTCAAAAGTTTGGGGTCACTTAGAAATGTCCCTGTTTTTTAAAGAAAAGTTTTTTTTTTGTCCATTAAAATAACATCAGATTTATCAGAAATAGAGTGTTGACGATGTTAATGTTGTCAATGACTAGTGTAGCTGGAAACGGCAGATTTTTTTATGGAATATCTACATAGGCGTACAGAGGCCCATTATCAGCAACCATCACTCCTGTGTTCCAATGGCACGTTGTGTTAGCTAATCCATGTTTATCATTTGAAAAGGCTAATTGATAATTAGAAAACCCTATTACGATACAATAGTCATTTACAACATTAACAATGTCTACACTGTATTTCTGATTAGTTTGATGTTATTTTAATGGATAACAAATGTGCTTTTCTTTAAAAAATAAAGATATTTCAAAGTGACCCCAATCTTCTGAACGGCAGTGTGTACAGTTGAAGTCGGAATTTTACATTCACCGTAGCCACATACATTTAAAAGTCAATGTATTGGAGTGATCTAGAAGAAAAAGAAATGCACACCAATTTAGGCGAGGTGCTGGCTAGCGGAGTAGAAAACTTGAAAATAAAAGAGAGCCGCACACTCTAGGAGCTCAGATGCAAAAATTTAGTACCAACGTTTCGACAGCCAAGCTGTCTTCATCAGGGTATCAATGATGAAGACAGCTTGGCTGTCGAAACGTTGGTAAATTAAATTTTTTCGGCTCTCTTTTATTTTCAAGTTTTCTACTCCGCTAGCCAGCACCTCGCCTAAATAGGTGTGCGTTTATTTTTCTTCTAGATCACTCCAATACATTGACTTTGTTGTCCTTAAGCCACTTTGCCACAAATGTAAAAGTTTGCTTGGGGTTATTGCCTAGATGACAGCTTGGTACACTCTTGGCATTCTCTCAACCAGCTTCACCTGGAACGCTTTTCTAACAGTATTGAAGGAGTTCCTACATATGCTGAGCACTCGTTGGCTCAAACCATCTCAATTAGGTTGAGATCGGGTGATGATGAGGGCCAGGTCATCTGATGCAGCACTCCATCACCCTCCTTCTTGTTCAAATAGCTCTTACACAGCCTGAAGGTGTTGGGTCATTGTCATGTTGAAAAACAAATGACAGTCCCCCTAAGCATAGACCAGATTTGATGGCGATTCGCTGCAGAATCCTGTGGTAGCCATGCTGGTTAAGTGTGCCTTGCATTCTAAAAAATGACAGACATTGTCACCAGCAAAGCACCCCCACACCTTCTCCTCCATGCTTCACGGTGGGAACTACACATGCAGAGATAATCCGTTCACTTACTCTGCGTCTCACAAAGACACTGTGGTTGAAACCAAAAATCGCACATTTGGACTCATCAGACCAAATGACAGATTTCCACTGGTCTAATGTCCATTGCTCGTGTTTCTTGACCCAAGCAAGTCTCTTCTTCTTATTGGTGTCCTTTAGTAGTGGTTTATTTGCAGCAATTAGACCATGAGGCTTGATTCATGCAGTCTCCTCAGAATAGTTGATATTGAGATGTGTCTGCTTCTTGGACTCGGTGAAGCATTTATTTGGGCTGCAGCTTTTGAGGCTGGTAACTCTAATGAACTTTTCTACTGCAGCAGAGGTAACTCTGGGTCTTCCTTTTCTTGTGCAGTCCTCATGAGAGCCTGTTTCATCATAGAGCTTGATGGTTTTTGAGACTGCACTTGAGGATTTTCCGGATTGACTAACCTCATGTCTTAAAGTAATTATGGACAGTTGTTTCTCTTTGTTTATTTAATTAAGCTGTTCTTGCCATAATATGGACTTGTTATTTTACCAAATAGGGTTATCATCTGTATTCCATTCCTACCTTGACACAACACAACTGATTGGCTCAAATGCATTAAGAAGGAAAGAAATTCCACAAATGAACTTTTAACAAGGCACACCTGTTAATGTAAATGCATTCCAGGTGACTACCTCATGAATCTGGTTGAGCGAATACCAAAAGTGAGCAAAGCTGTCATCAAGGCAAAGGGTGGCTACTTTCAAAAATCTCAAAAATGAAATACAGTTTGATTTGTTTAACATGTTTTTGGTTACAACATGGTTACAACATGTGTGTTCTTTCACACGTAGTTTTGATGTATTCACTATAATTTTACAATGTAGAAAATAGTAAAAATAAAAACCCTTGAATGATTAGATGTGTCCAAACCTTGGACTGGTACTGTATATACAGTGGGGAGAACAAGAATTTGATAACCTGTAAAATCGGCAGTGTTTCCTACTTACAAAGCATGTAGAGGTCTGTAATTTTTATCATACACTTTCAACTGTGAGAGATGGAATCTAAAACAAAAATCGAGAAAATCACATTGTATGATTTTTAAGTAATTATTAGCATTTTATTGTGTGACAGGTATTTGATACATCATGAGAGCAGAACTTAATATTTGGTACAGAAACCTTTGTTTGCAATTACAGAGATCATACTTTTCCTGTAGTTCTTGACCAGGTTTGCACACACTGCAGCAGGGATTTTGGCCCACTCCTCCATTACAGACTTTCTCCAGATCCTTCAGGTTTCGGGGCTGTCGCTGGGCAATACGGACTTTCAGCTCCCTCCAAAGATTTTCTATTGGGTTCAGGTCTGGAGACTGGCTAGGCCACTCCAGGACCTTGAGATGCTTCTTACGGAGCCACTCCTTAGTTGCCCTGGCAGTGTGTTTTGGGTCGTTGTCATGCTGGAAGACCCAGCCACGACCCATCTTCAATGCTCTTACTGAGGCAAGGAGGTTGTTGGCCAAGATCTCGCGATACATGGCCCCATCCATCCTCCCCTCAATACAGTGCAGTCGTCCTGTCCCCTTTGCAGAAAAGCATCCCCAAAGAATGATGTTTCCACCTCCATGCTTCACGGTTGGGATGGTGTTCTTGGTGTTGTACTCATTCTTCTTCCAAAAAGCTCTATTTTTGTCTCATCAGACCACATGACCTTCACCCATTCCTCCTCTGGATCATCCAGATGGTCATTGGCAAACTTCAGACGGGCCTGGACATGCGCTGTTTTGAGCAGGGGGACATTGCGTGTGCTGCAAGATTTTAATCCATGACGGCGTAGTGTGTTACTAATGGTTTTCTTTGAGACTGTGGTCCCAGCTCTCTTCACGTCATTGACCAGGTCCTGCTGTGTGGTTCTGGGATGATCCCTCACCTTCCTCATGATCATTGATGCCCCCTGAGGTGAGATCTTGCATGGAGCCCCAGACCGAGGGTGATTGACCGTCATCTTGAACTTCTTCCATTTATTAATAATTGCACCAACAGTTGTTGCCTTTTCACCAAGCTGCTTGCCTGTTGACCTGTAGCCCATCCCAGCCTTGTGCAGGTCTACAATTTTACCCCTGATGTCATTACACAGCTCTCTGGTCTTGGCCATTGTGGAGAGGTTGGAGTCTGTTTGATTGAGTGTGTGGACAGGTGTCTTTTATACATGTAACAAGTTCAAACAGGTGCAGTTAATACAGGTCATTAGTGGAGAACAGGAGGGCTTCTTAAATAAAAACTAACACGTCTGTGAGAGACGGAATTCTTACTGGTTGGTAGGCGATCAAATACTTATGTCATGCAATAAAATGCAAATGAATTACAATGTCATACAATGTGATTTTCCAGATTTTCGTCTCTCACAGTTGAAGTGTACCTATGATAAAAATGACAGACCTCTACATGCTTTGTAAGTGGGAAAACCTGCAAAATCGGCAGTGTATCAAATACTTGTTCTCCCCACTGTATATAAATATCTGTACCAATAGCCATGTGAGAATCTCTGGTATTTTAACCTATTTCTAAGGCAATTTTTTCACATTTTGAACTTGACTAGGGTGTCAAAATTGCTAGCATGGGCCTGCAAAGGGAGCTGCAACACATACACCTAAAATAACATTGAGTGTCTGCGGTTGGGTTCAGGACTAGTTCTTGCATGATCGAGTGGGAGTCGGAAAATAAGTCAGCAGCAGCAGGCAGGTGTGGTATAAAAATCAGTCCCGCACAGACCTCTACTGTGAACATCAATTGTATTGAACAAAAATATAAATTCAACATGCAACAACTTTAAAGATTTTACTGAGTTACAGTTCATATAAGGAAATCAGTCAATTTAAATGAATTAATAGACCCTAATCTATGGATTTCACATGACAGATATGCATCTGTTGGTCACTACTGATACCTTAAAAAAAAGTTAGGGGCGTGGATCAGAAAACCAGTCAGTATCTAGTGTGACCACCATTTACCTCATATAGCGCGGCAAATCTCCTTTGTATATAATTGATCAGGCTGTTGACTGTGGCCTCTAGAATGTTGTCCCACTCCTCTTCAATGGCTGTGCGAAGTTTCTGGATATTGGCGGGAACTGGAACACTTTGTCGTACATGTCGATCCAGAGCATCCCTAACATGCTTAATGGATGGCATATCTGGTGAGTATGCAGGCCATGAAAGAACTGGGACATTTTCAGTTTCCAGGAATTGTGTACAGACAACGTTGACATCAGCAAACCGCTCGCCCCCATGATACCAAATTCTCTAAAATGATGTTAGAGCTCGCTTATGGCCTTTTTATTGTCCCCAGCACAAGGTGCACCTGTGTAATTATCATGTTGTTTAATCATTTTATTGATATGACACACCTGGCATGTGGATGGATTATCTTGGCAAATGATAAATGCTCAAAAACAGAGATGTAAACAAATCTGTGCACAACATTTGATAGAAAGAAGCTTTTTGTGCATATTGAGTGCCGGGTTTCATTTTTTTTCCCCCAGCAGCAGTAAAAGTCAAAATAGAGGACAGCCATTAGAGAAGATGATGTGCATCAGCGACAAACAGCACATCTTTATCATGACCCCATCACAATCTCCCAATTCACGGTCATTAGCTGTGTGTTCCATCATCACCAAGGTGCCCAAGACTGTGACACATCAATTCTCAAGAGAGTGCTATGAGGATATGATTGGGGGAAGCACGTACGAAATGCAGCAATAATCAAGCAATAATCAAGCGCACCCACATAAAAAGTGAGTAAGTCCTCTTGAGCGAAGAATAAGGGCTGAAATTTAATAAAAAACAAACCCTCCTCGCTATTTGCAAATGTGAGGCCTGGCGCTGAAGAGCCAACCCCTTTTTCTCAAACCGCTTCCCCTCTCCTCCTTGCCTATTTGTGGAAAGACAGAGAGCTCGTCCCTAAAGACACATATCCTTAACTTCTCCAACTCCCCATCAGCACTTTTCTATGTTTTCAGAGATGCTAACTCTTAGATGAATCTAGGCAGCTTCCTAGCAAGACAGTTGACACCAACACTTGTTTGGTTCCTGCAGCATAGCACAGCTGGCAAATGTGACAGCATATAAATCGTAATGGTCAAACACAAACACTCCAAGTGCACGTACAGACACAAACAACAAGATAATCAGTTGAGATAATCACACATCCCAACAAGTAGATGTACATGCTAATGCATGTCTGTCTCTCAAATAGCACCCTATGCCCTATATAGTGCACTACACTGTAAAAATGTCCTGTTATTTTACGGTAACTTACAGTCAGAGAGTTGTCTATAATTACCGTAGAAAAGGTACCGTGTGTTAGCGTACCGTATTTTACTGTATCCAATACTGTTACTGTAATATTTTTTACCATTGTTTTTATGATCACTGACAAGCAACTGGCTGCCTGTAAGTTACCGTAAAACAACAGTACAGTGCATTACTGTAATCGTATGACGGTATTTGTGACAAATGAATTGATATGTTGTTGTTCATCGACCTTAGCTTATTGCACTGACTGTAAGTCATAAGAGATAAGAGCATCTGCTAAATGACCAAAATGTAAATGTGAAAAATTACGACTTGCAAAGCACACTGCTGGGTATTATTTTAATGAGCTCCGCCCCCAAACAAGGCCACATTTGATCAAAATACAAATAGTAAGAGAGTGGCACACATTAGAATAATACCCTACAGTTTGCTTTGCACCTGTTCATTTTTACATTTACATTTTGGTCATTTAGCAGATGCTCTTATCCAGAGCGACTTACAGTCAGTGCAATAAACTAAGGTAGATGAACATGAACATATCAGAGTCATAGCAGGTAAAAATGGTATGTCCACAGCTTTGTCTCTGTGTACCCCTCCATTAGCAGGCTGCACACTGACCAAGTCAGTGTCAAAGGGTTTGTCTGGGGATCTGAATGTTCCTGCCAGTGACTGTGTTGCCCCTGACAATTTTGATCCCTTTAACACTCAAGGTCCTAATGCATGCCATGCGCCAGACAGTCATCCTTTTGGCTAGGTCTTATTGAAGAGAGAGAGAGAGAGAGAGAGAGAGAGAGAGAGAGAGAGAGAGAGAGAGATTACCCACACACCTCACCACACCCACCAGCCTGCCTCACCCACTCCCCTCACCCCACCCACCACAATACTTCCACACTATCTCCTTCGTCCTGTCTCACTGCTTCCCCCACATTCTCTTTTTTCCACCTCACCCCTCCCCACTCCTTTCTCCTGTCACCTAGCATTTCGCTACTGCACTGGCCTTCATCAGTCAGACCTACATGAAGATCTTTATTTGTTTGTTTCTCCTCTCTCTTTCTCATCTCTCTCTCTGCATTCTCTCTGAGAATCCCTGCATCCTCCTCTCTGTAGCACAGTGGAGGAGAGGGCTCAACTTTTCAGTACAGTACGTCTCAAATGGCTTCCTATTTACTTATATACTAATATAGAGCACTACATTTGACCAGAGCCCTGTAGCAGTAGTAGCAGTAACAGTAGTAGCAGTAACAGTAGTAGCAGTAGCAGCTGTAATAAAAGAGCACTGTACTGTATATGGAATAGGTTGCCATTTTGGAAGTAACTTGTAGTGCATTCGGAAAGTATTCAGACCCTTTGAACTTTTCCACATTTCGTTACGTTACAGCCTTATTCTAAAATTGATTAAACTGTTTTTTTACTCATCAATACCCCGTAATGACAAAGCAAAAACAGTTTCTTAGAAATCTTGCAAATTTATAACAAATACAAAACTGAAATATCACAATTACATAAATATTCAAACCCTTTACTGAGTACTTTGTTGAAGCACCTTTGGCAGTGTTGATGCTACAAGCTTGGCACACCTGTATTTGGAGAGTTTCTCCCATTCTTCTCTGCAGATCCTCTCAAGCTCTGTCAGGTTGGATGGGGAGCATCGCCGCATAGCTATTTTCAGGTCTCTCCAGAGATGTTCGATCGGGTTCAAGTCCGGGCTCTGGCTGGGCCACTCAAGGACGTTCAGAGACTCTTTCCGAAGCCACTCCTGCATTGTCTTGGCTGTGTGCTTAGGGTCATTGTCCTGTTGGAAGGTGAACCTTCGCAACAGTCTGAGGTCCTGAGCGCTCTGGAGCAGGTTTTTATCAAGAATCTCTCTGTACTTTGCTCCATTCATCATGCCCTCTATCCTGACTAGTCTCCCACTGAAAAACATCCCAATAGCATGATGCTGCCACTACCATGCTTCATCGTAGGGATGGTGCCAGGTTTCCTCCAGACGTGACGCTTGGCATTCAGGCCAAATAGTTCAATCTTTGTTTCATCAGACCAGAGAATGATGTTTCTCATGGTCTGAGAGTCCTTAAGGTGCCTTTTTGGCAAACTCCAAGCAGCCTATGATGTGCCTTTTACTGAGGAGTGGCTTCCGTCTGGCCACTCTACCATAAAGGCCTGATTGGTGGAGTGCTGCAGAGATGGTTGTCCTTCTGGAAGGTTCTCCCATCTCCACAGACGAACTCTGGATCTCTTTCAGAGTGACCATCGGGTTCTTGGTCACCTCCCTGATCAAGGCCCTTTTCCCCTGATTTCTCGGTTTGGCCAGGCGGCCAGCTCTAGGAAGAGTCTTGGTGGTTACAAACTTCTTCCATTTAAGAATGCTGGAGGACACTGTGTTCTTGGGGTCCTTCAATGCTGCAGATTTGGTACCCTTCCTCAGATCTGTGCCTTGACACAATCCTGTCTCGGAGCTCTACGGACAATTCCTTTGACCTCATGGCTTTGTTTTTGCTCTGGCATGTACTGTCAACTGTGGGACCTGATATAGACAGGTGTGTGCCTTTCCAAATCATGTCCAATCAATTGAATTTACCCCAGGTGGATTCCAATCAAGTTGTAGAAACATCTCAAGAACGATCAATGGAAACAGGATGCACAGGAGCTCAATTTCGAGTCTCATAGCAAACTCCTGAATACTAATTTAAATAAGGTATTCCTAAAAACCTGTTTTCACTTTGTCATTATGGAGCATTGTGTGTAGATTGATGAGAAAAAAAATATTTACTCAATTTTAGAGTAAGGACGTAACGTAGCAAAATGTGGAAGAATACTTTCAGAATGCACTGTATGTCTTATTGGTTAAAATAATAAAGAAAAAACTAGCTGACTCTCCCTTAGTGGCCAATCAAGACACGACTCACCTAGCGATGTTTTTCCTGCCTTGAGGAGAGAGAGGAGGAAGCAGCTCAGTAGAGAGGATTTATACTTATTTGTATGTGGACACTCACCGCTAACTGACAGGCAGTCCCCCACACATCTTTCCATCCGCTCCTCAGGACATTGCAGTTGTTTTTCATATGGCCTTCATTATTTCCACACACACACACACACACACAAGCACACACACGCATACACACACACATACACACCCATACACACAGACAGTGATGATGTATGTTCAGCTCTTTTCGGACAGGCCCGTTGATGTACTGTATTAACAAAATGAACACTAATTACATCCAAAAGGCGAGGAGTCATGAACATTTCTGAGTGATCATCTTTAATGAACTATAAATAAATGATCCCTGACTACTGGTATTGAATGCATTAGAAGTCACACTGCATAGAGATGTAGCCGTTTACAAAGTATGTCTGTTAGAGCATTGAGTGGTCTTCCTAGTAGGTTTAGCCTATCAATATTGGTCATCGAATATGATGTTATGGCTTTTATGCCAATCAGCCTTTTCCTGACTCTGCTGGAATCAAATGCATTACAAGTATCAGAAGTGCACTCCACATGGAGTTGTAGCCATAGCCCCAAAGGAAGCTTTCTGTAACACCATAGATTGGTCTACCTAACAGGTTCAACCTTTGATGCTGATCGGTATTGTCCATCTGATTTGGCTTTATGACTTCTGTGTCAGTCTTGTTGTTCCCATGTGGCCTAACAAACTGTGTCTTCCCCTATAGTGTTTGATGTTGGGGTAATGACCCGTAATCTGTTATCACTTTTATCTCCTGGCTTTGGAAAGGGACCAGTCACCATATGCTCAGTGGCTCACACTCTCTTAAGCGACTGTGATATATTAGCTCTTGCCAAATAAGTCAATGGCCAAATTAGCACTCTGACCGCAGGCTAAATAAAATGTATGTGCTTGTACTTGCAGATTGCCTCCTTCGGACATGTAAGTGGTTTCTTCTCCTGTAGTGAGGTGTTGTTTATTTCCTCCCTACCTCCCGATTTCTCCAAACACTACACACCCTGATCATAACACTCGCATGTATAATGCACATTTAAAATCTATAATATTACATTTACTCTATTACTCCAGGTTCTTTCCTGCAGTCTCCATCACCCATGGGAAGTGTAAACAGCCTGTTTCATTGTGTGCTTTCGTATGGTTGGTGGGTTGTCATTAACTTAATCCTGATTCCTGATTAGGAGAGGAAAAACTCAATGGGGTCTTTGACTCCCTACCTAATTAGAGGCTCTGATGTGTACCAGAGAAAGGACAGTTTGCTCCCATCAAGTGGCAAGCCTTACAATCAGCCAGCAGCTTTTTAATTAGGGATTCATTTGCTCGGCCCAGTTTTGATTAGATTTGGACCCGGTACCTTTCGCACTGCTCAACTTAATGTTGTGAAATACAGAGGGGAACAAGGGGAGATGGGGTCAGATGTGTGTAGGGGAGGGGTAATTCCTGACATGCAGAAGGACACCAGCGATTAAGTCTTTTTTATGTCCCCTGCTGTTTTGTATTTGTCTAATTGAGATAATCATTGTAATCGGAACTCAATAGCCTGTTATTGCCAGTGCAAATCAGCTGACAACTAGACCATTACTCCAAACCATCCCTTGGGTGCTGTCCTGCAGGACTACTAGAGTTCTTTGTAAATAGAGTATTTCACCACCAACAAGCCCTGCTGACTTAATGCAGTACCCCTTGTCTGTCACTCACTGGGAGTCTACCTCACATGCTCACTCAGGGGGAGTTTACCTCATCAATAATGGCTACCTCGTAAATTCAGTAATGGCTACCTCATATGCTTCATAATGGCTACCTTCAGTGGTGTAGTTAGTGGAGGGAAAACACATGTAAATGCTGCTTACACACCTTTTTTATTTTGCACAAGCACTTACCTACTGATCTCTGAAAAACGCATTGAGAATATGTCATTCAAACGAGAAACTAAGTCGTCCAAACAAGTTATTTCGTCGTTTAAATGGCTTATTATCTGTTCAAAAGACTTAATTAGGCCTCATTTTTATGCAGTGCCAGTTGTGCTTTTGAGACCTTTGCTGCAGCCATTCATTCACTAATTCCCTCCATTGATATGATTATTCATTGACAGTTCTTTGATAGAGCTGCTTTTGAATGACAGAGAATGCAAGTGGGCCAACAATATCAGACGGTTTTACCAATTTGACAGCCGATTCTGACACTTATCCACATTGCTCCAATTGTCAAATGTTTTCAGTGTTATTTGACCTCAGGTTTGCTCCTATTGCTCAGCATCATCATTCCGAAGGTTGCATGTTCAATCCAAGTGGTAAATTAGTCTTTTTTTTACCCTATCCAAAACCTTCACCCTTAAAATGGTAACCTGGAGTTGCTACATACTTTTTTTGACTTATAAAATAACATGTACACGTTGATTATTAAAGAATATAACGTATAAATGCCTCACGAGCTTATTTTAACTGTCATACCACATCAGAACCCAACATATAATCTTGCTTTACTCAAATGTTTATAACACAGTAAATGTAAACAACATTTTTGCCTCAAAACATGGTTAAAACTACCCTGAACAGAAAAATAAGTGCAGCATGCAACAATTTCAATGTTTTTACTGAGTTACATTTCACATAAGGAAATCAGTCCATTTAAATACATTCATGACTAGGAATACAGATACCTATCTCTTGGTCACAGATACCTTTTAAAAAAGGTAGGGGTGTGGATCAGAAAACCAGTCAGTATCTGGTGTCCATAATTTGCCTCATGCAGCGCGACACATGTCCTTCGCATAGAGTTGGTTGTGACCTGTGGAATGTTGTCCCACTCCTCTTAAATGTATCCTGGATATTGGTGGGAACTGGAACACGCTGTCATACACATCGATCCCGAGCATCCCAAACATGCTCAATGGTTGACATATCTGGTGAGTATGCAGGCCATGGAAGAACTGGGACATTTTCAGCTTCCAGGAATTGTGTACAGATCCTTGCGACATGGGGCTGTGAATTATCATGCTCAAACATGAGGTGAAGGCGGCAGATGAATGGCACGACAAAGGGCCTCAGGATCTCATCATGGTGTCTCTGTACATTCAACTTGTCATCGATAAAATGCAATTGCGTTCAATGTCCGTAGCTTATGCCTGCCCATACCATAACCCCACCACCACCATGGGGCAGTCTGTTCACAACGTTGACATCAACAAATCGCTCACCCACACATCACTATACACACTGTCTAGTACACTGTCCAGTACAGTTGAAATCGGGATTTATCCGTGAACAGCACACTTGTCCAGCGTACCAGTGGCCATCAAAGGTGAGCATTTGCCGAACTGCATTCAGGTCAACACCCGTGTGCCGGCGACGAGCACCCTGATGAGCATCACTGAGACGGTTTCTGACAGTGTGTACAGACATTCTTTGGTTGTGCAAACACACAGTTTAATCAGCTGTACGGTTGGCTGGTCTCAGACGATCCTGCAGGTGAAGAAGCTGGATATAGAGGTCCTGGTCTGGGGTGGTTACACGTGGCAGGGGTTGTGAGGTCGATTGGACATCCTGCCAAATTCTCTAAAACAATGTCGGAGGTGGCTTATGGTACAGAAATGAACATTAAATTCTCTGACAACAGTTCTGGTGGACATTCCTGCAGTCAGCATGCCAATTGCACGTTCCCTCAAAACTTGAGACATCTGTGACAAAACTGCACATTTTAGAGTGGCCAATTATTGACCACACCACCTATGTAATGATCATGCTGTTTAATCAGCTTCTTAATATGCCACACCTGTCAGGTAGATGGATTATCTTGGCAAAGGAGAGCTGCTCACTAACAGATATATAAACAAATGTGTGCACAAAATTTGAGTATCGAACATTTCTGAGATTTTTTATTTCTGCTCATCAATCATGGGACAAACACTTTACATGTTGCATTTATATTTTTGTTTAGTATATAATGTTGATATGGATCGTCATTGTTTCAACTGCTGATTGCCCCTTTAAATTAAGCATCTGGAATTAATGAATGAAGATGCTGAGTAGGAGGAGCAGCCAAGGGTGCCAAAAACATGGATACATGTCAGAATCTGAAGTCAAATTGGTAAAACCGTGAGATCATGTTGGCCCACGCATGCTTTTGCATTCAAACGCAGCCCTATCAAAAACTGACAATTAATAATCATATCAATGGATGGCATCAGTGAATGAATGGCTGCATCAATGGTCTGACAAGCACAACTGGCACTGCATAACAAATGACACCTTATTAAAAGAAAATAACAATTAAGTTGTTTGAACGAGATAAGTAATTCAAATGAGATACTAAGTTCCAAGAGTAAAATTTTGTTGTACATTTTTTGCCTTGGGCTTCAGGAGTTCTGTATATGCTCAATAATGGTTGGGGTAGATACATATGCAATGCAATATGAAAATGGTGCTGCTATCATGAAGCATTATTGCTGTGAAGTCAAAATTGCCTGTTGTGGTTAGACCCTTGATGTTTGACACATTAATTCATGTAGAAGGTGAGAATGTAAATGGACGATTGAACTCTTCAGGCTTTGTTAGATCACTGTATACATTTGAAATGATAAGTTACCTATTACTTAGTACCTCATATATTTAAAAAAAAAGTTCTGTCATCTTCATTCAAATGAATGAAATCAGTATGGATGGTTATACTGCATTTTTTGTACAGTTATAATGTCCTGATTTGGTAAAGCAGGTGAATAGTATGTAATGTTGGGCGGCAGGTAGCCTAGTGGTTAGGGTGTTGGGCCAGCAACCGAAATATCACAGGTTTGAATACCTTAATCTAAAAAGTGGAAAAATCTGATGTGTCCTTGAGCAAGGCACTTAACCCTCATTTGCTGTAAAACTATAACTGACCCCGTAAAACAAACATATTTTATGGTTTTGCTTTTAAGTTCCAACTAAAACGGTCAGGTAATTGGGATTTGGTAAAGCAGGTGACTATTATCGTAAGAACTTCACAGGATACAAACTAAAACTGTCAACTAATTGGGATTTGGTTAAAAGCAGGTGAATAATATGAGATTTGTTGTTAGTATTTGTTGTGAAGTTCTGAGCAGAATAACTGGCATGAGAGTGGCAATTCTCAAGTTATCAATTATGCCTGAACAAACTGCTTGGTTTTCTCTCCCATGTTTTGCTCTCTTACTGAGAATTAAGCGTTAGTAAGTGTAGCACTGAGTAAGTAGCCAATCTACGCCACCTTTTTTCTTATAGAGGTGAGGTCCTCTGATAATTACCAAACACTATATCAACAATCTATAATAATACAGGTTCTTTACCAACATAGGTGGAGCAGGGAAATAAGAAGTTTAGAATAAAGTTTCAAATAGAAACCCTTTTATTTGTTCTGCAGCAGCATAGTTTCAGTTTGTAGATTCCGTAGAATTGTATGGTGATGTCCTCTAATAATCTTCAGACAGCTCCACTTATAAATATAACAATCTTCGTCGCTGTCAGTTGTAAAGTCATTCTAGTACAATTATTATCTTGACAAGAGCATACAAACAAAATGCTTTGTTGAGGGAGACGTGCCACAGGGAGAAGGAGAGTGGTTCCTGGCTGAACAGCACATATTTACGACTAGGCAACCAGGCTGGCTCACTGGAATTTGGACTAAAGACACATTCACCGCTTTCGTCTTCTCCCAGGCACGCCTATCTGTACACGTGTAAAAGCAATCTGCTGGCTCAGGGAAACACTGGCAAACACATGTTTAGAAATCCCTGGCTAAAGCTTTGTCTATGACATTTTGAATATGTTACACTGAATAATCTAAGACGCACAGGTTTGTCTGATGTATTAGCTTACCAGCCCACTCACAACTAATAGGCTTCCTTTGATTTTCTAGAGAATATCTCCATATTTTGTAGCATTTTGGACTGGCATTTAGCACTTATTAAATATTTACGTTTTACAATTGCTATAACTTAAAGGAGTTAAATATCTAATAATTATGGTTATGCAATGTAGTAGAGCTCTGATATGTTGTCTCTGGTCTCTCTTACAGCTTCATTCCAACTCAGACAAAGGGGATGGCTCCGTAAGGTACATTCTGAGCGGGGAAGGTGCTGGGAGTATATTCATCATCAACGAGGTGACAGGAGATATTCATGCAACTGAGAGCCTGGACCGGGAAAGGAAAGCACACTACGTCCTCCACGCACAAGCCTTTGACCGCAACACCGAAAAGCCCCTGGAACCAAAGTCGGAATTCATCATCAAAGTCCAGGACATCAATGACAATGCCCCCAAATTTCCAGATGGTCCCTTTGTAGCTGCTGTGCCTGAGATGTCTCAAGTGGGTAAGGACAGCCCTGTAATTTGCTACCTGCTTCCAATAAGTTAACTTGACTTTGCAGTATGCAAATACTAGATAAAAGATGTGGTGGCCATTTTGGCATTGTTGGAGTGTGTCCTTTATCTAGAAATTCTTATTTACAACATGTTATTATTTAAATAACTGGAATCTTAAGAAACAGGTTGCGAATCGAAAACATCTGGCACAAGACCTCTGTGTTTAAGACATTCTAAAAGATTTAACCCGACTATTAAAACTCTGACCCTGTTACACTACTAAATTCATTGTTAAAAGCCCATACATCGTTTTATAGTGTACACGTACAACAACAGGATGATAAAAACACGCAACGTGTTCCATGTTCTCAGTTGTTTCCTCTCTTTTCATTTCCATTTTCATCTTTTCGTGTGGCAGTGGAGTCTTCCTTCCCTTTCTTTCTTTCTTTCTTTCTTTCTTTCTTTCTTTCTTTCTTTCTCTTTTTGTTTATATTTACATACTCTCTCTCTCTCTCTCTCTCTCTGATGGATCCCCCATCAGAGAGAGAGAAAGGAAGGTCTTTATGAAGCACTCAATAGTGCTCTCCATCATCCCCCCGTCCCTCCCTCGAGACTCTGCAAGCCTCTGGAAACCTCTCCATCAAGGAGAGAAAGAGTCCAGTTGCCTCCTCCTGATATGCCTGCATCATGTGGCAGCATCTATGTTGTCTCTCCATTTTAGCTATGGACAAACAAAAGCTGTTTTTAGTGTTTTTTCAGTGCAATGGATTTCTCTCTGCCTGGGAGCCAAATGGCTCTAAAAAATTTTGCTGAAACATATCAGACTTGGGTCCAAAAAGTGTTGTGTTTTGCCCAGAATGGTGGCAAGCTTATATCATCATCTTTTAGACTCTTGGTCAGATTTTTCAAAGTTGGTGATGATTGGTCTATCAATGCCACTTGTTGTGTTCTTTGAGAAGCTATCCTCCTTTCTGTCCACATTCACCCATTTTGGTGTTTATCGTTTTGAGCTTCTTAGGTGCTTTTGAAAAATGACAAAGTGATGGCCTGGGGTGGTCTAGCGAATAGGGCCTTCAGTGGAATTCACTCAGTGTACTGTATAGACCTGCACTGTAAACCCCAATGTGATGTCATGACTCAAAATACGCACGTAATATATCTGAGTACAGTTACTTATAGTGATTTGTAGTCATTACTCAAACCAATAGAGTCACTGTGACCATAAATGGGGTCCAGATTTGACTTGTATCAGCTTGAAAATAAAATAAAAAACAATGTTTTTTTTCATTGTATTATCTAAACCAGATCTATTGTGTTATATTCTCCTACATTCAATTCACATTTACAGAAACTTCAGAGTGTTTTCTTTCAAATGGTACCAAGAATATGCATATCCTTGGTTCTGTGCCTGAGCTACAGGCTGTTAGATTTGGGTTTGTCTTCAGGCGGAAATTGAAAAAAGTAGGGGGGTAGCTCTAAGAGGTTAACCTCTTAAGTCGACCCTCTACTTTTTTGAACATTCTGTTAAAAATCGCGCAACATTTCAGCGCCCTGCTACTCATGCCAGGAATATAGTATATGCATTTGCTTAGTCTGTGTGGATAGAAAACACTCAGACGTTTAAAAAACTGGTTAAATCACTGCTGTGGCTTTACCAGAACGGCATTTACATCGAAAAGCACAGGAAAAACTGATCACTGAAAATGGGGAAAATATATCCATGCGCTACTTGAACCCATTGATAAACGTGAACCACAATTAATTGACTGAGGTTGCAGTACCTACAGCTTCCACAGGGTGTCTAGAGTCTTGTCATTTCCCTTCGAGTTTTTTCTTGGTCAAACACATACAGGACACCGTATCTCCTCCAGGCCTAGGACCGGATATTTTCGTTGAGTTTCTAGCCGGACATTTTTCCAGACGGACAGCTAATGATCTTTACATCGCCTCCTGATGAATTTTATCGCTTATTAACGTTTACTAATACCTAAAGTTGCATTACAAACGTATTTCGAAGTGTTTTGTGAAAGTTTATCGTCGACTTTTTGAATTTAAAAAAATGACGTTACGTTTTGAAACAATGTTTTTTTCGTTTATCACACAGTCTACATATAACGATATCTAGGCTTTATATGGACCGATTTAATCGAAATAAAGACCCAAATAGTGTTTATGGGACATCTAGGAGTGCCAACAAAGAAGATGGTGAAAGGTAATGAATGTTTTCTATTTTATTGTGCGGTTTGTGTAACGCCGAAATGCTAATTATTTTGTTTACGTCCCCTGTGGGTCTTTTGGGGTGTTGCATGCTATCAGATAATAGCTTCTCATGCTTTCGCCGAAAAGCATTTTAAAAATCTGACTTGTTGCCTGGATTCACAACGAGTGTAGCTTTAATTCGATACCCTGCATGTGTATTTTAATGAACTTTTGAGTTTTAACTAATACTATTAGCATTTAGCGTAGCGCATTTGCATTTCCAGAGCTCTAGTTGGGACGCAAGCGTCCCGAGTAGAAGCAACAGGTTAACTACAAGCAAAAATATAATGTTTTTATCGTAACTTTCAAAACAATTGTTGATGTGACGTCTCATATAGATTTGAGTCAGTACCACATAAACATTTAAAGTAATAATTATGTTTAATTGACATTGAGTTCAACTTACTAGAAGTATTTGAGTTTTAAAAAACTTGATTGACAGTGTGGATCTGTCCAAAATATATTGACCTCTGTAAACCCAATAAGGCCTGTAGAGGCCTTATCCATAAACAGTCAATATGACTGTCACGCCCTGATCTGTTTCACCTGTCCTCGTTATTTTCTCCACCCCCTCCAGGTGTCGCTTATTTTCCCCAGTGTATTTATCCTAGTGTTTCCTGTCTCTCTGCCCCAGTTTGTTTGTATGTTTTCCAAGTCAACCCGCGTTTTTTCCATTCTCCTGCTTTTTGCTATTCTCCTTTTTCTAGTCCTCCCGGTTTTGACAATTGCCTGTTTCTGGACTCTGTACCCGCCTGCCTGACCTTTCTGCCTGCCTTGACCATGAGCCTGTCTGCCACTCTGTACCTCCTGGACTCTGATCTGGTTTTGACCTTTAGCCTGTCCACGACCATTATCTTGCCTACTCCTTTTGGATGAATAAACACTCCAACCATCTGCCTCCTGTGTCTGCATCTGGGTCTTTCCTTGTGTCATGATAATGACCCTTGATGTATTTATGCATTTTAATGAGCAGACATGCATTCCTTAGAGCTGTGTTGCTAAACATCTTTCTACAAACCCCATGCATCCATGTTTATAAACCTCTATGAGGCCCTGTTTCATACTGGACAATAAATGCTTCGTAATCTCAATGTAAACGTATGATAAAAGCTGACAGGAATGTTTGATGTAGTGGCTGTAGGAATTGGCATTTCACAAGCAAAATATTGGCTGAATGTGTTGGTGGCTCATTAACAAACTGCTATGTTAATGTAATTGGCTACTGGTTTGAGAGCTTCCATGTTGCATCTAATGTGTTGCTTTGACATTTTATGATTTGACTCAGTTGGGGAAAATCCACAGGTTTCAAAAGTTTCCCTGTTTCCTGGAAAAACGTTGCCAACCAGCCAGGTAGCTAGTCCCTACAACATGTAGAATCAATCAACATTGATGACCCAATGGGAGGAATCAAGGACTGTGATGGGTAAAATAATTACCCATTTTCTCTCCCTCCCGCTCCCCCCTTTTGCTTGTGTCCATTAAAGCTAATCCTCTTCGGCCTGCTGGCGTCTGTGGCATCAAATCGGCTGTAACAATCAACTGTCCTCACACTTCACAGCTCTAATTCCCCTGAGTTTGTCAATACCTGCTCTCTCCTTACCCATGAACGGGCTGTCTGGGAGTGTGGCGGCTAATTGCCTGTGGTGTTCCTTTTTGCTGTCTAAATTGATTAGCTGGGCATGTGCAGGGGTACTCCAACATTACCATTTCACTTCTCAGAATTTAACAGAAAAAAAAATATTCCGAGGCTTAGATGAAAGGGGTATCCATTTTCTACTCATCTACTCGACTCTGATCTCTGGCAAACACTCCTGCTTGAACATTTTTAAATGGACAGGGGGGGTGCATTTATACATTTCTCTCTCTCTCTTTCTTGTATACATCTTCCCTCAGCTGGCCAGAATATTGTTGTTTAATTGGTGTAAAATACAAGTTAAAAGATTAAGGGTGATTTCAACTGGTAAATGTGGAAGGGTGACAATCATTTTGAGTAACTAAAATTATATTTGTTCTGTTCTAGAACGTTTAGATATTAAAAGGAATTCAAGGCCCCAATATAAAAGATGGAACACACATTTCAATCCTCTACCCCCTTCCTCAATCTAAACCCTTGGCAAGTGAGAAATGGGTATCCCAATAGGTGCTGTCACCTGTCATAAAATACAGATCAATGCTACCCCATGGGAGCTGGCAAGAAGAAAGTAATTTTGTCTACGATGAAGTGGTTTTACATTTCTTCAATCCATATTACGTGAAAAGTCATTTTTCAAGATGCTGTTTAACAGAGGGATTTAAATGTCCGTTTCTACCTGTCTGTTGCGCTAGGATTCCCCTTTCTGTCTTCTGAGACGATAATCAGTCTAAAAGCTTCAGGAAGTATCACCTTAGCACTTACTGCTTTTGTTATACTTTTCATAAAGCACTGAGCTCATTCGATAAACTACCCATGAACTGGAATTGTTTTCAAACGGAAACTAAATATGTGGTAGTAATGCTGAATTGTCTGAAGGTGGACAGTTTCTCTCTTTTTGCTGTGACTCACTGAATTTTACTGAATCCTATTTCAGATGGTCATCTTGAGCTCTCAAAACTGCATTAACTGGTTTGTGGTCCCTGCAATAAGTAAACAGCAGACAGTGTAGATTAATGGATTGAAACCAATGGGAGGTAATGAAATTGAGCAGGGACAAGCCATTGGTAATGCTGCATTCGTAATCAAGTAGGAGGTGGGAATTTACTAGTTGTGATGTCTTAAATACCAGTTGGATGCATTCACATGCTTTAAACTCATTGAGAATCACTGATTGGTCAATGGTCATCATGCTGCAAAAACCATAAACTAAAAGTACAGCTATCAAGCTTGTACACAAATGATTGTGTTAAGATAAATATATTAATAGATTGCTTTTTATAAATAATGTATTGTTGCATTTAAATGCCAAAAATGCTGTTGTCGAGCATGTGAGAGAAGTGGGAGCTCAGGATGATGAACGAGTTCCCACTACTAATTACCATTTGGAGGGCCGTTAAATATTGTTCCCACTTGGTTATGAATGCAGCATCACAATAAGATGAGGTATGTGACATGGGTTCTAAAGGTCTCGAACAGTCATTCTGAATCCCATGTAAAATAATCTTTTGAATGACCAAAACATCACCAATAATATTTTTCCAGCTAGAAATGCTCAGCATTTTTCAAAATGTACATTTTCTAACTATTAGAAAGTCCAAAAAACAGCCTGAGTAGGTGGGGAAGCTCACCTAGATATTAGAAAACGCCCATGTCAAGTAACATGGACACATTGAGCAGTGCTGCGGTGAGATCATCTCAAGCAAATTTGCTGATACGCAAAGCAACTCATACAACATTGAACATTGCATGCAACATTCAATCCTGTCACACATTATGGTTTCACAAATTATTTATGAATTGTCAGCACTGTTTTATCGAGCTAGCTAGTTCATCTTGGACTATTAGAGTTGAAACTAGACAGGGTGAAGTCTGGGTACACTTCATACAGTGGGGCAAAAAAGTATTTAGTCAGCCACTAATTGTGCAAGTTCTCCCACTTAAAAAGATGAGAGAGGCCTGTAATTTTCATCATAGGTATACTTCAACTATGACAGACAATATGAGAAAAAAAATCCAGAAAATCACATTGTGGGATTTGTTATGAATCTATTTTCAAATTATGGTGGAAAATAAGTATTTGGTCAATAACAAAAGTGTATCACAATACTTTGTTATATACCCTTTGTTGGCAATGACAGAGGTCAAACATTTTCTGTAAGTCTTCACAAGGTTTTCACACACTGTTGCTGGTATTTTGGCCCATTCCTCCATGCAGATTTCCTCTAGAGCAATGATGTTTTGGGGCTGTTGCTGGGCAACACAGACTTTCAACTCCCTCCAAAGATTTTCTATGGGGTTGAGATCTGGAGACTGGCTAGGCCACTCCAGGACCTTGAAATGCTTCTTACGAAGCCACTCCATCATTGCCCGGGCGGTGTGTTTGGGATCATTGTCATGCTGAAAGACCCAGCCACGTTTCATCTTCAATGCCCTTGCTGATGGAAGTAGGTTTTCACTCAAAATCTCACGATACATGGCCCCATTCATTCTTTCGGATCAGTCGTCCTGGTCCCTTTGCAGAAAAACAGCCCCAAAGCATGATGTTTCCACTCCCATGCTTCACAGTAGGTATGGTGTTCTTTGGATGCAACTCAGCATTCTTTGTCCTCCAAACACGACAAGTTGAGTTTTTACCAAAAAGTTCTATTTTGGTTTCATCTGACCATATGACATTCTCCCAATCTTCTTCTGGATCATCCAAATGCTCTCTAGCAAACTTCAGACGGGCCTGGACATGTACTGGCTTAAGCAGGGGGACACGTCTGGCACTGCAGGATTTGAGTCCCTGGCGGCATAGTGTGTTACTGATGGTAGGCTTTGTTACTTTGGTCCCAGCTCTCTGCAGGTCATTCACTAGGTCCCCCCGTGTGGTTCTGGGATTTTTGCTCACAAGTTCTTGTGATGATTTAGACCCCACGGGGTGAGATCTTGTGTGGAGCCCCGGATTGAGGGAGGTTATCAGTGGTCTTGTATGTATTCCATTTCCTAATATTTGCTCCCACAGTTGATTTCTTCAAACCAAACTGCTTACCTATTACTTATTTTCCACCATAATTTGCAAATAAATTCATTAAATATCCTACAATTTGATTTTCTGGATTTTTTTTTCTCAGCTTGTCTGTCATAGTTGAAGTGTACCTATGATGAAAATTACAGGCCTCTCTCATCTTTTTAAGTGGGAGAACTTGCACAATTGGTGGCTGACTTGCTAACACCAGACACAGATGAAATCAGAAACCTATAAGTATATTTGCCTTAGATTAATAGGGGAAACCTGTAATTATACTGAACAAAAATATAAAACAATTTAAATAAATGTATTAGGCCCTAATCTTTGGATTTCACAAATGGGCAGGGGCGCAGCCACCCTCTGAGAGCCAGGCCCACACACTGGGGAGCCAGGACCAGCCAATCAGAATATGTTTTGCCCCACACAACAGCTTTATTACAGACTATTTTCATCAGCTGTCCTGGTGGCTGGTCTCAGACAATTTTGCTGGTAAAAAAGCCGGATGTGGAGGTCTTGGGCTGGCATGGTTACACGTGGGCTGCCATTGTGAGGCCAGTTGGACGTACTGGCAAATTCTCTACAATGACGTTGGAGGCAGCTTATGATAGAGAAATGAACATTTAATTCTCTGGCAACAGCTCTGATGGACATTCTTGCAGTCAGCTTGCCAATTGCATGCTCCCTCAACTTGAGACATCTGTGGCATTGTGTTGTGTGACAAAACTGCACATTTTACAGTGGCCTTTTATTGTGTAATGATCATGCTGTTCAATCAGCTTCTTGATATGCCACACCTGTCAGGTGGATGGATTATCTTGACAAAGGAGAAAGGCTCACTAATAGGGATGTAAACAAATTTCTGTTCATTTTAGAGAAATAAGCTTTTTTTGCATATGTAACATTTCTGGGATCTTTTATTTAATCTAATGAAACATGGGGCCAACAATTTACATGTCGCATCTATATTTTTGTTCAGTATATATTTGCTGACACGCTCAGTCAAATAGCTACCGAGCTATGTAAACTATGCCGATATACAGAGACTCCTGCATTGTTGGTCACAAGGCAGTACTTATTTAAATTAGCAAAGAGAATAAAATGAAACGTCACAAAAGTTCACAAAATGCCCTTAATAATCCCACCTCCTGAAACACAGTATTTGACATGAGGGAGGGGACTTGTAACTTTATGATAAACTTTATAAATGTAGAAGAAAGTCATATTTCAGACGTTAGTCATCATATTTTGTTCTGGTTTCATCCAAATATCATAAAAATACACGATTTTGACTGTACGGGACCTTTTTCAAGAGGATAAAATTATCCATCTTCTGAGCTAAGCCAAAAAACGTGGATCACAATAGCTATATTATTCTTCTGTTGGGCAAGTAGTAGTAGACTATCTTTACTGGAAACATATTTTACTTATTAACAGCTTGAGACTCCTGAATGGGAATAACCAATTGGACATTTCAAATGATGATAGTATCATATAGTACCAGTCAAAAGTTTGCACCCACCTACTCATTCAAGGGTTTTTCTTTATTTGTACTATTTTCTACATTGTAAAATTATAGCGAAGACATCAAAACTAGGTATGAAAGGGCACATTTGGAATCATGTAGTAACCAAAAAGTGTTAAACAAATCTATTCATATATATATATATATTTAAATATATTCATTATATATTTTTTATATATACATATTATATTTGGACATCTTCAAAGTAGCCACCCTTTGCCTTTATGACAGCTTTGCATACTCTTGACATCCACTCTACCAGCTTCATGAGGAATGCTTTTCCAACAGTCTTGAAGGAGTTCCCACATATGCTGAGCACTTGTTGGATGCTTTTCCTTCACTCTTTGGTCCAATTCATCCCAAACCATCTCAAATGGGTTGAGGTCTGATGATTATGGAGGCCAGGTCATCTGATGCAGCACTCCATCACTCTCCTTCTTGGTCAAATAGCCACAAATGACAGTTCCACTAAGCGCAAACCAGATGGGATGGCATGTCGCTGAAGAATGCTGTGGTAGCCATGCTAGTTAATTGTGCCTTGAACTCTAAATAAATCACTGACAGTGTCACCATCAAAGCACCCCCACCTCATCACAACTTCTCCTCTATGCTTCACAGTGGGAACCACACATGCGGAGATCATCTGTTCACCTACTCAGCGTCTCACAATGACACAACAGTTGGAACCAAAAATCTTACATTTGGACTCATCAGACCAAAGGACAGACTTCCACCGGTCTAATGTCCATTGCTCTGTGTTTCTTGGCCCAAGAAAGTCTCTTCTTATTATTGGTGTTCTACAATAGTAGTTTCTTTGCAGCAATTCAACAATGAAGGCCTGATTCACACAGTCTCTTCTGAACAGTTGATATTGAGATGTGTCTGCCACTTGAACTCTGAAGCATTTATTTGGGCTGCAATCTGAGGTGCAGTTAACTCTAGTTAACTTATCCTTTGCAGCAGAGGTAACTATGTGTCTTAACTTTCCTGTGGCGGTCCTCATGAGAGCTACAGTAGTTTCATCATAGTGCTTGATGGTTTTTGCGAATGCACTTGAAGAAATGTTAAAGGTTATTGAAATGTTCAGCATTGACTGACCTTCATGTCTTAAAGTAATGACGGGACTGTCGTTTCTCTTTGCTTATTTCAGCTGTTCTTGCTATAATATGGACTTGGTCTTTTACCAAATAAAGCTATCTTCTGTGTACCACCCCTACCTTGGGCTCCCGAGTGGCGCAGTGGTCTAAGACACTGCATCTCAGTGCTGGAGGTGTCCCTACGGACCCTGGTTTAATTCCAGGCTGTTTCACAACTGGCTTTCATTGGGAGTTGCATAGGGCAGCGCACAATTGGTCTGAGGTAGGCTGTAATTGTAAATAAAAATGTGTTCTTAAATGACTTGCCTAGTTAAATAAAGCAACAACAACAAAAAACTTGTCACAACACAACTGATTGGCTCAAATGCATTAGGAAAGAAATTCCACAAATTAACTTTTAACAAGGCAACAACAAAAAACTTGTCACAACACTGTTAACTTCCAGGTGACTACCTCCTGAAGCTGGTTGAGAGAATGCCAAGAGTGCTCTTATCAAGGCAAAGGGTGGCTACTTTGAAGAATCTCAAATATTGTCGCGTGCTGACCTTAGATATCTCTGTTTTTCTATATATTTTGGTTAGGTCAGGGTGTGACTATGGTGGGTACTCTAGTTTTGTTTGTCTAGGGTTTTGTATGTCTAGGGTTTTTTGTATGTTTATGTTGGCCTGATATGGTTCCCAATCAGAGACAGCTGTTTATCTTTTTCTCTGATTGGGGATCATATTTAGGTAGCCATTTTCCTCATTTGTGTTGTGGAATCTTGTATATGTTTACTTGCCTCAGTGCACATCAGTAGCGTCACGTTTTGTTTGTTGTTTTGTTAGGTGAGTTTCAGTTTATTAAAATTATGAGGAACTCTACTCACGCTGCGCCTTGGTCTCAATATCACGACGAACATGACAAATATAAAATAGATTTGGATTTGTTTAACGCGTTTTTGGTTACTACATGATTCCATATGTGTTATTTCATCATTTGATGTCTTCCCTATTATTCTACAATGTAGAAAAGGAAAAATAAAGAAAACCCCTTGAATGAGTAGGCGTACTGTATGTCTTACTTTGAAGGTTTGAGAATTAACCTCTCTGTGCACCGAACCCATTAGTGGGATTAAATTCGACAACATACGGTGATCGCTACATAAATAGTCATATTAAACATTCATGAAAATACAAGTGTCTCACATGATTCGTAAGCCTAGAATCTTGCTAATCCAACTGTGTTTTCAGATTTAAAAAAGGATTTACTGCGAAAGAATACGATGCGATTATCCGAGGACAGAGCCCAATAAAAAAAACTATTTCAACCAGCACAGGCGTAACAAAATCACAAGTTGTAATAAAATAAATTGTTTACCTTTGACTATCTTCCTCTGTTTGCAATCCCAATGCTCATTGTTACACAATGAATGGTGTTTTGTTTGATAAAATCTATTTTTATATATTAACACAAAACATTTTGTGAACTGCTTGTGTCGTGAATTCCTTCTCATTCAATTTTCAACGACACATTCGATGTAAATACACACACTAAACGTGACTTTATCCAGTCATGTTTGGTTTCATTGCAATCAACTGGTTGTTTGTAACACAACCAAACTTAAACTGATGGGTCATTTCGCGGGTCATTTCGCGGGACGTATTGACTGAAAGAAACCGATTTGAAGACAACAATTAATGAAATCATTGTGCATATGACCGCTGTTTCGTTGATTGACTGTATTTTAACCCAATGACCACTGATCGTCTTGAAATCTAGCTTGGTCGATAGCCAATGAGCTGAGGTCATCGGCAGTATGTAATGGTTATGTGTTGGAAGACCAACCCATGTAGTAAACTCCGGCGTAAAGAGGGTCATTCGCCATTGAAGATTCATACTGGAAGGAGCCACGCATGTTACGCACAGCACTATTTTGGTAAAGTGCATCTTCAGCTGTTTATAAATCAATCAGTATGGCGACTAAGTCAGGGAAAGCTAAATCTAAGTGTAGATATACAAATGTACACATAATTTTTGAAGAAATTTATCTGGAAAATGAGACAGAGATTGTTGGAGGACGATTCATTTAGCTAGCATAGCTTTGATTCCCAAATGGAGGAATATTTTTTCAACAAAGAGGACGCGTTTTGGACTGGTAAGTTCTTGTCATGCTAATGACGTTGTTTGTAATTAATAATATAAAATATTAGTTGTGATTTTTAAAATTTTTAGTAGCAATATATAAAAGTGTAATGAAATGTGTAAAGTACACATTGGCTATACATTGTGGGAGTGAGTATGTTTGTATGTATGTGTATGACCCATAGCCTATGTTTGTGTGTGTATATATACATATTGTGGATTAGAGGGAGCATGGCCGAGATGCGTGTGTCTCCCGCTCCACCTTACCCCACCCCCACATGAAATAGCCTATTTGAGGCTGTTGAGGGGAGGGCAGGCCCACAACAATGGCCAAAGTGAAATGGAGACAGTAGATACAGCTGGTGTGTTGTAATATAATAAAGACAGTAGATCTAGCTGGTCTGTCATAATATAATAGAGACAATAGATCTAGCCAAATGTCATAATATAAAATAGACAGTAGATCTAGCTGGTCTTTAATAATATAAATGAGACAGTAGATCTAGCAGGCCTATAATAATATATTCAACCTTATGTTCCCTGTGCTCTATATATATCTGTTTATTATACCTGTTGATACAGGGCTCATATGTAAAACTATTTTAACTGAACATTTTCTTTCACAGTGACACCGACTCCGAATGGGAGCCCCCAGTGCCAAGGTGTCCATCCCCCACTGAAGCTGGTTCATCTTGCCGGACACCTGTTGTCTCAGCGCTACTGGGGCATGGACTGCAAAAAATGTACCCATTCCAGCTGCAATAAAGGACTACAACAAGTGCATGGGAGGTGTGGACCTGTCAGATGCACTGATAGGCTATTACAATGTGCTCCAAAAGACGATGAAATATTACAAGACCTTCTTCTATCATTTCATCGACATTGCTGTGGTGAATGCATTCATCCTACACAAGGAAATGGCTAAGAGCTGTGGAAAGCCCCCCATCTCACAGCTAGCCTTCAGAGAGCTGCTCATCAAGGAGCTTGCTGACTACAGCACCACAGCACCACTGCACCACGTTCTGGCCCCTCTACCTCTGTCCCTTCTGCTCCTGCCACAAGTGGTGTTCACCTGCCCAAATGTATTTCTGCAGGCATTGATGTGTCTCAGGGCCAAAGGGGCACAGCATGGAGGCGTTACTGTGTTCTTTGCAAAATGAAGTCCCCCATTACCTGCACCACATGCTTGTTGACCCTCTGCTTTACAGCAGAAAGAGACTGCTATGGCACCTGGCATCAGCAGCACAATATTGTGTAGAGGACTGAGGGTCTTCCAAATATTGAAAGTGTTATTTTGTAAATGTATATGTATTTTTTTTTTTGGGGGTGTTAGAATACCATTTTGGTATTTTGTATATATAGTTATTCCATTCAAAATCTATAACTTCCCCAATTTGGGTACATGTGGGCTGCTTATGTGGGACACCTGGGTGACTTCATGATAAATGTCATGTAGCACACTTGTTTTGGAAGTTATCTTTTCTGAAACTTTGCAAAAGTACTGTTGCCCTCTTCTGTTTTCCACTGAAATTGTCCCCATCATCCAATCTGAATGTTTGTTTTGTCTTGTTCATTTTAAAGATGATGATACAACAATAAAAATAAAAAACGTATGGTTTTTTCATTGTATTATCTAAACCAGATCTATTGTGTTATATTATCCTACATTCAATTCACATGTACACAAACTTCAGAGTGTTTTCTTTCAAATGAAAACAAGAATATGCATATCCTTGGTTCTGGGCCTGAGCTACAGGCAGTTAGATTTGGGTATGTTTTCAGGAGGAACTAAAAGTAGGAGGGTAGCTATAAGAGGTTATTAAACAAATCCCAAAGGTAACCATTCTCTGTGCCCTTGTCACAAGAATTATGTTCTCAATGTTCATGACCCAATTCAATTACACTACTCGGTCTGCAACCCAGAATTTGTAAGATACTGGTTGAATGAAACAGATGGAGGCCCAGCTAAATAGTCAAAATGTTTATTCACGAGAGCGCTAGTTCGTTGTACAATAACATTCATTTTATACTAGCTCCTTACGCACATACTTTTACACACAAACAGTAGATATCATACGCACATACATACACACGAACAGTAAGTATCCTACGCACATACTGTATCAATACCCAGCCGACAAAGATTAGGGACTGTGAGAAGCACTCCCTGTCCTCCCTCAAGATTAGGGAGTACTCACTGCCTTCTCCCAAATCTCTCAGAGGCCCCTAGCAAGGTCGGCACCGAATTCTGCTCAGACAGTCTGTGTTTAAGATACTAAAATTATATATTGTACAGATATATAATTTTACTGACTAAAACTACATACATCATTAATAATAATGTAATGATCCTAATCAATTTCATACAATTATATGCTTTCAGGGTGTAATATTCTAGTCATTCATTTAAACATATAAATTCCATCAACAGTCCTGAAACTATTACTTCTTCAAATAAATATATGAAGTTACCCAACATCAAAACAAATTCTGTATGAATTAAAGGCACTCATGAAGACACACATACTCATAAGTATCACATATCGATAAGAATGCTTGATTCTGATTTTTCTTTCATTACATTTTCAGGTACTTCTGTATATCAAGTTACTGCTTCGGACGCTGATGACCCAACGTATGGAAATAGTGCCCGAGTTGTCTACAGTATTCTCCAAGGACAGCCATATTTCTCTATTGATCCCAAAACTGGTAAGACACATTATTGTACACATTATCAACTTACTTTGACTGAATGCAGTGCTGGTTTGAATTAGTCATGAAATAGAATCAACATAAAATATTTATACATAGTATACTATCGTCGGATATGCAGTGATTTTTTTTATTGATACTTCGGAATTATCTCCACGGAAATCTCTCCACAATGGTTCCGTGGGCAAATGACATACAGTGTACAGGTAATGACAGAAGCTATCTCTGAGATGTAAGCAAACTACAGCCATAGAGTACCACAGTATACGTCATAACACTCATAAAGCATATAAAGAACTACAACTGCCATGATCATCTGGACGAGACTACCTAATTGAGGCAACGGTAAGAATCTCTGATTTAACTCTCTAATGTTTGCTAAATTTAGTAATAATTCAATTGGCTACATTTTTTTAAATTGACAGTTCTGTGGACTCTCTTGTACACGTTTTAGATTGACACAATACCTGTTAGCAAAGGTGTCAGCTAGAGAATACGTGCAGGAGCTTACAAGGATTTGTAGTCGTGCATGATGTCTACTTTGATGCTAATTAGCATTTTTGATTCTGAGAGTAAATATAGCCGAATATATTAATAAAAGTCACCTTGTCCGAGAGAGATTTATATGATTATCAAAAAGTCACACCAGGGTAAGCTTACACGAAATCCAGTGGTGTAAAAAGTACATCAATTATAAGTCTAAAAGTATTTGGTTTTAAATATACTCAAGTAACAAAAGTAAAAGTTTAAATCGCTTAAAATTCCTTACATTAAGCAACCCAGATGGCAGGATTTTTTTATTCATTTTTTTTATTTACGGATAGCCAGGGGCACACTTCAACACTCAGACATAATTTAAAAACGAAGCATTTTTGTTTAGTGAGTCTGCCAGATCAGAGACAGTGGGGATGAGCAGGGATGAAGTGAGTGAATGAATTAGACAATTTTCCTGTCCTGCTAAGCATTCAAAATGTAACAAGTACTTTTGGGTGTCAGGGAAAATGTAAGGAGTAAAAAATATACTATTTCCTTTGGGAATGTAGTGGAGCAAAAGTAAAAGTTGTCAAAAATATAAATAGTAAAGTAAGTACAGATACCGCAAAAAACTACTTAAGTAGTACTTTAAATTATTTTTACTTAAGTACTTTACACCACTTCACGAAACACAGCACTTATTTTAAGTGTTTCCCTATGGGAAAAATGAATGGTTGAAAAAGGATTAGAACCATTTCCCTGTTTGACCGCTGGGTTTTCTAGGTATTATGACACCTCCATTGTGGGGTTCTATACAACCTCCACATTCTTTATTGCAGTGGTCACCAACAGGTCGATCATCCTAGTCGATCACCAAACATTTCTGTAGAAAAGCCAACGACAAAAGCATAAACGCTTGAGCTCAGTTTTTTTGTGTTGTGCTGTTGGCAGTAGGTGCACTTGGTTCAGAAGCCCTGTGCACCAGGTAGACCATTTCATTTGTATGAAAATACAAACTTTGCCTACCGCGCGGAACAGGGGATCTTTGGCTAAATCGAGTGCTCCTACTGTGCTGTCCAATCGAATAGCCAATCGGATAGAGCACCAGCTGTTCCGGAAGACTATATGACCAAGATCCCCATAGCCGATGTGAGAAAGACCTTTAAACAGGTCAACATTCACAAGGCCGTGGGGCCAGACGGACTACCAGAGTGTGTACTCAGAGCATGCATGGACCAATTGTCAAGTGTCTTCACTGACATTTTCAAGCTCTCTCTGACCGAGTCTGTGATACCCACATGTTTCAAGCAGACTACCATAGTTCCTGTGCCCTAGAATGCGAAGGTAACCTGCCTAAATGACTACCGCCCCGAAGCACGTCGGTAGCTATGAATTGCTTTGAAGGTCATGGCTCACATCAACATATCAACAACAATAAAATGACATAACATTGACTGGGCGTGTAGTGGAACGGGTGAAGAGTTTCAATATATGTTCAATATATTCAATATATGCTTCACTGAGGCTCGCAAGTACTACATTTATATCTACAGTGCATTCAGAAAGTATTCAGACCCCTTCTTTTTTCCACATTTAATGACAAAGCAAAAACTGATTTTAGCATATTTATTAAAAATAAAAAAACAGAAATACCTTATTTACATAAGTATTCAGAACATTTGCTCTGAGACTCGAAATTGAGCTCAGGTTCATCCTGTTTCCATTGAACATCCTTGAGATTTTTCTACAACTTGGAGTCCATCTGTGGTTAATTCTATTGATTGGACATTTACATTTACATTTACATTTAAGTCATTTAGCAGACGCTCTTATCCAGAGCGACTTACAAATTGGTGCGTTCACCTTAAGACATCCAGTGGAACAGCCACTTTACAATAGTGCATCTAAATCTTTTAAGGGGGGTGAGAAGGATTACTTTATCCTATCCTAGGTATTCCTGAAAGAGGTGGGGTTTCAGGTGTCTCCGGAAGGTGGTGATTGACTCCGCTGTCCTGGCGTCGTGAGGGAGTTTGTTCCACCATTGGGGGGCCAGAGCAGCGAACAGTTTTGACTGGGCTGCGCGGGAACTGTACTTCCTCAGTGGTAGGGAGGCGAGCAGGCCAGAGGTGGATGAACGCAGTGCCCTTGTTTGGGTGTAGGGCCTGATCAGAGCCTGGAGGTACTGAGGTGCCGTTCCCCTCACAGCTCCGTAGGCAAGCACCATGGTCTTGTAGCAGATGCGAGCTTCAACTGGAAGCCAGTGGAGAGAGCGAGGAGCGGGGTGACGTGAGAGAACTTGGGAAGGTTGAACACCAGACGGGCTGCGGCGTTCTGGATGAGTTGTAGGGTTTAATGGCACAGGCAGGGAGCCCAGCCAACAGCGAGTTGCAGTAATCCAGACGGGAGATGACAAGTGCCTGGATTAGGACCTGCGCTGCTTCCTGTGTGAGGCAGGGTCGTACTCTGCGGATGTTGTAGAGCATGAACCTACAAGAACGGGCCACCGCCTTGATGTTAGTTGAGAACGACAGGGTGTTGTCCAGGATCACGCCAAGGTTCTTAGCGCTCTGGGAGGAGGACACAATGGAGTTGTCAACCGTGATGGCGAGATCATGGAACGGGCAGTCCTTCCCGGGAGGAAGAGCAGCTCCGTCTTGCTGAGGTTCTGCTTGAGGTGGTGATCCGTCATCCACACTGATATGTCTGCCAGACATGCAGAGATGCGATTCGCCACCTGGTCATCAGAAGGGGGAAAGGAGAAGATTAATTGTGTGTCGTCTGCATAGCAATGATAGGAGAGACCATGTGAGGTTATGACAGAGCCAAGTGACTTGGTGTATAGCAAGAATAGGAGAGGGCCTAGAACAGAGCCCTGGGGGAGGCCAGTGGTGAGAGCGCGTGGTGAGGAGACAGATTCTCGCCACGCCACCTGGTAGGAGCGACCTGTCAGGTAGGACGCAATCCAAGCGTGGGCCGCGCCGGAGATGCCCAACTCGGAGAGGGTGGAGAGGAGGATCTGATGGTTCACAGTATCGAAGGCAGCCGATAGGTCTAGAAGGATGAGAGCAGAGGAGAGAGAGTTAGCTTTAGCAGTGCGGAGGGCCTCCGTGATACAGAGAAGAGCAGTCTCAGTTGAATGACTAGTCTTGAAACCTGACTGATTTGGATCAAGAAGGTCATTCTGAGAGAGATAGCGGGAGAGCTGGCCAAGGACGGCACGTTCGAGAGTTTTGGAGAGAAAAGAAAGAAGGGATACTGGTCTGTAGTTGTTGACATCGGAGGGATCGAGTGTAGGTTTTTTCAGAAGGGGTGCAACTCTCGCTCTCTTGAAAACAGAAGGGACGTAGCCAGCGGTCAGGGATGAGTTGATGAGCGAGGTGAGGTAAGGGAGAAGGTCTCCGGAAATGGTCTGGAGAAGAGAGGAGGGAATAGGGTCAAGCGGGCAGGTTGTTGGGCGGCCGGCCGTCACAAGACGCGAGATTTCATCTGGAGAGAGAGGGGAGAAAGAGGTCAGAGCACAGGGTAGGGCAGTGTGAGCAGAACCAGCGGTGTCATTTGACTTAGCAAACGAGGATTGGATGTCGTCGACCTTCTTTTCAAAATGGTTGACGAAGTCATCTGCAGAGAGGGAGGAGGGGGAGGGGGGGAGGATTCAGGAGGGAGGAGAAGGTGGCAAAGAGCTTCCTAGGGTTAGAGGCAGATGCTTGGAATTTAGAGTGGTAGAAAGTGGCTTTAGCAGCAGAGACAGAAGAGGAAAATGTAAAGAGGAGGGAGTGAAAGGATGCCAGGTCCGCAGGGAGGCGAGTTTTCCTCCATTTCCGCTCGGCTGCCCGGAGCCCTGTTCTGTGAGCTCGCAATGAGTCGTCGAGCCACGGAGCAGGAGGGGAGGACCGAGCCGGCCTGGAGGATAGGGGACATAGAGAATCAAGGGATGCAGAAACGGAGGAGAGGAGGGTTGAGGAGGCAGAATCAGGAGATAGGTTGGAGAAGGTTTGAGCAGAGGGAAGAGATGATAGGATGGAAGAGGAGAGAGTAGCGGGGGAGAGAGAGCGAAGATTGGGACGGCGCGATACCATCCGAGTAGGGGCAGTGTGGGAAGTGTTGGATGAGAGCAAGAGGGAAAAGGATACAAGGTAGTGGTCGGAGACTTGGAGGGGACATGATTGGGATAGGCACACACCTGTCTATATAAAGTTACCATAGTTGACAGTGCATGTCAGGGCAAAAACCAAGCTATGACGTCGAAAGAATTGTCCGTAGAAGTCTGAGACAGGATTGTCTCAAGGCACATATCTGGGGAAAGGTAACAAAAAATGTCTGCAGCATTGAAGGTCCCCAAGAACACAGTGGCCTCCATAATTTTTAAATGGAAGAAGTTTGGAAACACCAAGACTCTTACTAGAGCTGTCCTTTTGGCCAAACTGAGATATAGGGGGAGAAGGGCCTTGGTCAGGGAGGTGACAAAGAACCTGATGGTCACTCGGACAGAGCTCCAGATTTCCTCTGTGGAGATAGGAGAACCTTCCAGAAGGATAATCATCTCTACAGTACTCTGCCAGACGGAAGCCACTCCTCAGTAAAAGGCACATGACAGCCTGCTTGGAGTTTGAGAAAAAGGAACTTAACTACTTGCGTCGAGCCATGCCGGATCCGGTAGCGTAATCATAGCCTCAAGCTCAATACCGTAACGCAACGTTAACTATTCATGAAAATCCCAAATGAAATGAAATTAATATGCTAGCTCTCAAGCTTAGCCTTTTGTTAACAACACTGTCATCTCAGATTTTCAAAAATATGCTTCTCTACCATAGCAAACTAGCATTTAGCATTTAGCGTTAGCATTTAGCATTAGCATTTAGCGTTAGCATTAGCAGGCCACATTTTCACAAAAACCAGCAAAAACATTCAATAAATAATTTACATTTGAAGAACTTCGGATGTTTTCAATGAGGAGACTCTCAGTTAGATAGCAAATGTTCAGTTTTTCCTGAAAGATTTTTTTGTGCAGGAGAAATCGGTCCGTTTGGTGCGTCACGTTTGGCTACCAAAAAAAAATGAAAATTACAGTTATCCAAACGCCAAACTCTTTTCCAAATTAACTCCATAATATCAACTGAAACATGACAAACGTTGTTTAGAACCAATCCTCAAGGTGTTTTTCACATATCTCTTCAATGATGTATCGTTCTTGGAAGTATGAGTCTCCTTCTGTAACGCAAGGTACAATGATTGCCACTGGGAATTACGCACCGACTTAGACAAAGGACACCGGACGGCCCCCTGGCAAATGTAGTCTCTTATGGCCAATCTTCCAATGATATGCCTACAAATACGCCACAATGCTGCAGACATCTTGGATGAACGGCAGAGCGCATAAGCTCGTTCACAGCATATTCACAGCCATATAAGGAGACGTTGGTAAAACACAGCGTCAAAAATCCTTTGAAGTTTCATCTTGGTTTTGCCTGTAAGATCAGTTCTGGGGTACTCACAGATAATATCTTTGCAGTTTTGAAAATGTCAGAGTGTTTTCTTTCCAACGCTGGCAATTATATGCATAGTCGAGCATCTTTTCGTGACAAAATATTGCGCTTGTAAAAATATTTGTAAAAAATAGTTTTTGCTTTGTCATTATTCGCTAGAATAAGGCTGTAACGTAACAAAATGTAGAAAAAGTCAAGGGGTCTGAATTCTTTACAAATCCACTTTATTTTGTTATCAAAGCTTGAGTTTTGAAATATAATATGGTCTGAGTAGAACAATATTGTCATGGCAAGCATATGTCCAATATGCTGTGATAATGTATTTGGCCTAATGCACTGTCATGACATTGGCGTGTGGGGGGAGGTTTATGACCCCCATAAATACCTTTCTCCTTTTCTCTCTCTCTACTCTATAGAGTTGACTCTTGTAAAGCCTTTGTAACATAGAGAGTCTGGTAACATTGAAAGGTGGGAAACGGAACCATATTTTGGTAATCCAACCAGTTGAAAATATGCATTGGTACTTAATGAATATGATCTCAGATCAGTTGTTGTGTAAGACATTACTACTAATGAGAGGATGACAAATTGTATCTTGGAAAGTCGACACATTCTAGTTATCAGATTCACATGGAATTTTTGTGCATTTTAAATGTTTAACTTCTTATGGATCAGTGGTGTCCCACCTTGCCAACTTCCGGTGAAATTGCAGAGCGCCAAATTGAAATTAAATTACTATAAATATTTAACTTTCATGAAATCACAATTGCAATACATCAAAATAAAGCGTAACTTGTTGTTAATCCAGCCACTGTCAGATTTCAAAAAGGCTTTACGGCGAAAGCAAACCATGAGGATTATCTGAGGACAGCACTCAGCGCACAAAACATTACAAACAGTTAGCAGCCAAGTAGATTAGTCACGAAAGTCAGAAATAGCAATAAAATTAATCACTTACCTTTGATCTCCGTATGGTTGCACTCACAAGACTCCCAGTTACACAAATGTTTGTTTTGGTCGATTAAGTCCCTCTTTATATTTCAAAAACCTCCATTTTGTTGGTGTGTTTTGTTCAGTAATCCAATGGCTCAAATGCGGTCACAAGAGGCAGACGAAAATTCCAAATGGTATCCATAAAGTCTGTAGAAACATGTCAAACGATGTTTATAATCAATCTTCAGGTGGTTTTTAGCCTAAATAATCGTTAATATTTAAAGCGGACAATAATGTCTTCAATATAAAAGAATAACAAGAAAGGTGCGCCCCAAACAGGTTGGGGAAATTCCACTGGCCTCTCATTGAAACTGCTCATTCTCCCTCATTTTTTTGAATAAAGGCCTGAAACAACAATTTCTAAAGACTGTTCACAGCTAGTGGAAGCCATAGGTTATGGAATCTGAGTACTATCCCTTTAAATGGTGGATAGGCTTTCAATGGAAAAACACCCATTTCAAAATAATAACACTTCCTGTATGGATTTTCATTTCAGTTCTGTTATACTCACAGACATTATGTGAACCGTTTTGGAAACTTTAGAGTGTTTTCTATCCAAATTATATGCATATCCTAGCTTCTGGGCCTAAGTAGCAGGCAGTTTACTTTGGGCACGCTTTTCATCCAAAATTTCACCACGATATAAACCCGTTAACAAAAATGAAACTTCCTGTTCCAGGGACGTGCGGATTTGCGGTCCCCATGTTAAAAAGGACAAGGTCACCTACAGAACTAAGCCAACGTCCGCGTGAGCTCTGGTTGAACGACAATAACCTAACGAATCGAATTTAGCATTAGCTCAGCAACTGTAGATGTGGGCTAGGAGAGGACAGACAGAGTATCCATTCTACCACGCTCCAGTTCACCACTAGACATTCTTCAGAGGACCAGAGATCCATGCTGGACCACCCCGCCTTCTATCTACGACCAATCTACCGAAGCGCAGCTCAGAGTAAATATTTATTGCATTTTCCTTTTTCAAATGGAGGGATATTTAGACTGCATAAGATACTGTATTTACGATAACATAGCTTCCTACGGCCCGATAGAGACACAAAACCTTTTTGTTCCTCAGTCTTCCCTCTCTTTCACTCAAACCCAACCCCCTTTCTTTGGGTAACTAGGCGTCATATCTGTTCCGTCCGCTAGGGACGTTTACCTTTATGACATCATTTGTAATCAATGTATGATACATTCTGTGTATATGTAATTCAGTGTGATTAGCTGATTCAACTTGTTAGCCAGGGTTCGTAAAGATAACCAAGAATTTACAACTTTCAGATGAGCCTGAATAAAGTGACGATTAAATATTGACTGCTACTGACGTAAAAGATTACACATTATGTCGTGGTGCCCCGTCTTTCTAGTTAATTACATTTACATGATTAGCTTTATCAGGTAATATTAATGACAGAGAAATTATTTTATAGAATAGCATGTCATATCACGGCATTGCCAAAGACATTACAGCACTAACCTCATTCCTAAAGAACTGTTTTATTAGGTTAAAACCTGTTATGGATGATGCAAATTTTCGCAGCTTTTTGTTAAAGATCGCGCAACATTTCAAAGTCCTGCTACTCATGCCAGGAATATAGTATATGCATATGATACGTATGTGTGTATAGAAAACACTCTGATGTCTCTAAAACTGGTTAAATCGTGTCTGTGGCTATAACAGAACGTGTTTAGGAGTAAAAATCCCTGGGAAAACTGTTCACCAAAAACACAAAAAAAATATTCATCCGCCAGTCAATGTATTGTTTAAGGCGAGAGAAAATAGATGAGGATCCATTCGAATCCCTACAGCTTCCACACGATGTCGCCAGTACTGGCATTTCATGGCTGCTTTATCCTTGGTTAGATGACGTATAGGCACTTCCTGTCTTAGGGCGCACCGCAGGATGTTATGAAAGTGAAAACATGGACGATGATTTCAAGACTTGCTGCTATCGAATACAGATGATGATCAATTTGATAGATTATTAACGTTTATTAATACCTAAAGTTGGTTTAGAAAAGTAGTTTGAAGTGATTTGTAAAAGTTTATAGGCCTTCATAAAATGACATTTTGGCTATACAATGACGGATTTAATCGGGAAAAATACCCAATTGTGATGTTTATGGGATATATAGGAGTGCCAACAAAGAAGCTCGTCAAAGGTAATGAATGTTTTATATTTTAGTTCTGCGTTTTGTGTAGTGCCGGCTACCGCAAAATCTTTTGTTTAGGTGTCGTTCTGGTATTTTGGGGGGTGCATGCTATCAGATAATAGCTTCTCATGTTTTCACCGAAAAGCATTTTACAAATCTGACTTGATGGCTAGATTCACAACGAGTGTAGCTTTAATTCAGTACTTTGCATGTGTGTTTTAATGAAAGTTTGAGTTTTATCGAAAACCATAGGTGGCGCTCTGAAATTTCCGCTGATTGATGTTCCTGCACAGGAACTATATTCCGCATCATCCCTAAGAGGTTTTAATGTTACATTTTTTGAGTAATGTGTTTTTTTTTATCGGAGCGGTAGATCTTGGCTTGCTTTTTGACTGTGAAAGTGATCTTGACTCAGAAAAGTTTTTCATTGATTATTTTTTATTTCACCTTTATTTAAACCAGGTAAGCTAGCTAAGAACAAGTTCTCATTTACAACTGCGACCTGGCCAAGATAAAGCAAAGCAGTGCGACAGAAACAACAACACAGAGTTACACATGGAATAAACAAGCATACAGTCAATAACACAATAGAAGAAAAAAAAAGTCTATATACAGTATGTGCAAATGGCATGAGGAGGTAAGGCAATAAATAGGCCATAGTAGCAAAACAATTACAATTTTGCAGATTAAGACTGGAGTGATCGATGGGCAGATGATGATGAGCAGATGATGGTGAATAAGTAGTGATACATACTGGTGTGCAAAAGAGCAGCAAAGTAAACATTTTTTACAGATGGACTATATACAGCTGCAGCGATTGGTTAGCTGCTCAGGTTGGTGACCACTGCTTTAAGGTATTGTTCAGCTCCCTATTTACTCTGTAGGCAATCACTAACAATCTCCTCTGAGGCCATTTGTATTAGATGCACTCTCTCTCTCTGGGCTACAGTCAGCCTTTAAAATAAAATTTAAAAGAAAGGTTTAAACTGTTTCACTCTTTTCAAAAATGCATATTTTGTTTTAGATGGCCTTACATGATTCTATAAAATATTTAATGCGGATGGCAAAGTGCACACAATACTTCTGTGTCTGTGTAAGATGGCAAGGGTGTGTAGCATACATGTGTCTCGTAACATGAACTACTCACATAGAAGCAATTTAATGACCTAGATGAATGAAAGATGACTTGAAGACTAGTTCAGATATGTCTCTTGGGAAAGTCTCTCCATAGAAATGTATATGATAAAACATGTTGCAGTAGAGCATTGCAGCCTACCGTATGTCCCAACAAAATTAACATCTCCCCATTGCCTAATCAATAACTGGATGTTGAAACCTCTGTAAATGCAGTTGGTATTATTGAGTGTAAAAGGGTTCATTGTTATTCTGCACCAAGCATAAAGTATGTAATGGTCATTTTTACCCATATGCAGCGGTGTGCTCTTGGTCATATTTCCGATGGGTTGTTTTGCTCGGTCTGACTCTGCATCTTGTCTGCATTGTAATTCAGCATGGGGCATGAGGCATGGAGGGAGGTGCAGGGATGTGTGTGTGTGGGGGAGGTGATCGAAGGTGTAGCCAGCAGCTGCTCTCTCCACTCCATAGCAGTGTTAGCCATGCATGCTAATACAATACTGTCTCTGTCTGCTGTTTTGGTAACTAATCTGTCCAATCCTTTTCACTAACCGAAAGGTAGCTGGTTTGAGCAAGGCACTTAACCCTAATTTGGTCCATGGGTGCCGTACTATGGCTGACCCTGTAAAATAACACATTTCAATGTACCTATCCGGTGCGTGACAGTAAATAAAAAACATAAAAACTACAACGAGAGTCTACTAAGGGCTATAGCACAGAGGGTATCGGAATGAGTTTCCTATACAATTTGTGGTATCTGAAAGGTTTATGGCCTGGTGCCCCCCCTCCCAAAAACGAGCATGTGACTCTAGTGTGAGTGAGTGAGTGAGTGAGTGAGTGAGTGAGTGAGTGAGTGAGTGAGTGAGTGAGTGAGTGAGTGAGTGAGTGAGTGAGTGAGTGAGTGAGTGAGAGACTAACTACTGATGGTGGTAAATCAAGTTTTCTGATTATAATGAAAGGTGTCTGGCAGGAGTCGGTTCTGAGTCCAGTACTTTTTATTGTATACATTAACAATACTGGTTTGTCTGTAAAATAATTGTAACCTGTATGTGGACGATACTGTGTATTCTTTTGCCCCCCACTGTTGACCAAGTTCTATCTGAATTATAGTCTTCTTTTATTGTTTTACAGAAAACCTTTATTGATCTTAAATTCGTATTGAATGCAGATAAAACAAAGTATATGTTGTTTTCTAGAGCACACAAAAATTGTTATAATGATTTAAGTATATGTACCTTGGATGGTCCCAACATTGTTCGTTTATGTCCCTGCTTACAAATATCTGGGCATTTGGATAGGTAAAAAGCATATTTCTGAGTTATTAACTAAGAAGTTGGGCTTCTTCTATAGAAATAGGTCATGCCTCTCAGTAAATATTAGAATGCAGATCATTCAGTTGACATTTATTCCTCTCCTAGACTATGGCGACATCATCTACATGAATGCAGCTGCCACTTCATTATAGCAGTTAGAAGCAGTTTACCATAGTGCACTTTGTTTTATCTCGAATGACAGGTTTTGCACTTATTACTGCTTTCTCTGTCAGAACGTAGGATGGCTCACGTAGGTCGAAGCACTGCATTTTATTCATGTCACGTTCGTCGTATACATAATGAGCGGACCAAGGCGCAGCGTGAGTAGAGTTCCAGATATTTATTAAAGTGAAACTTCAAAACAACAAAGAATAAACAAACGTGAAGTTCGTAGCACACATAGCAATAAACCAAAACAAACCAATATCCCACAAACGCAGGTGGGAATAGAACCACACTAAGTATAATCCCCAATTAGAGGCAACGATCATCAGCTGCTTCAAATTGGGAACCATACTCACACCAACATAGAAATTCTAGACTAGAACACCCCCTAGTCACGCTCTGACCTATTGCACCATAGAGAACCCCAAGGGCTCTCTATGGTCAGGGCGTGACAATTCATTTATAAAGCCCTTTTGCTAAAACTCCCACATTACCTGACATCTTTACTAAACCATAGAAGCACGAGTTACCATACCCGATCACAGTGATGGCTAACTCTGGAAATTCTGAATGTTGCGACAGACTTAGGAAAATCTGCTTTAACCTTTTTGGGATAGGGGGCAGCATTTTCACTTTTGGATGAATAGAGTTCCCAGAGTGAACTGCCTCCTACGCTGTCCCAGATGCTAATATATGCATAGTAGTATTGGATAGAAAACACTCTGAAGTTTCTAAAACTGTTTGAATGATGTCTGTGAGTATAACAGAACTCATATGGCAGGCGAAAACCTGAGAAGAATCCAACCAGGAAGTGGGACATCTGAGGTTTGTAGTTTTTCAAAGCTTGGCCTACCGAATACACATTGAGATATGTATGAGGTTGCACTTCCTATGGCTTCCACTAGATGTCAATTGTCTTTATAAACTGGTTTGAGGATTCTACTATAAAGGAGAGGCTCATGAGACCTCTTTGAGTCAGTGGTCTGGCAGAGAGCCTAGGTCTCATGATGCGTGCTCCCGACAGAGTTACCTCTCATTCCAGTGCTTTTTGAAGACAAAGGAATTCTCTGGTTGGAACATTATTGATGTTGTATGTTAAAAACATCCTAACGATTGATTCCATAAATCGTTTGACATGTTTCTAAAGAACTGTAACGGAACTTTTTGAGTTTTTGTCTGGATGAACTGCCTGTGCCTCATGAAGAACTGGGATTCCTGGGAGTGCCTTCTGATGAAGATCATCAAAGGTAAGTGAATATTTATGGTGTTGTTTCTAACTTTGTTGATTCCAAAATGGCTGTTTTGGGTTCTGTGCGCCGTTCTCAGATTATGCTTTTTCCGTTTTTTTTTATCTGACACAGCAGTTGCATTAAGGTCTATCTTTAATTCTGTGAATAACACTAGTATCTTTTATCAATGTTTATTATGAGTATTTCTGCAAAATCACCGGATGTTTCGGAATTAAAACATTACTGCATGTAACACGCCAATGTAAACTGAGATTTTGGGATATAAATATGCACATTATCGAACAAAACATACATGTATTGTGTAACATGATGTCCAATGAGTCTCTTCTGATGAAAATCATCAAAGGTTAGTGATTAATTTTACCTATATTTCTGCTTTTTGTGACTCCTATCTTTGGCTGGAAAAATGTCTGTGTGTTTTTTCGACTTGTCGGTGATCTAACATAATCATATGTTGTGCTTTAGCTGTAAAGCATTTTTTAGTTTGGACACGATGGGTAGATTAACAAGATGTTTATCTTTCGTTTGCTGTATTGGACTTGTTAATGTGTGAAAGTTACATATTTCGGAAAAATATTTTTGAATTTCGCACGCTGTTGTCGAGGGGTTCCGCACTAGAAAGGTTAAGTTTCTTTGCACGACATGTATGGAAAAATCTTCAGAGTTCCCTACATATGGATGTATTGGTGCCTTTCGGGCAGTTCAGATTGTTGATTCAGGACATTTTTGCTGACTAGTGTGATTGTTTTCTTGAGTGTGTTTATTTTTTTTTTATCTGTCTGTATTTACATTTTCTGGTGTATTTCTGATGTGTAATTTGTTGTGTAATTGAAGATCCAAGGCTATCTTAAAACCCTTGACTGTTAACAGGAACAATAGTGACGTGTTTGCTCTGTCCCTGCACTATAGCTTGCCCTTTAACCTTTGTAGCCTTCTGCCTGGTGTGTTTAACTTGTCTAAAGTATGGTATATTTAAATATTTTTCTTTCTTTTCTAGTTTAGTATACTATTTATATTGCTTTTTGTTGTCTTGTCTGTGTGTGTGTAAAACTTAATAAACAGAGTTTACATTTTTTTTTTTTTTTTTTTTTTATAAATAAAAGTATTCAGACTACTTCAGTTTTCCATATTTTGTTACATTAAAAGCCTTATTCTAAAATGTATGAAATACACAATGAGAAAGCGAAAAAACGTTTTTAGAAATGTTTGCAAATGTATATATATATATATATTTTTTATCAAATCATATTATTTGTCACATGCGCGAATACAACAAGTGTAGACTTTACCGTGAAATTCTTACTTACAAGCCCTTAACCAGCAGTGCAGTTCAAGAAGAGTTAAGAAAATACTTACCAAGTAGACTAAAATAAAAAGTAATAATAAAAAAGTACCGCAATAAGAATAACAATAACGAGGCTATATACAGGGGGCACCGGCACCGAGTCAGTGTGCGGGGGTACAGGTTAGTTGAGGTAATTTGTACATGTAGGTGGGGGTGAAGTGACTATGCATAGATAATAAACAGTAGCAGCAGTGTCCTAAAGGGGGGGGGTCAATGTAAATGGTCCGGTGTCAATTGTATTAATTGTTCAGCAGTCTTATGGCTTGGGGGTAGGCTGTTGAGGAGCCTTTTGGACCTAGACTTGGCGCTCCGGTACCGCTTGCCGTGCGGTCGCAGAGAAAACAGTCTATAACTTTACTGGAGTCTCAGACAATTTTATGGGCTTTCCTCTGACACCGCCTATTATATAGGTCCTGGATGGCAGGAAGCTTGGCATCAGTGATGTACTGGGCTGTTCGCAATACCCTCTGTAGCGCCTTACTGTCAAATCCCGAGCAGCTCTCAATGGCGCGGCTGTAGAGATTTTGAGGATCTGGGGACCGATGCCAAATCTTTTCAGTCTCCTGAGTGGGAAAAGGTATTGTCGTGCCCTCTTCTTGACTGTCTTGGTGTGTTTGGACCATGATAGTTAATTTGTAATGTGGACACCAAGGAACTTGAAACTCTTGACCCGCTCTACTACAGCCTGTCAATGTTAACTTCTTGCTCCTACCCTCTACTTTTTTGAACATTTTGTTAAAAATCGCGCAACATTTCAGCGCCCTGCTACTCATGCCAGGAATATAGTACGTTCATATGGTTAGAATGTGTGTATAGGAAACCCTCGGACGTTTTTAAAACTGGTTAAATCACGACTGTGGCTATTACATAACGTGCGTTACATCGGAAAGCGCAGGAAAACCTGATCACAGAAAATGGAAATAAATATCCTTGCGCCACTTCCAGCAATTGTTAACAGTGAGCCGAATTAGATAAGACCGAGCATTCAACTCCCACAGCATCCCCATGTAGTCGAGTATCTTGTGAATTTAATCCTCTTTGATTCTTGGTTGAACCGAAAGAGGGGCACGATGTACCTCCGGTCTCCGCCCAGATCATTCCGGAAGAGCTCTCTCCTGAAATTTTTTCCAAGAAGACAGCTAATGATATGTACATCGCCTACGGATGAATTTTATCGCTTATTAATCAAAATCAAATCAAATCAAATTTATTTATATAGTTTACTCAGCTGATATCTCAAAGTAAAGTAAAACCCCAAACAGCATTACAAACGTATTTAAAGTAGCATTACAAACGAAGTGTTTTGTGAAAGTTTATCGTCTACTTTTTGAATTTTAAAAAAATGACGTTACGTTGTGAAATCGCTGTTTTTTTCGTTTATCACACAGTCTACATATAACGATATCTTGGCTTTATATGGCCCGATTTAATCGAAATAAAGACCCAATAGTGTTTATGGGACATCTAGGAGTGCCAACAAAGAAGATGGTGAAAGGTAATGACTGTTTTCTATTTTATTGTGCGGTTTGTGTAACGCCGAAATGCTAATTATTTTGTTTACGTCCCCTGCTGTGCTTTTCTGTTGTAGTGTATTGGTGCATGCTATCAGATAATAGCTTCTCATGCTGTCGCCGAAAAGCATTTTAAAAATCTGACTTGTTGCCTGGATTCACAACGAGTGTAGCTTTAATTTGATACCCTGCATGTGTATTTTAATGAACTTTTGAGTTTTAACTAATACTATTAGCATTTAGCGTAGCACATTTGCATTTCCAGAGCTCTAGTTGGGACGCAAGCGTCCCAGGTAGAGGTAAGAGGTTAACGGGGGCCTGTTCGGCCTGCCTTTTTCTGTAGTCCACGATTAGCTCCTTTTTCTTGCTCACATTGAGGGACCACACATCCAGATCTCTGACCTCCTCCCTATAGGCCGTCTCATCTTTGTCGGTGATCAGGCTGATCACTGTTGTGTCATCAGCAAACTTGATGATAGTGTTGGAGTCGTGTTTGGCCACGCAGTCGTGGGTGAACAAGAAGTACAGGAGAGGACTAAACACGCACCCCTGAGGGGCCCCGTGTAAAGGATCAGCATGGCAGATGTGTTGTTGCCTACTCTTACCACCTGGGGCAGCCAGTCAGGAAGTCCAGGATCCAGTTGCAGAGGGAGATGTTTAGTCCCAGTGTCCTTAGCTTGGTGTTGAGATTTGTGGGCACTATGGTGTTGAACGCTGAGCTGTAGTCAATGAACAGCATTCTCACATAGGTGTTCCTTTTGTCCAGGTGAGAAAGGGCAGTGTGGAGTGCGATTGCGATTGCGTCATCTGTGGATCTGTTGGGGCAGTATGCGAATTGGAGTTGGTCTAGGGTGTCTGGGAGGATGCTGTTGATGTGAGCCATGAACAGCTGGTGCTCTCGTGCATGCTTCAGTGTTGCTTGCCTCGAAGCGAGCATAAAAGGCATTTAGCTCGTCTAGTAGGCGCGCATCTGTGATGCAGCTCGCGTCTGGGTTTCCCTTTGTAGGCCGTAATAAGTCCTGCCACATCCGATGAGCATCAGAGCCGGTGTAGTAGGATTCAATCTTAATCCTGTATTGATGCTTTGCTTGTTTGATGGTTCGTCTGTGGGCATAGCGGGATTTCTTATAAGCATCCGGAGTAGTGTCTCGTTCCTGCTTTAGCCTTTAGCTCGATGCGGATGTTGCCTGTCCACCAGTGGTCAACTCAATGGATTGGACATGATTTTTAAAGGCACCTCTCTGGAGGTGAACAAGAATATGATAGTCACTCTGACAGAGCTCCAAAGTTCCAGAAGGACAACATCTCTGCAGCACTCCACAGCCCTTAGAGCCTGTACTTGAAGCCGATCGAACATCTCTGGAAAGACCTGAAAATAACTGTGCAGCAACGCTCCCCATTCAGCCTGGCAAAGTTTGAGAGGATCTGCAGAGAAGAATGTGAGAAACTCCCAAATACAAGTGTACCAAGCTTGTAGTTGTAGCGTGACCCAAGAAGACTCGAGGCTGTACTCGCTGCCAAAGGTGCTTTAACAAAGTACTGAGTAAAGTATCTGAATACTATGTAAATATGATATTTAATGTTTAATAAATTAGCAGAAATGTCTAAAAACCTAGTTTTGCTTTGTCATTATGGGGTATTGTGTTCAGATAAAATTGATCAAATCTAGAATAAGGCTGTAACCTAACAAAATGTGGAACAAGTCAAGAGGTCTAAATACTTTCCAAAGGCTCTGTGTGTTTGTATATATATATATATATATATATATATATATATATATATATATATATATATACAGTACCAGTCAATTGTTTGGACACACCTACTCATGCTCCATGCTTCATGTTGGGAACCACACATGCAGAGATCATCTGTTCACCTACTCTGCGTCTCATGAAGACATGGCGGTTGGAATCAAAAATTTGGACTCATCATACCAAAGGACAGATTTCCACCTGTCTATTGTCCATTGCTCGTGTTTCTTGCCCCAAGCAAGTCTCTTCTTCATATTGGTGTCCTTTTAGCAGTGTTTTGTTGGCAGCAAGAATGCCTGATTCACGCTGTTTCCTCTGAACAGTTGATGTTGAGATGTGTCTGATATTTGAACTCTGTGAAGCATATATTTGGGCTGCAATCTGAGGTGCAGTTAACTCTAATGAACGTATCCTCTGCAGCAAAGGTAGCTCTGGGTATTCATTTCATGTGGCGGTCCTCATGAGAGCCAGTTTCATCATAGCGCATGATAGTTTTTGCGGCTGCACTTGAAGAAACTTTCAAAGTTCTTGACATTTTACATTGACTAACCTTCATGTCTTAAAGTAATGATGGACCATAATTTTTCGTTGCTTATTTGAGCTCTTCTTGCCATAATATGGAATTGGGCTATCTTCTATCTTCTGTATACCCTCCCTACCTTGCCTTGTCACAATACAACTGATTGACTCAAAAGCATTAAGGAGGAAAGAAATTCCACAAATGAATTTTCAACAAGGCACAGCTGTGAATTGAAATGCATTCCAGGTGACTACCTCATGAAGCTGGTTGAGAGATTGCCAAGAATGTGCAAAGCTGTCAACAAGGCAAAGGGTGGCTACTTTGAAGAATATAAAATATAAAATATATTTAGTTTTGATTAACACATTTTTGGTTACTGCAGGATTCCATACATGTTATTTCATAGTTTTGATGTCTTCACTATTATTCTACAATGTAGAAAAGTTTAAATAAAGATAAACCTTTGAATGAGTAGGTGTGTCCAAACTTTTGACTGGTACTGTACATACATATAGACATGCAGACACACAAATATAAACGCAACAGTATTGGTTTCATGAGTTGAAATAAAAGATTCGAGACATTTTCCATACTCACAAAAAGCTTTTTCTCACAAATTTTGTGCACAAATTTGTCCCCTTTTAGTGAGAATTTCTTATTTTCCAAGATAATCAATCCACATGACAGGTTTTGCTTGTCAAGAAACTGATTAAACAGCATGATCATTACACAGGTACACCTTGTACTGAGGACAATAAAAGGCCACTCTAAAATGTGCAGTTTTGTCACACAACACAATGCCACAGATGTCTCAAGTTTTGAGAGAGCATGCAATTGACATGTGGACTGCAGGAATTTCCACCACAGCTATTGGCAGAGTATGTAATGTTAATTTCGCTACCATAAGCCGCCTCCAACGTCATTTTAGAGAATTTGGCAGTAGGTCCAACTGGCCTCATAACCTCAGTCCACGTGTATGGGGGTTTGCTGATGTCAACACTGTGGACAGAGTGTCACGCCCTGGTCTTAGTATTTTGTGTTTTCTTTATTAATTTGGTCAGGCCAGGGTGTGACATGGGTTTATTATGTGGTGTGTTTAGTCTTGTTTTTTTGTAGGTATTGGGATTGTGGTATAGTGGGGTTTTCTAGAAAAGTCTATGGTTGCCTGAAGTGGTTCTCAATCAGAGGCAGGTGTTTATCGTTGTCTCTGATTGGGAACCATATTTAGGCTGCCATAATCTTTGAGTGTTTGGTGGGTGATTGTTCCTGTCTCTGTGTTAGTTTGCACCAGATAGGCTGTTTCGGTTTTCACGTTACGTTTGTTGTTTTGTATTGATCGTGGTTCATCTTCATTAAAGATGTATCTAAATAAGCACGCCGCATTTTGGTCCACCTCTCCTTCACCGCAAGAAAACCGTAGCACAGAGAGAACCATTGTTGCATTTTTGGGGTTTTTGGTTGGGTTTTTGGTTTGAGCAGGCATAAGCAATGGATAACGAACACAACTGCATTTTATCGATTGCAATTTGAATGCACAAAAAAATTGTGACAAGATCCTGTTGCCCATTGTGAGGTCCATTTTTTTAAGGTATCTGTGACCAACCTGTGCAAATCTGTATTCCCAGTCATTTTAAATTCACAGATTAGTACCTAATGAATTTATTTCAATTGACTGGTTTTTTCATATGAACTGTAACTCAGTTAAATCTTTGAAATTGTTGCATTTTGCATTTGAACTTTTTGTTCAGTATATACAGTGCATTCAGAAATATTCAAAAATACACCTTGCATTAAATAATTAGTGTCCCTCATCAATCTATTCTAGCAAAAACAGGTTTTTAGAAGTTTTTGCAAAGGTATTACAAATAAAAAACAGAAATACCTTATTTTACATAAGTATTGAGACCCTTTGTTGTGAGCCTTGAAATTGAGCTCAGGTGCATCCTGTTTCCATTGATCAACCTTGATGTTTCTACAACTTGATTGGAGTCCACCTGTGGTAAATTCATACCCAAGAAGACTCGAGGCTGCAGAGACATAATAATGGTATCTACAAGTTTACCTGACTCTGGGTAAGTAGAATAAGGGCTTGACTGCCGGGAATCTCGCAGTAACCCAATAAGTATAGTGTTACTTGAATCTAAACTACTCTTGCTGTAGGCCTGCGTAACAACAATGTAATAAATCCAACAACATCTCCTAGAAATAAACAGTAGGCCAATGTGTAAACTTCTTATTGCACTCAGAATATTATTTGGTTCCTTCATTACCTGTGTAAAATACTGCCTGCAATTATGCCTAAAACATCAAGCAGCAATTAACACATTTTTTTTTCTTGTTGCCAATACAATTTTCCCAAAGGTACAGACAGATTTCAACATGCCTTCTTAAAGTATACCTGAAGTGCTTGTTTCCATGGTGATGCACCTGCCTGCAACCTATATGCTCTTAGCCTTCAACAAGCACACAGGGGTCAGTCAGCAATTTACACTGTCACCTCTAATCATGACCATTCATGCTTCAGGCAACTATGTGCAAACCTGTCACCAAATACCTCACACTCTGATGATAACTATAGTTTGGAATTCTGGATGTTAAATTACAATTTGACAGACTGCATGGCTGAAAAGATTTGATTGGAATCTTGGATTCTAAGAAGTGTTTATGAGTTCTTAGAATGCCTCCCTCCTCAGCTTCCTACTCTTATTAAGGTATCTCAAGCCAAGCATGTGTTATTAAACTGTGTCCTTGTTTCACCCACTGAAGTCTGTCAAATTAATCTCAGAAACAATCTTCATTTTTATGTATAACTTAAGTCTGAGAAAGTGGTATGTAACTTTATCACAAAGACTGGCTTGACAACAATAATGAACTATGACACATTATATTGAACATAAAACTCTTTATGTATTGATCAATGGAGATCATTGCATGGGTCACCAAGCCAACACTTTGGTAGTATACAGGTTTCCATCCAACCTTTAAAAAAGAATGACCCCCCTTTTCTCCCCAATTTCGATCTTGTCTCATCACTGCAACTCTCCAACAGGCTCGGGAGGTGAAGGTCGAGTCATGCGTCCCCCCCGAAACAGGACAGACAAACCACACTTCTGAACACCAACCTCTTAACCAGGAAGCACCAATGTGTCTGAGGAAACACTGTTCAACTGACGACCAAGTCAGCCTGCAAGCATCCGGCCCGCCACAAGGAGTCACTAGAGCGCAATGAGCCAAATAAACTTCCCTTGGCCAAACACGGGCGACGCTGGGCCAATTGTTCGCCACCCTATGGGACTCCCAATCAGAGCCGGTTGTGATACAGCCTGGGATCAAACCCAGCTCAGTAGGGATCCCTCTAGCACTGCGATGCAGTGCCTTAGACCCCCGCACTAATCGGGAGGCTCTCCCTCCAACTTTTTTTATGGGAATACAGTACATGGGATAAAAAATGTAATGACAGGCCTGATTCTTCGGTAAACTTTCCAAATGTCAAAACAAAACAAAATCCGCAAGACAAGGTTGGATCTTTTGGTGTTGGTACAATGAATTATGCGAGAAATGTCAGTGGAAATGTTTTTATGTGCAAATATTGATATAATAACCATCATATTGAAGTGACCTTCAAACGATGTGTGGTCCTCCCACTACAACTCCCTGGGAAAGCATGCAGTTTATTAGGTTACAGATGAAAACCTATGATGAACTTCAAAGGTTGGTGAAAGTGCAAAGTGATATGCTTGATGATCCTTTCCAATAAATATCGAGGGTCTTATTTTGGTGACATGGTCATCAATACTTGGCTACAAATAAAACGTATCTTGCTCTTTTGTCCATATTAATCTAATAATGTAGGCTATATGTGCGCTCTAGTCAACAGCGTGCAGTTGTACAGTACAATCAGAAACTATCCAGACCCCTTCACTTTTTACACATTTTGTTACGTTACAGCCTTATTCTAAAATGAATTTACTAGTATTGTTTTCTCATCCATCTACACACAATACCCCATAAGGACAAAGCCAAAACAAGTTTTTAGTAATTTTTGTAAATGTAATACAAATAAATGACACATACATTGTTCACATAAGTATTCAGATCCTTTGCTATGAGACAAATTGAGCTCAGGTGCATCCTGTTTCCATTGATCATCCTTCAGATGTTTCTATAACTTGATTGGAGTCCACATGTGGTATATTCAAATGATTGGCCAGTCTTTGGAAAGGTGCACACCTGTCTATATAAGGTGACAGTGACAGATGACAGTGAATGTCAGAGCAAAAACCAAGCCATGAGGTCAAAGGAATTGTCCGTAGAATTCAGAGTCAGGATTGTGTGGAGGCACAGAACTGGGGAAGGGTACTAAAACATTTCTGAAGCATTGAAGGTCCTCAAGAACACAGTGGTTGGCATAGTTCTTAAATGGAAAGAGTTTGAACCCACCAAGACTCTTCCTAGAGCTGAACACCCGGCCAAACCGAGCAATTGGGGTAGAAGGGCCTTGGTCAGCGAGGTGACCAAGAACCGGATGGTCACTCTGACAGAGCTCCAGAGTTCCTCTGTGGAGAAGGGAGAACCTTCCAGAAGGACAACCATCTCTGCAGCACTTAACCAATCAGGGCTTTATGGTAGATTGACCAGACAGAAGCCATTCCTCAGTAAAAGGCACCTGACAGCCCACATGGAGTTTGCCAAAAGGCACCTAAAAGACTCTGAGAACATGAGAAACAAGATTATCTAGTCTGATGAAACCAAGATTGAACTCTTTAGCCTGAATGCCAACCGTAATGTCTGGAGGACACCTGGCACAATCCCTACAGTGAAGCATGGTGGTGGCAGCATCATAATGTGGGGATGTTTTTCAGTGGCAGGGACTGGGAGACTAGTCAGGATTGAGGAAAAAATGAGTGGAGCAAAGTACAGAGAGATCTTTCATGAAAACCTGCTCCAGAGCACTTAGGAACTCAGATTGGGAGAAGGTTTACCTTCCAACAGGACAACAACCCTAAGAACACAGCCAAGACAACACAGGAGTAGCTTCGGGACAAGTCTCTGAATATCATTGAGTGACTCAGCCAGATCCTGGACTTGAACCCAATTGAAGATCTCTGGAAAGACCTGAAAATAGCTGTGCAGCAACGCTCTCCATCCAACCTGACAGAGCTTGAGAGGATCTGCTGAGAGGAATGGGAGAAACTCCCCAAATACAGGTCTTCCAAGCTTGTAGTGTCATATCCAAGTAGACTTGGGGAAGTAATAGCTGCCAAAGGTGCTTTGAAGCCATTTGAATTTAAACTTCTTTTTTTTTAAATCAAAATGAATTTTTGGGGGGAAATGTCTTCTGGAACATGTGAATTGTCATGTGCCTTAATAACAAACTTGTACGCCATCTGTAAATATGGTTTAACCTTCCTGCTAGCCATGATTTCCTGAGATAATGGGTGGGCTTGACATGCTGAGAGATGAGTTCGGATTGGTCTGCCATGGAGAATGGCTTCTGTATATAACATGAGAAGGTCAGTATGTGTAGGTAATACTTTCTAACGCAGCTTTTTTGAAAGATATTACGCAGTAGAACTGCAAAGGTGTGGTTCTTCACTTTCTGGAGGACCGAGTTTTGAAATCAGTGGAATGCACAGTGGAATTATAGTATGACAGATAAACAGATGGAGAAAATTCTGCAGTTTGATTGCAAATATGCAGAGTCAAAAAGAGAACACACAGAACGCTGTTGTATAGAACACATGTCTCCGGATTACATCTTCAAACTAAGGCAACCATGGCATCCGTGACAGAGAGGGAGAAGCATCAATAGGATAGTCTAGCTATTTACATTTTCAGATATTACACGTTTTTAATTTGGTCAAAGTCGTTTTCTTTGCAAGTTAAAGCATACTGTAAGCCAGATAGCTAAATTTTGCTGGCTGGTTCGCTAGTTAACGTTACGTGTATGATCTGTATAGTTGTATTATTTGTATCTCAGAGCCATTTGCAGTGCTAGTTATAGCCTAATGTTAGCTAGCTAGCTAACATTGAACCTGGTTAGAGCTATCTGCAGATTCATGCAGGGTAGTGACATTATATGTTGGGATTATGGTTCATTGTTTAGCTAGCTAGCTACAAGTCTAAACAAAAGACTCCACTATGCAAGTAACCATTTCAATAGAATGTTCATGATCTCACTGCGACAACTGTCGATAGACTAAGCTGGTAAATTTGCTCTGGCTATCTACTCTGATTTTAGAGCACTCATCTGAATGTGCCAGAGTGCAGAATAACTGACAAATTTATGAATGCTCAACACCTATTGAATATGGCCGGTGTCAATAAACATTGGCAAAAAAAGCGTAATAAAATTTCCAACAGCACACTTGGAGTCACCAACACTCTGGATAACATAAAAACAGCCTAACCAGCTCTGCTATGGCGAGATAAATGATCAGAGTGAGCTGTTCCCTCATTTGTGTCTGTAAGTAGGTAGCAATCTAGCCAAAGTTACCCGGTTAGCCTGGATGTTTGACTGCTGCTGTTAGGTCAGAACGCTCACATCAACCCTACTCCTCAGCCACATTTTCCAGTGTGCTCTCTGAATGCTCTGAGAGTGAAACGCTCTGAATTTACCAACAGACAATCTGCTCGAGCTTAATTGTGAGCTTTGAGGGTACTATGGTGTTGAATGCTGAGCTATAGTCAATGAACAGCATTCTTACATAGGTATTCCTCTTGTCCAGATGGGATAGGACAGTGTGCAGGTCGATTGTGATTGTATCGCCTGTGGATCTATTGGGGCGGTAAGCAAATTGAAGTGTGTGTAGGGTGACAGGTGATAGTGATCCTTGACTAATCTCTCAAAGCACTTCATGATGCCAGAAGTGATTGACACAGAGCCATAGTAATTTAGTTCAGTTACCTTTGCTTTCTTGGGTACAGGAACAATGGTGGCCATATTGAAGCATGTGGGGACAGCAGACTGGCATAGGGAGAGATTGAATATGTCTGTAAACACAACAGCAAGCTAGTCTGCGCATGCTCTGAGGATGCGGCTAGGATGCCGCCTTAGCCAGCTGTCTGGTTCAGGTTCTCGTCACTGGTACATCCTGTTTGAGTTTCATCTATCTGTTAAGCATGGTGGAGGCAATGTGCTGGTCTGTGGGTTCTTTGGCGGTGGTAAAGTGTGAGATTTGTACAGGGTAAAAAGGATCTAGAAGAAGGAAGGCTATCACTCAATTTTGCAACGCAAAGTGATTGGAGCCAAATTCCACCTACAACTGAACATTGACCCAACGCACAGCTCCAAACTATGCAAGAACTATTTAGGGAAGAAGCAGTAAGCTGGTATTCTGTCTATAATGGAGTGGCCAGCACAGTTACCGGATCTCAACCCTATTAAGCTGTTATGGGAGCATCTTGACCTTATGCTACGTAAAACGTGCCCATCAAGCCAATCAAACTTGTGGGAGGTGCTTCAGGAAGGCATGTGGTGAAATCTCTTCAGATTAGCTCAACATTTTGACAACTAAAATGCCAAGGGTCCACAAGGCTGTAATTGCTGCAAATGGAGGATTCTTTGACCAAAGCAAAGTTTGAAGGACACAATTATTATTTCAATTAAAAATCATTATTTTAACCTAATCTACATCTTGGCTATATTTCCTATTCATATTGCAACTCAGTTCATGTATGTTTTCATGAAAACAAGGACATTTCTAAGTGACCCCAAACTTTTGAATGTTAGTGTATATCTATGTGTGTGTCACTGCATACTTCATTAATGATGACGTCATTCTTTGCAGGCATGGAGTCTTCTCGTGTGAATAATCCTCGACTCTCATAAGACATTGCATGATAGATTGAATGTTTACAAACAGTATGAGTGCCTAAGAAGACATTGCTCTGTTGCAGGTGAAAATCTTGTGAAAAGTACAATGACAGTTTACACATAGTAGGAAAAACCAATCCTGACTTGTAGAAAAGTAGGCCAACCATTACTATATAAATCAACGGCATGTCATAAAAGTTAGTTAAATGGATTCCCTTGATGAGCGCAGTGAGTGAGTTTTGAACTGCTCAAAATGCAAGCGGGATCTTTTTTAGCATTACATGTTTTAGCAGCAGAACAAAAGGGAAAAAATAATTTATCCTCTTTAATAGCCGGGTCATATCTCCCGTCTTCTCCAATCATTAGTACAGTTACCCAGGGAGTTAACTAAGGCATGTAGTCAGCTCACTGGCTGAGTTTCTGGCTGTGTCCCAAATGGCACACTGCTGAGTTTCTGAGTCTGATGGTGAACCCACCCTCCTACCCCTCGGTTCCCACTGCATTTTAAGTAGGTTAATTTCTCCAGCTGATCTGGAATTCAATTGAAGGAGCTGACACAGATCGGGTGGTTTTCTCAGAGGATGGATTAGGTTCTACACCTTGTTGGATCAAATTAAACACCGTCACTTGGTCACCTAGACTATACCAGTCAAGAGATTTACCTTGAAGTTAACAAAAAAACAGTCTAACCCTCACTGCTAGATGTTAGGAAATACGTCTTGTTCACACAATTAACCATCACTATTTTTGCTTTAATCCTCAATTTTTGATTTATTTTGTACTTTTTCTACAGGGTGCGGGTCTCCATCTCTTCCCGTATTCGAAAACTTTACATTAAGTTACCCCTATTACTACGTAACTACACAGTAATAACTGTAGTAACAACTTAATAGTTATATAGATGTTACTATGTAAGTACATAGTAATAAGGTTGTAGTTCTATCAGTTATTACACAATTGGAACAAGGAATGTGTAATTACACATCCATATGCAGAAGCTTATTCCACATGTCTAATTACTGATTGTATTACACATTTTATTTTTCCACTATGTATCTGCTTTGTAATTACATGTTTGAAAGTCACCTGTGAATTACCATGTTAATAACTTAAACCAAAATCTGACCTTAGATGTAAGTACAAGGTGCCACTACCATCGAATCCACATGAAATACCATGGTTGATAAGTAGGCTAGGACCTGGTAACAACAATCGTAACAAGGCACACCCTGTCATTAACTACCAGTCATTTTACATGTGTTTATTTCTATGTTATGACATGGCTCAAAGGCTAATCGAATCAAGTGTAATGCAAGAACAATTTATTTACATAAGGTATACTTGTAATGATCATCTACCTACCCAGGAGCAAGCCACTTAATGTAAAGTGAAACCCAGTAGGGTATAACCTTTATAATCACTTTGTAACAATGTAGACAATATGCTAACCAGGATAAAATAGGAGATAGAAGAATGTTAGGTATAAATAACCCTTCCAGTGACACTGTACTTAAAATGTAACAATCTTTAACAACCAGCTCTGTAATTAAAATATTGTTGCAGGGGATATACATGTATTATATACAATGTACTTACCTAGGTGCATTGAAGTGATTTTTTTTTTGTAACTCAGGATAAATGAGGAGACAGGAAATCATTTTTCTGTTTGACCTTTCTTTAATGGATTTGGAAAGGATTCATTTTCAAACCATTCAAATTCAGTTCCCCATTTCAGACTCCAAGCAACTATTTTAGTTTGTGAAACGTACTAACCCAGAGTGGTGAAACTAGCTAGCATTTCCCCATTATTCACTAATATAGCTAGCCAGCAGATAGTTAAGCTTACTTACTTGTGGTTTTGCTGATGATTGTTTAATGTGGGATACACACTGTCTGCCACAGACAGAGCACACAAAGGCATGTCCTGTTGTAGCTGTCCATATAGCATCTGTCACGGCAGGCAATCCTCTGGTACTCGGATGGCATAGCTGAGCCATCTAAGTTGGTGGTGTGTGATGGACACCTCAATGATCCTGCAGTTGGTTATCTGCAGGATCTCTGAGTATGGAGTACGGTCCTGTCAAGTCACTTTGAAAATTCCTCCGAGGCATTTTATGTAGACTGTCCATGTTTCACATCCAAAAAGGAGAGTACAGTGCAATAGGACCACTTGAATTTTTCCACATTTTGTTATATTACAGGCTTATTTTATCAATATACACACAATAGCTTACAAATGTATTCAAAATAGAAAATAGATACCTTATTTACATAAGTATTCAGACCCTGTGCTATTGAGCTCAGATGCATCCTGTTTCCATTGATCATCTTTGAGATGTCTCTACAACTTGATTGGAGTCCACCTGTGGTAAATTCTATTGATTGGACATGATTTGGAAAGGCACACACCTGGGGGGAGAAGGGCCTTGGTCAGGGAGATGACCAACAGAGTACCTTTATGGAGATGGGAGAACTTTCCAGAAGGACAACCATCTCTGCAGCACTTCACCAATCAGGCCTTTATGGTAGAGTGGCCAGACGGAAGCCGCTCCTCAGTAAAAGGCATGACAGCCAGCTTGGAGTTTGCCAAGAGGCACCAAAAGGACTCTTAGACCATGAGAAACTAAATTCTCTGGTCTGATGAAACTAAGATAGGAATATTTGGCCTGAATGCCAAGCGTCATATCTAGAGGAAACCTTGCACCATCCCTACAGTGAAGCATGGTAGTGGCAGCATCCTTCTGTGGGTATGTTTTTCAGCGGCAGGGACTGGGAGACTAGTCAGGATTGAGGGAAAGATGAACAGAGCAATGTACAGAGAGATCCTTGATGAAAACCTGCCCCAGAGAACTCAGGACCTCAGACTGGGGCAAAGGTTCACCTTCCAACAGGACAACGACCCTAAGCACACAGCAGAGACAACGCAGGAGTGGCTTTGGGACAGGTCTCTGAATGTCCTTGAGTGGCCCAGCCAGAACCTGAACCCAATCTAACATCTCTGGAGAGAGCTGAAAATAGCTGTTCAGCGAATCCCATCCAACCTGACAGAGCTTGAGAGGATCTGCAGAGAAAAATGGGAGAAACTCTCCAAATACAGGTGTGCCAAGCTGGTAGCTTCATATCACATAGCTGACAAGGTCTTAACTTTAGCTCATTTGTATTTGTTATTACAGGAAAATAAACTCACAACAAGATCATTATTGACAATTTAATGGTGAGCTAATTACAGAAAATAGCTTACGTTTGTGATTGTGACTAAATAAAAGCAGATCATTTTAGAACTTAGACACTGTCTCGTAGACCTAACGTAATATCCTAATTTGACTTTGGTGCAGGTCCTGTTTTTCTTCACATTACTGTCTCTGGTAAACACACACTATATGAAATGAAGTCAAAGTTTATTAATCACATGCACAGGATACAAATCAAATCAAATGTATTGGTCACATACATATGTTTAGCACATGTTATTGCGGGTGGACCGAAATTCTTGTGCTTCTAGCTCCGACAGTGCAGTAATGTCTACATACCCAAAATACACGTAAATCTAAGTAAGGAATGGATTAAGAATATATATATATATAGAGAGAGAGAGAGCAGCATTAGAGTAAGATATAGTGGCATAGTATAGAGTAAAGTCTATACATCTAATGGGTGATGCAATATTTACACACAATTAAAGTGACTAAGATACTGTAGAATAGTATAGAGTACAGTTTATACATATGAGATGAATAATGCAAGATACGGAGACATTATTAAAGTGGCTAGTGTTTCATTTCCTTAAAGTGCCAGTGATTCCTAATCTATGTCTATAGGCAGCAGCCTCTGATGTGCTGGAGATGGCTGTTTAACAGTCAGTGGTGTAGTATGGAATACAATACAATATATACATATGAAATGGGTGATGCAATATGCAAACACAATTTAAATGTGACTAAAATACCATAGAATAGTGTGGAGTGCAGTTTATACAGTACATATGAGATGAGTAATGCTAGATACGGAAACATTATTAAAGTGGCTAGTGATCCATTTCTACAAGTGGCCAGTTATTCCTAATCTATGTCTATAGGCAGCTGCCTCTGATGTGCTAGTGATGGCTGTTTAGCAGTCTGGTGGCCTTGAGATAGAAGCTGTTTTTCAGTCTCTCGGTCAAAGCTTTGATGCACCTGTAATGACCTCGCCTTCTGGATGATAGCAGGGTGAACATGCAGTGGCTCGGGTGGTTAATGTCCTTGATGATCTTTTTGACCTTCCTATGGCATTGGGTGCTGTAGGTGTCCTGGAGGGTGGAAAGTTTGCCCCCGGTAATGCGTTGGGCAGACCGCACCACCCTCTGGAGAGCATTAGCTATCTAACAGTACGCTTTCACTTTCTGACCAAATTAGAAACGTATATAACATGAAAATGTAGCTAGCTAGACTATTTTACCTGTATACATGGATATATGCTTATCCCTCTCTGTCACGGATGCCATGGTTGTGCATGTAATCCAGAGACAAGAGACAGCCTTTTGTTTGTTCTCTTTTCAACTCCCTACGTATACAGTGGTTTGCGTAAGTATTGGCATTTTTTCTATTTCGTTGCCTTACAACCTGTAAATAAAATATATTTTGGGGGGGGGGTTTGGGGAGTCTCCTACACACCTTTTGGCGAACATCAAAAGAGTTTGCTAATTTTTTTCTTTAATCAATGGCTTTTTTTCTGGCTACTCTTCCGTAAAGCCCAGCTCTGTGGAGTGTAGGGCTTAAAGTGGTCCTATGGACAGATACTCCAAACGCCCTGTGGAGCCCTGCAGCTCCTTCAGGGTTATCTTTGGTCTCTTTGTTGCCTCTCTGATTAATGCCCTCTTTACCTGGTCCGTGAGTTTTGGTGGGTGGCCCTCTTTTGGCAGGTTTGTTGTGGTGCCATATACTTTCAATTTTTTTAGAATGGATTTAATGGTGCTTCGTGGGATGTTCAAAGTTTTGGATATGTTTTATAACCCAACCCTGATCTGTACTTCTCCAGATCTTTGTCCCTGACCTGTTTGGAGAGCTCATTGGTCTTCATGGTGCCGCTTGCTTGGTGGTGCTCCTTGCTTAGTGGTGTTGCAGACTTCGGGGCTTTCAGAAAGGGTGTATATATACTGAGATCGAATTGGAATTTGTGTAATGTACATGAATGCTTTATGAAGAAAAAAATGGTGTAGTATTCTCAATGCGTTATATCTCCTGGTTAGCCTATTGTCTGCAAAGGTTGTTGAATTGTAACTACAATGTAGATTTGCTTTAATCAAAATAGTATTTTTCATTAAATCACTGTAACTGGCAATTCTTTGTTATGTCTTTACATTTTTGGTTTAGCAGAAGTGTGAAGGCATGTGGGTAGATGCATAACAAAACTTCCAAATATGTTATTGTTCAAAATAATTAAGATGGCTATTTTGAATGCTTGAATAAACCTTGAAGATGTAACAAGAAAATTAGGAGTGAGAAGTCCTGTATTGTCTCATCATTTAAAAGATTCCTGTTCTCCAATACTCTTGAAGATCCATGCAGATTTGTCAATTCAAAGATCAATGTCCACAGTTTGTTCCATCTGATAATTGTTTTTATTTGTTAAACCACAGAACCACAAAAAAAAATATTATTTGTTTTTCTCGCAGTATGGCACTTTAGGCAATTAGTTTGTCTGAAGGATCTTAGGATCATAAAGACAAGAGACATACAAAGGATTGCACTGTGGACCACAAAATCAAGGGCCCCTGAAGCAGGCGAGAGCAGGAGAAAAGCTTTGGTAATCTCCCCATAATCCTTTCTGTTCACCCTGGAGATTGTCCTCCTTTAGAAGTTTCCAGCCAGACAAAGAGGTGTATATTGTGATGGTATCAACTCTAATAGACTGGTGGGGGTTGAAGTTAAGGCTAACCATCTCACTCACTCAAATAGCCCTGGGTTCAAGCAAGACAGCTCCTTTTCAATTATTTTCTAAATTAATGGGCTTGTTCCATTGAGACCTAGCCCAGACTATCAGGGATGGATGTAAGCTAAAGGAAATCGGTAGAGGAGGCGATTCAAGGATCATTCTTATGTCAAACTGTCAAGGCACCTTTCAGAGCAGTGCGTTTTTGTTATAGTACCTCATTTTGGAGGAAGTATATGCACTTTGTCTTTGTTGTGTTTGGTAGGATATTCCCCTGAACACATTTGGCCAATTTGGAGGGAATCACATCCAGAGTATGTATTTTAGTGAAATATTCAGAACTGTAGCATTTGTCTCTCGCAGTATAGTTACACATCTATTGAATGCATGTGTTCTAGAAATATTAATATTAATTAATATTAACAGTAAACAACTGTTTTTGATTCTTCCATAAGCCTATTTAAGCATCCCTTTAAGATTGTATATCTAAGGTTTAGTGCGAGCAGTAATGGATAGGGGTTCAAGCAGTAAAACTTGTGAAACCCTATTGTATTTGTTCCAGATCATTATTGTTATTTTAATGGTTCCTATTTCTGCAGTTTTGGTGGAAAAAAAATCAAATTCCTGTGAGATGAAAAGGCCAATGACTTTGCAATTTAGCAACATGGTAAAGGCCCAAGGGCCACACCCTCTCATGCAATACCATGCCAATTGGCCACATGGTAGAGCTATAACAAGCGAATGAAAAGGCATATTTTGAAAGATCACCTAGAGTCATGAAATGTAGTTCATAGGTCCCTCTCCTCACAAGGAACAGATTTCCCTGATGAAACTATTAACCATTTTGAATTTTGTGAAAACTACTTAAAATGCTACTCCTCTAGTACCGATTTGACTGATCAGCATGATATTTGACATGTGGCATTTATGGACCAATGTCTCGAAATGCAATATTTTCCAGACTTGTGACAAAATAACATGGCCACTATTGATCAATGAGCATTCACATGGGCATGGTCTCGTACATAAATGCATGCAAATCAGACAAGGACCTTTGTATTGTGAGAAAAATGGGTCCACATGTTGCAAACACTGTGAGCCTCAACATATGTAAGCACATTTTGATCGAACACACAGTGGCACTACTTTTTTAAAATCTTTATTTAACTAGGCAAGTCAGTTCAGAACAAATTCTTATTTTCAGTGATGGCCTAGGAACAGTGTGTTAACTGCCTTGTTCAGGGGCAGAACGACAGCTTTTTGCTTTGTCAGCTCGGGGATTCAATCTTGCAACCTTTTGGTTACTAGTCCAACACTAACCACTAGGCTACCTGCCGCTGTAACAGGCACATGTTTATATCTCTTGATATGTTTGACTTAGTGATGAAATTTGGCACACACACTCAGGGAGGTGAGGCTAGCTAACCTGTAGCGTATGGTTGAGTATGGTTGAGTTTGGCCGCATGGTGGCGCTGATGGAAAGGACAAAACGTTCATGCAAGCTCATTGGTTCATGTTGTTTTAAGTAGACTCTTGGAAAATGTTGCATTTAAAGACGTGCACACATACAGTAGATACTACAGTTGAAGTCGGAGGTTTACATACACTTAGGTTGGAGTCCTTAAAACTAGTTTTTCAACCAACCACTCCACAAATTTCTTGTTAACAAACTATGGTTTTGTCAAGTCGGTTAGGACATCTACTTTGTTCATGACACAAGTCATTTTTCCAACAATTGTTTACAGACAGATTATTTAATTTATAGTTCACTGTATCACAATTCCAAGTTTAAACCCCATGGGACTACGCAGCCGTCATACCGCTCAGGAAGGAGACGTGTTCTGTCTCTTAGAGATGAACGTACTTTGGTGCGAAAAGTGAAAATCAATCCCAGAACAACAGCCAACTTCTGACTTCAACTGTACTAAACTTGGTTCCGATCGGTTCAGCGGTTCAGGAGGAGACATTTAAAGTAGTCAATATCATAAAAATGTGTCCAAAATACATTAAAAGCATTTTGCATGATTTGGTTGATTTTGATTTCTAATATTTGCCAACTCTGCTATGGAGTTGGTAGAGCATGGCGCTTGCAATGGTGTTTGCATGACACTTGCAACTCTAAGGTTGTGGGTTTGATTCCCACGAGGGACCAGTAAGAAAAAAGAAAAGTTTGAAAAAGAATGTCTTTACTACTAAGTTGCTTTTGATAAAAGCGTCTGCTAAATGACTCAAATGTAAATGAGTACAGAAGTGTCACACCCTACGGCAATGTGTCCAAATGTTCCTATGGTGACATAGTGGACCACAGCTTGAACCCAGGCAATGCTGCTTGCGGCTTTAATTGTTGTTGTTGTTGTTGTAGAAGTGGTATGTCTAGTGAGTTTCGTCCATTTTCCATCTTCCTGACAGATTTCAGACGGTCATTGGGAGGAGGCTGACGATTCATTTTCAGACACAATAGCTGGATGGAAAAGTGCAGAATATCTAGAGCCAAGAGACATTTTATAGTTCATTGTGGGGCTGTGCTCACTATTCCTAAACAATATTCGGTGAATGATGGCTCGGGAGCGATGCACCTTCCTGAGTAAATCAAGAAAAAGCCACTGTAAAGGTCAGATCATCTGTCTTTGTATTGGTTTAATGGAAACCGTGGCCATTTGCCAAGATTTTCTGTTAATTAAGGACCCCCAGGTTAAGTAATAAACTGGTTGCAGTTAATATCTTGCCTATACAGAGCCACCAATGCATGTCAGTCAAATGTATTTATAAAGCCCTGCTTACATCAGCTGATGTCGCAAAGTACTCTACAGAAACCCAGCCTAAAACCCCAAACCGCAAGCAATGCAGGTGTAGAAGCACGGTGGCTAGGAAACACTCCATAGAAAGGCCAGAACCTAGGAAGAACCTCAGAGAGGAACAAGGATTATTCTGGCTGTGTCGGGTGGAGATTATAACAGAATATGGCCAAGGTGTTCAAATGTTCATAGATAACCAGCAGGGTCAAATAATAATAATCACAGTGGTTGTAGAGAGAGAGAGAAATCATGTCAAATGTAATCATACTGATTAAAACGTCGGTATGACAACAGCCAGCGAAAGTGCAGGACGTCAAATTCAAAACAACAGAAATCTCATAATTAAAATTCTTCAAACATACAAGTATTTTACAGCATATTAAAGATTAACTTGTTGTTAATCCCACCACAGTGTCCGATTTCAAAAAGGCTTTAAGACGAAAGCACACCAAACGATTATGTTAGGTCTGCACCTAGTGACAGAAGAACACAGCCATTTTTCCAGCCAAAGAGAGGAGTCACAAAATGCAGAAATAGAGATAAAATTAATCACTAACCTTTGATGATCTTCAGATGACACTCATAGGACTTCATGTGACACAATACACGTTTGTTGTGTTCAATAAAGTTCATATTTATTTCCAGAAATCTCAGTTTACATTGGCGCGTTACGTTCAGTAATGTTTTGCTTCCAAAACATCTGGTGATTTTGCAGAGAGCCTTATCAATTTACAGAAATACTAATCATAAATGTTGATGAAAATACAAGTGTTATGCATGGAACCTTAGATAAACTTCTCCTTAACGCTGTGTCAGATTTAAAAAAGCTTTACCGAAAAGCACACCATGCTATAATCTGAGTACAGGGCTCAGAGACCAAAACAAGCCATACAGATATCCGCCATGTTATGGAGTCAACAGAAGTCAGAAATAGCATTATAAATATTTACTTACCTTTGATGATCTTCATCAGAATGCACTCCAGGCATCCCAGTTCCTCAATAAATGTTTGATTTGTTCGATAAAGTCCACCATTTATGTCCAAATACCTCCTTTTTGTTTGCGCGTTTAGTACACAATCCAAACTCATGAGGCGCAGGCAAGTCCAGGCGAAAGTTCAGACGAAAAATTATATTACAGTTTGTTGAAACATGTCAAACGAAGTATATAATCAATCTTTAGGATGTTTTTATCATACATCTTCAATAATGTTTCAACCGGAGAATTCCTTTGCCTGTAGAAATGCAATGGAACGCAGGTCGCTCTCACGTGAGCGCGCGTGATCAGCTCATGCCACTCTGGCAGACCCCTGACTCAATCAGCTCTCATTCCCCCCTCCTTCACAGTAGAAGACTCAAACAAGGTTCTAAAGACTGTTTGCATCTAGTGGAAGCCGTAGGAAGTGCAATATGACCCCATAGACACTTTATATTCAATAGACAGTGACTTGAAAATCTACTAACCCACTTCCTGGTTGGATTTTTTCTCAGGTTTTGCCTGCCATATGAGTTCTGTTATACCTACAGACATCATTCAAACAGTTTTAGAAACTTCAGAGTGTTTTCTATCCAAGGAGGCAGTTTACTCTGGGCACCTTATTAATCCAAGCTACTCAATACTTCCCCCAGCCATAAGAAGTTTAAAGATGTTTACACTATTTTTGCTGAACACCGCACCACTTACCTTCACAGTTAAATGTAACTAAATGTAATCGAAAAGCAATGCTGCATACTCCAGGTTAAAATCAAACCTTTCTGGTAAAATGTTTTATAAATTGCTGCACTGGAGTCATTTTTGAGGACACAAGCTCAATTACACAGCAAAAAGATGATAGAAATATGCAAGTATTTGATGATGTATTTCCTATTCAACAAAACTGTGTGAGTAACGCTTGAAATGACATATGCTTTCTAAATGTAGTATAATAATACAATTTCACCTTCCTTATAACTGTAAAATACATATTTGTATGTTTAGTGTTAGAGAAGAATCGCTTGATCAAAACATCTGCCCCCTTTGCTGTGAACGTATCACAGAGCTTAAAAATCCATTAATTATTTTATATTCACAGCTACAGTATATATCGATCTCTGAATTTGCTACAGTGATGAAACCATTCTCTCCTGCTGTGCTACGATGTAAGGATTGCATGCATGTCCTTTGTCAGTAGCTGTGATGTAGGGTTCAGCCATGGATTGGTGGACAGTCGAAAGAGCGAATCAAATGGTAGGAAGGACATCCCGGCTTCAGTTGGTTTCAGATTTCATTGAAAATATACTACTGTGTCTGTGAGAATCAGGGCTACCACTCAATGCAAGCCATTTCGATCTATGGTCGATTTATAACTGAAAATGTCGGTTGGAACAGGTACCAGAACCACGCAGGTCCGCTAAACAGGGGACTTTACATCTAAGAAGATTTATTAAAACCCCCATACCATTTTATTACATCCCTTGTAAAAAAAATAACTCCCATATGTGGAATTGCAAGTTTACATGTGACAAACATTAAAATGTTGTCACGTGTTGAAGTTTCCATCCCCAAGATACCACTTTTATTTCACATGCTCAAATTTTTCACGTGTCGTTTCATGTCATCACATGTTGCTTTTACATGATACTTGTTATAACATTAACATAAGATCACATGTACAATTCATGTGGTTTTTCTGTAAGGGATAAGAACATGAGATACTTTTGAAGAGGAATGAACAGGAAAGGTTAAGGTTATTTCATGCACAAGTACTGGGCTAAGGTGAAATCAAACATTCATTCCTTTCCTATCTAGTTTGCTTACCCAGCTATGCATGCTGTACATTTTGAAAGGTTGCATTATTTCCAGATTCCAGATGATCTAGAACAGTTCACAAGATGGGCTACCAATGTATTGAATGTGTGTTATGCCACCAAGGGTAGCCTGTGCAATAAATACAGAAAAATGGCTCTTTGACTTAATACTTTGGCATACATAAAGCCTACCCATTGTGACTATAAATTCTTTCTGCATTCTGCCCCTGGTAGTCAAAGCTACTGGCCCGCCAGCACAGCATCCTCTTATCTATTGTGTGCTTAAAGCCGTCTATCTCTTTTCTTTGAAATGGAAGGCTACGGTAGTGTGGAGATCAGAGAGCACAGACAACTGGACTACTTGATCCGTTCCCTTGGGTGACAGATGAGGCTGCCTCCCAAATGGCAACCTATCCCCTATTTAGTGCATTACTTTTAACCGGGGCCCAAGTTTGTGTAACTGATGAATGCACAATTACAAGCACACACTATGACACACACCGACACATTATTATTCTTTCGTTGAATTGTTTCTTATTTTTGTGTGTGTGTAAATGTGTGTCTATTGTATTTTTATATATTATATATATATATATATATATATATATATATATATATATACACTGCTCAAAAAAATAAAGGGAACACTTAAACAACACAATGTAACTCCAAGTCAATCCCACTTCTGTGAAATCAAACTGTCCACTTAGGAAGCAACAATGATTGACAATACATTTCACATGCTGTTGTGCAAATGGAATAGACAACAGGTGGAAATTATAGGCAATTAGCAAAACACCCCCATTAAAGGAGTGGTTCTGCAGGTGATAACCACAGACCACTTCTCAGTTCCTATGCTTTCTGGCTGATGTTTTGGTCACTTTTGAATGCTGGCGGTGCTTTCACTCTAGTGGTAGCACGAGACAGAGTCTACAACCCACACAAGTGGCTCAGGTAGTGCAGCTCATCCAGGATGGAACATCAATGCGAGCTGTGGCAAGAAGGTTTGCTGTGTCTGTCAGCATAGTGTCCAGAGCATGGAGGTGCTACCAGGAGACTGGCCAGTACATCAGGAGACGTGGAGGAGGCCGTAGGAGGGCAACAACCCAGCAGCAGGACCGTTACCTCCGCATTTGTGCAAGGAGGATCAGGAGGAGCACTGCTGGAGCCCTGCAAAATGACCTCCAGCAGGCCACAAATGTGCATGTGTCTGCTCAAACGGTCAGAAACAAACTCCATGAGGGTGGTATGAGGGCCTGACGTCCACAGGTGGGGGTTGTGTTTACAGCCCAACACCGTGCAGGACATTTGGCATTTGCCAGAGAACACCAAGATTGGCAAATTCGCCACTGGCGCCCTGTGCTCTTCACAGATGAAAGCAGGTTCACACTGAGCACGTGACAGGCGTGACAGTCTGGAGACGCCGTGGAGAACGTTCTGCTGCCTGCAACATCCTCCAGCATGACCGGTTTGGCGGTGCGTCGGTCTTGGTGTGGGGTGGCATTTCTTTGGGGGGCCGCACAGCCCTCCATGTGCTCGCCAGAGGTAGCCTGACTGCCATTAGGTACCGAGATGAGATCCTCAGACCCCTTGTTAGACCATATGCTGGTGCGGTTGACCCTGGGTTCCTCCTAATGCAAGACAATGCTAGACCTCATGTGGCTGGAGTGTGTCAGCAGTTCCTGCTAGAGGAAGGTATTGATGCTATGGACTGGCCCGCCCGTTCCCCAGACCTGAATCCAATTGAGCACATCTGGGACATCATGTCTCGCTCCATCCACCAACTCCACGTTGCACCACAGACTTTCCAGGAGTTGGCGGATGCTTTAGTCCAGTTCTGGGAGGAGATCCCTCAGGAGACCATCCGCCACCTCATCAGGAGCATGCCCAGGCATGGTAGGAAGGTCATACAGGCACGTGGAGGCCACACACACTACTGAGCCTCATTTTGACTTGTTTTAACCTCTTGCCTCTACTTGGGACGCTTGCGTCCCAACTAGAGCTCTGGAAATGCAAATGCACTACGCTAAATGCTAATAGTATTAGTTAAAACTCAAAAGTTCATTAAAATACACATGCAGGGTATCAAATTAAAGCTACACTCGTTGTGAATCCAGGCAACAAGTCAGATTTTTAAAATGCTTTTCGGCGACAGCATGAGAAGCTATTATCTGATAGCATGCACCAATACACTACAACACAAAAGCACAGCAGGGGACGTAAACAAAATAATTAGCATTTCGGCGTTACACAAACCGCACAATAAAATAGAAAACAGTCATTACCTTTCACCATCTTCTTTGTTGGCACTCCTAGATGTCCCATAAACACTATTGGGTCTTTATTTCGATTAAATCGGGCCATATAAAGCCAAGATATCGTTATATGTAGACTGTGTGATAAACGAAAAAAACAGCGATTTCACAACGTCATTTTTTAAAATTCAAAAAGTAGACGATAAACTTTCACAAAACACTTCGAAATACGTTTGTAATGCTACTTTAGGTATTAGTAAACGTTAATAAGCGATAAAAATCATCCATAGGCGATGTAGAAATCATTAGCTGTCGTCTTGGAAAAAATTTCAGGAGAGAGCTCTTCCGGAATGATCTGGGTGGAGACCGGAGGTAAGCGGTGCCCCTGTTTCGGTTCAACCAAGAATCAAAGATGATTCAATTCACAAGACTCTAGACAACATGGGGATGCTGTGGGAGTTGAATGCTCGGTCTTATCTAATTCGGCTCACTGTTAACAATTGCTGGAAGTGGCGCAAGGATATTTATTTCCATTTTCTGTGATCAGGTTTTCCTGCGCTTTCCGATGTAACGCACGTTATGTAATAGCCACAGTCGTGATTTAACCAGTTTTAAAAACGTCCGAGGGTTTCCTATCCACACATTCTAACCATATGAACATACTATATTCCTGGCATGAGTAGCAGGGCGCTGAAATGTTGCGCGATTTTTAACAAAATGTTCAAAAAAGTAGAGGGTCGACTGAAGAGGTTAAGGACATTACATCAAAGTTGGATCAGCCTGTAGTGTGGTTTTCCACTTTCATTTTGAGTGTGACTCCAAATCCAGACCTCCATGGGTTGATACATTTGTGTGATTTTTGTGTGATTTTGTTGTCAGCACATTCAACTATGTAAAGAAAAAAGTATTTAATAAGAATATTTCATTCATTCAGATCTAGGATGTGTTATTTTAGTGTTCCCTTTCTTTTTTTGAGCAGTATATATATATATATATATATATATATATATACACACAGTTGAAGTCAGAAGTTTACATACGCCTTTGCCAAATACATTTAAACTCAGTTTTCACAATTTCTAACATTTAATCCTAGTAAAAATTCACTGTCTTAGGTCAGGTAGGATCACCACTTTATTTTAAGAATGTTGAATTTCAGAAAAAAAGTAGAGAGAATGATTTATTTCAGCTTTTATTTCTTTCATCACTTTCCCAGTGGGTCAGAAGTTTACATACACTCAATTAGTATTTGGTAGGATTGCCTTTAAATTGTTGAACTTGGGTCAAACATTTTGGGAAGCATTCCACAAGCTTCCCACAATAAGTTGGGCGAATTTTGTCCCATTCCTCCTGACAGATCTGGTGTAAGGTTTGTAGGCCTCCTTGTTCGCACACACTTTTTCAGTTATGCTAACACATTTTCTATAGGATTGAGGTCAGGGATTTGTATTGGCCACTCCAATACCTTGACTTTGTTGTCCTTAAGCCATTTTGCTACAACTTTGGAAGTGTGCTTGGGGTCACTGTCCATTTAGAAGACCCATTTGTGACCAAGCTTTAACTTCCTGACTGATGTCTTGAGCTGTTGCTTCAGCATAGCCTAGTGGTTAGTGCGTTGGACTAGTAATTGAAAGGTGCAAGATCTAATCCCCGAGCTGACAAGGTACAAATCTGTTGTTCTGCCTCTGAACAAGGCAGTTAACCCACCGTCATTGAAAATAAGAATGTGTTCTTAACTTACTTGCCTGGGAAAAGAAGTATCCACATAATTTCCCTCCTCATTAAGCCATCTATTTTGTGAAGTGAACCAGTCCTTCCTGCATCAAAGCACCCCCCACAACATGATGCTGCCACATCCGTGCTTCACAGTTGGGATGGTGTTCTTCAGCTTGCAAGCTTCCCCCTTTTTCCTCCAAACATAACGATGGTCATCATGGCCAAGGTCCTTTGCTGTTGTTCTGGTATTGATTTTCACTTTTTGCACCAAAGTATGTTCATCTCTAGGAGACAGAATGCGTCTCCTTCCTGAGCGGTATGACGGCTGCGTGGTCCCATGGTGTTTATACTTGCATACTATTGTTTGTACAGATGAAATTGGAAATTGCTCCCAAGGATGAACCAGACTTGTGGAGGTCTACAATTTTCTTTCTGAGGTCTTGGCTGATTTCTTTTGATTCTCCCATGATGTCAAGCAGAGGCACTGAGTTTGAAGGTAGGTCTTGAAATACATCCGAAGGTACACCTCCAATTGCCTCAAATGATGTCAATTAGCCTATCAGAAGCTTCTAAAGCCATGACATAATTTTCTGGAATATTCCAAGCTGTTTAAAGGCACAACTTAGTGTATGTAAACTTCTGGCCCACTGGAATTGTGATACAGTGAGTTATAAGTGAAAAAATATGTCTGTAAACAATTGTTGGAAAAATGACTTGTGTCATGAACAAAGTAGATGCCCCAATCGACTTGCCAAAACTATAGTTTGTTAACAAGAAATTTGTGGAGTGGTAAAAAAACTAGATTTAATGACTCCAACCTAAGTGTATATATGTGTAAGTGTATATCTATCTAAGTGTATATATATATATATATATATATATATATATATAGTGTATATACACTATTTTAAATTGGAAGTTACAAAATTGATTAAATTGTTATTTTCTCATCAATCTACCGACAATACCCCATAATAACAAAGGATTTTTTTTTATACTTTATTAATTTATTAAAAACAAAATACAGAAATATCACATTTACATAAGTATTCAGACCCTTTTCTCAGTACTTCGTTGAAGCAGCCTTTGGCAGCGATTACAGAATCGAGTTTTCGTGGGTATGACGCTAGCTGACAAGGTACAGATCTGTCGTTCTGCCCCTGAACAACCCACTGTTCCTAGGCCATCATTGAACATAAGAGTTTGTTCTTAACTGACTTGCCTGGTTAAATAAAGGTGAAATAAAAAGAAAAGCAAAAGAAAAAAAATAAATAATAATAATAATAAATAAAAGCAATAAATTGGCAATAGTGGCAAAATAATTACAATTTTGCATTACACTGGAGTGAATAGATGTGCAGATGATGATGTGCAAGTAGAGATACTGGGGTGCAAAAGAGCAAAAAAATGATGTGGTAGTTGGGTGGGCTATTTACAGATGGGCTGTGTACAGGTGCAGTAATTGGTAAGCTGCTCTGACAGCTGATGCATAAAGTTAGTGAAGCTTCAATGCTGCAGAGATGTTTTGGTACCCTTCCCAAGATCTGTGCCTCGACACAATCCTTTTTCAGAGCTCTACGGACGATTCCTTCGACCTCATGGCTTGGTTTTTGCTCTGACATGCAGTCAACTGTAGGACATTATGCAGTCAGGTGTATGACTTTCCAAATCATGTCCAATCAATTGAATTTACCACAGGTGGACTCCAATCAAGTTTTAGAAACATCTCAAGGACGATCAATGGAAACAGGATGGACCTGATCTCATTTTCGAGTCTCATAGCAAAGGGTCTGAATACTTACGTAAGTAAGGTATTTCCATTTTTTTTTTTTTTGCTGTCATTATGGGTATTGTGTGTAGATTGCTGAGAACATCAATTTTAGGCTGGAACTTAAGAAAATATGGAAAAAGTCTTAGGGTCTGAATACTTTCTGAAGACACTATATAGTACAAGGATGTGAATGGGTTAGGTAGTCTCATGTCTTTGACTGTCAGGGTTGGGAAGACTTTCTGAATACAGGTTGCGGGTTAATACAAATTCAAAATGATGGATATCCCCATTCTGTCTGGATTCCAATACAAATTACACATCACTTTGGAAGCCAGCATAATGTGACTTGCAGGCCTGATGAGGCCTGTAAACTATGAGTTTCAGCCCACTGTATTAGGGTAAAACTAGACCATCAAAAGAAGGCCTTATGAAATATATTGTAATTTTGTACACTCTTATCTAGAACAAATGCCAGTAGTGAGTTCATACTGGTCCCCCGTGGGAATCAAACCAACAACTCTGGTGATGGAAACACCATGCTCTACCAACTGAACCGCACAGGTCTTGTATTGTCTTAAATAATTACATATTCACCATAGGACCTCACTTGGTGAAGGCTCAAAGAATACAACAACCATGTCTCCATCACCAGGAAACACAGTCATGTGTAGTACTGCTAACTCTAAAATTAATTTGAATGGGTTAAACCCCTACAGCAAGGCTATTTTATTCAGATCCTGAAGGGCTGAAACATTTCTGGTTTGGGATTTTTGTGTGGTTATTCAAAGAACCATCCCATTTATGGATCTTCAGAGAGACTAAAATGGTTCCCCTATGGAATCGTTCTGAAGAAACGTATTTGTTTACAACTTGCACCTTTATTTTTAAGTGTCTAGTAACATTGGTACTCTCCTATTATTTATATTCTTCTCCCCCTGTCCAGGAGTCATCAGGACTGCCTTAGCCAACATGGACCGGGAGACTAATTAATTGTACACTGTATATGTTTGTAATGTATATGTTAATGGTTAACATTTTTGCCTGTAATGTCTTTTTCGTTATGTCTGGTAGACTTGCTGTCGGCATTTTTTATATATATTTTTTAAGTAGTGCACTAAACAGAGAATAGGGTGCCATTTGGGATACAAACAATATTTTACCTAGCCTCCCATATCCATTGGATGGTAAAAATGTTGGCTGCATTGCTCCTTGACCCACTTCTAGTGATTATTCTGCCCGAGGCAATTGGATTGGATAATTTTCTGCCTATAACATCTTCTTGAAAAGAGAAGAAAGAATGGATTTCTGTAAGAAAATAAACATCAATAGGGCCTCTTTTGTCCAAACTTGGTTTGATGGTGCATGATAAAATCTAAATATAGTGGATTCTAAGAATACAATAGAATAAGAATACAGCGAATAAGGTTTATCTATAGATTAACAATATCTGGCAGGATTGTAATGGAAACACCTTTCTTTTGAAACATTGAAACAGTTAGAATATTAAGATGGCTTTGCTCTTAGAATCCGATCAGAGTACAAGAGGATACATGTTTTTTTATAGATCAACAATGTCCAGCAGGACTGGTAATGGAAAGCAACAGCCTATTTTTCATTAACATTTCATTATTTCTATACAAACAGATAGATAGTGATCATGGATAAGTCATGAATAAATTGTTACAATGTCTCTGTCCTACCAAAATCAAATAGGCACATTTTGCTCAGGAATAGTAAAACCATATTGCAAATACTTACATTAGATATGCACATAATATTGCAACTCTGTCTGTTGTGTGGGTGCCTTTCGGCTTCCCATTTCTTCTCCACATTAATGTATTTTGATTTATGGCAACGGTGGGCGTGAAACTGAGAAGATTGTAACTAGTTATGCGCTCTTTCCAGACGTAAAACCTTTGTTTTGTTTGTTTGTTACTTTGAGGATTTTTACACATGCAGAGACTACCTTACCAAGTAAACAAGTATTATTTTTACCCTCAAGGAAGAAGTACATAGAAAAGGGGTTGAGTAAGAAAAAGGAAAACAAGACAAACTGCACTTTTACTCCAAGAATTTACAGATCGTCTCCTAGAACGTTCCTGATATTGTTAAAAGTAAACAACCCAATTCCTGCAAACATAGTCACTGAATTCCATATTATTCAAGGGGCCTTGTAGTGATGAAATCACACATGACTGCTTATCTTTTCTATAACCTTGTCATTGATAGCTGTGATTTCAAATAACCTAGGACACACTCCTCTTCAGTAGCAACCACTTTGTTTCTTGATCAATGATTTTATATCACAGGCGAGACCCTGCTGTGTTCTGTAGATTGCTGTTACAGAGTTCACACACAGGTTCACAAGTTCACCAGTTGCTCTAGGGTTTTGCCTCCGGGAGAGAAACAGAAAACCAAGAGCAAGAAAGAGATTGAGAATGAAAACTGAGGTAACAGGCAACACATAGTAAATCAAGGTCCTTGATCTGGTTTCAGTGTACAGCGGGGCGAGACAGTGGGCCACTTTAACCCCCCCACACACACACACACACATGCACATAAACACAGTATGTGATTTCATCTGTATATGCACAAACGACTATCCCCCCTTCGCGCTCATCTCGATCATCATGAAGTGCTTCAAGAGGCTGGTCATGCCCCACCCCACATCAAGGCCAGCATGCCATGTACACTGGAACCACTCCAATTTGCCAACCGCTCCAACAAATCAATGAAAGATTCCATTTCCATTGCTGTTCACACAGCTTTAACACATCTGGACAAGAGGAACACCTATGTGAGAATTCTGTTCATTGACTTCAGTTCAGCATTCAACACTATTATTCCCTCCAAGCTTGACTCCAAGCTCAGAGCCCTGGGTCTGAACATCACCCTCTGCAACTGGATCCTGGACTTCCTGACAGGCAGGCCACAGGCTGTGAGGATTGGCAAACGGAAAAGACCACACCTTCTCCACACTGACTCTTAACACAGGGGCCTCCCAGGGGTGTGTCCTCTGTCCTCTGCAGTAGGACTGTTCACACAAGTCTGTGTGGCTTTGCACGACACCAACTTCATCAAGTTTGCTGACGACACCACGGTTGTAGGCCTAACCAAAAACGACGAGTCAGATCATAGGGAGGAGGTAAGTGAACTGGCATTGTGGTATTGTGATGACAACCTCTCCCTCAATGTCAGCAAAACAAAGGAGTTGATTGTTGACTTCAGGAAGCAGAGGAGGGAACATGCCCCTATCCACATCAACGGGACTGCAGTAGAGAGTGTCATGATTTATAAGTTCCTCGGCATCCACATCACTGAGGACTTGTCATGGACCAACACCACCACCATTACTCTTGTCAAGAGGGCGCAAGCGCGTCTCTACTTCCTAAGATGGTTGAAAAAATTTGGCATACTGCCCCGGGTCCTCTACAAATACTACCGCTGCAGAATCGAGAGCATTTTGACCAGTTGCATCCCAGCCTGGTATGGGAGTTGCTCCATCCATGACTGCAAGGCCCTTCAGCGGGTAATGAAGACAGCCAAACACACCCCTGGGATCGTGCTCCCACCTCTCCAGGGAATTTACTCAATGGTGTCTGAGGAAGACACGAAGCATCATAAAGGACCCCACACACCCCAGCCATGAGCTGTTCTCTCCCTTACCATCGGGCAGACGGTATCGGAGCATGAGGTCTGATAAAAACTGTCTCTGAGCCTGGTGGTATCTTCAAGCCATCAGACTGCTGAAGACTTGAACGGGACTGGCCATTTGCTCTGATTCTCCGCACCTTAGCAAACATGCGCACACACACACACACACATGCTACACACATCACAACTGCTGCTACCAGACTATTATACTGCCCAATTCATACACTTTCCCCCCGTCCCCCTTCCCCAATTCACATGTAAATATTGGACTATAAATTGTGCCTTCCTGTATTATTCTTATGCTAAAATGTATAATTATATTCTGCTGTCGTTTACGTTATGTTCGTATTCTTGTCTTATTATTTCTTATTGTTATTGCATTTTGGAGAAGGAACCTGCAAGTAAGCATTTCGTTGGACGATGTACCGTATATCATACGTATCCCATACATATGACTAATAAAACTTGAAATACGCACACTCACGCAAACACACACACACACACACACACACTAATCTGTATGTCAGGTAGCCAAGCCGGCAGGTAGCCTATGTAGATTGAACCAGTAACTAAAAGGTTGCTGGTTAAAATCAATTTGCTGACTAGGTAGAACATCTGTTGATGTACCCTTGAGCAAGGCACTTATCCCAAAATGTTCCTGTAAATCACTCTGGATTAGAACGTTTGCTAATGGACTAAAATGGAAGTTTGTTGAACAGATTATGTACTCTTTTCAATGTGTGGAAAATTAAATATAGTACAACAGCTCCAACATTACATTGAGAACACATTTTTTATTTGTAGTGACAACTTACCTTCCTACTTTTATACTATATTTACTGTAGTATGCAATGCTTTGATGCAGTGTACCTATGTTTAACCCGAGTAACCCACTGCACCACTTGGGGTGCTCCAGATCTATGGCACCTCATCTCAGTCCTAGAGGCATCACTACGGACCCTTGTTTGATTCTAGGCTGTATCACAACCGGAAGTGATTGGGAGCCCCATAGGGCAGCGCAGAATTGGCCCAGTGTCGTCCGGGTTTGGCCGTCATTGTAAATAAGAATCTGTTCTTAACTGACATGCCTATTTAAATAAAGGTGAAATAATAAATAATAAAAAGATCATGGTGCTAATTCCTGCGTTATCATAGTGATAAACATGATTGAATGGGTTATTTCAGTAAGGTTGCATTCTCTGTCCTACAAAGGTTGCATAGTCATTTGAAATATAATGAATAGTGGAGAAGCTAACCTTGGCAATGAAATAATAATCAAGATCGTAAGGATATTGGAGCAGCCTATTATTATGAATGCATCTTAAACTGTCAAACTGTATGATTATTTTTAACAAGGCTCTTGTGAGAATCCAAATTCCATCCTAGACAGTAATGCCATATTAACTCAAAGACTTCCACACCATAACTTCCTCCCTTCAGAATCTATTTCCTAAAATTGTATTATCAGTTACTGTAAAGTAAAGAGCCTAGGGTCAGGCTCTTTTACCACCATGTATAAAGGGGTTGCCGTGAATTTAACAGTAGCTTGCAGGCAGCTCTTGGCAAATATGTATTATTTATTACAATAGACCTACTGTTATATAAATACATTATCAAAGCAAGTACCGTGTAATGACACGCAGTACAACACTGTACAATTGACTGTATTATACTCTAGAAAAGTAAATGCTACTATAATTGGAATGGATGGATGGATGAGATTCATTGAGGGGAGGGGTTTGTATTTCACAGTATTTTACTATAATTACAAGGGATTGGTGTAAGCAGGTTGGCTGCTAGGTAAAGTCTTTACATACATGACACCACATTAATTTATTATTTGTGTTTTATATCACTTACACTTCTAGAGGCCTTAAAGGTCCCGAACAGTCAATCTGATTCCCATATAAAATAGCGTTTTGAGTGACCAAAATATCACCTAGAATTTTTGGGGGGATAGAGATGCTTAACATTTTACAAAAATAAATGTTTCTCTCATGGCAAACTACAAGGAAGTTTGAAAAGACTGGTTGATTGGGCGGGGAGCATATATTCATGAGCTCACTTTGACTGATAGTTCTTTGTAACGCCTATGTCAAGCAACTTGGATGCAGTGAGCAGTGTTGCCATCAAATCATCTCAAGCAAATGCGGTGATACACAAAGCTCCTCAATCATTTAAAATAGCATCAAAGATGTACATTTTTTTTATACATCTCTCATTTGACGTCTTTTGTGATGCATTTCACAGCAGCACTGACGGATGTGTTGACATGACAACTGTGTCAGAGTTTTGAATGATCCTCCCCCCTTTTGTTCCATGCTGGCTCAAGCCCTAGCTAGCTAGTAACTAGCAGACACAGATGAAAGGGAAAACATATACAGTGGGGAGAACAAGTATTTGAAACACTGCCGATTTTGCAGGTTTTCCTACTTACAAAGCATGTAGAGGTCTGTAATTTTTATCATAGGTACACTTCAACTGAGAGAGACGGAATCTAAAACAAAAATCCAGAAAATCACATTGTATGATTTTTAAGTAATTATTTAGCATTTTATTGTATGACATAAGTATTTGATCACCTACCAACCAGTAAGAATTCTGGCTCTCACAGACCTGTTAGTTTTTATTTAAGAAGCCCTCCTGTTCTCCACTCATTAACTGTATTAACTGCACCTGTTTGAACTCGTTACCTGTATAAAAGACACCTGTCCACACACTCAATCAAACAGACTCCAACCTCTCCACAATGGCCAAGACCTGAGAGCTGTGTAAGGACATCATGGGTAAAATTGTAGACCTGCACAAGGCTGGGATGGGCTACAGGACAATAGGCAAGCAGCTTGGTGAGAAGGCACCAATTGTTGGCGCAATTATTAGAAAATTGAAGGTTTAAGATGACGGTCAATCACCCGCGGTCTGGGGCTCCATGCAAGATATCACCATGTGGGGCATCAATGATCATGAGGAAGGTGAGGGATCAGCCCAGAACTACACGGCAGGACCTGGTCAATGACCACAGTCTCAACGAAAACCATTAGTAACACACTACGCCGTCATGGATTAAAATCCTGAGGCGCACGCAAGGTCCCCCTGCTCAAACCAGCGCAAGTCCAGGCCCGTCTGAAGTTTGCCAATGACCATCTTGATGATCCAGAGGAGGAATGGGAGAAGGTTATGTGGTCTGAAGAGACAAAAATAGAGCTTTTTGGTCTAAACTCCACTAGCCGTGTTTGGAGGAAGAAGAAGGATGAGTACAACCCCAAGAACACCATCCCAACCGTGAAGCATGAAGGTGGAAACACCATGAAGATGGGTCGTGGCTGGGTCTTCCAGCATGACAACGACCCAAAACACACAGCCAGGCTAACTAAGGATTGGCTCTGTAAGAAGCATCTCAAGGTCCTGGAGTGGCCTAGCCAGTCTCCAGACTGAAAATCTTTGGAGGGAGTTGAAAGTCTGTATTGCCCAGCGACAGCCCCGAAACCTGAAGGATCTGGAGAAGGTCTATATGGAGGAGTGGGCCAAAATCCCTGCTACAGTGTGTGTAAACTACAGGAAACGTATGATCTCTGTAATTGCAAACAAAGGTTTCTGTACCAAATATTAAGTTCTGCTTTTCTGATGTATCAAATACTTATGTCATGCAATAAAATGCAAATTAATTACTTCAAAATCATACAATGTGATTTTCTGATTTTTTTTTGATTCCGTCTCTCACAGTTGAAGTGTACCTATGATAAAAATATAGACCTCTACATGCTTTGTAAGTAGGAAAACCTGCAAAATCGGCAGTGTATCAAATACTTGTTCTCCCCACTGTAAGTATCTTTGCCATGGATGAATAGTGTAAATGTGTAATTATATTTGCTGACACTCTACAGTCAAATTTTGGCACCAGTAGAGTGGGTATCTAGCTAAATATACCACGTCCCTCCGCAAACATGCCTTCTCCGATGTTGGTTACAATGCGGAACTTATTTATCAAAGGTTTCCAAAGGCAACTGCAGGGCAAACAGACCAAAAGGACATGGCAAAATGTCAACCTTTTAAGGTCAATTTTTTCATATTTTTCCTAAATTCACAAAAAGTCTACATTTCAAATACAATTTAGTTCAAATTCTAAATAATTAACAATTCAAACAATAAGCAATCTATCCAATTTAAGTTAATCAAATCAAACAGCAACAACAACAGCAAAAATTGAATAAAAAAATAACAAATAATAACTAGTAACAATCATCAGTCCATCACTTACATAGTAAGTCAGTTGCTGGATGGAGGTGGCAATTGTGGTTGGTCGGTGCTGGTCTTGGGGTTGGGACCGGAAGAACCTGGGTTGGTGTTGGTACCAGGACTGGAAATCGTGCGGCTACCGGAAATCGTGCGGTGTTGTGCGGGGTCTGGTGCTGGGACTGGGAGAAGCAGGAACTGGGGCTGGGGCTAGTGATGGGTTGGGATCTGTGGAGGGGTGGAAGGACAACCTGAGGAACAGGTTGACACACAAGGGAGCCTTAGACCCAGAGGTCAAGTGTGGCACTCTATAGTTTGTTCGCTCCAGGTGAATGTTTGTTGTTTGGTCCCTTCTCCGTGCCTCTTCCTGTGTATTGACTGGGTCTGTTGCTGGAAATGGTACTGGTGTTGCATCTGCAGAGTGGAGGAAGGACAGTCAAAGGAGAGAACAGACACACCTGGAAGCACAAATCCCGGAAGTCAGTGATGATACTCCCCTGTGGCTTGCTCACTCCGGGTGTAGGTCTAGAGCTTTTGTCCTTCCTCCGTGCCTCTTCAGGTCTGGTGATTAATGGTTCCTGGTTCTGGTCTGATTCTGTGAGAGTTAGAGAGTAGAGGGAGGAAGGGTGAAAGGGATAAAGAGAGAGCAGGGGGTTGGGGTTGGTGGAGGGCCTGTCCATCTGCCTGGGTTGGTGTTGGAGGAGGAGCGATGCAGTGGCAAAGCTGGATTCCGGATGCTTGAAGACAGAGGGAGCAAACAGGGCCCAGACCCACCTGGCCACGGAGCACTCACAAACAGTTGGTGGGTGTGTTCAGTACGATTACTTCCATGGGGGCAGTTCTATGTACGTACCTTGTACTGTCTATAGGTGGATTCCCTAGTGGGGAGGCAACCATGAGCAGCCGTCTGAGGAAAGTCCTTCTATTTGGAGTGTGTTGTCAGGGTCATGATGGGTTATTGGGGGGTCCAGGTCTGATAATTTAATTGGAGATTTGGATGAGGGCCTCAGCGGGTTGAGGGGGGTGGTCTATGGACTTGGGAGTCAGGTCAGGCCATAGTCAAGCCACTGTTACCTTTCCTTCGTCCCCAGTCCTTCAGGTATTGGAGTGGTCTGTGAACTAGGGGAACAGCACCAGCCGCGTTAAAGACACTGTTACTAGCACTGTCCCCAAGTCTGTCGATAGAAAATACAAGACGGTAGATAGAAGGACACAACCCTAGAAAATGCTCCCCACGCCTGGTGTGGTTAATGAAGAGAAACCAGAGTCTAATATATTGTTTACGGTTTGAGACTTGCTGCCACTATAGAGACTTGCTGTGCCTATCTGTCCCCTATACATATTAAGTTTTTGGGGAACTATAACCACATTGGAGTTAAATTGGTACAGCAGTCTCACTCACAATGTAAAAAATAGCTGTCAGGATCATCGGAGTGAGGAGACCAAAGCGCAGCGTGATTAGAATACATACTTTTTAATGAATGACGAAGAACACTTAACAAACTATATAAAACAACAAACCTAAAATGAAGCTATATTATACTAGTGCAGCCACAGGCAACTAGACATAGACAATAACCCACAAAATACCCAAAGAAGATGGATGCCTAAATATGGTTCCCAATCAGAGACAACGATAAACAGCTGCCTCTAATTGAGAACCAATCTAGGCAACCATACACATACATAAACACCTAGATGATAAACAACAGTAGAAGTCTCATTCAAATGTATATAGATGGTTGACATCTAGTGGAACCCCTAGGAAGTGCAACATCATTATTATCTCAAGGGGATTTCATTGGGACCTGTGGTGAATAAATACCAAGCTCAGATTTCTCACTTCCTGTTTTGATTTCTCCTCAGGATTTTGTCTGCCATATGAGTTCTGTTATACTCCCAGACATCATTCAAACAGTTTTAGAAACTTTAGAGTGTTTTCCATTCAATAGTAATAATAATATGCATATATTAGCAACTGAGACTGAGGAGCAGGCAGGCAACAACATATTAATCCAAGCTACTCAATACTGCCCCCCATTAATAAGAAGTTGTAATGAGCCACTAGTGCTCAAAAGGTTTTTGCGCTCCATAAATACAGTACGGTAGTGTATTCTGTGGGGTCAAATCACAGTATCGTTAGAAATACAGCAATTATTTCCCCGGACAAAACGTTTTCCCACAATGCACCAAAATGTACAGTATGCTGCAGTGAAACGTTTCAGAGTACTATACTGTTAATAATTCAAAAACTTACTGTATAATTTACAGTTTTCCATTACAGTACAAATATGTTGCTTCCATCGTCACTTCTCCCCACTTAACAATAGAAATAACATATGCATGTCAAAAATCCAATAAAGGGTCTCCAAACAGTAAGATATTAACATAGGTATTCTTCTATTCAACTCCCCCTGTCCAGGAATCATCAGGACTGCATAGTCATACAATACATTAGTTACATTGGTATACGTTGGTAAGAAAATGTTCTCCTCCTGTCCAGGATGGCCTTATTACTGTACTTTATGGCCTAGCTGTATACTACAGCAGGAACATTGGAATTCATACAGTACACTGCAAAAATAACTTTCTTAAATGTTTGTATCACGACGCAGGATATGATCGAGATGGAGGCACATGGTTCGGTTCTCAGAATATTTATTATAACAAAGGGGCCGGCAAAAGGGCAGGTCGAGGGCAGGCAGAGGTCCGAAAGCCAAGGCAGAGTCAAAAAGGGACAGAATGGCAGGCAGGCTCAGGGCAGGCAGAAAGTTCGGAACCGGGAAGACGAGAAAACAAGAACTAGTAATGTGCAGTAATGTTTTGATTCCAAAGCATCCGGTGATTTTGTAGAAATACTCACAATAAACATTGATAGAAGATGCAAGTGTTATTCACAGAATTAAAGATAAATGTATCCTCTGTGCAACCGCTTTGTCAGATTTTTTAAAAAACTTTACGGAATAATAATAATCTGAGAACGGCGCTCAGAACCCAAAGAAATAGCTGCCATTGTGGCGTCAACAGAAGCTACAAAACAACACTATAAATATTCACTAACTTTTTAACATCTTCATCAGAAGGCAGTTCCAGGAATCCCAGTTCGACAATAAATGACTGATTTGTTCCATAAAGTTCCAAAAAGCCCATAATTTAGCCACTTGATGTTAGCTTGTTCAGCCCAGCATTCAGTCCTCAAAAAGCACAAGCAATTCCTCCAGACAAAAACTCAAAAAGTTCTGTTACAGGTCGTAGAAACAAGTCAAATGACGTATGCAATCAATATTTAGGTTGTTTTAAACATTAATCAGCAATAAGGTTGCAACCTTTCATCCAAAAGTGAAAATGCTGCCCCCTAGCCTCAACAGGTTTTAACCTCTCATGGATAGGGGACAGTATTTTGACGTCTGGATGAAAAGCGTTTCCAAAGTAAACTGCCTGTTACTCAGGCACAGAAGCTAGGATATGCATATAATTGGTAGATTTGGATGGAAAACACTCTAAAGTTACTAAAAATGTCTGTGAGTATAACAGAACTGATATGGCAGGTGAAACCCCGAGAATAATATATTTCAGCCTACCTCCATTTTCAATGGCTATCACTTTAATTAATTAAGGCCAAGTCGTTCCCAGATTGCAGTTCCTGGGGCTTCCACTAGATGTCAACAGTCTTTAGAAAGAGTTTCAGGCTGGTTTTCAGAAAAATTAGCCAAAAATTGTAGTTTTTCTAGGTGGCTCCCATTTTGGCTGTAGTGTTTTCAAGCGCATGGAAGAGAGCACGTTCTTTGGTATTTTTCGCCGGTAAAGACAATAACGATTCTCCATCTTAAATGTTATCGTTTATTTACGTATAAGGGTACTTAAGGTTTGATTATAAACGTTTTTTGACTTGTTTGGAAAAGTTTATTAGTAACGTTTGGGATTCATTTTGTATGCATTTAGATGGAGGGAAAATGGATGGATTATTGACTGAAGCGCTCCAGCTAAACTGAGTTTTTTTTATAAAGAAGGACATTATCGATAAAAAGGACCATTTGTGATGTAACTGGGACCTTTTGGAGTGCCAGCAGAAGAAGATCATCAAAGGTAAGGCGTTTTTTATATCGCTATTTCTGACTTTTGTGTCGCACCTGCCTGGTTGAAATATGTTTTTCATGTGTTTGTGTGGGCGCTGTCCTCAGATAATCGCATGGTCTGCTTTCACCATAAAGCCTTTTTGAAATCTGACACAGTGGCTGGATTAACAAGAAGTTACTCTTTATTTTGATGTATTACACTTTAGATTTTATGAAAGTTAAATATTTATAATAGTGTAGTTTGAATTTCGCACTCTGCAATTTCACCGGATGTTGGTCAGGTGGGATGCTACGTGGCCAACATCCGGTGAAATTGCAGAGTGCGAAAATCAAACTACACTATTATAAATATTTAACTTGAAAAGGGGAATGAAAAGTGTGGCTTTGGAAAACCTATCCACAACCGTAAGGATGGTGGTGTTTCCATTTGATGGGAGGAGACCAGTGACAAAATCCAGGGACCTGGGGTGGTGAGGAACAGGGAGTGGTTGAAGGAGGCCAGCAGGAGCTTGCCGCTGAGTATTGTTCTGCCCGTACACAGTGCAGGCGGCGACAAATGCGGAGACATCAGGAACCATGGTTGTACACCAAAAACGTTGTTGAATGAAAGTCAAGGTCTGATGGGAGCCGGGATGACAGGTAAGTTTAGCGGAATAAGCCTATTCCAGGACCGGGAACCTGGCCGAATCAGAGACAAACATCTGGTTAGCTGCCCCCCTGGGTCCGGCTGGGAACACTGCGCCTTGCGGACCAGGCTCTCGATACCCAAGACAAGGGTAGCTGCAAGACGGGATGTAGGGAGGATGGTCTCTGGGTCAGAGGGTGTAGCCATAGAACTATACAGGTGAGAAAGGGTATCAGGCTTAACATTATTGGACCCAGAGGCGGTAGGAGATTGTAAAATGGAACTGAGTGAATAACAGAGCCCAACGAGCCTGCCTTGAGTTGGAGCGTTTGGCGGTGCAAAGATATTCTAGATTCTTATTGCCGGTCCACACTAAGAATGGGTGTTCCGCCCCTTCAAGCCAATGCCTCCACTCCTCCAGGGCCATCTTGACTGCGAGAAGTTCCGGATTACCAACATCATAGTTCCTCTCAGCGGGATTATGGCAATGGGATGTTAAGGGCAGGGATGCAACTTTTGGTCCTGGGCAGAACGTTGGGACAGAACGGCCCAACATTAGATGCATTGACCTCCACCACGAACTGATGGGACGGGTCCGGATGGATTAGGATGGGGGCAGCGGTGAAAGATCCACAAATACCCGGTCAGCAGCTGGGGACTACTTGAACGGAACATTGGGAGTGGTGAGTGCAGAGAGGGGGGAAGCCAGGGTGCTGTAACACCGAATGAAGCAATGGTAAAAGTGTGCAAATCCCAGGAAACTTCTTAGCTGCGCTCTAGATATGGGTTAGGGCCAATCCACCACCACTCTCACCTTGCCAGGATCCATCTGAACATTCCCTGCAGCAATGACGTATCCCTAAAAGGAGATAGTGGGGCGATGGAATTCACATTTCTCCGCAATGACAAACAGCTGGTTCTCCAGGAGGTGCTGGAGGACTTGCTCTTGAGCCGAACGGGAAAAGGCAAGGATGTCGTCGAGGTAGACAAACACAAACCAGTTTAACATGTCAAGGAGTACATCGTTGAACAGGGCCTTGAACACCGCAGGAGTATTGGTTAGTACCCGGACTTCTCAGAGGTCCTGGTACTCCGCAGGAACAGTGGAGAGATCTAAGGCTTTTATCAAGCCCGCAGGAGGACGTCCTGGGCAGTGGTGTAAAGTACTTGAAGTAAAAATACTTTAAAGTACTACTTAAGTATGTTTACTTCACTACAGTCTTTAAGAAAACATTGTACTTCTTACTGCCTACATTTTCCTTGACACCCAAAAGTATTCTTTACATTTTGAATGCTTAGCAGGACAAGAAAATAGTCCAATTCATGCATTATCAGCCGAACAACCCTGATCATCACTACTGCCTCTGATCTGACGGACTCACTAAAGCTACATGCTTTGTTTGCGTTCCATAAAAAATAAATAAATAAGGAATTTGAAATATAGAAAATATAATAAATATAGAAAAGTAGAATTTTACTTCTGGAGCCATGAAAATACCAAAACCACAGGAAATTGAGGAGATTCAATGAGTAGAAACTGTATAGACTCACTGTGATTGCCCAACACTTGCAGGTTAATGAGAACCGTACTGTGAATGACCCTGCCAATTGAGTGTCCATCCAATGCTCTGGTGTCCATGGGAATAGAGAGGAGTTGTGTGGAGATGCCCAGCTCAGATACCAGGGTAGCATCCATGAAGCTCTTGTCAGCCCCAGAGTCAATGAGCACCGGGAGAGATTTTGACCCCACAGCAGGATAGCATGGAGAGGAGTACGAGTAATAAGAGTTTGGAGACTTCTAGTATGGCCCACCAGCGTACTCGTACCTACTGATGAACCTGCATTGTGTTATCCTCAAAGCAGGCGAAGAAGGTGTTTAGCTTGTGTTCATGATGTGGCTGTTTTTATCCCAGTCCAAGACAGGTTAACCATAAAGGAAGGTGTCAACCAGGAACTCCAGGTTCCAGGCCAATGTGCAAAAGCCAACATCATAGTCTGCCACACTACGGAAGTCTTGATGAAGTTGAAGTAGCTTCTGAGCCGCCTCTCTACCGGACACCAGAGAATTGAACACCTTTCTCAAGTCTGCTATGAAATCCTCCAGACGAAGGCAAGTGGTGGATTGTTGCTCCCACACAGCCGTAGCCCAGGCAAGCACCCTTCCAGACATCAGTATTATGAGATATGCTACCTTCGAACGATCTGAAGGAAATGAAGAGGACTGCAGCTCAAAGATGAGGTAGCACTGGGAGAGAAACGTCCAGGAGGTCCCAGGCTCCCCAACATAGCGCTCCGGAGGAGGTAAACGCGGTTCTCTGGAAGCCGGGGTAGGCTGGGGAAAAGCACCACTGGTGGCGGGGTTACAGAGCGTTCTAGAGGTTTTCATTGTGGCTTGCTGCCCAGTAGATGGTTCGCGGAATTGCTCCAGTAATGAGTTAAACCCTTGTCATGTTATTCCTCAAAGCTGTAATCAAGGCATATATATATTTCTTACATCATTAGCCCAGAACAGTTTTTTGTGTTATTACATACAGCCAGAAATAACTTTTGGGTATCAGAATGTCGGTAACTCACCAGCATGTTCGTATCTCCTGGAGCAATGGAACTCATCTCAGAGGCTGATCCAAGACGCCGCCGGTGAAGAAGAGGTGTTCGGAGTGGACTTCTAGGCGTGTACACCATCCACCGTTTCCAAGTATATTACTTGCTAATGTTCTGTCCCTGGACAAAAATTGGACAAGCTCAAGGCTAGGAGCTCCATCCAGAGAGACATCAGGGACTGTAACATACCCATACATAGCTCAGCATTCAACACCATAGTACACTCAAAGCTCATCATTAAGCCTGGGGCCCTGGGTCGGAACGTTAGCCCTGTGCAACTGAGTCCTGGACTTCCTGAAGGGCCACCCCCAGGTGGCGAAGGTAGGAAACAACACCTCTAATTTGCTTATCCTCAACACATGGGCCCCACAAGGGTGCATGCTAAGCCCAATTCCTGTTCACCCATGACTGTGTGGCCACTCACGCCTCATCAAGTTTGGAGACTGATTACCAACAATGACGAGACGAGGGCCCAGTTTGAGTGGTGCCAGGAAAATAACATCAACAAAACAAAGCAACTGATCGTGGACTTCAGGAAACAGCATAGGGAGCATGCCCCTATCCACATCGACAGGACCGCAGTGGAGAAGGTGGAAAGCTTCAAGTTCCTCGGCGTACACATCAATGATGATCGGAAATGGTCTACCCACACAGACAGTGTGGAGGAGAATGTGCAACAGTGCCTCTTCATTCTCAGGAGATTGAAGAAATGTGTCTTGATCACTAAAACTTTTACAGATGCACAATTGAGAACATCCTGTTGGGCTGTATCATTGCCTGGTATGGCACCTGCACCTTCTGAAACCACAGTGCTTGCCAAAGAGTGGTGGGGTCTGCCCAACGCATCACCGGAGGCAAACTACCTGTCCTCGGGACACCTACAGCACCCGATGTCACAGGAAGGACAAAAAGATCATCAAAGACATCAACCACCCGAGCCACGGCCTGTTCATCCTGTTATCATCTAAAAGGCAATGTCAGTACAGGTGCATTAAAAGCTGGGACAGAGAAACTGAAAAAAAGTGTCTAACTCGAGGCCATAACTAGCCGGCTTCCACCCGGTTATGTAATCCTGCACCTTAGAGGCTGCTGCCCTATATACATAGACTTGGAATCACTAGCCACTTTAATAATGGAACACAATTCACTTTAATAATGTTTACATACCGCTTTATTCATTTCATATGTATATCCTGTATTCTACTGTATTTTAGTCATTGCTACTCTGACAATGCTAGTCCTAATATATAAACATTTCTTAAATCCATTATTTTACTATTAGATTTGTCTGTATTGTTGTGAATTGTTAGATACTACTACACTGTTGGACCTAGGAACACAAGCATTTCCCTACACCTGCAATAACATCTACTAAATATGTGTATGTGGTCAATAAAATATGATTTGATTTGTGTACAGCATAAGCAAATCTAATATTTCAATGGCAAGTGAGGCCAGCTACTGCATTCTCCATTCATTCTCTCCCACAAGCACACGTGTGTGTACACACATATCACAGAAATCAACACACACCCGCGTGTGTCTGTGGTGTGTTTGTACACATGTAGTACTAAACACTTCAAAAACAACAACCAGATGAATCATACATTTGGCATATTTGAGCATAGAACAAGTCAAATAACAATGCTATATGACGTTAAACTATTTAATTCTGAAATGTATTTCAAAATACATATGTTGAAATTATTTTAATGATATTTGAAAATGTTCTCAAAATCCCAACTTTGATTGACACAGAAAGTATGATAGATAATAACAATCTTAAAATGTCAATGTGACCTGTCTAGACACTTGTACTATGCTGGCACCAAATTTCATTCACACCAAAACCGAATTTGTTCAATGGTGCATTTTGATATTGCTCTAAATATAGTGCATTCGGAAAGTATTCAGACCCTTTGACTTCTTCCACTCTATGTTAGGCTACAGCCTTATCCTAAAATAGATTAATTCATTTTTCCCTCATCAAGAAAGACAAAATACCCCATAATGACAAAGTAAAAGCAGGATTTTAGATTTTTTTTCTAATTTATTAAATATAAAAAACTGAAATATTACATGAGTATTCAGACCTTGACTTTTGTTGAAGCACCTTTGGCAGCAATAACAGCCTCGAGTCTTCTTGGGTATGACATTAAAAGCTTGGTATACCTGTATTTGGGGAGTTTCATTCTTCTCTGCAGATCCCCTCAAGCTTTGTCAGGTTGGATGAGGAGCGTTGTTGCACAGCCACCACCATGCTTCATCGTAGGGATAATGCCAGGCTTCCCCCAGACGTAATGCTTGGCATTAAGGCCAAAGAGTTCAATCTTGGTTTCATCGGACCAAATAATCTTGTTTCTCATGGTCTGAGAGTCTTTAGGTGACTTTTGGCAAACTCCAAACGGGCTGTCATGTGCCTTTTACTGAGGAGTGGCTTCCGTCTGGCCAATCTACCATAAAAGCCTGATTGGTGGAGTGCTGCAGAGATGGTTGTCCTTCTGGAAGGTTTTCCGAAATCCACAGATGGACTCTGGAGCTCTGTCAGAGTGACCATCGGGTTCTTGGTGACCTTCCTGGCCAAGGCCCTTCCCCTCCGATTGCTCAGTTTGGCCGGGTGGCCAGCTCTATGAAGAATCTTGGTGGTTCCAAACTTCTTCCGTTTAAGAATGATGGAGGCCACTGTGTTCTTGGGGACCTTCAATGCTGCAGATATTTTTTGGTACTCTTCTCCAGATCTTTGTCTCAATACAACCTGTCTTTGAGCTCTACAGACAATTTCTTCGACCTCATGGCTTGGTTTTTGCTCTGACATGCATAGTCAACTGTAGGGCGTTATATAGGCAGGTGTGTGACTTTCCAAATCATGTCCAATCAATTGAATTTACCACAGGTGGACTCCAATCAAATTTTACAAATATCTCAAGGACGATCAATGGAAACAGGATGGACCTGAGCTCAATTTCGAGTCTCATAGCAAAGGATCTGAATACTCATGTAATTAAGGTATTTCCATTTATTTTGATTTGTCATTATGGGTATTGTGTGTAGATTGCTGAGGACGTTTTATTGAACACATTTTAGAAGGCTGGAACTTAAGGAAATGTGGAAAAAGTGTTGGTCTGAATACTTTCTGAAGCCACTGTATAGTACAAGGATGTGAATGGGTTAGGTAGTCTCATATCTAAGTCTTCCCAACCCTGACAGTCATTCTGAATACAGGTTGCGGGTGAATACAAATGCAAAATGATGGAAATCCCCATTCTGTCTGGATTCCAATAGAAATTACACATCACTTTGCAAGCCAGCATAATGTGACTTGCAGGCCTGATGAGGCCTGTAAACTATGAGTTTCAGCTCACTGTATTAGGGTAAAACTAGACCCGCGAAAGAAGGCCTTATGAAACATGTAAAAAAATATGTTGTAATTTGGTAGACACTAGAACATATGACAGTAGTGAGTGTATACATGTTCATACTGGTCCCCCGTGGGAATAAATCCCACAACTCTGGTGATGGAAACTCCATGCTCTACCAACTGAACCACACAGGTCTTGTATTGTCTTAAATAATTACATTTTAATGACAACATATTCACTTAGGACCTCACTTGGTGAAGGCTCAAAGAATACAACAACCATGTCTCCATCACCAGGAAACACAGTCATGGGTAGTACTGCTAACTCTAAATGAATTTGAAGGGGTTAAAAACCTACAGCAAGGCTATTCAATTCAGATCCTCAAGGGCTGAAACATTTCTGGTTTGGGATTTTTGTGTGGTTATTCAAAGAACCATCCCATTTATGGTTCTTCAGAGAGACTAAAATGGTTCCCCTATGGAATAGTTCTCAAGAACCTTATTTGTTTACAACTTGCACCTTTATTTTTAAGTGTGTAGTAACATTGGTACTCTTCTATTATTTATATTCTCCTCCCCCTGTCCAGGAGTCATCAGGACTGCCTTAGCCAACATGGACCGGGAGGCGAGGGAACACTATGCTGTAGTCATTCAAGCCAAAGACATGGCAGGATCGGTTGGAGGACTCTCTGGATCCACCACCATCAACATCACCCTCACCGACGTCAACGACAACCCTCCCAAGTTCCCGCAAAGTGAGTACTGTACAGACACCAGGGTTGCCTTCCAGCAGTCAAACGTTGTAGAGTGTTCAGAGAGAAAGAACATAAGATACCTCTCTGACATGTGGAATAAGGAATCATGTCAGTTTTATTCGTGGAATGGATGTCAGCAACGTTTCACACCATTTACAGAACGTTGCCCAGTTACTCCATATCACTTGGAACGTGATTTTAAAAATGGCTTTACAGTATCTAAGAAATCGACTGTCTATTTCTGCTAAATACTAATTCCTTTGTTTAATAAACAGCAGTGCTTCTCAGATATGTCACGTGACTGGCACAATGTCAATTTGAGAGTATGTTTAGCCAATTACAAATGGAGATTTCTCATATATCTATTAAAGAATCGAAATACACTCCTCCTCACTCAAATGGATTGAGCTTAATTACAGAAAAACTAAACAGCTTTAATTGACTGTCAGGAGCCCAATCCTTAATAATTAACAGATGTTCAACATACATTAGTTAGATGAGTATAGCATTGAGTAAAACCTTACCAATTGTGAATCCTGATTTTATATATTTTTTTATCATCTATCCTATGTAATAATAATCATATATTGATATGACATTTGATCTCAAAATCTATCTCATCAAATGCCATGCTGGCTGAATAAATATGTAGGAACACTGAACATCAATACTGTAAAATTATAGTTCAATAATCACATCTCTTTTAGAGTCCAAGTTAAAGTAAATTCTATTCAAGTGCCCTCAGACACATTGTAGCTCTAAATGGTGATTCAAGCAATCTGACTTGATATCAAAAGGTATTTAGTAACAATTCCATTCTGTTAAGTCAAATCAGGGTGACACAGGTAAAATACATCATCATTTGGAAAATCCACCCAAAATATGGCACCAACTAGTGATGTTAAGCTGTTTCTTAGCCTTTGTCCCAAATGCCACCCTATTCCCTATTTAGTACACTCTAAGGAATATGGTGCCATTTGAGATGCAAACAATGTCTGTATTGTTATGTTCATGATCCACAGAAAATTACCAGTTGTACGTCCCTGAATCAGCCCAGGTGGGCAAGCCAGTAGGGAAGATTAAAGCCAATGATGAGGACCTTGGCGTAAACGCAGCGATCAAGTACAGCATCATCAACTCAGAAGGAGCAGCCATGTTCTCCATCGCCACAGACAGAGACACCAGAGAGGGAATCATCAGCCTCAAGAAGGTATACAGAGTGAATTAATAAATTCATTAATTAATTAAAGAATAAATGAATGAATTAACAATTGCAGGTACTCTAGGGGAGGAATAATCAATCTCAAGTAGGTACATGACAGAGTAAATGAATGAATCAATGAATGAATGAAACAGTAACAGGGACAACAGGGAGGGAATAATCAACTTCATGAAGGTACTTGACAAAGTTGTGCTTAAGGCACTCTTTTCCAGAACTGTGTACTTGCACACTCCCCGTCATGGATTTAAAAGCATACAATTGTTGTAAGCATTGGTTGGAGAGAGTTTCTACCATTGTAAAAATCCATGTGACATATTTTGCAAATGCAAACTTTAGGCAAACAATGATATTGCTCTCTATTCCTGTGTAATAACACTGTTATTATTTTTAGTAAAAACATTGTATTAACTCAGGGGTTCCCAAACGTTTTTGGCCTACGACCCCATTTTGATATCGGAAAATTGTCGTGACCCCAACCATGTGAAAATAATTATGTAATTAATAGCCAATGTTAACTTTTTTATTTGGGGCTATAACAGTCAATTGAAAAACATTAACAGTATTTCTGATTGTTTTCTCAACTCACCATCACATACTTTAAATGTTGGGCTATGACAGTCAATTTGCAAATTAGTCTGACATAATGTACAGTATCTTGTCTCACCACCACTAATGAGATCGGTGTGCTTGATGCATGTTACGTCAGAACTTCTCAAAGTCAGGGGGCGTGGTCGACAGTCGCACATAATTTGAATGCATTCGATCAGCTGTTCGATTCAAATCAAATCAACGTTTATTTGTCATGTGCGCCGAATACAACAAGTGTAGACGTTACAGTGAAATGCTTACTTACAGGCTCTAACCAATAGTGCGAAAAAAACGGTTGGAGGCCAAGCAATTGCCGTACCAGGCAGTGATGCAACCGGTCAAGATGCTCTTGATGTTGCAGCTGTATAACCTTTTGAGGATCTCAGGACCCATGCCAAATCTTTTTAGTTTCCTGAGGTGGAATAGGCTTTGTCGTGCCCACTTCACGATTTCGCTTACCGGCATGTCAACTGAGCCAGGATCACAGTCAAACAAATTGGGAAGTATGTCCCAAACTGCTCCTCTGAGCGTTAGAGGTGAGAAGTCATCAGTTGTGTGGGACACTTAATGATACTGTTTTCTGTCAATAAACATGCACAGCCGCGGAAAGGGGACTTGGTTCGCTTTTGAAAGACTCTATCCAATAATTATTATTTCCTCTGAATCCACTGATTCGGTCACTCATCTGTAGAATGTTTTTGTATTATCCCTGCATGCTTTGGTTCAGTTTCCCAAATATGTCTGTTACAGAGGCATGGAGACACAAGTCCGACACCAAGTCCGTTTTTTCACACCCATTTTGAATGACAATAGATCCACTTTCAACGCAAAAAATCTTTCCAAAACCCCCCCTCGATAACCACCAAACCTTGGTGTGAAATAGAACATTGTTATTCTCTGATCCCATATCTCCAAAACAAAATAAAATTTTATCAGTCACATACATGTGTTTAGCAGAGGTTATTGCGGGTTTAGCGAAATGTTTGTGTTTCTAGCTCCGACAGTGCAGTAATATCTAACAATTAATATCTAACAATTTCACAACATAATACCCAATACACACAAATCTAAGTAAAGGAATGGAACTAAGCATATGGATGAGCAATGTCAGAGCGGCATAGACTATGATACAGTAGAATACAATAAAATACATTGTATACATATGAGATGAGAAATGCAAAATATGTAAACATTGTTAAAGTGACTAGTGATTTCAAGTCTATGTATATAGGAAAAAGCCTCTAATGTTTAACAGTCTGATGGCCTTGAGATAGAAGCTGTTTTTCAGTCTTTCGGTCCCAGCTTTGATGGGGCAGTAGCTACCCTGGATGATACCAGGGTGAACAGGCAGTGGCTCGGGTGGTTGTTGGCCTTGATTATCTTTTCGACCTTCTTGTGACATCGAGTGCTCTAGGTGTCCTGGAGGACAGGTAGTTTGGCCCCGGTGATGCTTTAGGCTGACCGCACCACCCTCTGGAGAGCCTTGCGGTTGCGTGCGGTGCAGCTGCCATACCAGGCGGTGATACAGGATGCTCTCAATTGTGTATCTATAAAAGTTTGTGAGGGTCTTACATGCCAAGCAAAGTTCTTCAGATACAGCCTGACAGGATGCTCTGAATTGTACATCTGTAAAAGTTTGTCAGGGTTTTAGGTACCAAGTCAAATGTATTCAGCCTCCTGAGGTTGATGAGGCGCTGTTGTGTCTTCTTCACCACACTGTCTGTGTGGGTGGACCATTTCATTTTTCAGTGATGTGTATGCCGAGGAACTTGAAGCTTTCCACCTTCTCCACTGCGGTCCCATCGATGTGGATAAGGGAGTGCTCCCTCTGCTGTTTCCTGAAGTCCACTATCATCACCTTTGTTTTGTTGACGTTGAGTGACAGGTTGATTTCCTGACACCACACTTCCAGATCCCTTACCTCCTCCCTGTAGGCTATCTCGTCATTGTTGGTAATCAGGCCTACTACTGTTGTGTTATCTGCAAACTTGATGATTGAGTTGGAGGCGTGCTTGGCCAATGAAGTCATGGGTGAACAGGGAGTACAGCAGTGGGCTGAGCACACACCCTTGTTGGGCCCCAGTGTTAAGGATCAGCGAAGTGGAGGTGTTGTTTCCTGCCTTCACCATCTATGGGTGGCCCGTTAGGATGTCCAGGACCCAGTTGCACAGGGTGGGGTTCAGACCCAGGGTCTTGAGCTTAATGAAGAACTTGGAGGGTACTATGGTGTTGAATGCTGAGCTATAGTCAATGAACAGCATTCTTACATATGTATTCCTCTTGTCCAGATGGGATAGGGCAGTGTGCAGTGCGATCGCTGTGGATCTATTGGGGCGGTAAGCAAATGCGTCTAGGATGACAGGTAAGGTAGAGGTGATATGATCCTTGACTAGTCTCCAGAGCATTTCTGTTCTCCTCCACACTCCTGGGCCAGACTACACTCAATCATATGACCTATTGAAGAGATGAGTCTTCAGTAAAGACTTAAAGGTTGAGACCGAGTCTGCGTCTCTCACATGGGTAGGCAGACCATTCCATAAAAATTGAGCTGTATAGGAGAAAGCCCTGCCTCCAGCTGTTTGCTTAGAAATTCTAGGGACAATTAGGAGGCCTACGTCTTGTGACCGTAGCGTACGTGTAGGTATGTACGGCAGGACCAAATTGGAAAGATAGGTAGGAGCAAGCCCATGTAATGCTTTGTAGTTTAGCAGTAAAATCTTGAAATCAGCCCTTGGTTTAACAGGAAGCCAGTGTAGGGAGGCTAGCACTAGAGTAATATGATCAAATCTTTTGGTTCTAGTCAGGATTCTAGCAGCCGTATTTAGCTGTATAAACTGAAGTTTATTTAGTGCTTTATCCGGGTAGCCGGAAAGTAGAGCAGTAGTTTAACCTAGAAGTAACAAAAGCATGGAATAATTTTTCTGCATTCTTTTTGGACAGAAAGTTTCCAATTTTTGCAATAGAATACGTAGATGGAAAAAAGCTGTCCTTGAAACAGTATTGATATGTTCGTCAAAAGAGAGATCAGGGTGCAGAGTAGCGCCGAGGTCCTTCCCAGTTTTATTTGAGACGACTGTACAACCATCAAGATCTCTTTGTTTCTTTGGACCTAGAACAAGCATCTCTGTTTTGTCCGAGCTTAAAAGTAGAACGTTTGCAGCCATCCACTTCCTTATGTCTGAAACACAGGCTTCTCGCGAGGGCAATTTTGGGGCTTCACCATGTTTCATTGAAATGTACAGCTGTATGTCATTTGCATAGCAGTGAAAGTTAACATTATGTTTTCGAATGACATCCCCAAGAGGTAAAATATATTGTGAAAACAATAGTGGTCCTAAAACGGAACCTTGAGGAACACCGGAATTTACAGTTGATTTGTCAGAGCACAAACCATTTACAGAGACAAAATGATATCTTTCCGACAGATAAGATCTAAACCAGGCCAGAACTTGTCCGTGTAGACCAATTTGGGTTTCCAAACTCTCCAAAAGAATGTGGTGATCAATGGTATCACAAGCAGCACTAAGGTCTAGGAGCACGAGGACAGATGCAGAGCCTCGGTCTGACGTAATTAAAAGGTAATTTACTCCAAAATGGAGTTGTGGTCAGATTTGCCAAAAGGAGGGCGGGGGAGGGCCTTGTTGGCATCCTAGAAGTTGGAGTAGCAATGGTCGCGTGTTTCAGCAGCGTGAATACTACAGTCGATGTGTTGATAGAACTTCGGCAGCCTTTTTCTCAAATGTGCTTTGTTAAAATCCCCAGCTACAATAAATGTGGCCTCAGGATATGTGGTTTCCAGTTTGCATAAAGTCCAGTGAAGTTCTTTGAGGGCCATCATGATGTCGGCTTAAGGGGGGATATACAAGGCTGTGACTATAACCGAAGATACTTTTCTAGGGAGATAATACGGTCAGTAGTTTTTAGTTTAGTTCATTAGTTCGACCATTTTAAAAAACAAGCACACATAAAACTTGAAAAAGCCATACATGCACATTAATAAAATCATCGAGGATAACACACAATAAAGTCTGGGACTTATTTCTATTGTGATCCTCTTGAGACAAGATGGCTAGACAAGATCGAACACAGTATGGCAGTGAAAAAATAAAACAAAAACAGAGAAGAAGGACATCTATCTCATCATTCCAGTTACATCATAGGGGTCATTTATATGGGCACAGAAGACATCAAACATATTTTAACTTTTTTTTTTAAAGCTGCCCAGAGAGGACGTTGTTTTTATGGGCAGAGGCAACTCATTCCATTCTGAGGCTCCAGTATACAAATAAAAAGTATGAAGTACCTTTCCCAGCTTTACTCCTGAACCTGTATAAGTACACATCAGCAACACCTTCATAAGCTTCGATAAGCCCCAAACCCAGGAAGTACTATAATAGTCAAAATGGCATTGAATGAGGGCAGTAGCTAGCACTTTCATGGAGTCCTTATCAAGCAGCTTGGACTTTCTAGCCAAAAACTTATCCTGGCATTAACCTTCCCTAGCACTTTATTGCCCATGCTCACACCTCCCAAGCTTCCATCAAGGATACATCCCAAGTAACTAACATAGGTTTTAGTAGTCAGCACCCTAATTCCACACTGATTTCAGAGGGCCTACTCAATGTAGGTCTGGATCCAAAAATAATTGCTTCAGTTTTCCCTAAGTGCAGAGATAGCTTATTATCTCCAAGCCATTTGCTAATGTTAGTAACCTCTGTGCTAAGTATGCTCTCCAACATAGTTTTACTTTTGTGAGACACCAGAAGTGTAGAGTCATCCATATCGTTAATATAGAATAAAAACAGCAGAGGCCCAAGCACGCTCCCTTGCGGAACGCCACAACTGAACCACTAACCTCTACCAGCTTGCTCCCTTCCTGACTTTATCCAGTCTAGAGGGATATTGCTCAACCCCAGTGCCTCCAGTTTGGAGATTAGGAGACAGTGGTTAACTGTATCAAAGGCTTTCTGTAGGTCAAGCAGTACCATTCCACAGAGAATGACAAAAATTCCAAAATATATCCATAATATCGACAGAAACATGGCAAACGTTTTTTATAATCAATCCTCAAGGTGTTTTTCAAATATCTATTCGATAATATATCAACCGGGACAGTTGGCTTTTCACCAGGACCGGGAGGAAAAATGGCTACCTCTCTGTTTTGCGCAAAAATCACACTGCGAGCTAACAACTGACCCCTTACGCAATGTGGACGTTTACACTCATTCTTCAAAATAAAGGCCTGAAACTACATCTAAAGGCTGTAGACACCTTAGGGAAGCCACAGAAAAAGGAATCTGGATGTTAACCCTTTCAATGGGCAATAGGGATGCATAGAAAGACAAGGGTTTCAAAATAAGAGTCACTTCCTGATTGGATTTTTCTCAGGCTTTCGCCTGCAATATCAGTTCTGTTATACTCACAGATAATATTTTTACAGTTTTGGAAACTTTAGAGTGTTTTATATCCTAAGCTGTCAATTATATGCATATTCTAGCATCTGGTCCTGAGAAATAGGCAGTTTACTTTGGGAACGATATTTAAAAAAAAAAAGTTGTGCCCTCTAGCTTCAAGAGGTTAATCCATCAAACCATGCTATTATCTAAAGATAGCACCCCATCAAACATACACATGAAAATCATAATTCAACCCACCAGGCACAACAGAAAAGTTAGAAATAACATATAATGCATGCCTTACCTTTGAAGATATTCTTCTGTCGGCACTCCATTATGTCCATTAAACATCACAAATGTTTTTTTGGGGCGCGTATGATTCAGAAAAGACACCGGTTCCAACTCCCGCAACATGACTACACATGATCTAATTAGTTACATGTAAACTTGATCCAAACATTTCAAACAACTTTCCTATTCCAACTTCAGGTATTTTTAAACATAAATAATTGATTAAATTTAAGACGGAATAAACTGTGTTCAATACCGGAGGAAAACAAAGTGGAGCGTGATTTCAGGTCGCGCGCCTCAACCACAACAGTACACTTCACTCGATCCTCGTTCTGGACAGCCCTAGTTCTTCATTTCTCAATGGAAAAACATTAACCAATTTCTAAAGACTGTTGACATCTAGTGGAAGTGATAGGAACTGCAAGCAACTGCCTTAGATGTCTAGATTTCCATTGAAAAACCATTGAAAAGAGAGTGACCTTGGGGTCACTTGGGGTTTGTCCTTGGGGTTTTGCCTGCCAAATAAGTTCTGTTATACTCACAGACATCATTCAAACAGTTTAAGAAACTTCAGGGTGTTTTCTATCCAAATCTACTAATAATATGCCTACCCTAGCTTCTCGGCCTGAGTAGCAGGCAGACACTTTTCATCCGGACGTGAAAATAGTGCCCCCTAGCCTAAGAAGTTTTAACAAACAATGCAGTTTTACGAAAAATACCACAAAAAAATAGCCTTACCCTTACCAACTGCGGGTGCCCCGACAGCAAGTCCAGGATCCAGTTGAAGAGGGAGGTTTTTAGTCTCAGGGTCCTTAACTTAGTGATGAGCTTTGAGGGCACTATGGTGTTGAAAGCTGAGCTGTAGTCAATGAATAGCATTCTCACATACAGTTGAATTCGAAAGTTTACATACACTTAGGTTGGAGTCATTGAAACTTGTTTTTTAACCACTCCACATATTTCTTGTTAACAAACTATAGTGTTGGCAAGTCGATTAGGACATCTACTTTGTTCATGACACAAGTCATTTTTCCAACAATTGTTTACAGACAGATTATTTCACTTATAACTCACTGTATCACAATTCCAGTGGGTCAGAAGTTTACATACACTAAGTTGACTGTGCCTTTAAACAGCTCGGAAAATTCCAGAAAATGATGTCATGGCTTTAGAAGCTTCTGATAGGCTAATTGAAATAATTTGAGTCAATTGGAGATATACCTGTGGATGTATTTCAAGGCCTACCGTCAAACTCAGTGCCTCTTTGCTTGAAATCATGGGAAAATCAAAATAAATCAGCCAAGATCTCAGAAAAAAATTGTAGACCTTCACAAATCTGGTTCATGCTTGGGAGCAATTTCCAAACGCTTGAAGGTACCACGTTCATCTGTACAAACAATAGTACGCAAGTATAAACACCATCGGACCACGCAGCCGTCATACCGCTCAGGAAGGAGGAGCGTTCTGTCTCCTAGAGATGAATGTACTTTGGTGCGAAAAGTGCAAATCAATCCCAGAACAACAGCAAAGGACCTTGTGAAGATGCTGGAGGAAGCAGGTACAAAGCATCTATATCCACAGTAAAACGAGTCCTAAACAGAACAAGGTGAAAAGCTGTTCAACAAGGAAGAAGCCACGGATCCAAAACGGTCATAAAAAAGCCATACTACGGTCTGCAACTGCACATGGGGACAAAGATGGTACTTTTTGGAGAAAAGTCCTCTGGTCTGATGAAACAAAAACAGAACTGTTTTGCCATAATGACCATCATTATGTTTGGAGGAAAAAAGGGGAGGCTTGCAAGCAGAAAACACCCTCCCAACCGTGAAGGACAGGTGTAGGACAGAACTGAAAAAGTGTGTGCAAGCAAGGAGGCCTACAAACCTGACTCATTTAACCTTGAGCATTCCTTAGATATCGTGCAACAGCTGTTGTTTACAAATGTATATAGACCGCCACCCCTTGTCTTACCAGAGGTTACTGTTCTATCCTGCCAGTACAGTGTATAATAAGTATGTTATTCATGTCATCTTTCAGCCACGAATTGGTGAAACATAAGATATTACAGTTTCTAATGTCTTGCTGGTAGGATATATGTATGTATTATTATTTATTGTTTTGTAGAAATTCTCCAGCTATTCCATTTTCATAGTGCACGAACCCACGTGGGGTCGCGAACCCTAGTTTGGGAGCCCCTGGTGCAGAGTTTGTTGTCCTTCTGGCAGGTTCTCCCATCTCAGCAAAGGAACTCTGTATTTTTTGTCACTAGTGATTGGGTTATTGGTCACCTTTCTGACCAACGTCCTCCTTGCCCGTTTGCTCAGTTTGTTAGGACGGCCAGCTCTATGCAGAGTCTGGGTAGTTCCATACTTTTTCCATTTCCCAATGATGGAGAACACTGTGGTCTTGGAAACTTGGGGTTGCATACCCTAGTTTGGGAACACTTGTATTAACCCTATCTCTCCCGAGACCCCAGCAAAGATTGGCTTTTCATTTATCTGCATGTCCAGCCCCTGTATTTGGCCTCACACTTAAGTGTTTTTCCATTCCATTTTACAAATGTCAATAAAAATGTTTTGCCAGAGCAAAAACCTGATAAATATGAATTCATATGAATGCTGTACAGAAATGGTTTGCTCGCTGTGAAATTAATATGCAACTAGTCAGTGACAATTGTGTGGAGTTTGTGACAGCAACCATGTGAGATTATTACAGTATTATTTACAATATGTCATGGGATTTCTAATGATCTTCTTTGTAGAAGAACCCCTTACCTTGTAACAACACTTCTATAGCTTGTGAGCGTCATAGAGCAAATGTTCCATGTGCGTGTTCGTGAGCATCTCAGCTTTTCATTGATAGAGCTAATAGTTTAAACCTCAAACCATTCGGTCTCACAAACACCGCTCTAGCTCAGCCCCCATGAATCACACATACTAATGGTTGATATCTATTGATACAGAATAAATAGACTAAACCAATGGTATGACCCAGAAGTCTGTAGACATCTCAAACACACTGGTTTAAAACATGCTGGTGTTGCTGTGGGACGCATTGGTTTAAAATGTTGTAACATAGTACTTTAGTGGGCTTTGCATTGTAATTACATGGTACACAAGTGGAGTAAACATTTACATTTACATTTAAGTCATTTAGCAGACGCTCTTATCCAGAGCGACTTACAAATTGGTGCTTTCACCTTATGACATCCAGTGGAACAGCCACTTTACAATAGTGCATCTAGGTCTTTTAAGGGGGGGGGGTGAGAAGGATTACTTTATCCTATCCTAGGTATTCCTTAAAGAGATGGGGTTTCAGGTGTCTCTGGAAGGTGGTGATTGACTCCGCTGTCCTGGCGTCGTGAGGGAGTTTGTTCCACCATTGGGGGCCAGAGCAGCGAACAGTTTTGACTGGGCTGAGCGGGAACTGTACTTCCTCAGTGGTAGGGAGGCGAGCAGGCCAGAGGTGGATGAACGCAGTGCCCTTGTTTGGGTGTAGGGCCTGATCAGAGCCTGGAGGTACTGAGGTGCCGTTCCCCTCACAGCTCCGTAGGCAAGCACCATGGTCTTGTAGCGGATGCGAGCTTCAACTGGAAGCCAGTGGAGAGAGCGGAGGAGCGGGGTGACGTGAGAGAACTTGGGAAGGTTGAACACCAGACGGGCTGCGGCGTTCTGGATGAGTTGTAGGGGTTTAATGGCACAGGCAGGGAGCCCAGCCAACAGCGAGTTGCAGTAATCCAGACGGGAGATGACAAGTGCCTGGATTAGGACCTGCGCCGCTTCCTGTGTGAGGCAGGGTCGTACTCTGCGGATGTTGTAGAGCATGAACCTACAGGAACGGGCCACCGCCTTGATGTTATTTGAGAACGACAGGGTGTTGTCCAGGATCACGCCAAGGTTCATAGCGCTCTGGGACGAGGACACAATGGAGTTGTCAACCGTGATGGCGAGATCATGGAACGGGCAGTCCTTCCCCGGGAGGAAGAGCAGCTCCGTCTTGCCGAGGTTCAGCTTGAGGTGATGATCCGTCATCCACACTGATATGTCTGCCAGACATGCAGAGATGCGATTCGCCACCTGGTTGTCAGAAGGGGAAAGGAGAAGATTAATTGTGTGTCGTCTGCATAGCAATGATAGGAGAGACCATGTGAGGTTATGACAGAGCCAAGTGACTTGGTGTATAGCGAGAATAGGAGAGGGCCTAGAACAGAGCCCTGGGGGACGCCAGTGGTGAGAGCACGTGGTGAGGAGACGGATTCTCGCCACGCCACCTGGTAGGAGCGACCTGTCAGGTAGGACGCAATCCAAGCGTGGGCCGCGCCGGAGATGCCCAACTCGGAGAGGGTGGAGAGGAGGATCTGATGGTTCACAGTATCGAAGGCAGCCGATAGGTCTAGAAGGATGAGAGCAGAGGAGAGAGAGTTAGCTTTAGCAGTGCGGAGCGCCTCCGTGATACAGAGAAGAGCAGTCTCAGTTGAATGACTAGTCTTGAAACCTGACTGATTTGGATCAAGAAGGTCATTCTGAGAGAGATAGCGGGAGAGCTGGCCAAGGACGGCACGTTCAAGAGTTTTGGAGAGAAAAGAAAGAAGGGATACTGGTCTGTAGTTGTTGACATCGGAGGGATCGAGTGTAGGTTTTTTCAGAAGGGGTGCAACTCTCGCTCTCTTGAAGACGGGAGGGACGTAGCCAGCGGTCAGGGATGAGTTGATGAGCGAGGTGAGGTAAGGGAGAAGGTCACCGGAGATGGTCTGGAGAAGAGAGGAGGGGATAGGGTCAAGCGGGCAGGTTGTTGGGCGGCCGGCCGTCACAAGACGCGAGATGTCATCTGGAGAGAGAGGGGAGAAAGAGGTCAGAGCACAGGGTAGGGCAGTGTGAGCAGAACCAGCGGTGTCGTTTGACTTAGCAAACGAGGATCGGATGTCGTCGACCTTCTTTTCAAAATGGTTGACGAAGTCATCTGCAGAGAGGGAGGAGGGGGAGGGGGAGGAGGATTCAAGAGGGAGGAGAAGGTGGCAAAGAGCTTCCTAGGGTTAGAGGCAGATGCTTGGAATTTAGAGTGGTAGAAAGTGGCTTTAGCAGCAGAGACAGAGGAGGAAAATGTAGAGAGGAGGGAGTGAAAGGATGCCAGGTCCGCAGGGAGGCGAGTTTTCCTCCATTTCCGCTCGGCTGCCCGGAGCCCTGTTCTGTGAGCTCGCAATGAGTCGTCGAGCCACGGAGCGGGAGGGGAGGACCGAGCCGGCCTGGAGGATAGGGGACATAGAGAGTCAAAGGATGCAGAAAGGGAGGAGAGGAGGGTTGAGGAGGCAGAATCAGGAGATAGGTTGGAGAAGGTTTGAGCAGAGGGAAGAGATGATAGGATGGAAGAGGAGAGAGTAGCGGGGGAGAGAGAGCGAAGGTTGGGACGGCGCGATACCATCCGAGTAGGGGCAGTGTGGGAAGTGTTGGATGAGAGCGAGAGGGAAAAGGATACAAGGTAGTGGTCGGAGACTTGGAGGGGAGTTGCAATGAGGTTAGTGGAGGAACAGCATCTAGTAAAGATGAGGTCGAGCGTATTGCCTGCCTTGTGAGTAGGGGGAAGGTGAGAGGGTGAGGTCAAAAGAGGAGAGGAGTGGAAAGAAGGAGGCAGAGAGGAATGAGTCAAAGGTAGACGTGGGGAGGTTAAAGTCGCCCAGAACTGTGAGAGGTGAGCCGTCCTCAGGAAAGGAGCTTATCAAGGCATCAAGCTCATTGATGAACTCTCCGAGGGAACCTGGAGGGCGATAAATGATAAGGATGTTAAGCTTGAAAGGGCTGGTAACTGTGACAGCATGGAATTCAAAGGAGGCGATAGACAGATGGGTAAGGGGAGAAAGAGAGAATGACCACTTGGGAGAGATGAGGATCCCGGTGCCACCACCCCGCTGACCAGAAGCTCTCGGGGTGTGCGAGAGCACGTGGGCGGACGAAGAGAGAGCAGTAGGAGTAGCGGTGTTGTCTGTGGTGATCCATGTTTCCGTCAGAGCCAAGAAGTCGAGGGACTGGAGGGAGGCATAGGCTGAGATGAACTCTGCCTTGTTGGCCGCAGATCGGCAGTTCCAGTGGCTACCGGAGACCTGGAACTCCACGTGGGTCGTGCGCGCTGGGACCACCAGATTAGGTGGCCGCGGCCATGCGGTGTGGAGCGTTTGTATGGTCTGTGCAGAGAGGAGAGAACAGGGATAGACAGACACATAGTTGACAGGCTAGAGAAGAGGCTACGCTAATGCAGAGGAGATTGGAATGACAAGTGGACTACACGTCTCGAATGTTCAGAAAGTTAAGCTTACGTAGCAAGAATCTAATTGACTAAAATGATTAAAATGATACAGTACTGCTGAGGTAGGCTAGCTGCGTTGTTGACACTACCCTAATCAAGTCGTTCCGTTGAGTGTGAAGTTTCTACAATGCTGCTTTTCGGGGGCTCGCTGGCTAGCTAGCAGTGTTGGTTACGTTACGTTGCGTTAGGAGAACGACAATGGCTGGCTAGCTAACCTAGAAAATCGCTCTAGACTACACAATTATCTTTGAAACAAAGACGGCTATGTAGCTAGCTTTGTAGCTAGCTACGATCAAACAAATCACACCGTTGGGACTGTAATGAAATGAAATGAAAAATGATACTACCTGTGGAGCGAAGCGGAATGCGACCGGAATGCGAAAGTTCTATTCAGTAGACGTTGGCTGGCTATTGGCTAGCTAGGAGTGTCTCCTACGTTAAGGACGACAAAATAGCTGGCTAGCTAACCTCGGTAAATTAAGATAATCACTCTAAGACTACACACTCTAACTACACAATTATCTTGGATACGAAGACAGCAAAGACAACTATGTAGCTAGCTAAAACTACAATAATCAAGTCGTTCAGTTGAGTGTGATAGTTACTACAGTGCTACGGTAGCCGGTGAACGTATGCTAGCTGGCTAGCTGCTAGGCAGCTAGGAGGACGACGAAATACGATAATAACGCAATTATCACTCTAAGACTCCACACTCTAAACTACACAATTATCTTGGATACGAAGACAGCAAAGACAACTATGTAGCTAGCTAACACTACACTAATCAAGTCGTTCAGTTGAGTGTGATAGTTACTACAGTGCTACGGTAGACGGTGAACGTGTTGGGCAGATAGGAGACGACGAAATACGATAATTACGCAATTATCTTTGATACAACGACGACTATGTAGCTAGCTAAGAAGAAATTGCTAAGATTAGACAAATCAGACCGTTGTACTATAATGAAATGTAATGGGATTGAATGTAATGGGTAAAGTATGTTCCTAATCCTGCATGTTTTCCTGGTGCCTTTTTCCTGGACATACAGCCACTGAACTATGAGAGGAAGAAGACCTACACCCTTCACATTGAAGGAGTGAATACCCATGTGGAACCTCGTTTTTCCTACCTTGGTCCTTTCAAAGACACTGCCACCCTAAAGATCACTGTGGGAGATGTGGACGAGCCTCCTGTATTCTCTATGGATTATTACATCATGGATGTTTATGAAAACGCTCATATTGGTACAGAGGTGGGGGCTGTAACAGCCCGGGATCCAGACAGCAAAAACAGTCCTGTCAGGTAAGAGCTTGGAGACAATCTATTCTCTGTCTGCATCACCTCATCGCTAAGCCTGGGTAGTACAGTTTCCAGAACTAGGCTAATCATGTGTCCACTCCATGTTTTGTGTTCAAACATGATTCTCCAATCTGGTCAGGCAAATGTTTTGTTGTTATGAGTATACATTTAACTACTAGACAACACATAATATGCATGTATGCTCACGCGCAAAGATATGGTAATATTAACCTGATTTTAAAAACATACAACCTTTCAAGTGTCCTAATAGGAATCAGCTTTCCTAGTTTGCACGGCATGGGCTCCAATTATCATGTCTAAAAGCTTAGGGCCATTCAGTCTATCCAAACCTTGTATTCATTTTCACATTCCAAGAAATGAAGAGGGAATTGCGTCATAACCTCATATCAGATACAGTATATTATCCATACCCCAATAGATTGTAATCTAATAGTCCCTATTACATGATATAAGATCTTGGTTTGGTGAAACACCACACTGTACATATGGGAATTCCTCAACTGTATTAAGCACTGAACCGCAGTCCCTTCACATGTTATTGTGGCCATATCTCTTTCCGCCATGTCTGCAAAAGACAGGCTGGCTAGCCAGACCCTTTATGAAGAAAGATGTATCTATAATACATTTTCAAGGAGTGATAGAGATGCTGACGGAGTCTGACATTTTTTAAACAAGATTCTTATTGTGAATCAACAGTTTAAGATATTTGAAAGGGATTTGTGTTAAACAAAAGGAAATCTACATATGAAAGGGTCCTGGTGGGAGACCTCCCCCTCGTCTAATTCGTAGAGCTCTCTGTCTCACTGTTCACCACCAGAATGGAAGAGACAATGGGAAAGGTTTGAATCAAATCCATTTGAACTGAGGAAAAGAAAAATGCCACAAAATAATATTCCTTGAGTTAGTGGTTGACGGTTTGCTGTTGGGGACAGATAGCAATCTCTCTCTCTCTCTCTCTCTCTCTGATGCAGCTTTTGCCTCATGTATCATTTATGTTCCCTCAAGATACGAAAAAATAAGGCCAGTAGTTAGATTTTTTTTTTAATAATTTCAGGTCCCTTTGTTATTGACACATTTTAATTGCCAAACAAGGTGGTGAGTCATAATCATCACAGCAATATCTTCAAGTTCCTCTGACCAAGGTGCTGTCTGATCTGACACCTCCATGATGAGAGTTCTCTAGCAACTCCTTAAGTTACAGAGAGTAATAAACTGTGTCACACTCGTAGTGCACTGTAAATGGTCTTCTGTAATAGTACTAACATATTTTTTAATAAAGCCCTATGTATGACTCAGGGTTAGAGAGTTATCTGATTACAAAAAAAAAACTGTACACACTAAAATATGAGGGTTCCTCAAGGGTGCTTTGGGGAGGGTGATGGTTCTATGTGGAATCATAATGACTCAAATTAACCTTTGAGTTCTTTGATGGTTCTTTACAGTTCACCAAAGGGTTCTTCGCTCGTTTAGTCATAATTCAAATGTAGGGGAAGCAGCTCATTAGAATATTTTGGGGCGGCTCTTTTTGTGCAACCGTGAGTGAGTGTCATTCCAGTTCATCTAACGCGTTGTTTTATGCCATTCTATACTATGGACAGTGAAAGTGTCTTGTAAAAGACTTTGAGTCAATTGAGAACAATTGAGAATGGTTGTCTAAATCAATCAATGGTTTTCAAGTCTCTCCTCAGGGAACTGCAGCTGTTCCAGAGGAAGCTCATTTGATTAAATGTGTCACCTAACCCAATAATAACACCTATGGAATTTTAAGAATATAATATGGCTTCCCGTAATAAAAAAACCTGCATGGTTCTTTGAAAGGATCTACAAATAATCATTCTTTATAGAACCATTCTCCATAAAGGTTATATAAAGAACCATAAAAATTTATCTATATTGCAATGAAAGGGGTTTTACATTTATAAAATATGTTTGCAAAAAAATACATTATGACACCTTTCAGTCTTCTCAATGACATTTAATTCAGCAGTGAAAAAAGCCACAAGTTTACGTTTGTTCCACCACAAGTCAGAGACCACTATGATGACACACCAAATGCGTTTGATTGATCCTTTTTTTCTTCCAATGCCTCTTAAAGACATACTCTGGAATTTTGGTGAATAATAAGCATTTTTTAAACCTCCCTCTTTGGGCTTGATGTGTCAATATGTAGTTCATACATGCATATAATCTATAAGCATAATTACTGTTTTACCTCAATTAGACACGAAAATCCTAGTTTGAAAGCAACTGTTTCATGGAAGCTGTTTGGTACCATGTTTCCTACATTATCCCATACGTGCGCCAGCCCCCCTAGCAATTTGAGTTCTTGCCAATGAGCTTCAGCCCCTCGCCATTTGAGTTACAGCTAGTAAGATGCACACTTAGAGAGAGAGAGAAATTACATGGTGCAAATATGAGGTAGTAGGCAGTTTTCAGGGACCACTTCTATCTCGTGAGTGCTACTTTCAGAACAACTGGCTAAAAGTATACAGAAGTACTGGAGAATCTCTTTACGGGGAAAGCATTCCGAAAGTAACTGAAAGTAATCCGATTAAGTTACTGAGTTTTGGTAATCCAAAAGTTACGTTACTGATTACAATTTTGGACAGTTAACTAGAACCTGTAAAGATTACATTTATAAAGTAACCTGCCCAATTCTGGACTTACTTGACCCCTATAAGGAGTATAGGCCATTAGCGAATGTCCATCTCAGGACACTGACATGTGAATAATTGACAAGCAAACTTTGTTGGAGGATTTCAGTTTACCAGGAGAGTGTAACTTTTGCCATCGTATTCAGTTACCTTATAGACTGATGCAAAACCCACCACACCAAGCAATTGATATGATGTGAGGTTGTGTTTAGGCATTTTTTGTGCTGTCAAAATTTCACACTTCAAAACATTTCACTATTTCGACGTCTTATGGAATCACATGATCATGCAAACGCCCATTCTGTTTTAGATTCCTCCCATGTAATCACAAATGCTTGAACCTTGCTGTTAACATCTCTCTTTCAGTCTTAATTGGTTCATTAAAAGACCACACCAACCACACATTCAATGTTCATTTTACACATAATAAAAATCTGACCTGCATATAGGCTAACATATGGATTTGTTTTAAAATGGTCTTAACGTGCATTATATAGCTATTTTATTTTACATTTTAGGACCTCTTTAATTATAAATATACAAATATATATAATTTGATAAAATATTGAATTTTGCCTTTACTACGAAAAAAGTATGAAAATGTATACACTCTACTGTAAGTCGCTCTGGATAAGAGCGTCTGCTAAATTAATAAAATGTCAAATGTAAAAGTACTTTTGCCGATAGAAATGGATTGAATAACACATTCATAAATGGCAGTATGCGGTTTTGAAGTGTCTGTCCTATATCGAGGAGATATAAGAAAGATCAGGAAATTTTAGTTTTTTGGATACACATTTAACCCCTGATTTGTGTTGCAACAAAACTACCTCCATACTTCCATTAATTTGTATGGGTCACCTTCGAACGTGATCCGTGGGGGTTGTAGAGCAAAACAGAGAGTGGCCATATTAGTTTGTAGGCCAAACCATTCGACACTACAGACGTTTTCATCAGAAGACCGATTTCCGGGATGTCTCATGGTCTGACAAACACCACTGTAGTGGTTGAAAAAGTTGTCATTCGTCATATTGAGTAAAAATACCTTAATATAACATGACTCAAGTAAAAAAGTGGAAGGCACCCAGTAAAATAATACTTGAGTAAAAGTATTTCATTTTAAATATACTTATTAAGTATCAAAAGTATCAAAGTATAAATAATTTCAAATTCCTTATATTAAGCAAAGCAGATGGCATGATTTAATTATTATTATTGTTATGATTTTTAATATGGATAGTCAGGGGTACACTCCAACACTCAGAAATAATTTATAACAAAGCATTTGTGTTTAGTGAGTCTGCCAGATCAGAGTCAGTAGAGATGACCAGGGATTTTCTCTTGATAAGTGGGTGAATTGGACCATTTTCCTGTCCTTCTATGTGTTCAAAATGTAATGACTACTTTTGGGAGACAGGGAGAATGTATGGAGTAAAAACTCAAATTAATTGTAGGAATGTAGTGGAGTAAAAATATTGAATAGTATACTTAACCCTTGTGATGTCTTAAGGATCAAAACAGAGTGCAATGAATACTCAGGGATAAATTTGTAAGTCGCTCTGGATAAGAGCGTCTGCTAAATGACAAATGTAAAATGTAGATTAAAAAAAAGGTGTAAATTCACGCGCAGAGCATAGCAGGTGTTAATTTCGCATTCACAGAAGGCAGGAATTAGAGTCACAGGCAGGCAATGGTCATACACAGGTAGGCAAACAGGCAGGTAAATCAAAACAAGGACTGAAGGCTCTAACTGGTTCACACAAACAAGTTAGGAAAAAGTTTAGTAGTCTAAATGAAGAATACCTCACAAAGGCACAAACAGAATAAACTGAACTAAATAAGGAGCTGATGAGACCAGGTGAGTAACTAACACAGGTGAAAGAAATGAACGAAAAGGAAAGACAGGGCTACGTTCAAGAACACAATGAAACAGGGCTATGTACAAGAACACAACGAAACAGAACACAAAGTTGACTAAGAAAATAAAAACAGAACGTTACAGTACCACCAGAACTTACGGGCTAGTGGTTCGGTGGTTCGTGTAATGCCCGGATGTCCTGACACCAAGGACTTGTTACACTATTGCATCAGTTGGGGCTAACAGCTGCTGGTATGTAATTCTTCCCAGCTGGTGTCTCAGGAGGAGCCTGGTCTGAGGTTAGGGCTTCTTGTATGGCAGAGTGAACCTCCCACTGTACCAGTCCCATAATGCATGAGAAAGGAAGAATGGGTGTAGGGTCTGAGTTACTGGACAGAAGGTCAAACTGGCGGGAGAGAGCACCAGCTTTTACGTTTTTCTTTACAGTGACGTAAGTAACATAAAAATGGAAACGTGTGAAGCAGAGAGCCCAGCCGGCTTGTCTGGAGTTCAACTTCTTGGCCCCTCTGATATATTCCAGATTATGATGATCTGTTAGGATGAGAAAAGGATGTTGTGCGACCTCTAACCAATGGCGCCACTCCTCGAGGGCCAGCGTGATGGCGAGGAGTTCTCTGTTCCCCACATCGTAATTCCTCTCAGCAGGGTATAACTTCCTGGAGAAGAAGGTACAGGGATGTGATTTTGGAAGTGTTCCCACCCGCTAAGAGAGGATGGCTTCTACTCCTACTTCGGAGGCATCCACCTCCAGGATGAAAGGAAAGGTCGGATCAGGTTGGCGAAGGACAGGAGCTGAGGTGAAGAGGCGGTTCCGAATGAACCGGCGATAGTAGTTGTAGAACCTAATGAAATGTCGAAGTTCCTTAACGGTGGTGGGCTTGGTGACTTTGTTCTCGGTGACTTTGTTCTCATCCATGCTGACCCCTCCAGGTGTCCGTACGAAACTGAGGAAGTTTACAAAGGTTACATGGGAGGTGCTCTTTTCAGTCTTCACGTAAAGGTTATGGTCAAGGAGCCGTTGAAGAACCTTTTGCACACGCTGTATGTGTTCATTCAGGGAGTGTGAGTAAATCAGGATGTCATCAATGTAGACGATGAGAAAGCAGTTGATTATATCCTGGAAAACCTTGTTTGTGAAGGATTGGAAGACGGCGGGGGTGTTAGTGAGGCCATAGGGCATGACCAGGTATTCGTAGTGCCCTTGTGTGGTGATAAAGGCCGTATTCCATTTGTCGCCTTTACGGATAAGGTTATATGCACTTCGCAGGTCGAGTTTTGTATAGATGTTGGGGCGGCCCACTTGTTCAAGGGTCACTGGGATCAGAGGAAGAGGGAAATGGTTCTTTACCGTGATGTCATTCAGGGAACGGTAATCAATACATGGACGGAGACCACTGTCTTTTTTACCAACGAAGAAGAAGCTGGGGAAGAAGAAGGACAAATGAAAGCGTTTTAGTGATTCATCAATGTAATTCATGTTGCCTCATTTTCCGGGATAGATAGGGGGTAAACACGGCCCTTCAGTGGGGACACTCCAGGGTGTAAGTCAATAGCACAGTCCCCTGGGCGATGTGGTGGCAGAGTGGAGGCCTTAATTTTGCTGAAGACATTGCTGTACTGGTCGTATTCAGATGGTATGGTGGGTGGCACTGCAAAGGCAGAGTCCTCAATAGTGGTGACTCTGCAGGGTAGGCTGAGACAACTGGTGACGCAGGTAGAAGACCAGGACAGTAGTTCACCTTGTCTCCACGAGATGGCAGGGTTGTGACGACAAAACCTTGGGTGTCTGAGGATGAGTGGCTGTTTGGGGGAGGAGAGTTCCATGAGTTGAAGAGTTTCGGTGTGGAATACTCCAATCTGGAGGGTGACACTCTTTGTTAGGTGCGTAATGAAGCCCGTGCCCAGTGGCTGCCCGTTCAGGGTGTTAATCCTTAAGGGAGAAAGAGGGGTGACAGGTGTTAGATCATTGTCAAGCTCTTGTACTAGCTGGTGATCGATAAAATTACCTGCTATCTATCAAGCCCTCTACTTCACAGTTATCAATACTAGGATGACGAATTGCTTCTGGGAGATATTTAGAAATAACAACAAACCTACCTGCATGGTAGCGGAGGGACCCTTCTCATCTCTCCGTGGGGAGCAAACAGGGCAATGGCTGAGTAGATGATCTTTCCCTCCACAGTATAGGCAGAGCCCTTCTTGGACCCGCTTTTGACATTCGATACACGGGAGAGGAGCATGGCCCAACTGCATGGGCTCTGGAAGACTTGGACGGGATGTCAGAATCATGGAAAGAGAAGGTTTCGGGTTCTTGGGTGGCAGAGTTCTTCGGCGGTCGGCAACGATGGAGATGGACATATGAACGTATTGATTTAAATCCTGAAGGTCACTTCTACAGGCCAGCTCTGCCTGAAGTTCCCTGTTGAGCCCTCTTCGGTAGACGATAAGTAAAGCAGCCTTACTCCATCCACTCCCTCCAGCCAGGGTGCGGAACTCGGGGCGTACTCAGCCGCTGAATTGCATCCTTGTTGAAGTTCTGTGAGGAGGTGTCCTATAGGATGACAGGAAGGAGAGTGATCGAATACCTCTTTGAAGAGGGTGTAGAAATTGGTCTTGGATCCGAGTTCTGTGCTGTTGGCAGTCCATATGGCAGTGGCCCAATCCAGGGATTTGCCTGTAAATACATTGAGCACAACCCCACTAACTTCGGTGGCGAAGTGAAGCTTGAAAAAGGCTTAGTAGTCAAAATGAACAATACCTCACAAAGGCACAAACAGAATGAACTGAACTAAATAAGGAGCTGATGAGACCAGATGAGTAACTAACACAGGTGAAATCAATGAAAACAGGGCTACTTTCAAGAACACAACGAAACAGACCACAAGGTTGACTAAGAAAACCCCTACATGATCATTTTTCAACTTGAAATTTGAGTGACCACAACATTAGAAAAAGTGAAACATCGCCTTTGTTCATATTTCCATAAAAGCTGTAACCCACCAGGGTACAAAGATTGTCTTAGGGTCATTTTTGACCCGGCAGTTATAAAATAATTTATACACCACTAAAACCACAAAGACACACACACACACATACAATGAGAATTTGAGATTATGTGTGCTACTGATTGAACTCAGCCAGCAGCTCCTGAAGAGGAGGATCACCATGGTTGGCACAGTTAGAAAGAACAAGCCTGAGCTCCCTGCACTCCTCGCAAAAAGGGGGAGAGAGGCCTTCTCATCAAAGTTTGCCTTCACCCCCACGACCACTCTAGTTTCTTACCTCCCAAAGAGGAACAAGAATGTGGCCCTCCTGAGCACACCGCACAAAATGGCTGAGATCAGTGATCATGAGGACAGAAAGCCAGCCGTCATCCTGGATGACAACCACAACAAAGGAGGCGTGGACAACCTGGACAAGGTGACTGGAACTTCCAGCTGCAGGAGGAGGACTGCCCACTGGTCCCTGGTCATCTTCCATAACATCATTCATGTGTCCTCATACAATGCCTTCGTGGAACAAGATCAACCCTAACTGGATGCCTGATAACCTGAACAAGAGGAGGGTGTTCCTGGAGCAGCTGGGAAAGGCACTTGCAACCCCACACATTCAAAGAAGGGAGCACCTCCCCCGCACAGTGGCCTCTGCAGCACTTGTGAAAGCTGTTGAATCTTGTCCTGATCCACCTGAGGATGCAGTTGGGGCAGGCAAGAGGAGGATTTGCCCATTTTTCCCCCAAAGAAGGACTGTAAAACAAATACTATGTCCTGCACGTGATAAATACATCTGCAAGTCCATGAACACACACTTGCATACTGTCCTACATGTTTGCTAATTAAATTAGATTGATTTATGTTCTTCACATTTTTGTTTGTATCTATTATCTTATTTTATTCTTATTTATTGTTGTTGTTTATACACCTTGTGGGTGGTGGAAATGGTTCAAAAAATGGGAGAAGACTAGTATTTTGAAGTTGAATTCCTCATTGTACAGAATATATCACTATGTTGCCAAAAAAGTTCAAGACTGTTATTGCTTCCTTTCAATAAAATGCATTCAAAACTACTTTCTTCACATTTCTGCAACTTTTCGGCTATACAAGAGCGATCTCTTGCTAAAAAAAACATGTTTACACCTATGCAGTATCTTTAGCAATAATAATAATAAACCTCTACTTTAGTAAATAAAACAATTATGATTATGTAATAGAAATGAGTGGTGTCCACTGATTAAATGCAGTCTTTCTGCATTGTGAAGAGGGAAAACACAGATATTCACAAGGTTTGTGATGAAGGTTGTTTCTTCATGCAAATAGATTTGGGGTTTAAAATTCAATTAAGCTGCTTTATTTTAGGGGTTAATTGAAGGAGGGTAATTGTTTACCCTTAGGACACGGGGAGTATACAGAATGTTAAGACTACACAAGGGTTAAGTACTTTACATCACTGCACTGCTGTAGCTCGGCCATCTTCAACCGCAGATGCGTAAGGCGGACATAGGCAGATTGAGACATAGCCGATGCAAAAAAAACTGAAATCTGTAGCTTAAACTGACATATTTTGATGGGGATGTTTTTTATTATGATACTTAGATTGCTGCAGTCCTATGGGTCCTGATCTTATAGTGAGCCCTAGTCCTATGGGCCATTGTCAAAAGTAGTACCCTAAATAGGAAATAGGGTGCAATTTGGGATGCACAACCACTGTACTGTGGACCGTAGACTCCATAGCACACAGGGATACATTTGACATCAACCCTTCAAGGGTAATTTGTTTTTGCATTGTGATGCATTTCCCATTTCCACAGGTCTGCATGACATTTTTATTAGACTGTGCAGAAACGGTATTAATGCGTTTTTAAACTATCCTCTACCTCCTCCTTTCTCAAAATAGGTATTTCATCAACCTCAGTGAACATGGAGATAAGTATTTTAACATAGACATGGACAGCGGAGTTATAAAGACTACCCAGAGTCTGGACCGGGAAGACATGCCGTGGCACAACATTACTGTGATGGCCTCGGAGGTTGGTAGGTATCCAGGGTTTCCATTCCTACTGCAGCAGGGTGTGTGTCTGTATGTGTGTCTGTGTGCGTGTCTAAAGGGTAGGGGAAGCATCAAACTTAAAATCTCAAATCTACCGTATAGAGGTTTGGGAGGTGAGGTTTGAAGGGTCAATCAATTCATATTTTCTTGTTCTGACCTCATCACTGCTATTAATCTTTCCTTTAGCCTTTACACAAACATCATGATGTACTAATGGTATTGAGGTATATGCCTAGATGGTTGCATTAGAGATGATTCAATATGAATCGGTGTGTATGTCACTGTTGAATTTGAAATGAGGGGTTTAGTTGTGGTTGTAAGGAGGTGACTGAATGATAAATGACTTATGAAGTTGTTGACATCCCTGCTGTGGGGCTGAGTCACAGTGTGTGACCCAAATGACACACTATTCCATAGGGCTATGGTCAAAAGTAGTGCACTAAATAAGGAATAGGCTGCCATTTGGGACGTTACCATATGATTAATTAATGATGTGTTTTATAACCTATTATAAAGCATTTCAATTCTGGTTGTTTAATGTGTCATTTATGTTACCGTTTCCAAAATGCTGTTCTTTTATGAAAAGCACAACTATAGAGATGTTGTTTTGGAAAAGCTTTAACAGTCTATTCATAGCACATTTAATGAAAAAAAATACAATTCCCATACCATTTTGGCTTTTAAAAGTATATTATTATGCATGGGTCATGATGAGTTGCAAGATTTCTCCTCAAGTGTTGAAAAAAATGACTTTAAACAGCTTTCAATTTGTTTATATCCCATCCACAGAATTAAGCACTTCAGGCTCACTGCTGGTAAAGCAGATGATTGACAAAGGCAATGTACTGTACTCCGTCTCAGATTGAACAATTATTATTTAAGTTATTGGTCAATTAGAAGGAATAGGGGAAAGCTCGCTCATAATTAAAATATTGATGCTTTATTTGTCAAATTATAATTAAAATCATGACATTTTGGCCATCAATGCCCTTCACTGTTCTCATAAACATAGTTAGTTCCACTTGCATTGTACTGCATGCACTGAAACATTAACAAAACACAAAACAAAAACAACATTCTAGCTAGCTAACTAGACAGTCATTGGTGCTGACAGATTGAAACTGATGTGTTTCAAATTATCCCACACAACATGACATTGCTAACCAGGCCTTAATTGGCATACACAATTTGCAAGTTTATTAGGAAGTTTAATAAATTACACTCACCGGACAACCCTGGTGGGTATTTTAGCTAGCTTGGTTTCCATTTTCCAACAGATTTTTCTTCTCCCCCTGACTGCTTGTCAACGGTTACTGTTCTTGGAACTCATGTGTTCACCAGAACTGGCTTCTGGCAAACTGTTTGCCACTACTGGCAATAAGTATTCTTGCCACACGTTTGCCACAGATTCAAATAGAATATTGAGAAAATTGTTTGCCAGATAAAAACCTCTGGCACTCTGTTTGCCTCTAGTGGCAATAACTATTTTTTTGTCAATGTTTTGCTGCAAATTCACCAATAGTGGCAAACGTTTTCAATCTTCTGGCAACATTTTGTGGCACACTATATAGTTTACAGTAAATTTGACAAACTTGCAGGAAGTTTGCCACAACAAATAATCGTGTATACTTGAGATTGAAATAAGTGTGTCTCATACAAACCCACATGATATACATGTCAAGATGTCACTATGTCAACATCTTTATGATACAAGTATTTGGAATAATGATATAAAGTATTCTATCTAACAGCATAGTATTTAACTGCAATATTTCAGCATCACAAAGACTCCGACATAACATTGCAAAGGGGTGATGATGCACTTATCATGATGATATCTACAGGTAACTGCCAAAATAAAGAAAACACCAAAATAAAGTGTCTTAGGGCATTGGGCCACCACGAGCCAGGACAGCTTCAATGCGCCTTGGCATAGGTTCTACACGTATCTGGAACACTACTGGAGGGATGCGATACCATTCTTCCATGAGAAATTAAATCATTTGATATTTTGTTGATGGTGGTGGAAAACTCTGTCAGGCGCCGTTCAAGAATCTCCCATAAGTGTTAAATTGGTTTGAGAACTGGTGACTGAGATGGCCATGGCATATGGTTTACATAGTTTTCATGCTCATCAAACAATTCAGTGACCACTTTTCTTCCCCTTCTTCTTCTTTATTATCGTGGTCCGCATACAAATGTTATAAACTCAGCAAAAAAAGAAACGTCCCTCTTTCAAGGCCCTGTCTTTCAATGATAAATCGTAAAAATCCAAATAACTTCACAGATCTTAATTGAAAAGTGTTTAAACACTGTTTCCCATGCTTGTTCAATGAACCATAAACAATTAATGAACATGCACCTGTGAAACGGTCATTAAGACACTAACAGCCTATGGTAGGCAATTAAGGTCACAGTTATGACAACTTAGGACACTAAAGAGGTCTTTCTACTGACTCCGAAAATCACCAAACGAAAAATGCCCAGGGTCCCTGCTCATCTGCGTGAACGTGCCTTAGGCATTCTGCAAGGAGGCATGAAGACTGCCGATGTGGCCAGGGCAATAAATTGCAATGTCCGTACTGTGAGACGACTAAGACAGAGCTACAGGGAGACAGGACGGACAGCTGATCATCCTCGCAGTGGCAGACCACGTTTAAAACACCTGCACAGGATCGGTACATCCGAACATCACACCTGCGGGACAGGTACAGGATGGCAACAACAACTGTCCGAGTTACACCAGGAACGCACAATCCCTCAATCAGTGCTCACACTGTCTGTCCGCAATTGGCTGAGAGACTGGACTGACGGCTTGTAGGCCTGTTGTAAGGCAGGTCCTCACCAGACATCACCGGCAACAACGTCACCTATGGGCACAAATCTAACGTCTCTGGACCAGTCAGGATTGGCAAAGTGCCCTTCACTGACGAGTCGCGGTTTTCTCTCACCAGGGGTGATGGTTGGATTTGCGTTAATTGTCAAAGGAATGCTCGTTACACCGATGCCTGTACTCTGGAGCGGGATCGATTTGGAGGTGAAGGATTCGTCATGGTCTGGGGTAGTGTGTGTCAGCATTATCGGACTGAGATTGTTGTCATTGCAGGCAATCTCAATACTGTGCGTTACAGGGAAGACATCCTCCTCCCTCATGTGGTATCCTTCCTGCAGGTTCATCCTGACATGACCCTCCAGCATGACAATGCCACCAGCCATACTGCTCGTTCTGTGTGTGATTTCCTGCAAGACAGGAATGTCAGTGTTCTGCCATGGCCAGCGAAGAGCCTGGATCTCAATCCCATTGGGCACGTCTGGGGCCTGTTGGATCGGAGGGTGAAGGCTAGGTCCATTCCCCCCAGAAATGTCCGGGAACTTGCAGGTGTCTTGGTGGAAGAGTGGGGTAACATATCACAGCAAGAACTGGCAAATCTGGTGCAGTCCATGAGGAGGAGATGCACTGCAGTACTTAATACAGCTGGTGGCCACACCAGATAGTGAATGTTACTTTTGATTTTGATCCCACTTTGTTCAGGGACACATTATTCTATTTATGTTCATCACATGAGTGTGGAACTTGTTCAGTTTATGTCTCAGTTGATGAATCTTGTTATGTTCATACAAATATTTACACATGTTAAATTTGCTGAAAATAAACGCAGTTGACAGTGAGAGGACATTTCTTTTTTGCTGAGTTTAGGTGAATAACGCAACGTACTGTATTGGCAGTCTATCAGCCTACTATTCTGTAGTATTCATTACACTTTGTGAAAATAATTGCCCTACCAACTAACTCCACACCCATTAAAAACAGAACATCAAATAACATTAGAATTTTGATTTGATTTGACATCCTTACTTGACTTTATCTGGTTAAAACTCTGCATCAAAACTCAGTAGTACATACAGTGTCTTCTCTGTTTCACCACACTCTTCACTGTGCCTGCTTTGCACCAAACAGAGGACGTCACAGACACCAGGAATCTTCAACTTCGGTTGACCCTCCTCAACATTTAACACCTCTCCAGTTATCATTCCTTTCAACTGCGCCCTGCTATGGAGAGGAAACCAAGTCACAGTTTTTGTCCCCAGTCACGTGGTGTGGAGCACACACTCCGTCTGGAAGGCAGAAATGCAAAAAATCTACCTGATTACACTTTGAGTCCCTTTCATCGACCAAACATTCCCGGACCTCTTTTCCACTCAACCTGACACCACATATGGATCAGCCAGAAGGCAAGGATCCATTCTCTCCAAAAATGTCACTCCGACTGGGCAAAAAAACATATTCATCACTATCAGGATGAGATTGAAACTTTGCCAACGCAGTTAATTCATCCTCACTCTCTTCATGATCAATATTCTTCTGCAGCAACCCATATGTACTCTTAATATATTCCACTCTCTTCATTTTTTTTCTGTCTGCCTTCTTTCCTGCCTCAATGGGTTTAAACACAGATTCAACCATAAAAACCAGAGAGGTTTTCCAATGCCTTGCAAAGAAGGGCACCTATCGGTAGAAAAAAAGCATACATTTAAAATCCTTTTGAGCATGGTGAAGTTATTTATTACACTTTGGATGGTGCATCAATACATCCAGTCACTATAGAAATGCAGGTGTCCTTCTTGACTCAGTTGCTGAATAGGAAGGAAACCTCTCAGGGATTTCACCAAGAGGCTAATTGAGACTATAAAACAGTTACAAAGTTTAATGGCTGTGATACAAGAAAACTGAGAATGGATCAACAACATTGTAGCTACTCCACAATACTACACAATACTAATTGACAGAGTGAAAAGAAGGAAGCCTGTGCAAAATAAAATATTCCAAAACATGGCACTGTTATTGTAGCAACAAAGCACTAAAGTAATGCTGCAAAAAATGTGGCGAAGCAATTTGCTTTTTTTGTCCTGAATACAAAGTGTTATGTTTGGGGCAAATGCAATACAACACATTACCAAGTAGCACTGTCTATATTTTCAAGCATAGTGGTGTTATGGGTATGCTTCTAATCGTTAAAGACAAAAAAAAAATAAACGTAATGGAGCTAAGCATAGGCAAAATCCTAGAGGAAACCCTAGTTCAGTCTGCTTTCCAACAGTCACTGGGAGATAAATTCACCTTTCAGCAGGACAATAACATAAAACACAAGGCCAAATTTACACTGGAGTTGCTTACCAACAAGACAATGAATATTCAGATTTGACTTTAAATATGCTTGAAAATCTATGGCAAGATCGGAAAATGGTTGTCTAGCAATGACCAACAACCAATTTGACAGAGCTTGAAGAATTTTGAAAAGACTAATGGGTAAATGTTGCACAATCCAGGTGAGTAAAGCTCTTATAGACTTAGAATGACTCAAAGCTGTAATCACTGCCAAAGGTGCTGCTACAAAGTATTGATTCAGGGGTGTAAATACTTTCTCAATACATTTCTAAAAACATGTTTTCACTTTGTCATTATGGGGTATCGTGTGTAGGTGGTTGAGAATCTACAGTATGTAAGCCATTTTGTACATTGACTATAAGACAACCACATTTGGAATAAGTCAAGGGCTATTAATACGTTCTGAAGGCACTGGAAGTTATTATGAACTTCACAGGGTAGTAAAAGTGCCAGGTGATGCACTTGATGACCCTTTCCAATAAATATCAAGGGACTTGAACTCGGTAGAGTTCAATTTGATTTTAACATTTTATGTGCACTACCTCATCACCCACAGCTTATTATTATCCTATTAAGTCAACATGATGGAAGCACATCTCTAGTGGGAAGATGTGCATATTGTTTTTTGCACATTTTTTAATATTCACTTGAAAATCTGTCGCCAATTGGATAGAAACCTCAATTTGCACATGCCAAATCTAACCAATAACTAACTAAAAATATATTCTCACACCCACATCTATATGCTTCAAGTTTAGGTCATTTCTTTCTTTCTATTGCTAGGACATTGTGGAACTTATACAATAAATGTGCACATCATATACAGTATAGACTGATATTATGATTTATAAATGTAAAACCGTTTGGTAAGAAAATGCAAAACATACATACAATAAATCAAATATTTGCACATTTATAGCATTGGTTTAAATTGGACAGTCAGACATTTGTGTCCTTAGCTATATTTCCTATTAAATAATCAATTATCAAATTAGTCAATGTTCCACTGTTCTTTGTATTCGTAATATTATGTTGTAAATTCATTAAATCAATTCGGGCCCCGACGACTTCGGGAATTCCTATCAGGCTAATTTGTAATCACAATTAGGCAATCCCTCACCAACTGACGCTGAGGCTGCATACAAATGTGTCTTTATCTCTTTGCCTCTCTTTAGTATGTACAATGGGCATGTTTAAACTTTTCCCATCAATATTGCCAATAATGTTTCTATATCAAGACTGATTTCTTTAAAATGGGCCTTTTTTTTCCCAGACATAGATTGAGGCTAGTCCTGAATTGAAAAGCATAGAGCAGGTAAGAGTTTGACCAATGCAATGGAAACCCCCCCCCCCCCCCCCCCATGCAGGGTACATACAGAAGCTCCTAATTGCCACCCACCAAAATTAGCCTTCATTTAGGCTATTGTTTATATATAGTACCAGTTAAAAGTTTGGACACACCTACTTTTACTTTATTTGTATTATTTTCTATATTGTTTTAATAATAGAAAAGACATGAAACCTATGAAATAACACATATTAATCATGTAGTAACCAAAAAAGTGTTAAACAAATCAAAATATATTTTATATTTGAGATTCTTCAAAGTAGCCACCCTTTGCCTTGATGACAGCTTTGCACATGCTTGGCATTCTCTCAACCAGCTTCATGAGGTAGTCACCTGGAATGTATTTCAATTAAAAAAGTGTGCCTTGTTAAAAGTTCATTTGTGATATTTCTTAATTTCCTTAATTCTTAATTGGCATTTGAGCCAATCAGTTGTGTTGTGACAAGATAAGGGTGGTATACAGAAGACAGCCCTATTTGGTAAAAGACCAAGTCCATATTATGGCAAGAACAGCTCAAATAAGCAAATAGAAAAAACAGTCCATCATTACTTTATTTCACCGGCCTGAACAACAATTCATGTCGCCTATTTGATAAAATATTAAATTTGACCTTTACTACTATCGCCCATAGAAATGCATTGAATAACACATTCATAAATGGCAAAAAAACACAGTCAAAAAATAAATCATAAGGAAAAAGGTTTTGATGTGTCTGTCCTGTATCTAAGAGATACAAAAAAGCTCAAGATATATTTGTGTTTTTGGACACATATTTAACCCACATATATAACTACCTCCATACTTCCATTAGTTTGTATGGGTTACCTTCAGACAAGTCACGAGTCCCATAATATATGTTAGTCTGTAGCTCAAACAGTTCGGACGCTACAGACAGAAGTTGGCACAACAGCATTACCGATTTCAGACGCGTCCTGTGATCCTTGTGGGGGATCGTAGAGAAAAACGTCTTTCATAATAGTTTGCACGCCAAACCATTCGGACGCTACATACATCCTGAGAAGACTGATTTTCGGGATGTCTCATGGTCTGACAAACACCGCAGATATGGAAGGCCAACATAGGTAGATGCAGTGGATTGAGACACAGCACATGCAAAAAACATCTCTAGCTTAAACTGACGGATTTTGATGGGGATTGTTTTATTATGTTGCTTTGATTGACTAACGGGTGATGCAGTAAATATATAGCATAACTGTACTTTATTGTTAAATTACATTTTAATACATCTACAGCAATTGCTAAAAGTGAATATGGAATTATATATCACAGCGTACTCCAAAATATTTTGTGTTTTTATATCACTTGCACTCCCCTAGGCCTAAACAAAGGCTTACAAACTGGCAGTGACTACAGGGCAAACAGATCAAAAGGACAAGGCTAAAAACTCCCCAGTTAAGGGTTTGCGACATGCTGGCACTCTGATCTGTTCCCTATACACATTTAATTTCTAGGGAACTACTACCACAAATCACTTATATTGGTACAGTACTGTAACAGGTGCAAGAAGTATTGCGTCTTATAAGGCACACCTCCAAAATGTGTTAATTAGAGAACTTTAACAATACCATGCATCCACAAAAGGCTGTTGAGTGGTACCGAATCAGTAAATTCCTGTAGATTTGAAAGAAAAGATTTCTAGAGTCCAAAAATACACTATGGTACTGTATTAAGGAGGATGGTACTGAAATCCAGTAAATATAGTCTGTGGGGTGCAGCATTCTCACTAATGGGAGCTCAAAATATGTTAATGAGCCAGAGATTATTTTGCTCCCCACAATGCATTGCTCTTTACAGGACTGTACTGTAATATAGATTATAGCAGCTAAATGTAAAAGTTTTACAGTACATTTACAGCCATTTGTTGGTGTTATGCTACCAGTTTATTCAAACGGGAGTTAGCAATTACCAGATATTTTTTCTAAAGCCAAAAATGACAACTTCTACATTCTGCAGTGAAAATAGCCAAATATATCCAAATCTGATTTTTGTATCCACATTGTGGGCCTGTTAGAACACATATTGTAAATCATGATGGATTTTTCTCCAGATTGTAAACTCATAGTATGTGTATTGTCATATGATATACTGTAGTATCATAACATTTAAAAAGAGATAATGTGTCACTATTGCAGATGGAAAATTATAATCTCGGCATGAAAATCTCAACATGATGCAGAGCAATAACAAAATTCACATAAGTGTTCTCTTGTATCACCTCGAATGATTTCAATATGCTGTTTCAGTAAATTGAGCACCTAATATACATTACATGTACACTGAACAAAAATATGAACGCAACATGTAATGTTTTAAGGCAATCAAACAGGCAAAACCTCAGTACAGAGAGTCGCAATTCAACGACTCAGAATCGAGACATATATGTCAGGGTCTACAGACAATCACGGAAAACAGAGGGAAAAACAGTCACGTCGTGGACACCGACGTCTTGCTCCCAGACAAGTTAAACACCTTCTTCGCCTGCTTTAAGGATAACACAGTGCCATTAATGCGGCCCCCTCCCAAGGACTGTGGGCTCTCCTTCTACATGGCCAATGTGAGTAAGACGTTCAAGTGTGTTAACCCTCGCAAGGCTGGCAGCCCAGACGGTGTCCCTAGCCGTATCCTCAGAGCTTGCGCAGACCAGCTGGCTGGAGTGTTTAAGGACATATTCAATCTCTCCCTATCCCATCTCTCCCTATGTCCACCATTGTTCCTGTACCCAGGAAAGCAAAGGTAACTGAACTAAATGACCTTCGCCCCGCAGCACTCACTTCTGTCATCATGAAGTGCTTTGAGAGGCTAGATGAGGGTTGTATCACCTCTACCTTTCCTGACAATAGATAAATAGATTCACAGACAATGCAATTGCACTAAACACTGCCCTATCCAACCTGGAAAAGAGGAATACCCATTTAAGAATGCTGTTCATTGACTATAGCTCAGCCTTCAACACCCTATTACCCTCCAAGCTCATCATCAAGCTCGGGGCCCTGGGTCTGAAACTCGCCCTGTGCCACTGGGTCCTGGCTGGACAATGACAGGTGGTGAAGGTAGGAAACAACACCTCCACTTCACTGATCCTCAACACAGTGGCTCCAAAAGGGTGCGTACTCAGCTCCCTCCTGTATTCCCTGTTCACCCATGACTCTGTGGTCACACACGCCTCCAACTCAATTATCAAGTTTGCAGACGACACACCTGTAGTAGGCTTGATTACCAACAATGACGAGACAGCCTACAGGGAGAAGGTGAGGGCCCTGGAGGAGTGGCACTAGGAAAATAACCTCTCCCTCAACATGAACAAAACAAAGGTGGACTTCAGGAAAAGGCAGATGGATCCCGCCCCTATTCACATTGACGGGACCATGGAGAAGGTGGAAAGCTTCAAGTTCCTCGGCGTACACATCACTGACGATCTGAAATGGTCAACCTTCACAGACAGTGTGGTGAAAAAGGTGCAACAGCAACCTCAGGAGGCTGAAGACATTTGGCTTGGACCCTAAAACATTCACAAACTTTTACAGATGCACAATTGAGAGCCTCCTGGCGGGCTGTATCACTGCCTGGTATGGCAACTGCACCGCCTGCAATCGCAGGGCTCTTCAGAGGGTGGTGAGGTCTGCCAATACATCACTGCCTACCTTCCAGGACACCTATAGCACCCGATTTCACAGGAAGGCTAAAAAGATAATGAAGGACATCAACCACCCGAGCCACAGCCTGTTCACCCCGTTATCATCCAGAAGACGCGGTCAGTACAGGTGCATCAAAGCTGGGACTGAAAAACAGCTTCTATATCAAGGCCATCAGATTGCTAAATAGCCATCACTAGCCGGCTATCATCAGGTTACTCAACCCTTCACCTTAGAGGCTGCTGCCCTATATACAATCGTCATGGAATCACTGGTCACTTTAATAATGGAACACTAATCACTTTACATAGCTGTTAACATACTGCTTTACTCATTTTATTTGTATATTATGTATTCTATTCTATTGTATTTTGGTCAATGCCACTCCGACATTACTCGTCCTAATATTTAATATTTATATATTTCTTAATTCCATTATTTTACTTGTAGATTTGTGTGTATTATTGTGAATTGTTAGATATTACTGCACTGTTGGAGCTAGGAACACAAGCATTTCACTACACCCACAACAACACCTGCTAAATATGTGTAAAGTTGAAGTCGGAAGTTTACATACACCTTAGCCAAATATATTTAAACTCAGTTTTTCACATCTACTGACATTTAATCCTAGTAAAAATCCCCTGTCTTAGCTCAGTTAGGATCACCACTTTATTTTAAGAATGTGAAATATCAGAATAATAGGAGAGGGAATTATTTATTTCAGCTTTTATTTATTTATTTACATTCCCAGTGGGTCAGAAGTTTACTTACACTCAATTAGTATTTGTTAGCATTGCCTTTAAATAGTTTAATTGGGTCAAACGTTTCAGGTTGCCTTCCAAAAGCTTCCCACAATAAGACTTTTTCTATTGTATTATTGACTGTATGTTTGTTTATTCCATGTGTAACTCTGTGTTGTTGTTTGTGACACAGTGTTTTGCTTTATATTGGCCAGGTCGCAGTTGAAAATGAGAACTTGTTCTCAACTAGCCTACTTGGTTTAATAAAAAATTATGAAAAAAATAAGTTAGGTGAATTTTGGCCCATTACTCCTGACAGAGCTGGTGTAACTGAGTCAGGTTTGCTTCGCTTTATCTTGGCCAGGTCGCAGTTGAAAATGAAAACTTGTTCTCAACTAGCCTACTTGGTTAAAACCTCTTGCGTCCCCCCGACACGCAGGCGTCCCATCTAGACATCTGGAAATGCAAATGCGCTACGCTAAATGCTAATAGCACTCGTTAAAACTCAAACGTTCATTAAATCACACATGCAGGGTACTGAATTAAAGCTACACTCGTTGTGAATCCAGCCAACAAGTCAGATTTTTAAAATGCTTTTCGGCGAAAGCATGAGAAGCTATTATCTGATAGCATGCAACACCCCAAAAGACCCGCAGGGGACGTAAAAAACAAAATAATTAGCATACACAAAACGCACAAATAAAATATAAAACATTCATTACCTTTGACAATCTTCTTTGTTGGCACTCCTAGATGTCCCATAAACATCACTATTGGGTCTTTTTTTCCCGATTAAATCGGTCCATATATAGCCTAGATATCGATCTATGAAGACTGTGTGATCAAGGAAAAAAACTGCGTTTTATAACGCAACTTAATTTTTTTAAATTAAAAAAGTCGACGATAAACTTTCACAAAACACTTCGAAATACTTTTGTAATGTAACTTTAGGTATTAGTAAACGTTAATAATCGATCAAATTGATCACGAGGCGATGTATATTCTATAGCTGTACGTCTTGAAATAATGTCCGGGTAAATCTCAACCAAAATATCCGGTCTGAGACCGGAAGAAATGGGCTGTCTCTTGTTCGTTTGACCAAGAAACAAAGCCCAGGCAAATGACAAGACTGATTGTCATCGTGTGGAAGCTGTAGGTATTGCAACCTCGGCCCCATTTAATGTGGTTTCTATTCAACAATACGTTCAAGTGGCGCATTGATATATTTTCCCATTTTCAGTGATCAGATTTTCCCGCGCTTTTCGATGAAACGCACGTTCTGTTATAGTCACAGCCGTGATTTAACCAGTTTTAGAAACGTCTGAGTGTTTTCTATCCACACATACTAATCATATGCATATACTATATTCCTGGCATGAGTAGCAGGGCGCTGAAATGTTGCGCGATTTTTAACAGAATGTTCGAAAACGTAGGGGGTAGGATCAACAGGTTAAATAAAAAATAATGAACAAAATAAGTTAGGTGAATTTTGGCCCATTACTCCTGACAGAGCTGATGTAACTGAGTCAGGTTTGCTATTGTGTTGTGTGACAAAACTGTATATTTTAGATTGGCCTTTTATTGTCCCCAGCACAAGGTGCACCTGTGTATTTATCATGCTTTTTAATCAGTTTCTTGATACGCCCCACCTGTCAGGTAGATGGATTATCTTGGCAAAGTGGAAATGCTCACTAACAGGGATATAAAGAAATTATAAATAAGCTTTTTGTGCATTTGAAAAATGTCTGCAATCTTTTATTTCAGCTCATGAAACATGGGACTGCCACATTACATGTTTTGTTTATGTTTTTGTTCAGTATACAGTACTTGCATAAATGCATGAATTTTCCCTTGAATGCATCAATGAAATCAGAGCTGTTATTCGTTAGCCAGAGAGAATGGTCCATATACACATGAATGGACACCGGCACATGGTTTAGTAGACTGGGCCCTTACTCTGATATGCTGAATAATCACCTATGCAAGCTTGGGGACCAAATGATCCATCAACCACAACATGAATGAACTAAAACATACTAAAATATATTGTTTTTTATGTTTCTTTGGCTTCCAAGTTAAGAAACATATTGCTTCATGACTTCTCCTACTTCTAGAATATCTTGCTGAATAGTTTAGTTTTTTGTTTTATTAGAAAATCTAATGTAGAAACAGTGTGATACAAGTCCATTTTAAGTACACAATATGTCTTTGGTGTGCAAAGTAAGATGCATTGGAAACCAATTTATCAGTTTATGTTTTCTTTACTTAAAGGACCTGTATTCATAAAGCGCCTCAGAGTATGAGTGCTGATATTGGATCAGTTTTGCAGTTAAGATCTTAATTAATATGATTAGCCAATGTGAACAGGGGATAACATGATCTTAGATCACAGAGCAAATTATCCAGATAAATAAATAACACTGAGTCTTAAATCAACACTGGAAGTGTGGAGTCTGTGGACCCATATACACATCGGAACAGTGTTAAATGAACACACTGTTAAGTGCATGGTGTGACAAACTCATTCCATAGACAGCCTAGTGTTTGCAGGTTTTTGTTTTATCCTTTCAATTAAGCCCTAGACAACCAGATGTGGGGAGATCCTCACTAATTAGTGACCTTTTTCCTCACCCATCTACACACAATAACCCATAATCACAATGTGAAAACATGTTTTAAGAATTTTTTTCACATTTATTGAACCTTAAATACAGAAATATTGCCTTTACATAAGTATTCATACCCCCTAGTCAATACTTTGTAGAAGCACCTTAGGCTTTGAGTCATTTGGGTATGTCTTTGTCAGATTTGAAAATCTGGATTTGGCCATTTTCTCCCATTCTTCCTTGCAGATTTTCTCAAGGTTGTTCAATTAGAGGGGGAGTGGCAGTGAACAGAAATCTTCAAGTCTTTCCACAGATTATCAATGGCATTCAAGTCTGGGCTTTCATGGACTTTCACATTCTTGTTCTGAAGCCAATCCAGCATTGAATTGCTGAATGCTTTGGGTCATTGTCCTGTTGGAACCTACATCTTTACCCCCAATCTAAGGTTGTTAGCACTCTGAAGCAGGTTTTTTATCAAGGATTTGTCTGTATTTGGCTCCATTCATTGTTCCCTCTATCCTTAGCAGTCTTCCAGTCCCTGCCGCTGAAAAGTGTCCTCACAGCATGATGCTGCCACTACCATGATTTGCGGTAGGAATGGTGTTAGATGGGTGATGAGATGTGTGTGGTTTTCTCCAGACATTTTCTTTCAGGCCAAAGAGTTACATGTTTGTCTCATCAGACCACAAACTATTTTGCCTCTCAAAGTCTTTCACATACCTTTATGTAAACTGGTGGTCTTGTGCCTTTTTACCAGGTGTGGCTTCCATCTGGCCACTCTCCCATAAAACCCAGATTGGTGTAGAGCCTGTTGTACTTTTGGCAGGATCTCCCAACTCAGCCAAAGAACTCTGTAGTTCTGTCAGAGTGGTCATTGGCTTCTTGGTCACCTCCCTTACCAACACCTTTCTAACCCTAACCCTAACCCATTTTGGTCGGATGGCTAGCTCTAGGCAGAGTTGAGGTAGTTCCATACTTTTTACATTTCCCAATGATGGAGACCACTATGCTCTTGGAAACTTCCAACACTAGAAATTGTTTTATACCCTTCCCAAGATATATGCCTCATCACAATTATATCTCGGAGAGCTACAGCCATATCCTTGACTTCATGGTATAGTTTCTCCTCGGATATGCAGTGTCAACTGTTGAATATTATATAGAAAGGTGTGTTTTTTTCTAAATCATATCCACAGGTGGATTTCAATCAAGTTGTGTTTACAGAATCAAGGATGCTCAAAATAAATTGTATGCACCTGAGCTCTGTTTTTCGAGTGACAGCAAAGGGGTGTGAATACTTATGTAAATGAGATATTTCTGTGTTTCATTTTCAATACATTTGCTAAAATATCTAGAAACATGTTTTGACTTTGTCATTATGGGGTATTGTGTGTAGATGGGTGAGAGAGACAAAAATCGAATTAATACAGTTTGAATTCAGGATGTAACACAACAAAATGGAATAAGTCAAGGGGTCTGAATACTTTTTGAAGGCACTGTATAACAAAATACTATATGTTTTTCATAAGGCCTTATTTTGAGGGCCTAGTTTTACCCTAATACAGTGGCCTGCAACTCATACACATCACATTGAACCAAAACCACGCCCATCACTATCTTATTCCCCAACATGCTCTATTGCAGGTTTAGACTTGTTTGTTTAGATATCTACAGTGCATTCAGAAATGATTTGGATCCCTTGACTTTTTCCATATTTTGTTAAGTTACCGCCTTAATCTAAAATGTATTAACAAATGATTTCCCTCATCAATCTACACACAATATCCCATAATGACAAAGCGAAAACAGGTTTTTACAAATTTTGCAAATGTATAATTTTTTTTTGAAATGCATTATTATTTTACAGACGTATTCAGACCCTTTGCTATGAGACTCAAAATTGAGCTCAGGTGCATCCTGTTTCCATCTTCCTTGAGCATTTCTGCAACTCGATTGGAGTCCACCTGTGGTAAATTCAATTGATTGGACATGATTTGGAAAGGCACACAACTGTCTATATAAGGGCCCACAGTTGACAGGGCATGTCAGAGCAAAGACCAAGCCATGAGGTCGAAGGAATTGTCTATACAGCATTGTGTCGAGGCACAGATCTGGGGAAGGGTACCAAAACATTTCTGCAGCATTGATGGTCCCCAAGAACACAGTGGCCTCCATCCTTCTTAAATGGAAGACGATTGGAACCACCAAGACTCTTCCTAGAGTTGGTCGACCGACCAAACTAAGCAATGGGAGAAGGGCCTTGGTCAAAAACCCGATTGTCTCTCTGACAGAGCTCCAGAGATCTTCTGTGAGATGGGAGAACCTTTCAGAAGGAATGGTAGAGTGTCTAGACGGAAGTCACTCCTTAGTAAAAGGAACATGACAACCTGCTTGGAGTTTGCCAAAAGGCACCTAACGGACACTCAGACCATGAGAAACAAGATTCTCTGGTCTGATGAAACCAAAAGGAACTATTTGGCCTGAATGGCAAGAGTTACATCTGGAGGAAACCTAGCACCATCCCTATGGGGAACTATATTTTTCAGCTGCAGGGACTGGGAAACTAGTTAAAATCGAGGGAAGTATGAACAGAGCAAAATACAGAGAGATCCTTGATGAAAACTCCTCCAGAGCACTCAATACCTAAGACTAGGGCGAAGGTTCACCTTCTAACAGGACAATGACCCTGAGCACACAGCCAAGCCAATGCAGGAGTGGCTTCGGGACAAGTCTCTAAATGTCCTTGAGTGGCCCAGCCAGAGCCCGGACTTGAACCTGATTGAACATCTCTGGAGAGACCTAAAAATAGCTGTGCAGCGACAATCCCCATCCAACCTGACAGAGCTTTAGAGGACCTGCAGAGAAGAATTGGAGAAACTCCCCAAATCCTTCACAAAGATAAATAACATTCAATTATGCACCGGTTATTTAAATGTTTGTTCCATTTTAAATACAGGAATCTAACGATGGCATGCATTCTGAATGCAGGATGCTGGTAAATATAATATTCAACTGTTGGATAGCTTTGCTTCTGATGGACTCCATTCAAAATTAGACATCACTTTGCAAGCCATTATAAAGTGACTTGAAGGTAGGGTTGCAAAATTCAGGCAACTTTTTTAAATTCCCATGTTTTCCAGAAACCCTGTTTGGAAGTTTCTTGGAAACAGAAGCAGGAAATCAAAATCCTTCAACCAGGACTTCAACTAAGTCTCCTGAATTTTGCAACCCTACTTGCAGCCCTGATGTGGGCTGTGTTATGAAATGGGGTACAATTATACACTTTAATTAGTGATGTTACGTTTGATGCCAGCTAATCGCTAAGCAGTGTACCTCGAAGCAGTGTGCCGATGCCTTCATCACTTTATCAGAAGTACTTTATCAATGGCGTCTGGAGCTTTGTTTCGTCGCACAACCACCTGATTGGTTTGGAAGAAAACAAAAAGGACGTGCTTCGGGGTGCGGGACTTCATCTATAGTAATTTGACTGCTCTAAATGATTTTGACCAGCAGGTGCCAGTAGCGTACACTGTGTTGATCAAAGCCTTGAGTAATGCACCTATTTTCGATACAATTGGCGGGAAACCTTCATTTCCCCATCACTACTTATAACTAAATGCACAAACGATGATCTTACAGGCTACCACTACAGTGACAATTGTCTGTACCCCTTTTGGGAAAAAATCAACATCTTTTTTTTCTGAGAGTGTAATGCAATGACCTGAAACTCATCGTTTACACAACATGAGGCCTGCAAATCACATTATTCCGGCTTGTAAAGGGATTCCTATTGGAATTCATTGAGTGTGGGAAATCCAAGATTTGACTATTTTAATCACCCGCAACCTGTTTTCAAAACGACAGCCAGGGTTGGGAATACTAAGTTATTATATTACCTAAAGCATCTGAACTGGAACAACTGTTTCAGTAATGTGTGCAACAAATCCATGTAAGATATTGGATTAGTTTAGAAAATGTTTGTAATTTGTATTTGAGTTGCATAAACTCAATTAATTAATCAATCAATTGCGCAAATATACATATTGAAACAATAAAATAAATATACCTGCAATAGAGCATGGTGGGTAAATATGATAATGATGTTTTTTTTTTCAAAACAATCTTAATGAGTTTCAGGCCCATGTTTTAGGTTAAAACTAGGCCCGCAAAATAAGGCCTTGTGAAATATGTATTGTGTTGTGTTAAATATGTTTTTGGATGGTAACTGGATGAAACAATATCAAACTATCAAGACCAAAGTATAAAGAAATGACTGTTGCTTCTATATTGATAAAGTTTGATCATAAAGTTACTGGTCCCCTACCCCAGGGAAGACAGCGTTTTTTGATTTAACACCGTGTTCATTGTATTTTATTTAACACTGGAGAATTTGCTGTCCAGCACTCCTACTCCAAGATGCTTTAAAAATATGATATCCTTGTGATTCTTCTACATCCTTGTGAATATATTTGTTCAAAGATGTATGCTATATATCTGGGGTTTATTTAATGTTTTAATAAAAACTTGAACCCACTCTTGAACTTCTAAAACTAGAGAGAAAGTATTTTTAATTGTAACAAACCTAAATATTTTCAAATAACTACCCCTTGTCTGGCCCACATATTGATTTCAACAAACAAATCGTTAAATATCTGTACGGCCCTTGCTTGAATTTCGAAATCCTGAGGTGGCCCTTGAGCCCAAAATTTTGCCCACCTCTGCCATATAGATGTAGGATCTTAATTGTATCTGTATTGTCGCAGCAAAATAATCCTGCAGCAACAGGACTTGAATGTTTTTTTCATAATGTTGCTTGATCGTAGTTTTAGGCTACATGAAAAGTGGAATATTGTTAACCAACTGTGTTGGTGCATTTTTTTGTGAATATATGTAAATCACAAAGCTCATTTTCATTACTGTGGTGCAGGAAAATTATTCAGACCTGCCTAACTTCTCTACCTATTCTCCCTTGTGTGTTTTAATATTATTTATGAGTGTTTGTGTTGATGTTTTATCCAGACAACCCCAGCCTACTCAGCCACGTCCCAGTCACGGTGCAGGTGTTGGATGTGAACGACAACCCTCCTGAAATTAAAACAGATGAGGAGGTCGTTGTTTGTGAGAGCTCGAGACCAGGACAGGTGAGCATCATGCACGTACACATGAGTGGAGGGGGCGGTGATAAGGTGCAGTTAATACATTTTTAAGTTTAATCGTGTCACCATGGCAACAAAACCTTGAGTTAAAGAAAATAAGTATATTTTATTTAAAAAATTGAGGGGGGTTCATAAAGTTTGAGTTTGAATGAAAACCTCAATATATGAAACTCGTCAATATTAAACAGATTATGGCAGTAGGCAGATTATGCAACAGTCATGTAAACACCTTACAGTACTCTGTTAATCTTAATTGGCATGAAGTCAAAATCGGGGGTAAGCATACGCTGATTAAACATCTGTTTTTCTGAGAAATCTTTCAAATTATTAGGACATGTAAACACCTTAATCGGCATTCCAGCTGTGTATTTGATCTGCGTATGTGCCAGCGCCAGTAGCGCAAGCCTTCCTCGTTAACGCGAGTGAAGTGAGTTCAGAACAATTGAATGTATGCGTTTTAGGAATAGTTTTCACATACAAACTTTATTGGTCAGAACTCAGAATCAAATATACTTCCCAAAAATAACATCGTAGATGTGGTAGAGTGCCATCAGGTAGCCTGATTTCAGATGTGTCCATGTAAACATTTACATTTACATTTAAGTCATTTAGCAGACGCTCTTAACATAATTATTAGGGAAATTGTTCTTCTTATTAGGGAAATTGTTCTTGCAAGAAGAAATTGTTCTTCTTGCAAAGCATGTAAACATTTTAATCAGACTACTTTATTATATCAATCCAGAATAATCGCATTATTGTGTGCATGTAACCGTATTCAATAACAAATCATTTTCTGTAAAAAGTCGAGGGATGGGGCTGGAGAAATGTAACTGAATTTTACCATTCAGTGCCTTTTGAGAAGTTTAACTTGTTAAACAAAATGTTTTTAAGTATATTTCACATAATTTTAACATTTTGTCATAAAGGGCAGATATTCAACTTCATAAAAAAATGTTTCCCATCTGAAGGCGTTAAATAACAAAAGACTATAGTAATTGCCTATTAAGTGCCAAATAAAGTAACAGGTTTGTCCATAACATCTTAAATCAGCCATAAATCCCCTTGTGACCGGAATGAAAGCGTGTTGTGTGCAACAGGGAGGGGCAATTGAATGCAAGCTTAAAAAAAAACAGATGTGACGTGTTATGCTCGACCTGCTCAGTTTTCCAACACAAAACACCAGAAATTGGTTAAAGGAGTAGAACCAGTTCAACTGCTTTTACACTATGATTTGACTACTAAATGTTCAATATGTATTGGTTACGGCTAGGGTTAAGGTTAGAGTTAGGGCTAGGGCTAGGGTTATGGTTAGTAGATAATTAGTTGAAATGTTGCTGATAGTCTGTAGACTATCCAAATAAAGTGTTAATATTTCATATTTAGTTTCACCATTTTAAAACTAGAGTTCAGTTCACGTAACAGTGTTGACCTTAAAGGTCCCAAACAGTCAAAATCATTGGATACAATTAGGATAAAAATTTAAGTAGAACTGCCAAAGTATGAAAAATTATTGTTGCTTCTTACGTTGATAAAGTTTGATCATAAAGTTACTGGTCTTCTCCCCCATATCATTTGGATTCAGGAGGCGGGAAAGAGGCAGGATTATTAAGGTATTTTTGTGAAATCACAAAAAGCCTTATGTTAATGCACCAATGGTATCGTCTTATTCTTCTACCTAATTTAAATAAGTACCGCCTTGTAACAAACATTGCAGCAGGCGTGTTCGCAGAGGGGTGTGGTTTACATAGCTAGGTAGCTAGTCTACTAGTGCTAAAATATAATTAGAGGTTTACTCTATTCATTCAAGGCAAATATACTAGTAACTGGCTAGCTAGGGAAGAGTTGTCAAACTCTGAAGCAGTCATTACATCAAGATACATGCCAAACGGAAAAGTTATACAATCTTATTGACATCATCGATAGTCATGCTCCAGTATATCAAAATCATCTGATAGTCAGTATACATATTTCATGACAAGTAGCCTGTAAAGTTGTACAATTATGAATTATAAATCCGCTGCAAATGTTTTAAACTGTGGTTCACATCATATTGCGTATCGAGGACGGACTTCTGGATGTTTAGTTGTTAGTTAAGCATGAACGTACAGATGTAGGATCTTAATTTGATCACTCTTTTGTTACTGAGAAGTTTACTGCACTTTACTGCTTTTGTGATTTACATAAATTCACTGAAAACCCACACCAACACAGTTATATTAACAGTATTGCACTTATCATGTAGCCTACTTTTGGCCAGCTTAACCACTGATCAAGCAACATTATGGAACAAACGTTCAAATCCTGTTACTGCAGGATTATTTTTGATGTGACAATAAAGGTCAAATTAAGATCCAACATTTTGTAAGCAGCCGACCATAAAATGTGCCTACATTTTGGTTTGCACTGTTTTTAATATGAAGACAGGTCATGACTCATTATTAGTTAGCTATTGATGTTGTTCTTTCCTGATAAACAACAGGTGATTCAGACTATCGCTGCAGTGGATAAGGATGACTTTGCGAACGGCCAGCGATTCTCCTTCTCTTTGCTGAGCGGAATCCCTGTCAACCCCAACTTCACCCTCAAGGACAATGAAGGTATTTATTGCGTTCAATATAGTCTGTGTGCATTTCTTATGAGTTTTCTCTAGCTATGCCCTTTGGCTAAACCTCCACCCAAGGTTTCACATTCAACCACTCAATACCAGATCTCTTTAGATACCTGCTACTTGTAAATATACATAGCTTGATTGTCAAACACATCACAGTTAGGCACTGTTGACATTTCAGGGAAGGAAATTTCAATGAGGGCTCATATTATGTGATTTCCTCAAAACATTAGAGTGCATAAAGGGATTGGAATAGAATGCTTGGGACTGTTGTTGTTGTCAGACAGATTACTTGCTTTAGTCCGTGCCTCTCTCTCTCTCATTGCTTTAGTCCGTGCCTCTCTCGTGGTACTGCTCTACCACTTGCCTTATTGTATTGTGTACCAAGGCAGAGGCCGAGTGAGCAGTGAATAGTTACCATGGCAACTGGCAGTCAGGGGTGAGTGTCAGGGGAATAGATAGGCTACTTATCTTAGCTCTAAGACCCACAGGTTGGTTTCTGTGTTGCAATCATGAGGCTTTTACACTCTCTTCTGCGGACGATAGACCCCATAGGTAGGTATCCCTGGGAGATGAGAGTTCACAGATCTCTGGATGGATCCCTGAGGGAGAAAGAGGAAGGGGAAAGAAGCGAAAGAAAATCAATGCGATAATAGGAGATAAGGCTGTTGAGCCTTTATAGTACCTTAGGTCCACACCACCAATACAGACCAGAGACGATGAATGTGTCCCAGATGGCACCCTATTCTACTATATAGTTGTTAACCAAAGCCCTATGGGCCTGGGTCAAAGTAGTTCACCATAAAGGGAATAGGGTGCCATTTAGGATGCAGACCTTACCGTAGCTCTGTACCATCCGCCTCCTCTGTGCACCTTCCCTTTATAAACCCAGCCCAGAGACTGGATTTACCGTGTTTATCCAAGTGGCACTTGCAGACCCTCCTCACCTCCTCTCAACCTATACCTTCCATGGAGGTAGTTAGGTCAACAACCAAAAGTACTGACTGGTCTGGAGTGTTTAATGTTGAGGTAAATAAAGTGACAAGGGTGCAATTACGGCCTGCAATTCAGGGAGTTCCTTTATGTGGGCATTCCTGCGTCTGCAGGAACCCATAATAATTTTCTATTGGTCAATTTTTAAGCTAGGACAAGCAGAAGGTGGGGCGCTCCAGTACAGTAGGTGGCGTAAATGCATAATAAAGGTGGATGCCAGCCGCCGATAAACTCCACAGAATGAGGGGGTGGTGTCAACAACTGTCGCTAGCTAGCTGTACACAGTTAGACAGTGTCCTTCGTCCCCGCCTGTCGTGCACTGTTTCCCGACGGCGTGGGCAGGTATTCGTCAGGCGGTAGCAAAGGACTCTGTGTGCTAGCTTAGCTAGGCTGGTACACAGCAGGCGGAAGCAACACCGTCTGCTAGCTCTAGCTCTAGCACATTGTGTTCCTAACTTGTAAGATAGACAGTTTGCTAACACTAGGAACTCAAGCCTTTTTGTTCACCTAACCTAGAATTCCTTACACTCAAATGCCGAAAGCATTATCTACCAAGAGAGTTATCTTCGATTATAGTCACAGCCGTGTATATCCACCCCCAAGTAGATACCTCGACGGCCCTGAAATAACTTCACTGGACTCTATGTAAACTGGAAACCATATATCCTGAGATTGCTTTATTGTAGCTGGGGATTTTAACAAAGCTAATCTGAGAACATGGCTTCCTAAATTCTATCAGCATATCGAAGGCGCGACACGAGCTGGTAGCTTTCTGGACCATTGCTACTCTAACTTCCTTGATGCATACAAAGCCTTCCCCCCCTTTGGCAAATCTGACCATGACTCAATTTTGTTGCTCCCAGCCTATAGACAGAAACTAAAACATGAAACGCCCATGCTCAGGTCTATCCAGTGCTGGTCTGGCAAATCGGATTCCACGCTTCAAGATTTCTTCAATCACGTGGACTGGAATGTGTTCTGGGTAGCCTCAGACGATAACATTGATGTATAAGCTGACTCTGTGAGTGAGTTTATTAGCAAGTGCATCGGTGATGTTGTACCCACGGTGACTATTAAAACCTTCCCTAACCAGAAACCATTGATTGATGGCAGCATTCGTGCAAAACTGAAAGCACCAACCACCGCTTTTAATCATGGCAAGGCGACTGGAAACATGACAGAATACAAACAGTGTAGCTATTCCCTCTGTCAAACAAGCAAAGCATCAGTATAGAGACAAAGTAGAGTCGCAATTCAACGGCTCAAACACGAGACGTATGTGGCAGGGTCTACAGTCAATCACGGATTACAAAAAGATTATCGCCCCGTAGCACTCACTTCTGTCATCATGAATTGCTTTGAGAGACTAGTCAAGAATCATATCCTCTCCATCCTACCCGATACACTAGACCCACTCCAATTTGTTTACCGCCCCAATAGGTCCACAGACCACGCAATGCCATCACGCTGCACACTGCCCTATCCCATCTGAACAACAGGAATACCTATTGAAGAATGCTGTTCATTGACTACAGCTCTGCATTTAACACCATAGTACCCTCCAAACTCGTCATTAACCTGGAGGCCCTGGATCTCGACCCCGCCCTGTGAAACCGGGTCCTGGACTTTCTGACGGGCCGCCCCCAGGTGGTGAGAGTAGGAAACAACATCTCCATCCTGCTGATCCTCAACACTGGGGCCCCACAAGGTTGCGTTCTCAGCCCTCTGCTGTACTCCCTGTTCACCCATAACTGCGTGGCCAAGCACGCCTCCAACTCAATCATCAAGTTTGCAGACGACACTATAGTGGTAGGCTTGATTACCAACAATGACGAGACTGCCTATAGGGAGGAGGTGAGGGCCCTCAGAGTGTGGTGTCAGGAAAAGAACCACTCACTCAACGTCAATGAAACAAAGGAGATGATCGTGGACTTCGGGGAACAGCAGAGGGAGTATCCCTCCATCCACATCGACAGGACAGTAGTGGAGAAGTTGGAAAGTTTTAACTTCCATGAAGTACAAATCACAAACAAACTGAAATGTTCCACCCACACAGAGAGAGTGTTGTGAAGAAGGAGCAACAGCACCTCTTCAACCTCAGGAGGCTGAAGACATTTGGCTAAAACACTCACAAACTTTTACAGATGCACAATCAAGAGCATCCTGTTGGGCTGTATAACCGCCTGGAACGGCAACTGCTCCACCCACAACCGCAAGGCTCTCCAGATGGTAGTGCGGTCTGCACAACACATCACCGGGGGCAAACTACCTGCCCTCCAGGACACCACCCGATGTCACAGGAAGGCCAAAATTATCATCAAGGACAACAACCACCCGAGCCACTGCCTGTTCACCCCGCTATTATCCAGAAGGCGAGGTCAGTACAGGTGCATCAAAGCTGTGACCGAGAGACTGAAAAATATCTTCTATCTCAAGGCCATCAGACCGTTAAACAGCCATCACTAACATAGAGTGTCTGCTGCCAATTTACAGACTCAAATCTCTGGCCACTTTAATACAAAAAAAATTGATTTAATTTAGGTATCACTAATCACTTTAAAAAAACGCAACTTTAATGATGTCTACATATCCTAAATTACTCATCTCATTTGTATATACTGTATTCTATACCATCTACTGCATCTTGCCTATGCCGCACGGCCATCGCTCATCCATATATTTATATGTACATATTCTTATTCATGTAGAAACCAATGGGATGTTCGTGGGGGGGGGGGCATTCATGTAGGAATCAATGGGATGCTCAAGGGAATGCTCACGTGCAGGAATGCTCCAAATTGCAGGCTGCAGTTGCACTTAATTGAAAACAGTGGTCGAAATGTGTTTATGTGTGAAACTAAAAATGATGCAAAATAGTATGCATGCAACTGGGTTTGCCCTTGAATTGTCTGTCCAACTTGACATCATGTTTTCTTCCAATTTTAGATAGTCTGTGACTTGTGTGTACCTATCTCTGAACAATTTCCTTCTCAGGATTGATCAAATGTGCCTATATCTTACCTTTGTCGATTGTGGCTTGATTTGATTAAATTATACTAATACACTCTTGTAAAAATGTGGGTTCTACCTAGAACCCTATATCTAACCCTCTATGAACGCTTCTACCAAGAACAATTTTATCCTCTAAAGGTTCTTCTTAGAACCTTCTAATTAAATCAAATCAAAGTTTATTTGTCACATGCGCCGAATACAACAGGTATGGACCTTACAGTGAAATTCTCACTTACAGGCCCTAACCAACAATGCAATTCTTAAGTAAAGAATAGGTCATAGGTGAACAATAGATTAGTAAAGAAATAAAAAACAACAGAAAAAGACATTGAAAAATAACAGTAGTGAGGCCAAATACAGTAGCAAGGCTATAACAGTAGCGAGGCTAAATACAGTGCCTTGCGAAAGTATTCACCCCCTTTGGCATTTTTCCTATTTTGTTGCCTTACAAACTGGAATCAAAATAGATTTATTGGGAGTTTGTATCATTTGATTTACAAAGAAAACTTAAGCGTGCAAAACTTTTCATCCCACCAAAGTCAATACTTTGTAGAGCCCAGTCTCAAATCTCTGGAAGACTGAAACAGGTTTCCCACAAGAATTTCCCTGTATTTAGCACCTTCCTTCAATTCTGACCAGTTTCCCAGTCCCTGCTGATGAAAAACATCCCCACAGCATGATGCGGCCACCACCATGCTTCACTGTGGGGATGAAGTTCTCGGGGTGATGGGAGGGGTTGTTTTTGTGCCAGAGATAGGTTTTCCCTTGATTGTAAAAAAGCAAAATTTTAGTCTCATCTGACCAGAATACCTTCTTCCATATGTTTGGGGAGTCTCCCACATGCCTTTTGGCATACACCAAACGTGTTTGCTTATTTTTTCTTTTAAGAAATTGTTTTTTTATGGCCACTCTTCCATAAAGCCCAGCTCTGTGGAGTGTACGGCTTAAAGTGGTCCTATGGAGAGATACCCCAATCTCTGATGTAAAGCATTGCAGCTCCTTCAGGGTTATCTTTCGTCTCTTTGTTGCCTCTCTGATTAATGCACTCCTTGCGTGGTCCGTGAGTTTTGGTGGGCGGCCCTCTCTTGGCAGGTTTGTTGTGGTGCCATATTCTTTCCATTTTTTAATAATGGATTTAATGGTGCTCTGTGGGCTGTTCAAAGTTTCGGATATTTTTTTATGTACTTCTCCACAACTTTGTCCCTGACCTTTTTGGAGAGCTCCTTGGTTTTCATGGTGCCTCTTGCTTGGTGGTGCTCCTTGCATAGTGGCGTTGCAGACTCTGGGGCCTTTCAGGACAGGTGTAGATTGCACATAATTATTAATTATTATAATTGTTATTTCTGAAGGTAATTGGTTGCACCAGATCTTATTTAGGGGGTGAATACATATGCACGCTCCACTTTTCCGTTTAATTTATTTTTTGAATTTTTTTAAATAAGTATTTTATTTTATTTCACTTCACCAATTTGGAATATTTTGCGTATGTCCAACATGATGTCCAAATAAATACCAATTTAAATTACAAGTTGTATGCAACAAAATAGGAAAAACACCAAGGGGGTGAGTACCTTTGCAAGGCACTGTACATGCACCGGTTAGTCGGGTTAATTGAGTTAGTATGTACATGTAGGTATGGTTAAAGTGACTATGCATATATGATAAACAGAGAGTAGCAGTAGCGTAAAAGGGGGGGTGATGGGTGGCGGGACACAATGCAGATTGTTCAGGTAGCCAATGTGCGGGGGCACCGTTTAGTCGGGCTAATTGAGGTAGTATGTACATGAATGTATAGTTAAAGTGACAATCCATATATGATAAACAGAGAGTAGCAGCAGCGTAAAAGAGGGGTTGGGAGGGGTCGGGACAATGCAAAGAGTCCTGGTAGCCATTTGATTACCTGATCACTCTATGAAGAGTTCTACCGATAACCCTTTTATCGTTGAAGGGTTCTTCCTATAACCCTTGATGAACGGTTCCACCGTAATTAGGAGTACTATCTTGGATTCACTTTCTGTTAGTGTGAGTTCCTTCCTCAAAAACTCATCAATAGTTCCTATTCCCATTCGTTTGCAATACAGACTCCCACTCTCTGTCTCTTCACGTGGCCATTTTACCCTTTTACTTCTCTTTATCCATTAACAAAGCATGTTTCTTGTTTAGTCGTACTGAAATGCCACTATTTCATTTTTTAAAATTATTATCTTTAACTGCTTTGCTGGAAAAATAGCCTAAAGTAAGCATTTCACTGTTTGTTTACACCTATAGTTTACAAAGCATGTGGCAAATAACATTTTATTTTATTTGAATTAAGATATCTTTTTTTCAGGTTTCAAAAGGGGTTGGTCTCATGTCACAATCTATTACCAAGGTTATTTTCAGTCTGTACTGTACTCACAGTGTTAGCAGCTAGTCAGAGTGTGAGTCATAGAACCCACCCTGCACGTACTGTTGACTCTGTACTCTATTTGATATCCTCTTCAAAATAAAAGTGCAAGTTGGAACCAAATAAGGTTATTGAGAGCGATGCCATATGGGAACCATTTTAGGGTCTCTGAATAACCATAAATGTGATGGTTCTTTGAAGAACCATAGAAAAATCCCAGACAAGGAATGTTTCGGCTCTCCAGGATCAGAATTGAATAGCCCTGCTGTAAGGGTTTAGTTGCATATTTTCCAGGGTTATTTGCATGTGAGTTTCCAGTACCAGCCATGACTGTATTTTGTAGTGACAGAGACATTGTTGTTGCATTCATTCCTTTCCTGTGGTTTTCACTGAGTCAGTTCCTAAGTGAATATCATTCAAATGTATATTTTAAGACAATACATATTTCGTAAGGCCTTCTTTTGATGTCCTAGTTTTATGCTAATATAGTGGCCTGAAACTCAGTGCATGCCACATCAGTCACATTTTGCTTGATCGAAAAGTGATGTTTAACTCCTTATAGAATCTATCCTGAGTGGGGATATCCAACATTTGGAAATATTCACCTGCAAACTGCATTCACAATTATTTCAGAAAGACATACATACATACATACATATGAGACTATATTAAAAATGTAAACTGGAACAACTATTTTGGTAACGGGTGCAATAAATTCAAGTAACATATTGGAATAGTTTAGAAAAATGTATGTTATTTATATTTGAGTAAAACAATATTAATGAACCAATCCATGTACATGCAAAAACACAGATATTGAAACAAACAATTCAAAAAAATCTACCTGCAATAGAGCACGCTGGGAAATATAACCATGATGTGCATGGTTTTGGTTCAATGCTGGTTGTTAACACCAACACAGGGTATGTTACACCACTGAGTGTTAATTGAACTCTTTACAGTTTTAATTCTACTCTTAAGTCAACACAAGAAAAGTCACACAAAAATATATACTAGATAACACTGGCTAATTTGCTGTGTGCTAGAAAGGGACATATAGTATCTGCAGCCTTCCATTTATTTCAAGAACCTTTCAGAGTTCAGAATAACCGTAGATGCCACATCAAGAAAACCCACAATTAACTCAAAGGTTCTTTATTAGGCAAGAGTTCTCCAAGGAACCTTAAGAGCTGAGGAAGAACCCTTTTAAGAATCCCCCCCCCCCCCCCCCCCCGTATAGAGTAAGCTCTTGCCTCTTTACAGCAGGCTCTTGCACTACTACAGAGGTTGGGAGTGGATGTCTGTCTGCCAGCGCCTAATACTTCCCATCTGTTGTCGTGAAATTTAAGAAAATTCCTCACACACACCCTCAGACAGACAACCCCTCCTCCTCCTCCCTCAACACCTCCTCCCTCATCCCTCTCTCCACCCCCAGTCTCCCTGTTATGTTCAAAATGGTCCTCATAGACACAACATCTTGGATTTTGCATCCCAAATGGCACCCTATTCACTTTATAGTGCATTACTTTTGACCAGGGACCATTGGGTACTATATAAGGAATAGAGTGCCATTTAGGGAAGGAATAGAGTGCTATTTGGGACAAATCCTGTGCCCTATCATTGCGTTACTGCTGCTGCAAACACTTTTACACTTTTAGCCATAAAAGCTAGGTTAAAGAAAACACACTGGCTAAGTGATACGTTCTGAACGCTCCTATTGTTAAGGGTGTTATGTCGTCTCTGGTTTCAGCTGACTGCCCGTTTCTGCGTTTTAAAACAGCCCTGAAAGCATTACGGATACTTCAGAGGCCCATTTCTCCTGTCTGCTTGCAACCCCATCTTTGCTGAATCTCTAAAGCTATTATAAAACCTGAATTCCATTGTGTGCTATTCTCTGTTCTTTTCAGAATGAGTAGTTATTATTTCATTATTTCACAATCAAAAAGCCATGGCGTAATTTATGTTGCAGTGTTTCATTAAACAATGTCTATGGGAAAGAGGTATGTAAGACAACAGCTGATGCACACAATGCAATCGTGAGTTGTAGGATCTGGGGCTCGTCTCAAATAATGCTGGTAAAGTAGCGCAGTGTATCCCACATTTTGTTACATTATCTACATAAAAAAAAGATAAACAGACGTTGCCTTTCCCAATGGTGATTTCCAATTACTCAACATTACATCCCTCTATGATCGGAGTTTTCTGTGCCACATCATTGCGGTGACATTTGCTTTTCTTCACTGTTAATTATCTAGAAGGCTATGTTTTCTAAACAACCCAGTTATTTGAATAGATCAATAGATTTGTGAAGGCCTTTCATGCAGAGGACCTTTTGTTATTCCAAGCTAACCAGCTTGGTAGAAAGCAACGCTGTCAAGCCATTGATATTTGGGCATTTTAATTAGCCTGTGTATCATTCTTACAACAATTTACCGCTGGTGCTCTATTTCTATCTAACATTTGAGACACGGTCATCTGGCTTAGCTTTTGGAGTATTTGTGCCAAAGAGTACTGTAAGAATCCAGTGTTTACGATAATTCTTAACTCCAAAATGTGCTTGTTTTGCTAACTTGGGTAAGACACTAAGACATTTATATCAAAAAGCCTACATTTAAAAAGCATCTATTTGCATGAGGCAGGTATTTGATGAAATGTGTTATAACATGCATTACAAAACATCCAGTGACGTAGCATGGCATAACATATTATCTGAGCCAGCTAGACATTACACAATCTGTATCTTTGAAGAAAGGTAATTTCCTATTGAGCTGACATCTGCAGCTTTCACCATGAATGCAGTCTCCACTAACGCGGGAATATTGCCTTTAGTCAAAATGACGCCAGTGGGGATGGCTGATGTTTAATGGGCTCTTAACCAACCGTGCTATTTTTCACATAGTTTTTTATTTATTTTGCACATAATGTTGCTGCTACCGTCTCTTATGATCGAAAAGAGCTTCTGGACATCAGAACAGCGATTACTCACCTTGAACTGGACGAATCCTCTTTCTTTAATGAGTCGGACGAGAGGGATTTAACTCCAGACACCCAAACAGGCCCTCATCCCCGTCATTTGCAGCAGAAAGAGACAGAGGTTTCGCGGAAGGAGATCGGGGTGCCTTGTGAGGATCCGGCGACGAGTGGCTAATCTGCCTTTGCCAAGCGTACTATTGGCCAATGTACAATCGCTGGATAATAAAGTGGACGAACTACAAGAACGTATATCCTAACAACGGGACATTAAAAACTGTAATACAGCCACGACTGTGTTTGTATTACAGGGACATTAAAAACTGTTCAGCCACGACTGTGTTTCACAAGTCGTGGCTGAACGACGACATGAATAACATACAGCTGGCAGGTTATACACTGTATCGGTAGGATAGAACAGTCGCCTCTGGTAAGACAACCAAGCTGGTCTGACCAGCATGATCTATCTGGTTATGATGCAGACCAGTATGGTCTAGCTGGTCAAGCTGGTCTGAACAGCATGGTCTAGCTCAGGCCTGGTCAATTATTTTCCATGGAGGGCCACATTAGATTATATTTTTGCCATCGCGGGCCAGAATGATATTACAGGATTATACATCATGTGTATGACTGTGTTGACAGATATATCTACTGTAAATCACATCCAGATATACTACTTAATTTACTGTTTTAACATGCACAGAAATAAACCACATCCATGTTCTCCTTTTGGTAGGTATTTTCATTATTAAACATTCAATGAACTACAAGGAGGGAAAAGTACACTGCATTCAGCACCACGGACAGAACTCTTGTTAACGGGTATGTACAAAAACACAAGAAAGAGAGAGAGCTCAACATTACATTCAAACTACTCAATCAGTGTCAGGAGTGAAGTCTCTGATGGATATTGACTAGAGCAGTAAAGTCAGGTATAGTTTCTGACATCGCTATGCACAGGATTGCTGAGAGGTGAGAGTCAGTAAGAGATGATCTGTGCCTTGACTTGTTATATTTCATCACTGAAAATGTCTGTTCACATACATATGTTGACCCAAACCGTACAAACAACTTCTGAGCATAACTCCTAATAATTGGAAAGTTTTGTTCATCGAGAGATGCATAGAACCTCGTAAGTGACATTATTTTGAATAGTTCTCCAATCACTGCATCAGACTGAAGATCGATAAGCTCAAGTTGCAGGTCAGTGGGAGCGTTATCCACATTGAAGGTGAAAAGAGAGGAAACCAACAGCATGTCATTTTCCAAAACTTTGAAATCCTCAAAAGGACGAGAAAACTCACCATTCAAAGCACGCAGCAGCAATGTATACTTCTCCCGCTGATCATCTGATAGGGAACAGACTAGTAGTGTCGGAAGGTAGGTGAGATTGTTGGCTTCTACTTGGTGGGTCAGGAGGAGAAATTTTCCATTGAAGGATTTGACAAGGCTGTACATCTGATGTGAAAAAATACCCTTCCCCTGTAGTTTGGAATTCAGTTCATTCTTGAGGGCCATTAATGTCTACAGGGAAGGCAAAATCAGCCATCCACTCTTTATCTTGCAGTTGAGGGAAATCCACATATGTTCTTTTAATTTGCAAAACTTGATTCCGCAGGCCGTAATGAATCAGGTCGCGGGCCGGCCTTTACCCAGGCCTGGTCTAGCTGGTTATGCTGGCAGATCGTTATGATTTCACTGGTGACCAGCCTTCGCTGTGTTTTGGTCACTTGTGACCAGCGTAAGCTAAAGCAAAAATAGCATCAAGTGACATTATGTTGACAAAAGGATGTTTAATTCCCATTGGAATCCAACCAGAGTGAATCCCAAAATCTGCATCCAGAATGACTACCAGGGTGAAAAGGATGATTTAAAGCAGTGGTCACCAAACTACGGCCCGCGGGCCGGATACGGCCCGTCAGCACATTTGGCCCGGCCCTCTGAACAATACCAGAGACGCTATCGAATTTTTTTCCTATTTGGCCTCCAGAAAAAAAATCCTAGGCCCGGCCCTGTCAAAGAGAGAACGGAATAATGGCGAAAAGGTTAGGTAAGAGAAAAATTTATTCAGAATGCAGGGTATTTAACCTGCAGTGGACAAACATTTTTTTTTTTGTTCAATGCAAAGAAAAGGCTGTTTGTCTCATCTGTCAAGAGACGGTGGCGGTATTCAAAGAATACAATCTTCGCCGACACTATGAATCCCGTCACAAAGACAAGTACGATAGCTTGCAAGGCCAAATACGAGCAGACAAACTCTCAAAGCTAAAAAGTGGACTACTATCTCAGCAGAATACATTTGTACGCCAAGCTCAGCTGAACCAGGCATCCGTTCGGGCCAGCTTTCGGGTTGCTAAACTGATAGCAAGAAGCGGTAAGCCTTTCACTGACGGAGAGTTTGTTAAGAAATGTATGGATGCTGTCGCGGAGGAGGTGTGTCCCGAGAAGAAAGATGCATTTAATGCCGTAAGTCTGTCGGCGAGTACAATCACCAGACGCGTTGAAGAAATCGAGAGTAATGTATATGCCCAGCTGCAGCAGAAGACGAAAGAATTTGACTTTTTTTCATTAGCACTGGATGAGAGCACGGACGTGCAAGACACAGCGCAACTGCTCATTTTTATTCGTGGAGTTAGCGCAAACTTTGAGATATGCGAGGAGCTGGCAGCCCTCCAAAGTCTCAAAGGGACTACAACGGGAGAGGATATTTTTGACAAAGTGTGCCAAACCATGGAGAAGTTGGACTTGGACTGGTCAAAGCTAGCTAGCAGTTTTTGGCAGCACGTATATCTGCGAGAAAACCTTTTCTCGCATGAAACTGCTGAAAACCCCGATGAGATCAAGATTGACAGATGAACATTTGCATCAGTGCTTGAGACTGGCTGTAACTAGAATGGAACCTGATATTCAACTTCTCACCAGCCAGATGCAGGCCCACAGTTCACACTGATGAACATACATAGGTAAGCTCACTTTTCTGACTTGAATGAGTCATTCTGAGCATAAACAAATATAATCATAATAAAATCTACTGGGATAAAATCCATCTTTACAACCATACTGGTAGTGAAATGTATTGTGCTGTGTAGGTGCTGTATCACTTAGTTCAGTTTCTCAACCTGCTTCTTTTGTGGTTTTCACAGGGAAGTTGATGAGAGAGAGCTGCAAACAGCGGTGTCTACAAGCCTACTGGAACCTACAAAAGGATTATAAGGAAGGAACACAAGAACTTTAAGAGACTGCTCATATGTGTCAGAGATTCTGCTCTGACAACTGAGCTGAACTTTTATCTGTTAAGATTGTGCATGGCACGACAGAAAGTTAATGTTCCATGGCTTTTTTTTCTATGAAGAACCCAGAGAGAGTTATTTAGTTATTATTTATTTCCTGTTTTTTCTGTGAAGAACTCAGAGAGGGTTATTTAGTTATTATTTATTTCATTAATAGTGTTATTATTTGTTTCCTGACTTTTTTTCTGTAAAGAACCTGGAAAGGGTTATTTGGTTATGTGTGGCTTTCTGGAAAACAATAAAAATTTTAAGCTCCCCTACGATCGTCACACTTTTTCTGTTACAAACTGACCCCGGCCCCCCATCAGAGAAGGGAAAAGTTATGTGGCCCTCACAGGAAAAAGTTTGGGGACCCCTGATTTAAAGCATCTAAACTGGAACAACCCTTTCAGTAATAGGTGCAATGAATCCACCTAACATATTTGATTACTTTAGATATGTTATTTATCTTTGTGTCACACAAGATCAATTATTTGATTAATTAATCAATCAGTGTACATGCAAAACACATATATTGCAATAAACAATTAAAAAAAATATCATATTCTCTTTTGCCAGCTGCCTGAATTTCCTCCTACTCCACTGTATGATACAGATTGTTAAAAGATTAGAACCAATAGACGTTCTGTCATTTTTCCCTTTGGGGGAAGCTTTTTGGGTGCCACATAGAACACTTTTATTTGTCCCTGCACACCAGGAGGCTCTCATGGAGTCTATATTATCTTGGATCTGGGCTTCAGAAATGCAAGCTATGATCGTGAATACCAAACATCACTCTCTCTTTCTTTTCTTTATCTTACAGCTCTCTCTCTCTCTCTCTCTCTCTCTCTCTCTCTCTCTCTCTCTCTCTCTCTCTCTCTCTCTCTCTCTCTCTTCCGCCCCCTCCTGTCTTGCTGATAGTGTGATACGGCGAGTCTGAGTTAATAAAGCTTGAAGTACGTGTTGTCATTCCGACTGTCAATCATTGTAATTATTCCATAGATGGAGTAGAGATTAGAGTGTGAGGTGGTGGAGGTCTAGGGACACTAGTTTGGTAGCTACTACTTTACACTACAGTGCCGTCTGTATGGAGGAAGTGTTTTCACAGTGAAGAGAGAGGAGCCAGTGCCTCTCGCAACCTCCACTGGAATATCTCCTTTACCTCCTTTATTTCCCTTTTTCCATCTTTCTTTCATGTCTCTTTCCTTCCTGTCTTACCTTTATTAGTAGAGTGGCCTCGTGAATGTTCAAGGTGAACTGCTTATTTCGTGGTTTATTGGAATGACTCGGATATGAACTATAACAGGGACAAAAAGTAAACAACAAGCAGAGTTAACAGACACAGAGAAAGAGACATTTACCAGCTTGAAAGAGACAAGAAGTATGTATGTGTATATCGGTAGACTTGTGGAATAGAAGAATTGTCTATTTCAAAGTGAAAGTACATTTGCTCGCTGTCTCCATTAAAAATCCATCTGTGGAAGTGGGTTAGAATGGAGCGCTCTGGACAGAATCCCCCCTAATGGGAAGTGCGGCCTGGGTAGCTAGTCGTCCTGAATGAGTCCTCTCCTCTAATTTGTCCTAATGAGTGTATTTTCTCTCTCTCTCTCTCTCTCTCTCTCTCTCTCTCTCTCTCTCTCTCTCTCTCTCTCTCTCGCTCTCTCTCTGTCTCTCTCTCGTTCCAGACAACACGGCCAGTATCATTGCGCGCCGGAGGCGGTTCAGCCGACTGGTCCAGGAGTTGTATGAGCTGCCCATCGTGGTGTGGGATGGTGGTGAGCCGGCACTGAGCGGCACCAGCACTCTGACCCTGCAGGTGTGCCCATGTCAGTGGAACGGGAGGGTGCAGACGTGCCAGGATGAGAGGGGCCTCCTCTCCTCGGCAGGCCTCAGCACGGGGGCCCTGATCGCCATCCTGCTGTGCATCGTCATCTTGCTGGGTAGGTCTTTCCTGGGTCTTTGTAACATCAAGCCTAAGGGTATGGAGGAGGTTATGGGCCACCTGGAAGGCCCCCCACCTTTGGGCGATTATTGGTGGTGATGATGGATGGTATGGGTGCAGGCCTAGATGGCATCACGCTTTAGGGCATGTTTTTGGAACACCCCGGGGGCATCTTGTCTGAGGGGCAAGGTGGTGAAGGGTATGGGTGTTAAAAACACCAGAAGACAGGGTGAATTGTAAGGAGTAGAGCAGCAGGAGGAGGAGTGGAGACCTCACAGAAGGAGGGATGACAGACCAAGGGTAGAGGAGGAGATAGGGAGAGAGATGAATGGAAGGGTAAGGAAGGACACAAGTGGGTTTTAGAAAGAGGGAGGCTAGGGACAAGGTCAGGATGCTGTAGAAGTGGATAACAGAGAGTTAGTGAGATTGAGCCAGATGGGGAGATGGATGAGTGAAGAAAAATGGACTAAGAGGAGAATATAAGGAGGTAAAGGAAGGGATACAAGACTTTAGAGATCGTGGCACAGAAGGGGGGTAGAGCTGTGTTAGACCTGTCCAGAGATCTTCTGATGCTTTCTATTTCCATAGAGTCAGGATAAACACACTATTTAGGTTAAATTAATGTGTTGTCTAATAATAAATGCTTTATAATCAGAGATCACAGAGAATTCATGTGCCACAGAATTCATGTGAATTTCAGCATAGGGGAAACGGCACTGCCCCCACTGCCAAATACCAACAAAGTGCCTCTCCAGAGCAAACAGAACAGCGGTAGGACAGTGAAGAGACTGTGTATAATGAACAGAATCAGCCATCACCCACTCACCCCATCTCCCTTAATTGTCTGTGGACATCGGTGCGTGAAGGTGATGAATATTCATATCAGTCTCACCACGGCTTTGTCAGAGACTGAGGCACCCAGCAACTAAATGCCATCATCACTGTTTGAAGCAAACACATGAGTGAGAGACCGCAGAGTGAGAGACTGCAGAGTGAGAGACTGCAGAGTGAGAGACTGCAGAGTGAGAGACTGCAGAGTGAGAGACTGCAGAGTCAGAGACTGCAGAGTCAGAGACTGCAGAGTCAGAGACTGCAGAGTGAGACTGCAGTGAGTGAGTGAGTGAGTGAGTGAGTGAGTGAGTGAGTGAGTGAGTGAGTGAGTGAGTGAGTGAGTGAGTGAGTGAGTGAGTGAGTGAGTGAGTGAGTGAGTGAGTGAGCGAGTGAGTGAGTGAGCGAGCGAGCGAGATACTGTCTGGTGCAGGAATATTGAGATAAGGTGGGGAAGGAATTGTTAGTTTGATACAAAACTGTTTCATGCCAAGAGAGAGATTGACTGAATGGTCTTACTGTAATGAGCCATCCTCATTATACTAAAAAACACCACAAACACACAATCACATTACACATTACATAACAGTACAATACACCCTTCAGCACCACATTACAACAGTACATCTAGCCCCCCCCCCCCCCCTCTCCAGCTATAAAGACAGCCCCCTTGAGCCCCCATGCCTCCGGAAACATCTCCACACTGTTGATCATTTTGTAAATCTTGAACTCAAACCTAAGACACGCAGAGACCATGCATTTGAATAATAACACTGGATCTGATGCCCCCGTCAGTCCCACCTGCTGTGCCAACTCTTGGGCAGTTTTCCACCCCCCCGGCAGCCGTAGGTCTGCTAGTCTCTTGATGCTTGCTGCCATTATACGTCTGTGCAGGGTGGCTGAATGACCAGACCTCAAAGGGATAAGTGGGTCGTGGAAAATGGGCTCCTCCCACACCCATGGCCCAGGCACCATACCCCCCCTCTCGTGTGGGTCTCAGCAGTTGCCAGGCCCTCAGTACTGCAGCACAAAAATCAGAGACCACTGCTATGTCTCTCCGGGCGCATTAGGAAAAGCTGCAGATCTAGCCCCAAACCACCAGCCCTCCTCAATAGAGCACATGCTGGTTGAGTACCTTCTCAACAAAGCACAGTATGGTAGAGTACCTTCTCTGCCGCTTTGAGTCGGATCCCTTCCACCCTGCTCTCCAGGTCCACCAGGCCTTGTCCCCTCTCCAGGTACAGAACCGCCGCCCTCAGCCAGTGACGCCCCGACTAAAAAAAATCCACTAACTTGCACTGCAGCTCCGCAAGCAGACGATTGAGAACGGCCAATTTATGCCATAGGGAGGATGCTGCCAAGTTGTTGATGATCAGCACCCTCCCTCTGTATGACACTTGGACAGGAGCCACCTCCACTTCGTCAACCTTGACAGCACTGCTTGTGACACACTCCTTCCCAGTTCTTCCTAACCCACCCCCCTGAGCCCAGACACCCCAAGCATCTTGAGACCCTCACAGCACACTGCAACCCCCTTCGAAACTGCAGAGGTGCCCTGTCCCTCCATGCCCCACATAACAGAGCCTCACTCTTGCTTCGTACACCCTCAAACTATTTCTTGCTCATTCTTAACCAACACTGAGACATCATCAGTATATGCTGACACTGCTATAACTGTCGCCAACCCTATGCCTGGCTCACACACTCCCTGTAGTCTCCTGAGTAACAGGCCCAGAAAGGACAGAATAACAAGAGTGTATGGCGGCCCCGATAGAGGGCATCCTTGGCGAATGCCCTGCCCTATCCAGACTGGCCTACTGAGCCCTCCCCCGACCTTGACCATACATGAAGCCCCAGCATACAACACTTTAACCCAGGCCACAAAATTCTCACCATAACCAAATAAGACAACACATTGAATACATATCCATGGTCCACCCAATCTAAGGCTTCCTCCTGGTCCAAGGTAACCATTTAAAAATGTACATTTGAAAGCCTTGACAGGCATGTCCCTAATTATGAACAGATTATCAGTGATTGAGCATCCTGGTGAAAAACAAATGTCTTGTGCCAATGACTGTTGAGAAGAACGTTTCAACATTGGAGTACAGGGCTTGGCGTGTCTCTCGAGGAGGCTAAAAAGAGATTTCAGCTTGGAAAAGTTGAATATTTTCAGGAATTGGGTAATTGGGGAGCAGGATGGGAGGGGAAGAGAGAGGAGGTTCAAAAGACTGAGGGATGCAGAGGATGGGTTTGAATCTGTTGAAGCTAGTAATAACAAGGGAGAGGGTTTGTCGAGGAAGATTGGTGTTAAATCCAAACATAGCGAGCCGGACACCAGTTTGAGTTCTGGAGATGAAATGGAAGGGGTAGAAGGTGTTGTTAGGCGCTCGGAGCCCAAGCCTTGCATTGATGGACATGGTTATGATAAAGATAGGTTTGGTCCAGTGGGAGTGAGATTTTTGAAGTTGGATGGAAAAGATGGTGGGTACCAACACACACACACAGTACTAAATTCTTTACGATGGCAGCCATGTTTGTTTCGGTTTGACAAGCAGAAATTGACAAATCCCAGAATACCATTCCCTTTAATTAAGACGCAAATAAACAAAGTCAAAGATGGCTGCACCCATTGCCCGAATAAGACCAACTTAGTTTGTTCACTTTGGCATTTATTACAAATCTTCGATGTGCTTGTTAAAATGTCCGATGTGATTGTATACAAGAACTGAACCACATGACTTGAAAAGTAATTTGACTGTTTTTAACAAATTACAAAGCAAATAGTGTTATCACCTCAAAGATGATCAATACAAGCCTACTGCCTAGCCTAGCCGTAGGGAGAAAGCTAAAACAGCTTGCCAGATTTGAATTTTTTTCGGGGGGTTTCTAGTCAGTAATACTTGAAGTTTACAGTGCATGTCAGAGCAAAAAAAAGCCATCAGGTCAAAGCCATCAGAGCTCAGAGACAGGATTGTGTTGAGGCACAGATCTGGGTACCAAAACATTTCCGCAGCATTGAAGGTCCCTAAGAACACAGTGGCCTCCATCATTCTTAAATGGAAGAAGATTGGAACCACCAAGACTCTTCCTAGAGCTGGACACCCAGCCAAACTGAGCAATCGGGGGAGAAGGGCCTTGGTCAAGGAGGTGACCAAGAACACGAAGGTTACTCTGACAGAGCTCCAGAGTTCCTCTGTGGAGATGGGAGAACCTTCCAGGAGGGCAACCATCTGCAATCAGCACTTTATGGTAGAGTGACCAGACGGAAGCCACTCCTCAGTAAAAGGCACAGCCTGCTTGGAGTTTGCCAAAAGGCACCTAAAGACTCTCAGACCATGAGAAACAAGATTCTCTGGTCTGATGAAACCAAGATTGAACTACTTGGCATGAATACCAGGCATCATATCTGGAGGAAATCTGACACCATCACTACGGCGACGCATGGTGGTGGCGGCAAATGTATATATTTTTTACTTTCTTTCCTTTCCGGCCCACAGGATGGGTTGTTAATGTTTGTCTCTGTGTTATGATTATGGTGGTTAATGCTTTGTATTTGTGTACCTTTAAAAAAAGTGGGAGCCCACGGCTGGATGAGCGCTAACTATTAATTTACATGAATTTTACCCCTCAAAAATATATATAGATTTGGTGACAAAATCATGTCATTAGTGCGCAGCAATACTTTCTCGACTCATTTCTTTCATGATTTATTTGAGAAATATTGCATCAATCGCCTTAGCTAGATGTAAAATTGCACGACTAAGACCTCCTTAGCAAAAATGTAGAAATGATTTACAGGTTTATTGATTTATCTTAGATTGATTCTGTCTATTTTAAGGAAATTACTATTTGGAGGAAAGGGCTATGTTGTTGCCATGGTAACCGAAGAGGGACTAACAACAGTACCTGCCGGGGTACGATATACAAACATAACACACCCACATCAAACCACAGCCCCCAGACAACTCTTGTTTGGGTAAAGTCTTGGCCGCTAGCATATCTTAGTGAGCAAAATTCAAAGCAAGGCCAAATGAGTAAGTGCAGTCGACCTTTAATCAATGTACATGCAAAAACCGATATTGAAACAAACCATTCCAAAAATCTGCCTGCAATGAGCATGCTGGGAAATATGATAATGATTGGAGTAAAATTCTGTTTATTTATGGCAAGAACAAAAAATATATTTTCCAACCCATATGATCTAGTACACAAAACATTTACAAATATAATGGTATAATATTTTTTTTAAACATTGTGAATGAATATGCCTTTTCATACTTCGTAATATGTCCATATATCATTAAAATCTGTTTTAAGAACATGTACTCAAAATATTTTACCTTCTTCACCAAACATACCATGACATTATTGATAGTCAAACAGACAAGGGAGAAGGGCTATGTAAAGGCCTTGATTTGGTTGTTCTGAGCATATGCAATGTGTCTGACGTAAAACAAATGTTTGACTTCCACACAAAATGACTTATTTTATTATTTTAGGCTTAAGGAAGTGTGTAGATCGCATACTTTATCTTAGAGCTATTTAGATCTGCCTGCTCAAGACAAGTTCAGTGATGGCTTTGCCATGTCTGTGCCGTGAAGCAGTCGAGCTGGATACATGTTCTTCTGCTCCTTTGACGTAACATTGGAGTGAAGTGATATAAATTGATATAATGATGTAGCCGACCACCAGCAGGAGGCAATACACATTTATTCGACAGAGGACATTGACATGGTCCTAGGAAGCTCTAGATGGCTGTCTTCTGATTTATAAAATGGTGAGAAATCAACCAAATTTGTACTGTAAACATCTACATAGTAATTCTAGTGCCCAATTTCGGGGCTATCAACTTAAGAGGTTAGGGAAAACCAGTTAAGAACCCGATTTTTAACAAGGTCGTGACCATTAGGAAAAAACAAAATGTTCCGCCTCGACCTAGCTCAAAATCTAGGCATCGAATAAGAAGACTACAGCCTTCGTAAAGGGACCATTGAATTTGCCATGTTTCAGAAGTCACAAGTTTGTATGTGTAACAGTTTTTATTAAATGAATAATTTATTGCTCTCATGTGCCCAATCAAAACCAACTATGTGCAACTTTTTTTAAAGCATTTCTGACCACAGTAATATCTTTTTCATCTGAATCTCAAGAGTTCTAAAACCGGGTACAGCAACTCGGTTGCTCAACAACTCAGCATCACAAGCCTTCCCTCGATGTGTCACTGTTGTCGCTTTGGTGTGATAGTGATAGCATTGGGCTACCATAGGTTGTGTAAGTTGTGTGGTTGTTTTACAACAACAAAAAAGTAAAATAGGTGGTAAAACAACAACAACATCATTGCTTGCTTGTGTGACCTGTGTGTAGTCCAAATAAAATGAAATGCTTGCTAACACGTTTAGCTGCGTCAGTGGTTCCCAACCAGGGGTACTAGGACCCCTGGGGGTACTTGGCCTAACCACAAGGGGGTACTTGAGAAGACTCATGAGACCATAGACTTACTAGTAAAATGCACATGGGGGGGTACTTCAGGGGTACTCCGGGCAGTCTTAAATTCAGTTAGTGTTACACTAACCCGAAAAAGGGTGGGAACCACTGAGCTACATGATAAAATTAGTCTGTTTTCAACAAATCAACTGTTTTAGATGGTTGTCTTTTAACCAAGCAAGATAAACAAATGTTCAATCAGCACTGAGTGAATGAACAAAAAAAACGTTTTGGAACAAATGCTTCCTATCATCACCAGTGTCCATTTAAATAGACTGTCAAGTTAACATGTTTACGACTGGGTTTGTTGCGTAATGGTTAGCGTTACCACCTAGGGCTCTACATTTTCTCATTTATAGTTTGACAGGCACACACACACACACACACACACACACAAACACAAACACAAACACAAACACACACACACCCACCCACACACGTATTTACATTTATTAGGTGGCTCTTAAAAGAGCCTTTGGGTTCGTGGAGTGGCAGGCAAGTGACTGAGTGTGGTGGTGTATACTACTGTGTGCGTCTTGCTAGAACGGAGCAGAGACCTGGGCCAGTTTCCACAAAGCATCTCAGAAAGGGTCTTAGGAATCCTGTTAACCTGATTTAAGGCTAAATAAATCCCAGTTTAGAGTATGTTTTAGGATGATGTTAAGACACTGCCCAGACAAACTCTGAGCTAGGAGTAAAATCAATTCTTAAAGGTTTCTCAGCTGGTAATCATGACAGTTTGAGATATTTAGGAGACCTCATGAGCTGTCCAAACCAGTTAAGAGTTACCATCAAGCATCTTAATAATATAATAATGCAGCAAGTCAATGGTTCCGGCGCCACATACAGTTGTTTTTAGTTGTTAAAGTAATGTTTTAATATTTCTGTTTTGATATGATCAATACATAAATACTCTAGACCTACATACAACAGTATCTCTTGCGGTTTTGACAATGATTTCACAATGCTAATTTCCTATTACATTAAAATATGTAATGTGCAAAAATAAAGAATTGGCCCTTAACAAAAGTAGTGAACTATATAGAGAATAGGGTGTCATTTGGGACTCAGCCTATAATGAGAAGATTCACATCAGCATCCTAGCAGCTTGCATTCAGAGCATCCTCACAGCTAATACTGATGACTGCTAATGTGAAATACTGATTTACAGCTCTGCTCGCTTCTGTGTATAATCAGGAATTAATATGTATTATAATAAAAAGAAGGAATGTTTCAGGGCCTATATTCCAAATGGTACTCTTACCTTTATAGGGAGTAGAATGCCATTTGGGACAAAGACAGAGCTTTCATTTTGTTAGCTGTTTACGACCCAAAACATGCACATTTTGTATGACTTAATACATTACATGCAAACACCACATGCAGAGCATGGAATTAGCATGCGACCAGGCTTGGATATTGTGCTGAAACGCAACTGCTACAATAATGATGGGGTGTTGTTAAACCAACCGTTTTGTTGATGTCTTCATTACAGTCATTATTGTTGTTGACATGGCTTCTCTACATGTCTCATTTTCTAATTTTATCGATCATCGTTCTGTTCATCACTCTCTGGAGTGGCATTGTAAAACCACCATTTTGTTGATGTTTTTTCCATTATTGTTGTTTCTGTTGACAGGGTGTCTCTGCTTGTCACGCTCTTCTGAAGCGATCGTGGCTCTGTTCATCACCATTTTGTTGTTGTTGTTATTGACATGATATCTCTGTTAATTTCTCTCTTCTTGCAGCGGTTGTGATTCTCTTCACTGTTTTTTTGATGGCATTGTTGATATTATTGTTGTTGTTGTTGACACAGCATCCGTCCTTGTCTTCCTCCAGTGATCGTGGTTCTGTTCATCACCCTGCGGCGGAGCAAGAAGGAGCCCCTCATCATCTCAGAGGAGGACGTGCGTGAGAACGTGGTAACCTACGACGACGAGGGCGGCGGTGAAGAGGACACTGAGGCTTTCGACATTATTGCCCTGCGGAACCCCGCCGCCGCTGAAGAGCTCAAGTTCCGACGGGACGTCCGGCCGCAGTCGGCCCGACAATGTGGCAGGCCGGCGCAAGGCTGCCACAGTCCCCCAGAGCTGGACCAGGTGAATGTGCAGAAGTTTATTAAACAGAGACTGGTGGAGGCAGACATGGACACTGGTGGGCCTCCCTATGACTCCCTCCAGACCTATGCATACGAGGGTCAAGGGTCGCCCACAGGCTCCATCAGCTCTCTGGACTCCCCAGGAACACACTCAGAACAGGATTATAACTACCTGGATGACTGGGGGCCCGAATTTCAGAAACTGGCAGAACTCTACGGGGAGGATATGGATGTGGCAGAGTTGGATGTAGCGATTGCAGTGACAGTGGCGACCTAGACTCTCAACGTCTGTCACAACGTCTGTTAAACTAATCCTCTCTCTCTCTCAATCCTCCTCCTCAAATCATTTTAAAACAATGAAACAGAAATGCTTTTGAACTCATTCCAGCTGATCTACTTTTACTGTTGAATAACTGACTGCCCCTTTTTTCAGTTTTCCTTTTGGATCATGGGTCTAATATGCAGAAGAATTTAATCAGATTTCGTGGATGGAAAAATATTAAGGATTAACGGAAAAAGGAAAATATTTTCCCTGGTGTATATTTTTTATTGCTCAATAAAGTCCTGAATTCCATATGAGTGGATATATGTGAAACGGAGTGTCAACTTTTTATTTTTTATTTAAAGTTGCAAGTTGGAACCAAATAAGGTTATTAAGAGCGGTGCCATAAGGGAACCATTTTATGGATAGTAATCATACAAGTATCATACAAAAATCAAAAAACAGAAATGTTTCCAGAACCAGAATTGAATAGCCCTGCTGTAGGGTTTTAAGCCTTTTTTGCATATTTCCCAGGGTGCCTTTCGAGTGCATTTTAAAGTTACCAGTACCACCCATAAATCTGTTTGCTAGTGCCAGAGAAATGCTTGTTGGACTAATTCATTTTTTTCCCTGTTGCCTTTAACAAGTGAAGTTATAAATGGATATATTGACGTTTAAATTGTATTCATGAAGACAATTCATATTTCATAAGGCCTGCTTTTAAGGGCCCGTTTTTAGCCTAATATAGTGGCCTAAAACTCATGGTTGACAGGCCACATCAGGCCAGTAAGTCACATTATACTGAATTGTAAAGTGGTAAGTAATTCCTATTGGAAAGGGGATGGCCAACATTTGGAAATGTACCCGTAACCTCCATTCACAATGACTGCCAGGGTTCGGACGACCAGGATATGAGACTACCCCAAACAACTAAACTGGAATAATCATTTCAGTAAGGGGTTCAATAAGTCCAAGTAACACATTGCAATAGTATAGAAAAATGTATGTTATTTATATTTGAGTAGTATAAGATTATTAATCAATCAATATAAATGTAAAAATCTAGATATTGAAACAAACCGTTCTAAATATCAGCCTGCAGTAGAGCATGCTGTGATATATGATAATGATGGGTGTAGTTTTGGGTTAACTCTGGTTATTAACACAAATACTGAGGTTATTTTACACCATTGGATGTTAATTTAACTCTTGAATCGAAGGCTGACCCTATTTAGTCAACTGCTCGATTGTTTGGTTGACCAAAATTGTTTTAATTGACCAGAAGCATAGAGAGAGAGAGAGAGAGAGAGAGAGAGAGAGAGAGAGATTTGCCACCTTTTTTTTATCAAAATGCGTTTTTTGGGCAGAAAAGCCCTCTCCAACATGTGACCTTTCATGTGCCTTAATAACAAACTTGAATGCTATCTGTAAATACGAATACAATTGTTAAATTACGAGTCCAATTGGTTTAGCCACAGAATAAGGTATCAACCTTTCCGCTAGCCGTGATTGGCTGAGATAATGAGTGGGCTGGACATGACGAGAGATGAGTTTGGATTGGTCTGCCATATAGCACGCATCTGTCTATTTGAGTTAGTCAATATGTCTAGGTACAAAAATGGCTCCAACAGAGATGGTCGCTTCGCGTTCTTAGGAAACTATGCAGTATTTAGTTTTTTTTTATGCATTATTTGTTCTTACATTGTTACCCCATGAAATCTTAAGTCCTATTACGTGCAGCCGGGAAGAACTATTGGACATAAGAGCAACGTCAACTTACCAACATTACGACCAGGAATACAACTTTCCTGAAGCGGATCCTCTGTTTGGACCACCACCCAGGACAATGGACCTAATGCCAGAAACTGACCCAAAACAACGGCACCGCAGAAGGGGCAGACGGAGCTGCCTCCTGATCAGGCTCCGTAGACGTGCACATCGCTGACCTCTCCTGAGTATACTACTCGCCAATGTCCAGTCTCTTGACAACAAGGTAGACAAAATTCGAGCAAGAGTTGCCTTCCATAGAGACATCAGAGATTGTAACAGTCTATGTTTTCACAGAAACATGGCTCTCTCGGGATATGTTGTTGGAATTGGTTCAGCCACTAGGCTTCTCCATGCATCGTGCCAACAAATATAAACATCTCTCTGGGAAAAGGAAGAGCGGGGGTGTATGCTTTATGATTAACGATTCATTGTGCAATCATAACAACATACAGGAACTCAAGTCCTTCTGCTCAAATGACCTAGAATTCTTTACAATCAAATTCCGGCCATTTTACCTACCAAGAGAGTTCTCATCATTTATAGTCACAGCTGTGTACATTCAACCTCAAGCGAACACCAAGACGGCCCTCAAGGAACTTCACTGGACCCTATGTAAACCAGAAACCATATCTCCGAAGGCTGCCTTTATTGTAGCTGGGGATTTCAGCAAAGAGAATTTGAGAACAAGGCAGCCGAAATTCTGTCAGCATATTGATTGCACGACTCGCAGGGCTAATACTCTCGATCACTGCCACTCTAACTTCTGCGATGCATACAAAGCCCTCCCCCGCCCTCCTTTCGGCAAATCCAACCACGACGCCATCTTGCTCGTTCCATATTATAGGCGGAAATTCAAACAGGATGTATCGGTGAGGAGAACCATTCAACACTGGTCTGACCAATCGGAAGCCACGCTTCAAGATTGTTTTGATCACGCAGACTGGAATACAGTGAGGGAAAGAAGTATTTGATCCCCTGCTGATTTTGTACGTTTGCCCACTGACAAAGAAATGATCAGTCTATAATTTTAATGGTAGGTTTATTTGAACAGTGAGAGACAGAATAGCAACAACAGAAATCCAGAAAAATGCATGTCAAAAATGTTATAAATTGATTTGCATTTTAATGAGGGAAATAAGTATTTTGACCCCTCTGCAAAACATGACTTGGAGGCAAAACCCTTGTTGGCAATCACAGAGGTAAGACATTTCTTGTAGTTGGCCACCAGGTTTGCACACATCTCAGGAGGGATTTTGTCCCACTCCTCTTTGCAGATCTTCTCCAAGTCATTAAGGTTTCGAGGCTGACGTTTGGCAACTCGAACCTTCAGCTCCCTCCACAGATTTTCTATGGGATTAAGGACTGGAGACCGGCTAGGCTACCCCAGGACCTTAATGTGATTCTTTTTGAGCCACTCCTTTGTTGCCTTGGCCATATGTTTTGGGTCATTGTCATGCTGGAATACCCATCCACGACCCATTTTCAATGACCTGGCTGAGGGAAGGAAGTTCTCACCCAATATTTGATTGTACATGGCCTCGTCCCTTTGATGCGCTGAAGTTGTCCTGTCCCCTTATCAGAAAAACACCCCCAAAGCATAATGTTTCCACCTCCATGTTTGACGGTGGGGATGGTATTCTTGGGGTCATAGGCAGCATTCCTCCTCCTCCAAACACGTCGAGTTGATGCCAAAGACCTCCATTTTGGTCTCATCTGACCACAACACTTTCACCCAGTTGTCCTCTGAATCATTCAGATGTTCATTGGCAAACTTCAGACGGGCATGTATATGTGCTTTCTTGAGCAGGGGGACATTGCGGGCGCTACAGGATTTCAGTCCTTCACGGCGTAGTGTGTTATCAATTGTTTTCTTGGTGACTATGGTCCCAGCTGTCTTGAGATCATTGACAATATCCTCCCATGTAGTTCTGGGCTGATTCCTCACCGTTCTCATGATCATTGCAACTCCACGAGGTGAGATCTTGCATGGAGCCCCAGGCGAAGGGAGATTGACAGTTATTTTGTGCTCCTTCCATTTGCAAATAATCGCACCAACTGTTGTCACCTTCTCACCAAGCTGCTTGGCGGTGGTCTTTTAGCCCATTCCAGCCTTGTGTAGGTCTACAATCTTGTCCCTGACATCCTTGGAGAGCTCTTTGGTCTTGGCCATAGTGGAGAGTTTGGAATCTGATTGATTGATTGCTTCTGTGGACAGGTGTCTTTTATACAGGAAACATGCTGAGATTAGGAGCACTCCCTTTAAGAGTGTGCTCCTAATCTCAGCTCGTTACCTGTATAAAAGACACCTGGGAGCCAGAAATCTTTCTGATTGAGAGGGGTCAAATACTTATTTCACTCATTAAAATGCAAAACAATTTATATCATTTTTAACATGCGTTTTTCTGGATTTTTTTGTTTGTTATTCTGTCTCTCACTGTTCAAATAAACCTACCATTACAATTATAGCCTGATCATTTATTTGTCCGTGGTCAAACGTACAAAATCAGCAGTCTCCTCAGGAGACAGAAGAAATTTAGCTTGTCACCCAAAACCCTGACCAACTTTTACAGATGCAAAATCGAGAGCATCCTGTCGGGCTGTTTCACAGCCTGGTACGACAACTGCTCTGCCCTCAACCGCAAGGCTCTCCGGAGGGTGGTGTGTTCTGCACAACGTATGAACGTATGACTGCCGTTGTGAGGTCAGAATGTTCGGATCAACCTCAGTGTGCGCTCTGAACACTCAGAGAGTGAAACACTATGAATTTAGAAATGGACAATCTGACATCACAGTTGCAGTCACCAACGCTCTGGATAACATAACAGCCTAACCAGCTTTGCTAGGGTGAGTAATGTTAAGTGAGCTCTTCTCTCATTTGTGTCTGGAAGTAGCTAGAAAGTTAGTTTAGGTGCATTACTGCTGTTGTTAGTACAGAACGCTCGAACCAACCCTTAAAGAGATGGGTGTGGCTAAAGCTTAAGGGGGTCTGAACGATTCTGAATGGGTGTAGACAAAGAAGGGCTCTCCAGTAGTAGTACCAAAATATTCAACGGCCATTTTCTCAAAAGTGAGTTTACAAGTTGATCCAATTCAAAGCCAAATTACTTTCCCATTGTTCCTCAACTGTAGTGTATGGTATACCATTTTGTAGCTATGAGTCTCTACTTTTATCCAATGTAAAAATAAAAAATAAAAAAAAATGTTGCTACATAAGACAGATTTGAGCCGGTCACTCACATATGCACCCATCTCAGTGAACTAATCCATTGCGCAGGCCTAGACTAAATGTAAATTTATGCTCCGAAAATGTGGTCAGAGACTCCATATGTAGGGTGTGTTGCCTCCAGAGGCATGCAGAGGCCAAATCGAGCCCAGAAGTGCATCACCATGGCCTCCCATATGTTGTAACAATGCAGAGGGCTCCACATTGACATGAATGGTTGATGGTAGGTGGGGGTGGTACAGCCTGTGTAAACACAAATGCACTTCCTTGACAACTTCTTTCACAACAGCTCTGCACTTCTCTGCGAAGGTCAAGAAGTATGAATGTCATTGTCTTTTGTTTGGAGCGCACCTATCAATGTTGAGTAAGGAGGAGTACCTGATTACACATGCAGTTGAAGTCCAAAGTTTACGTACACCTTAGCCAAATACATTTAAACTCAGTTTTTCACAATTCTTGACATTTAGTCCTAGTCAAAAGGAGGATCACCACTTTATTTTAAGAAAATGAAATGTCAGAATAATAGTAGAGAGGATGATTTCAGTGGCAGGGTAGCTTAGTGGTTAGAGCGTTGGACTAGTAACCGGAAGGTTGCAAGTTCAAACCCTAGAGCTGACAAGGTACAAATCTGTCGTTCCGCCCCTGAACAGGCAGTTAACCCACTGTTCCTAGGTCGTCATTGAAAATAAGAATTTGTTCTTAACTGACTTGCCTAGTAAAATAAAAATTCATTTAAACTTTCATCACATTCCCAGTGGGACAGAAGTTTACATAAGCTCAATTTGTATTTGGTAGCATTGCCTTTAAATCGGTCATTATGGCCAAACAGTTCTATTTTTGTTTCACCAGACCAGAGGATATTTATCCAAAAAGTACGATCTTTGTCCCCATGTGCAGTTGCAAACCGTAGTCTGGCTTTATTATGGCAGTTTTGGAGCAGTCTGGCTCCTTCCTTGCTGAGGTGCCTTTCAGGTTATGTCCATATAGGATTCGTTTTCCTGTGGATATAGATACTTTTGTACCTGTTTCCTCCAGCATCTTCACAAGGTCCTTTGCTGTTGTTCTGGGATTGATTTGCGCTTTTCGCACCAAAGTACGTTTATCGCTAGGAGACAGAAGGCGTCTCCTTCCTGAGCAGTATGATGACTGCGTGGTCCCATTCTGTTTATACTTGCGTACTATTGTTTGTACAAATGAACAAAGTACCTTCAAGCGTTTGGAAATTGCTCCCAAGGATGAACTAGACTTGTGAAGGTCGACAATTTATTTTCTGATGTCTTGGCTGATTTCTTTAGATTTTCCCATGATGTCAAGCAAAGAGGCACTGAGTTTAAAGGTAGGCCTTGAAAGACATCCACAGGTACACCTCCAATTGCCTCAAATGATGTCAATTAGCCCATCAGAAGCTTCTAAAGCCATGACATCATTTTATGGAATTGTCTAAGCTGTTTAAAGGCACAGTCAACTTAGTGTATGCAAACTTCTGACCCACTGGAATTGTGATACAGTGAAGTATAAGTGAAACAATCTGTCTGTAAACAATTGTTGGAAAAATGACTTGTGTCATGCACAAAGTAGATGCCCTAACTGACTTGCCAAAACTATAGTTTGTTAACAATACATTTGTGGAGTGGTCGAAAAACGAGTTTTAATGACTCCAACCTAAGTGTTTATGACTTAACTTAACTTATGACTTCAACTGTAGGTTCCGGTACTCATTTTTGGTGCTGGTCGTATTTATATTTAAGTGCAGGTGGTCCACAATACTTTTGAGCTAATATTCTATGCAAGGAACAGGAGATCAAGCAGTAGACAATTTGAGGTGTTGGTACACAGGTCTGGTGAGCTCTCTTGAGCAAATAGCCTACAGCTATGTCTGTCCTGAGCTCACTGGTGTGGCAAACTCTGAATGCACAGAATAATGAGGGCCCAAGTTATTAGTTGATACAATGTTTCAAGTTCGTTGCAGACAGGCCAAGTGTAGCCAATGTGATTGATAGCATATTTATTTGTATCAGTATATATAGAAAAATACACGTTTAAAATAAGAACAGACAACTTTCGTTTGACCAAGATTTTTTTTAGTCTGGGACAGTCCTACTTGAATCAACACTTCAAATGTTACACTGAATAATCAACACTATTGAACACTGGCACATGTGCTCTGTGCTATGAAAGAGACACATCTGCAGGCTTCCATATATTTCAAGAACCTTTTAGAATTCTGAAGACCCGTAAATACCACCTCAAGAACCCCACATATAACAAAAGTTTATTTATCTGGAAAGAGTTCTACAAGGAACCTTATGAGATGAGGATGAACCATTTAAGAAGCTTTTATTTTTTGGGTGTAGAACCGAGTTTACGCAAAGCTTTACATACTTAATGCACAACGAGTTATATTGAACCATCACTTGCACTTTAATAACAATTTGAAAGTGTAATATTTTCTATCATTTCAGGTTTATCTATTTTAAACAACCACTTAAACTGGTCATGTGTGACACCCCACAAAACAATGAACATAGACTTTCAAGCTTTCCCTCAACACATTTTATAATTAGGGCGAACTATTCCTTTTATCTATTTTACACCATAGACAGCAACCATGTTTCTTCTTAAAAGGGATATTGATTTCAAAACAGCCACTGAGTTTTTCTTCCAGTAGTAATTCATATAGCCTTCATAAAGCCTTCATAAACTCTACGAAAAAAATGTTTTATAAATTATCTATAACCATATATCATGCTTTTAAAAGGTTTAAAAGTGTGACATAATTATGTGACACCACCAATGTCAAATGTGACATACACCTGTGCTTTATAAAGGGTGGCTTAAGCACCGCTTAAGCTAGTGAATATTTTTTGCATTGGATCCGTATCAATCCACTGCATCCATCTATGTAAAACTCCCGCATCTGCTGTGAAAAATGACAGAGCTAGAGCTGTGTTTGTTAGACCATGAATCAGTCTTCTCTAAAATCGTCTGTAGCAGTTTGGCCTTCAATGTTTTATTACAGACAGAAATACTCCTCAGTTTCATCAGCTGTCCGGGTGGCTGGTCTCAGATAATTCTGCAGGTGAAGAAGGAGGTCCTGGGCTGGCTTGGTTCCAAACTGGTCCGCAGTTGTGAGGCCGATTGGACGTACTGCCAAATTCTCTAAAATGACATTGGAAACAGTTTATGATAGAGCAATTAACATTCAATTATCTGGCAACAGCTCTGGTGGACATCCCAGCAGTCAGCATGCATATTGTACGCTCCCTCAAAACTTTTTTTATTTGTATTGTCCCCAGCACAAGGTGCACCTGTGTAATGATCATGCTGTTTAATCAGCTTTCTGATATGCCACACCTGTCAGGTGAATGGAGTATCTTGACAAAAGATAAATACTCACTAACAGGGATGTAAACACATTTGTGCACAACATTTGAGAGAAATTCACTTTCGGTATGTATGGAACATTCCTGTGATCTTTATTTCAGCTCATGAAAATGTTGCGTTTATATTTTCGTTCAGTATATTATGAACCCTCTATGGAGAGATGAGACTATCATGAAAATAAGGTATTTCTGCTTTTTATTTGGAATAAATGTTTAAAAAATTCAAACAACCTGTTTTCGCTTCGTCATTATGGGGTATTGTGTAAAAAAAACATGTTTTGTTATTTAATCCATTTTAGAATAAGGCTGTAACGTAACAACATGTGGAAAATTGAAGGGGTCTGAATACTTTACGAATTTACTGTCTAAGAAAGATTACATGTATTTATCAATTTTTGTCACTAAACAGCCTCCATATACATTGCCTTCGGAAAGTAATCCGACCCATTGACTTTTTCCACATTTTGTTACGTTACAGCCTTATTCTAAAATGGATTAAATAACAAAACATTTTTTTTACATAAATTTTAAAAAATCCTTGTCAATCTACACACAACACCCATTTTTTGCAAACTGAAATACCTTATTTACATAAGTATTCAGACCCTTTTCTATGAGCCTCGAAATTGAGCTCAGGTGCATCCTCTTCCCATTTATCATCCTTGAGATGTTTCTTCAACTTGGTTGGAGTCCACCAGTAGTAAATTCAATTGATTGGACATGGTTTGGAAAGGCACACACCTGTCTATATAAGGTCCCACAGTTGACAGTGCATGTCATAGCAAAAACCAAGCCATGGGGTTGAAGGAATTGTATGTAGAGCTCAGAGGCAGGATTGTGTTGAGGCACAGATCTGGGGAAGGGTACCAAAAAATGTCTGCAGCATTGAAGGTCCCTAAGAACACCGTGGCCTCCATCATTCTTAAATGGTTTGGAAACACCAATACACTTCCTACAGCTAGCTGCCTGGCCAAACTGAGCAATCGGGGGAGAAGAGCCTTGGTCAGGGAGGTGACCATGAACCCGATAGTCACTCTGACAGAGCTCTAGAGAACCTTCCAGAAGGACAACCATCTCTGCAGCACTCCACCAATCAGGCCTTTATGGTGGCCAGACGAAAGCCACTCCTTAGTGAAAGGCACATGACAGCCTGCTTGGAGTTTGCCAAAAGGCAACTAATGGACTCTCAGACCATGAGAAACAAGATTCTCCGGTCTGACGAAATCCAAGATTGAACTCTTTGGCCTGAATGCCAAGTGTAATGTCTGGAAGAAACCTGGCACCATCACTACGGTGAAGCATGGTGGTGGGAGCATCATGCTGTGTGGATATTTTTCAGTGCCAGAGACTGGGAGACTAGTCAGGGTCAAGGGAAAGATGAACGGAGCAAAGTACAGAGAGATCCTTGATGAAAACCGGCTCCGGATCACTCAGGACCTCAGACTGTGGCGAAGATTCAACTTACAACAGGACGATTACCCCAAGCACACAGCCAAGTCTTTGAATGTCCTTGAGTGGCCAGCCAGAGCCAGGTCTTGAACCTGAATAGCTGTGCAGCGACGCTTCCCATCCAACCTGACAGAGCTTGAGAGGATCTGCAGAGAAGAATGGGAGAAACTCTACAAATACAGATGTGCCTTTCTTGCAGTGTCATACCCAGGAAGACTGGAGGCTATAACATCTGCCAAAGGTGCTTCAACAAAGTACTGAGTAAAGGGTCTGAATATTTATGTAAATATGTTATTTCAGTTTATTTTTTGTCAGTATTGGGTATCGTGTGTAGATTGATGAGGGGGAAAAACAATTTAATCAATTTTAGAAGGATGTACTGTAACAAAATGTGGAAAAAGTCAAGTGGTCTGAATACTTTCCGAATGCTGCTAAAAATCGACTGTCCTCAGTTGTAACACTCAATACCGAGTTCCAGACTGCCTCTAGAAGCAACTTTAGCACAAGAACTGTTCGTCGGGACCTTCATGAAATGGGTTTCCATGGCCGTGCAGCCGCACACAAGCCTAAGATCACCATGCGCAATGCCAAGCATTGGATGGAGCGATGTTAAGGTTGCCGCCATTGGACTCTGGAGCAGTGGAAATACGTTCTCTGAAGTGATGAATCACGCTTCACCATCTGGTAGTCCGACAGACGAATCTGGGCTTGGCAGATGCCAGGATAACGCTACCTGCCCCAATGCATAGTGCCAAAGGTAAAGTTTGGTGGAGGAGGAATAATGGTCTGGGGCTGTTTTTCATGGTTTGGGCTAGGTCCCTTCGTTCCAGTGAAGGTAAATCTTAAATCTGAACTATTTTTAACTTAACTACTTTTCGAGATCGGTGTGGAAGAACTTGACTGTTCTGCACAGAGCCCTGACATCAACCCCATCGAACACCTTTGGGATGAACTGGAACGCAGACTGTGAGCCAGGCCTAATCGCCGGCCACATCAGTGCTCAACCTCATTAATGCTCTAGTGTCTGAATGGAAGCAAGTCCCTGCAGCAATGTTCCAACATCTAGCGGAAACGGAAAGCCTACCCAGAAGAATGGCGGCTGTTATAGCAGCAAAGGGGGGTCAACTTCATATTAATGCCCATGATTTTAGAATGAGACGATCGATGAGCAGATGTCCACATACTTTTGGTCATTTAGTGTATGTGACCTTGTAAATCAAATCAAATCAAATCAAATTTTATTTGTCACATACACATGGTTAGCAGATGTTAATGCGAGTGTAGCGAAATGCTTGTGCTTCTAGTTCCGACAATGCAGTGATAACCAACAAGTAATCTAACTAACAATTCCAAAACTACTGTCTTATACACAGTGTAAGGGGATAAGGAATATGTACATAAGGATATATGAATGAGTGATGGTACAGAGCAGCATACAGTAGATGGTATCGAGTACAGTATATACATATGAGATGAGTATGTAGACAAAGTAAACAAAGTGGCATAGTTAAAGTGGCTAGTGACATAAGAATGCAGTCGATGATCTAGAGTACAGTATATACATATGCATATGAGATGAATAGTGTAGGGTAAGTAACATTATATAAGGTAGCATTGTTTAAAGTGGCTAGTGATATATTTACATCATTTCCCATCAATTCCCATTATTAAAGTGGCTGGAGTTGGGTCAGTGTCAATGACAGTGTGTTGGCAGCAGCCACTCAATGTTAGTGGTGGCTGTTTAACAGTCTGATGGCCTTGAGATAGAAGCTGTTTTTCAGTCTCTCGGTCCCAGCTTTGATGCACCTGTACTGACCTCGCCTTCTGGATGATAGCGGGGTGAACAGGCAGTGGTTCGGGTGGTTGATGTCCTTGATGATCTTTATGGCCTTCCTGTAACATCGGGTGGTGTAGGTGTCCTGGAGGGCAGGTAGTTTGCCCCGGTGATGCGTTGTGCAGACCTCACTACCCTCTGGAGAGCCTTACGGTTGAGGGCGGAGCAGTTGCCGTACCAGGCGGTGATACAGCCCGCCAGGATGCTCTCGATTGTGCATCTGTAGAAGTTTGTGAGTGCTTTTGGTGACAAGCCGAATTTCTTCAGCCTCCTGAGGTTGAAGAGGCGCTGCTGCGCCTTCTTCACGACGCTGTCAGTGTGAGTGGACCAATTCAGTTTGTCTGTGATGTGTATGCCGAGGAACTTAAAACTTGCTACCCTCTCCACTACTGATCCATCGATGTGGATAGGGGTGTTCCCTCTGCTGTTTCCTGAAGTCCACAATCATCTCCTTAGTTTTGTTGACGTTGAGTGTGAGGTTATTTTCCTGACACCACACTCCGAGGGCCCTCACCTCCTCCCCTGTAGGCCGTCTCGTCGTTGTTGGTAATCAAGCCTACCACTGTTGTGTCGTCCGCAAACTTGATGATTGAGTTGGAGGCGTGCATGGCCACGCAGTCGTGGGTGAACAGGGAGTACAGGAGAGGGCTCAGAACGCACCCTTGTGGGGCCCCGTGTTGAGGATCAGCGGGAGGAGATGTTGTTGCCTACCCTCACCACCTGTGGGCAGCCCGTCAGGAAGTCCAGTACCCAGTTGCACAGGGCGGGGTCGAGACCCAGGGTCTCGAGCTTGATGACGAGCTTGGAGGGTACTATGGTATTGAATGCCGAGCTGTAGTCGATGAACAGCATTCTCACATAGGTATTCCTCTTGTCCAGGTGGGTTAGGGCAGTGTGCAGTGTGGTTGAGATTGCATCGTCTGTGGACCTATTTGCCAAATTGGAGTGGGTCTAGGGTGTCAGGTAGGGTGGAGGTGATATGGTCCTTGACTAGTCTCTCAAAGCACTTCATGATGACGGAAGTGAGTGCTACGGGGCGGTAGTCGTTTAGCTCAACCTTAGCTTTCTTGGGAACAGGAACAATGGTGGCCCTCTTGAAGCATGTGGGAACAGCAGACTGGTATAGGGATTGATTGAATATGTCCGTAAACACACCGGCCAGCTGGTCTGCGCATGCTCTGAGGGCGCGGCTGGGGATGCCGTCTGGGCCTGCAGCCTTGCGAGGGTTAACACGTTTAAATGTCTTACTCACCTCGGCTGCAGTGAAGGAGAGACCGCATGTTTTCGTTGCAGGCCGTGTCAGTGGCACTGTATTGTCCTCAAAGCGGGCAAAAAGTGATTTAGTCTGCCTGGGAGCAAGACATCCTGGTCCGTGACTGGGCTGGGTTTCTTCTTGTAGTCCGTGATTGACTGTAGACCCTGCCACATGCCTCTTGTGTCTGAGCCATTGAATTGAGATTCCACTTTGTCTCTGTACTGACGCTAGCTTGTTTAATAGCCTTGCGGAGGGAATAGCTGCATTGTTTACATTCGGACATGTTACCAGACACCTTGCCCTGATTAAAAGCAGTGGTTCGCGCTTTCAGTTTCACGCGAATGCTGCCATCAATCCACGGTTTCTGGTTTGGGAATGTTTTTATCGTTGCTATGGGAACGACATCTTCGACGCACGTTCTAATGAACTCGCACACGAATCAGCGTATTCAATATTTCCATCTGACGCATCGAAACATGTCCCAGTCCACGTGATGGAAGCAGTCTTGGAGTGTGGAGTCAGCTGGTCTGACCAGCGTTGGACAGACCTCAGCGTGGGAGCCTCTTGTTTTAGTTTCTGCCTGTAGGCAGGGATCAGCAAAATGGAGTCGTGGTCAGCTTTTCCGAAAGGGGGCGGGGCAGGGCCTTATATGCGTCGCGGAAGTTAGAGTAACAATGATCCAAGGTTTTACCACCCCTTTGCGCAATCGATATGCTGGTAAAATTTAGGGAGTCTTGTTTTCAGATTAGCTTTGTTAAAATCCCCAGCTACAATGAATGCAGCCTCCGGATAAATGGTTTCAGTTTGCAAAGAGTTAAATAAAGTTCCAGAGCCATCGATGTGTCTGCTTGGGGGGATATATACGGCTGTGATTATAATCGAGAGAATTCTCTTGGAAGATAATGCGGTCTACATTTGATTGTGAGGAATTCTAAATCACGTGAACAGAAGGATTTGAGTTCCTGTATGTTTCCTTCATCACACCATGTCTCGTTAGTCATGCATAGCCCCCGCCACTCTTCTTACCAGAAAGATGTTTGTTTCTGTCGGCGCGATGCGTGGAGAAACCCGTTGGCTGCACCGCCTCGGATAGCGTCTTCCCAGTAAGCCATGTTTCTGTGAAGCAGAGAACGTTGCAGTCTCTGATGTCCCTCTGGAATGCTATTCTTGCTCGGATTTCGTCAACCTTGTTGTCAAGAGACTGGACATTGGCAAGAAGAATGCTGGGGAGTGGTGCGCGATGTGCCCTTTTTCGGAGTCTGACCAGAACACCGCCTCGTTGTTGGCGCTGATCTTATATTCAGTAGTTCTTCTCGACTGTATGTAATGAAACCTAAGATGACCTGGGGTACTAATGTAAGAAATAACACGTAAAAAAACAAAAAACTGCATAGTTTCCTAGGAACGCGAAGCGAGGCGGCCATCTCAGTCGGCGCCGGAAGTGTCATATGATATAAGGCATTTATGTATGTGTTACACATTACCAAAGGGGTCTTACTTTAAATTAAGTACAACGTCATGCGATATAGTCTATATGGATGTGTTATGGATGACCAAAGGTGTCTCACTTCAAAGTATTAAAGGACACTACATGAATTACAGGACACTACATGGATCCACAGGTAAATGTAGGGTGTAAGAGGTATTTAAATTGCTTGGTGGACCTGCAAAGCTTGCGTTTGTGTGTGTGTGTCAGAATCTACATGATTTAGAATTGTCCAACATGATACTACCGCAGGAAACTGGGGCTTGATAACAACCTGTTACAATGGTGCCAACATTTTGAGTGGGTAAATGTGTCCAAGACCTGTATGGGTCCAGCATCTCACGGTATGGCAAATCTTTGTTGTGTCCGTGTTTGTGTACTGACTGAGCAACATGTAACTTGGTTTCAGAAGAAAGACACTTTCAATTTCTTTAGTTTGGGGGCTTTCATCAAGGTAAGTGTTTCTTGGTGTGATGTCGTCCCCAGGCTATTGCAAACACTGCACATATAAGCCTGGGATATCAACTATTCAAATGTGGCCTTAGTGGGAGTGAACATAGAATTCTATAGGAGTGACCTTACCGAGTAATGTGTTTGTCATCATCATTACTTAAAGTAAGTGATACGCTGTTCAGCTAAAATAGAGTAAACACCTTTAATCAATATAATTACATTTGACATGATCACTTTGTGCTGAGTCCCATAGTGCGGAGCACAATTGTCCCAGCGTCTTTAGGGTTTGGCCGGGGTAGGCTGTCATTGTAAATAAGTAAATAAGAATTTGTTCTTAACCGACTTGTCTAGTTAAATAGAATTACGAACCTGTCACAAACTGAAGACCGATAGGTTAGCCAAACATGCAAACATGTTTATAATACATATGAAGGCTGTTAAAATAGTTTATTAGTGCTTCAAGAAAGCAGTGTATACTGTGTATTTAGCCTGGCGAAGCCGTTTTATGCGTTGACTGAATGGAAGCTGGTCTTATGAGTCCTCACTCTCTGTGACTGAGTCAAGACCCAGTACAAATGTATCTGATACCGAGATAAGACAGAGACACTCAATATGTGGTCTAGAGACTGGATTTGTGTAATACAAAACTGCTAACGACTCATTCTATTTGCAGGTGAAATCTCTTGAAAAATATCCTTTTGAAATATCACCACATGTGAAGTGTTCCAAAACCACATGATTTTGCATGTGAAACGTTATATGATCACGTGAAAATCCACATGCATAACTTAGCAATGTCACATGTGACTTTATGTGTTTTTTCCATAAGGGATGGCTGCTACTAAGACACTGACAGGGTCTGGATGAAGGGATGGGAGACTGATGAATATTACAGACTCACTCTTTATCTCTTCACATCTCTTCTCTGTCCTTCTCTCTCATGCTCTCTATCTCTGTATTTTGATACCTCCCTTACTCCCTCTCTGTTGCTATCTCTACCTACAGTTGCTATCTCTACATACAGTCTCTCTCTCTCTCTCTCTCTCTCTTGCATTCTCACTCCCTTTCTGAAGCGTTCTCTCTCAGTTTCTCTCTCTCTCCCTTTCACTTGCTACTGTATCTCTCCTTCTCTTCTCTATAATCTGTCTTTTCTCCTGAAATTCACAGATACAGTATTGAAGACACGTGAGTCACATTTTTGTGGAATATCACAGTTTTTCTCAATTGCTAAAACACCATTTCTGAAACCTTGCTGCATTTCCTGAAAACATTAAACACAAAACCTCATCTTCAAGCACTATTTACATAACATCTGACTCCTCTTGCAAAATGAAACATTCGCCTCAAAACATTTTTACCTGTGTTCAAAATCAAACACTGCTCTCAAATCATAAACAAAGTGATCAAAATGATATACACTCTCAAGCAGTCAGTAAACAATACACCGAAAAATAGAAAACACATTGTTCAAAACATACAATTCTCAGGGAGAAGTAAATTTTTTATTTAAAAAAATATATTTTTCCGTCATTGTCTTTTGATGAACGAAAACATGCTCTATCACAGTAGCTCAAAATTGATCAGAAATTACTACTCTGCTTTGCTCTTTGCAATTTTGTTTTTTGTTCTTCCTCCTCCTTGTACCCCTATTTTTACAGTACTGTACCCTGCATCTCACAAACATGTCCTTTGTCTCTGTGATACTATAATTCTTGTTCTTTGTTGATATGAATCTGCAACCAGTCAAAATCTATTGAGCAGTCAGTACTGTTAATAAATAGAAAGCACAATGTTCAGGGCCATACAATTTGTCCATTGCACAGTATACCGCCTACAATGCACTGTACTACAGTATCCATTCTCAGACTTTCTCCTTCCCACCTTCAACAACTTGTTTGCTCTCTGAACTGCCTTATATTGGTTGTGTCACATCATTTGAAACAGGTTAAATCAATTTTGAGTGGTTGTGTTCAATCAATGACATATGTTCTCTATTTGTATTTGATTGTTGCCACTTGTGTTGACCAGTATGGATGACATGTGCATTAGAGTGCAGAATGTGTTTTGAGAATGAAAATGTGTTTAGAGTTTTGCTAAGTGAGATCTGCAAATTGTGTTTTACCATGTGAAATGGTTTAAGGTATTGACAACAGACTGCATAATTAGCTAAATGGCAACTGAGAACTTTGTTCAGCCAATGGGTTTTAGTGTTTTAGCAATTGAGAAAAACTGTAAAACATACAATCTACTTGCAGTGAAGCCCCTCAACATTTTCATTACATTTTCATCTAGCAGACTCCCACCCAGATCGATCCACAGAAGAAACCAGGGTCAACGCCCTGCTCAAGGGCACGTCGACAGATCTCCCACAAGGTCAAAAACGGGGACCCGAACAAGCGACCGATCAGCCACCAGCCAAAGCTCCCAACCGCGAGGCCACCAGCCCTCCAAGATCCTCCCCACAGTTCCCAGAGAGCTGACCCTCAACCATCCGAGACCCTCCCCCACAGTTCCCAGAGAGCTGACCCTCAACCATCCGAGACCCTCCCCCACAGTTCCCAGAGAGCTGACCCTCAACCATCCGAGACCCTCCCCCACAGTTCCCAGAGAGCTGACCCTCAACCATCCGAGACCCTCCCCCACAGTTCCCCCACCGGGAGAAAACAATAATCCCCCGATGTGAGTCACATTGGTGTTAAAATATTGGGACATGGTTAGATTAGAAAGCTTTGAGTTACTGGACGTTGGTTTGGAGCAGAGAGTATCACTATCGCCCATTAACGTGTGTGTGTGTGTGTGTGTGTGTGTGTGTGTGTGTGTGTGTGTGTGTGTGTGTGTGTGTGTGTGTGTGTGTGTGTGTGTGTGTGTGTGTGTGTGTGTGTGTGTGTGTGTTTGCGTCTGCTTGTACATGTGTGTCTTTGCATGTCTTTGTGTATGTGTTTATGTGTGTGCTTCCCTGTGCCCCAGATAATGTCCAAGTCAATGGTTTCCAGTGTCACTTGCCAGGAAATCACTTGCCAGCTCTAATTGATGTAGTTGTGCAATCAACACATTTCAAAACGTCTAATTTCCTCCATCCACCACCGTCTGTGTGTGTGTGTGCGCGCTCACGTGTGCGTGCCTGCGTGTGTGTGATCTTTACACTCAAGCCTAAAATACAGTGCAGAGGATAAATCTAGTAAAGAAAAGAACAGTCTTGTAGTTTATATGAGGGGACATCTTTCAAACATGACTGGCATAACTCATCTCCCATCAATTACAGTTTGCAGTTGGGAAACAATCTTAATATCATATTTAATCGATTGTAATACGACAAGGTTTGTGGAGACATTGTGCTTTGAATTGTGTTTGTGTGCAGAGGTAACATAACATGGAAAATGGCACTTTATAACATTTCAGTGTCAGTAGTGAGTAAATCTCTGCACATCATAGATTTAGGTTGCACCAGATTTCTATGACAAGGAGTAGGTTGAGGCTGCGTCCCAAATTGTACCCTGTAGACCTTTTGCACAACATATCAAAGCCCACTTCCGCTCAACATCCTACCCGATACATAGCTTCCTGTCTCGATTGCGTCCGGTCAGCCTGATTGTAGCCATACTAGCCTCGAAGTCGTTCAGTTAGTGATTTTCTGTGTTCTGTGTCTTTTTTTGTCTCTTTAGCTAGCAAACGTTAGCTACCAGTACCTAGCTAACGTTAGTGCTAACGACGTTAACGTTATTAGTTGGTGCGGCATCTTTATTGAAAGTTAGGAAATTAAGAAGATTTCATTGAACCTTCTAGTGGGCTTCGACGTCTGAAGAAGAGAGCAGTACCTTTGCTATTCCAGTGGAATAACTACCATTACATTTACATTACATTACATTTAAGTCATTTAGCAGACGCTCTTATCCAGAGCGACTTACAAATTGGTGCATTCACCTTATGACCTCCAGTGGAACAGTAGTGCATCTAAATCTTTTCAGGGGGAGGGGGGGTGAGAGGGATTACTTTATCCTATCCTAGGTATTCCTTAAAGAGGTGGGGTTTCAGGTGTCTCCGGAAGGTGGTGATTGACTCCGCTGTCCTGGCGTCGTGAGGGAGTTTGTTCCACCATTGGGGGGCCAGAGCAGCGAACAGTTTTGACTGGGCTGAGCGGGAACTGTACTTCCTCAGTGGTAGGGAGGCGAGCAGGCCAGAGGTGGATGAACGCAGTGCCCTTGTTTGGGTGTAGGGCCTGATCAGAGCCTGGAGGTACTGAGGTGCCGTTCCCCTCACAGCTCCGTAGGCAAGCACCATGGTCTTGTAGCGGATGCGAGCTTCAACTGGAAGCCAGTGGAGGGAGCGGAGGAGCGGGGTGACGTGAGAGAACTTGGGAAGGTTGAACACCAGACGGGCTGCGGCGTTCTGGATGAGTTGTAGGGGTTTAATGGCACAGGCAGGGAGCCCAGCCAACAGCGAGTTGCAGTAATCCAGACGGGAGATGACAAGTGCCTGGATTAGGACCTGCGCCGCTTCCTGTGTGAGGCAGGGTCGTACTCTGCGGATGTTGTAGAGCATGAACCTACAGGAACGGGCCACCGCCTTGATGTTAGTTGAGAACGACAGGGTGTTGTCCAGGATCACGCCAAGGTTCTTAGCGCTCTGGGAGGAGGACACAATGGAGTTGTCAACCGTGATGGCGAGATCATGGAACGGGCAGTCCTTCCCGGGAGGAAGAGCAGTTCCGTCTTGCCGAGGTTCAGCTTGAGGTGGTGATCCGTCATCCACACGGATATGTCTGCCAGACATGCAGAGATTCGATTCGCCACCTGGTCATCAGAAGGGGGAAAGGAGAAGATTAATTGTGTGTCGTCTGCATAGCAATGATAGGAGAGACCATGTGAGGTTATGACAGAGCCAAGTGACTTGGTGTATAGCGAGAATAGGAGAGGGCCTAGAACAGAGCCCTGGGGGACACCAGTGGTGAGAGCACGTGGTGTGGAGACGGATTCTCGCCACGCCACCTGGTAGGAGCGACCTGTCAGGTAGGACGCAATCCAAGCGTGGGCCGCGCCGGAGATGCCCAACTCGGAGAGGGTGGAGAGGAGGATCTGATGGTTCACAGTATCGAAGGCGGCCGATAGGTCTAGAAGGATGAGAGCAGAGGAGAGAGAGTTAGCTTTAGCAGTGCGGAGCGCCTCCGTGATACAGAGAAGAGCAGTCTCAGTTGAATGACTAGTCTTGAAACCTGACTGATTTGGATCAAGAAGGTCATTCTGGGAGAGATAGCGGGAGAGCTGGCCAAGGACGGCACGTTCAAGAGTTTTGGAGAGAAAAGAAAGAAGGGATACTGGTCTGTAGTTGTTGACATCGGAGGGATCGAGTGTAGGTTTTTTCAGAAGGGGTGCAACTCTCGCTCTCTTGAAGACGGAAGGGACGTAGCCAGCGGTCAGGGATGAGTTGATGAGCGAGGTGAGGTAAGGGAGGAGGTCTCCGGAAATGGTCTGGAGAAGAGAGGAGGGGATAGGGTCAAGCGGGCAGGTTGTAGGGCGGCCGGCCGTCACAAGACGCGAGATTTCATCTGGAGAGAGAGGGAGAAAGAGGTCAGAGCACAGGGTAGGGCAGTGTGAGCAGAACCAGCGGTGTCGTTTGACTTAGCAAACGAGGATCGGATGTCGTCGACCTTCTTTTCAAAATGGTTGACGAAGTCATCTGCAGAGAGGGAGGAGGGGGAGGGGGAGGAGGATTCAGGAGGGAGGAGAAGGTTGCAAAGAGCTTCCTAGGGTTAGAGGCAGATGCTTGGAATTTAGAGTGGTAGAAAGTGGCTTTAGCAGCAGAGAGAGAGAGGAAAATGTAGAGAGGAGGGAGTGAAAGGATGTCAGGTCCGCAGGGAGGCGATTTTCCTCCATTTCCGTGCCCGGAGCCCTGTTCTGTGAGCTCGCAATGAGTCGTCGAGCCACGGAGCGGGAGGGGAGGACCGAGCCGGCCTGGAGGATAGGGGACATAGAGAGTCAAAGGATGCAGAAAGGGAGGAGAGGAGGGTTGAGGAGGCAGAATCAGGAGATAGGTTGGAGAAGGTTTGAGCAGAGGGAAGAGATGATAGGATGGAAGAGGAGAGAGTAGCGGGGGAGAGAGAGCGAAGGTTGGGACGGCGCGATACCATCCGAGTAGGGGCAGTGTGGGAAGTGTTGGATGAGAGCGAGAGGGAAAAGGATACAAGGTAGTGGTCGGAGACTTGGAGGGGAGTTGCAACATTAGTGGAAGAACAGCATCTAGTAAAGATGAGGTCGAGCGTATTTCCTGCCTTGTGAGTAGGGGGAAGGTGAGAGGGTGAGGTCAAAAGAGGAGAGGAGTGGAAAGAAGGAGGCAGAGAGGAATGAGTCAAAGGTAGGCGTGGGGAGGTTAAAGTCGCCCAGAACTGTGAGAGGTGAGCCGTCCTCAGGAAAGGAGCTTATCAAGGCATCAAGCTCATTGATGAACTCTCCGAGGAACCTGGAGGGCGATAAATGATAAGGATGTTAAGCTTGAAAGGGCTGGTAACTGTGACAGCATGGAATTCAAAGGAGGCGATAGACAGATGGGTAAGGGGAGAAAGAGAGAATGACCACTTGGGAGAGATGAGGATCCCGGTGCCACCACCCCGCTGACCAGAAGCTCTCGGGGTGTGCGAGAACACGTGGGCAGACGAAGAGAGAGCAGTAGGAGTAGCAGTGTTGTCTGTGGTGATCCATGTTTCCGTCAGTGCCAAGAAGTCGAGGACTGGAGGGAGACATAGGCGGAGATGAACTCTGCCTTGTTGGCCAGATCGGCAGTTCCAGAGGCTACCGGAGACCTGGAACTCCACGTGGGTCGTGCGCGCTGGGACCACCAGATTAGGGTGGCCGCGGCCACGCGGTGTGGGAGCGTTTGTATGGTCTGTGCAGAGAGGAGAGAACAGGGATAGACAGACACATAGTTGACAGGCTACACAAGAGGCTACGCTAATGCAAAGGAGATTGGAATGACAAGTGGACTACACGTCACGAGTGTTCAGAGAGTTAAGCTTGTAGCAAGAATCTTATTGACTAAAATGATTAAAATGATACAGTACTGCTGAAGTAGGCTAGCTGGCAGAGGCTGCGTTGTTGACTAAGTAGGCTAGTTGGCATTGGCTGCGTTGTTGACACTACACTAATCAAGTCGTTCCGTTGAGTGTAATAGTTTCTACTGTGCTGCTATTCGGGGCTAGCTGGCTAGCTAGCAGTGTTGATTACGTTACGTTGCGTTAAAAGAACGACAATAGCTGGCTAACTAACCTAGGAAGTCGCTCTAGACTACACAATTATCTTTGATACAAAGACGGCTGTGTAGCTAGCTATGTAGCTAGCTACGATCAAACAAATCAAGCCGTTGTACTGTAATGAAATGAAATGAAAATGTGATACTACCTGTGGAGCGAAGCGAAATGCGACCGTTGTTGAGTGCAGAAGTTCTGTTCGGTAGACGTTGGCTAGCTGTTGGCTAGCTAGCAGAGTCTCCTATGTTAAGGACGACATAAAACTACACACTCTAAACTACACAATTATCTTGGGTACGAAGACAGCAAAGACAACTATGTAGCTAGCTAACACTACACTAATCAAGTCGTTCAGTTGAGTGTAATAGTTGTGCTGCTAATCGGTAGACGGTGGACTAGCTAACGGTGGACGTTAGCTAGCTGGCTAGCTGCAGGGCAGTGTAGACTGCGTTAGGACGACGAAATACGATAATTACGCAATTATCTATGAAACAAAGACGGCTGTGTAGCTAGCTAAGAAGAAATTGATAAGATTAGACAAATCAAACCGTTGTACTATAATGAAATGTAATGAAATGTAATACTACCTGCGGACCGAGTGCAGATGCGACCGCTCGCTCCAACCCGGAAGTGCAGAACCATGTCCAAGACATCCTCATGTCACTGATGGGAAGCATCAACTGCATCTGGGCTGTGGCTTGCCTTCTCACAGAACTACCAGTGTGGGCCTCTTGTGAAGCCGTGGGCCAAGGAGCAATGAGCTACTACTGCAATGCATCTTTCCTTTTTTTCCTGTGACCATCCACATTGTCTAACACCCCGTAATCTATTTATGGATAATACACACCTCTGCTTATACCCCAAACAAAATGCTATGGAGTTTTTATTTAGTCACAAGAGAACAGAAAAATGTAACTGAATTCATGTAAATTATTAATTAATTAATTGCACAGACAGATTTGTTTGTTTGTTTCTCTTTCATTAATTGAAAGATAAAGGAGCCTGTCCCTTTATTTAGTTATTTAGTCTTTCCTGCCTAAGACCCTTTGCATGTACACATAAATAGTACCAGTCACCATTCTCTCTAATTAGTGAGAACACCACTGGGTCTCTATGTATTCTCTCACCTGAAGAGACTACGTGAAGCTGGTCTTCTTCACTGAGCACAAATGTGCAGCCTTGAAAGTTGCTCTCCAGTCTGTAGTCATCCAGGAGCAGTGAAGGGAAGTGTGGTGTCTCCTTATGGTGAACTACGTGTTGCGTTTTGATTGGAGGCTGCTGGTAAGACAGGAGGCTCCCCCACCTGTCGCTTTCCAAAATGGGAGTCGACTAAAAGCTTTTCCGCAGACATCCCCATGCTGCAGACCAATGGCTTGGATAGAGGGTCAAAGTTCTTGTATGCCTCTTCTATCTGGAGAACTGAGAGGTCAGGGAGCGGTTCAAGAAGGGCGCTGTAGAGTGTACTTCTGCAAATCAGCCGCTGTGGTTAGCCAATCTAAACAATGTACTAGAAACCACCTGAAATTAAATCATTTTATACAGTCAAAGTGTAATAGCACATGACCAGCTACTACCTACTATTCTGGCTATTAGGGAATACTCACCTAATCCCTCCTGCCATGCGCTTTTTGGTGGGCTTGGTGATGGTCATTTTGCCTATGGGCCCAGGTTGCAGACCCTGTAAAAAGACAAGAGCACTATTCTAAATCTAATCATGAGACAATTTAAGTTTTCATTAAATAATTTATTAGCATTACGATGTGATTATAATCATTTGATGTTGATATGTGGTATAGCTATTAAAACATAGCACAGTCCTTGGCTTATGCCACTGCTGCTTGGCCTCTGTGCAGCTGTGCACAGGTGGGACAACTGGCGTTCCCATCTGTGAATAGTGTGCAGACTGGAATAGCAATGCAACTGTGTGGTTGCATAATGCAGTGCCAGCAACACATGAACAGTGATGTTGTGTCATTGTTACTGGCTCAGAGGGCTTCAGTACAACCTACGTGGGGATATACAAAGAAAATGATTAGACTATAAAATCACTCAACATGTGTCATGAGCAGCAAACAGAAGTGACTGGCGCAACATGCAATAGCCACTAAGTTCATTACAGCAACAAGGGTTTAAACTTTTCTATTAAGAGTATATGCCCTTGTTTAGATGTAATCTAATGCGTCCAACATAACAAAGTTTACATAAACAGCAAGGAAGACGATTGAACAATTACTACACTAAGAACGGTTTCATAGACATGGGTTAAGCCTAGTCCTAGACTAGGCAATGCCTCTTAATGCAGATATCCATTGAAAGGAACCTCTTAGTCTAAGACTAGGCTTAATCTCTGACTGTGTAAACGGCATGTAGTGTGTTGCAAACAGCTGAAATTTCACCTTACACTCAAACTTGTGTGGTTTCTAATTTTTCCCTTATGGACCTGTAGCAGCAAGCCCTTATGCTGACCTCTCCTGTGACTTTGTCCCTGTTCGAAACTATTTGGAATATAAAGAATGAGCAATCGTAATGTTAGCTAGCTACTGTAAAAGGCATGTTTTAAACTATGTTATTGCTTTGAGTAAACGTCTTGTCTGGTCTGATAGGCAACTTTTTTATTTTATTTAACCTTAATTTAACTAGGCAAGTCAGTTAAGAACAAATTCTTATTTACAATGATGGCCTACGGCCTACCAAACAACTTGGCTATACTTACCTTCATAGTTCAAAGGTAACTGGTGACAAAGTTTGAATCCTTTTTCCAACTTGGAGGTCGGTGCTTTGCTACTTGTCTTGGCCAGACAATGTACATCCGTCACTGCTATCTTTATCAGCTCTTGCAAGCACCTTGTGTAAAACAGTGTTGGTAATTGCTAGCCACCTTACTAGTTAGTGCGTTAATAGCGCGCTAGCTAAGAGACACAAAAAGCCACAGAACACAATAATCGACTTACAAAAATCCCTAACTGAATGGATAAACAGAATTTTCAACAAGAATGATAAAAAAATGGAAATATGGTTATATTAATATACTGAGATAATGCTAAAACGAGCGACTTCGAGGCTAGTATGGCTAAAATCAGGCTGACAGGACGCGATTGGGACAGGAAGCTATGTATCGGGTAGGAAGTTGAGCGGAAGTGGGCGTTGCTACGTTGTTCAAAAGGTCTAGTCCCTATATAGGGCCATGGTCAAAAGGAGTGTACTGTATGGGGAAAAGAGGGAAATTTCACTGATTCCAGAGCATTGCCTGTATATTTGATTAAAGTTGTTGCATGTGTGTGTGTTTTTGTGTGAGTATTGTGTTTTTAAGTACTGTACGTGTGTGTGTGGGGGCACCTACCTGCCTTCGAGTGTACACGTGTGTGCATGTCCTCACGGAGTACGGTAGTTGCGTAACACTTGGCCTTAAGAGTCAATACTGAGAGGCCTTTCATGGCATTTGAGGTCAGAGGCTCCCCAGAGGACTGCACACAGCCTGCCAGGCATCACGGACGGAGGGTATACTGTAAATATGATTGAAGGAGGGCCTATCTTTGCATACTCTGAATTTTCATGAGTCTTCAAAGTGTCTGAAGGTGAAATGGAATTAAAAACATCAAAGAACTAAGCCCCTCTTCAAAAGTCAATCCACTATCATTAGAGAGGAGTTGTTGTGTTGAAACGTAAAGAAGTAGACGTTGTGTTTTTGCAGTGGGAAAAGTCATGAGTTATGAAAAGTTTTTTATGCTGACATTTCACTTCAAGAAGAAAGTGGGAAAGTTCCTTATTGACCAGGGGTTGTGTCACATAGAAATAGAATTACATATGCCTTGATTCTAATTCTACATTATGTGTTGCCATTCAATGTTATTATGTATTACCATACAGACATCTTGGCTTAGTCAAAGGCCTTGGAACTATGGACAAGAATATGCACGGATGCATGCACAAGCACGCACACACAAACACCGTTCATATACATCTACTCTTCATTAAATATTTATATCCATCTACAAATGAATTTGTTTCTGTACAACAAGAAAATCAGCATGTACACCCTTTGACTGGAGCGCATCCACTTTGACAATAATCTCCATAGAAACGCCCCCAAAAATAAATGACTGTGAGAGATGAGAAGCTCAGAATGCCTCTGTCAGCTAGATGGATAACCTAGAAATACCCCTTGTTGTAAATTTGGGCTCTCACAGCTCTGAACTCTCACCAACATTACTGACTGTATGCTGCTCTAAGAACTGCATCCCAAATGACACCCTATTCCCTATATAGTGCTATACTTTTGACCAGAGCCCTATTAAACAAAAAACAAAGTTTTAAGTGAGAATAAGCATTGGTCTGAAGCTGAAAAGAAGGAAATTCACATGAGCACCATAATGCCTATTCCACCCATGCTCTACCAAGGTTTTCCAGCACAAAGCTTTGATCTACTAGAGTATCTATGTTGGTATTGTACTTCAAAATATGTCTAGGCAGGTTGCTTAGGGTTCAAGACACACACAGTAGTGCACACCACCACACTCAATGTCACTTGCCTGTCTCTTTTGAATTCTAGCTTGAAATACTTGCTATGCTAGAAATTGATTGCTTTACATGTATAATGAATATATATGTTGTGGTCAATGGTGGGTGGATGAGAACCAGGTGTATTGAAAGTTACTGAGTGAGAAAAGGGAGTGCAAAAAGTTTACATTCTACAGAACATGTCAGTGTTAAATCTCGTGTTTTCTATGGATAAGAACAAAGGACAACAGTCTGGTTTCAGTCACTGATAAGGTAGGACAGCCGTGGAGTAGGGAGGACTGAGGAACTCGAGCCGAGGGCAGGTCAGATGAAGTGACAAGGAACAGTTACAGTGCCTTGCGAAAGTATTCGGCCCCCTTGAACTTTGCGACCTTTTGCCACATTTCAGGCTTCAAACATAAAGATATAAAACTGTATTTTTTTGTGAAGAATCAACAACAAGTGGGACACAATCATGAAGTGGAACGGCATTTATTGGATATTTCAAACTTTTTTAACAAATCAAAAACTGAAAAATTGGGCGTGCAAAATTATTCAGCCCCCTTAAGTTAATACTTTGTAGCGCCACCTTTTGCTGCGATTACAGCTGTAAGTCGCTTGGGGTATGTCTCTATCAGTTTTGCACATCGAGAGACTGAATTTTTTTCCCATTCCTCCTTGCAAAACAGCTCGAACTCAGTGAGGTTGGATGGAGAGCATTTGTGAACAGCAGTTTTCAGTTCTTTCCACAGATTCTCGATTGGATTCAGGTCTGGACTTTGACTTGACCATTCTAACACCTGGATATGTTTATTTTTGAACCATTCCATTGTAGATTTTGCTTTATGTTTTGGATCATTGTCTTGTTGGAAGACAAATCTCTGTCCCAGTCTCAGGTCTTTTGCAGACTCCATCAGGTTTTCTTCCAGAATGGTACTGTATTTGGCTCCATCCATCTTCCCATAAATTTTAACCATCTTCCCTGTCCCTGCTGAAGAAAAGCAGTTCATGATTGTGTTCAAGCAGTTCACCCCCCCAAGTCATACTTTGTAGAGCCACCTTTTGCAGCAATTACAGCTGCAAGTCTTTTGGGGTATGTCTCTATAAGCTTGGCACATCTAGCCACTGGGATTTTTGCTCATTCTTTAAGGTAAAACTACTACAGCTCCTTCAAGTTGGATGGGTTCTGATGGTGTACAGCAATCTTGAGGCCATACCACAGATTCTCAATTGGATTGAGGTCTGGGCTTTGACTAGGCCATTCCAAGACATGTACATGTTTCCCCTTAAACCACTTGAGTGTTGCTTTAGCAATATTCTTAGGGTCATTGTCCTGCTGGAACGTGAACCTCCGTATCAGTCTCAAATTTCTGGAAATTGATACAGGTTGCCCTCAAGAATTTCCCTGTATTTAGCATCATCCATCATTCCTGACCAGTTTCCCAGTCCCTGTCGATGAAAAACATCACAACAGAATTATGCTGCCGCCACCATGCTTCACTGTGGGGAGGATGTTCTCGAGGTGATGAAAGGTGTTGGGTTTGCGCCAGACTTGGCATTTTCCTTGATGGCAAAAAAGCTACATTTTAGTCTCATCTGACCGGAGTACCTTCTTCCATATGTTCGGGGAGTCTCCCACATTCTTTTTGGCAAACACCAAATGTTTTTGCTTATTTTTTTTTTCAAGGCTTTTTCTGGCCACGCTTCTGTAAAGCCCAGCTCTGTGGAGTGTGTGACTTATAATGGTCCTATGGACAGATACTCCGATCTCTGCTGTGGAGCTTTGCAGCTCCTTCATGGTTGTCTTTGGTCTCTTCGTTGCCTCTCTAATTTAACGCCCTCCTTGCCTGGTCCATGAGTTTTGGTGAGCGGACCTCTCTTGGCTGTTTTGTTGTGGTGACATATTCTTTCCATTTGTTTATAATGGATTTAATTGTTCTCCAGGGGATTTTCAAAGTTTGGGATATTTTTTTCTAACCCAACCCTGATCTGTACTTCTCCACAACTTTGTCCCTGACCTGTTTGGAGAGCTCCTTGGTCTTCATAGTGCCACTTGCTCGCTCGCTCGGTGCCCCTTGCTTAGTGGTGTTTCAGAGTCTGAGGCTTTCAGAACAGGAGTATATATACTGAGATCATGTGACAGATCATGTGACACTTAGATTGCATTGGTTAATTCATTGGTTGCACCAGATCTTATTTAGGGGCTTCATAGCAAAGGGGGTGAACACATATGCACACACCCCTTTCCCGTTTCTTTTTTTTTAACAAGTAAAAAAAAAAAAAAAAAAAAAAGCTATTTTAAATCCCAGGTTGTAATGCAACAAAATAGGAAAAACGCCAAGGGGGGGGGATACTTTTGCAAGGCACTGTACACATACGTATACACTGCAGGTCAAAAGTTCTAGAACACCAACTCATTCTAGGGTTTTTCTTTATTTTTACTATTTTATACATTGTAGAATGATAGTGAAGGCATCAACACTATGAAATGACACATATGGAATCATGTGGTAACCAAACAGGTGTTAAACAAATCAAAATATATTTGCTATTTGAGATTCTTCAAATAGTGACCCTTTGCCTTGATGACAGCTTTGCACACGCTTGGCATTTTCTCAACCAGCTTCACCTGGAATGCTTTTCCAAGTCTTGAAGGAGTTCCCACATATGCAGAGCACTTGTTGGCTACCTTTCCTTCACTCTGCGGTCCAACTCATCCCAAACCATCTCAATTGGGGTGAGGTTGGGTAATTGTGGAGGCCAGGTCATCTGATGCAGCACTCCATCACTCTCCTTCTTGGTCAAATAGCCCTAACACGGTCTGGAGGTGGGTTGGGTCATTGTCCTGTTGAAAAACAAATGATAGTCCCACTAAGCTCAAACCAGATGGGATGGTGAATCGCTGCAGAATGCTGTGGTAGCCATGCTATTTAAGTGTGCCTTGAATTCTAAATAAATCACAGACAGTGTCACCAGCAAAGAACCCCCACACCATAACATCTCCTCCTCCATGCTTTATGGTGGGAAATAAATTTGTGGAGATCATCCGTTCAGCCACACCGCGTCTCACAAAGACAAAGCGGTTGGAACCAAAAGGACAAAATTCCACCAGTCTAATGTCCATTACTCGTATTTCTTGGCCTAAGCAAGTCTCTTCTTCTTATAGTTGTCCTTTAGTAGTGGTTTCTTTGCAGCAATTTGACCATGAAGGCCTGATTCACACAGTCTCCTCTGAACAGTTGATGTTGAGATGTGTCTGTTACTTGAACTCTGTGAAGCATTTATTTGGGCTGCAATTTCTGAGGCTGATAACTCGAGTGAAATTATCCTCTGCAGCATAGATAACTCTGGGTCTTCCATTCCTGTGGCGGTCCTCATGAGAGACAGTTTTAGCTCTTGATGTTTTTTGCGACTGCACTTGAAGAAACTTCTTGTTTCTTCAAAGTTCTTGAAATGTTCTGTAATGATGGACTGTTGTTTCTCTTCGCTTATTTGAGCTGTTCTTGCCAAAATATGGTCTTACCGAATAGGGCTATTCTCTGTATACCCCACCTACCTTGTCACAACACAGCTGATTGACTCAAATGCATTAAGAAGGAAAGAGATTCCACAAATAAACTTTTAAAAATCACACCTGTTAATTGAAATGCATCCCAGGTGACTACCTCATGAAGCTAGTTTAGAGAATGCCAAGAGTGTGCTAAGCTGTCATCAAGGACATGTGTGGCTATTTGAAGAATCTCTAATAGAAAAAATATTTTGATTTGTTTAACATTTGTTTGGCTACTACATGATTCCAAATGTGTTTTTTCATAGCAGCGTTGTAGAGTACTTAAGTGTAAATACCTTAAAGTACTACTTCAGTAGTTGTTTTGTGGTATCTGTACATTACCTTACTATTTAGTTATATTTATAAAGTATTTTTATCTGCACACTTTCTGGTTACCTGGAATATTTCTTTATTGTAGGCTACTTCCACCTTTAGTCTTAATCCTAATTTTTTTTAAAGATTAAGTACAGATCAACAATTTACATTGCTACATCATACAAAACAGAACGCAGGTATTAACAAGAAAATACTAAAACATACAAAAAATATCAATGAATTAATAAATAAATTAACAATTCTAGTGCAAATGTAATCACTCTGAAAAAATCTTAGAATGATTCAGGAAAACGTTAATGTTGTTATTCACTAGGGTTAATGTTCTAATAAGATATCTAAATTCAATCAAAAATGTGTAATTTTGGTATAGAATTGTTTATTTTTTGTTTGTGTATAAAGTATTTGGCAACAATAATAAAAATGCCCAATCATTTCAATGGTCTTGTTATCATTGCAATAGTAACATATTATACCTGTAACAGTTTCCCTCCTCTTCTGAGGAGGAGTAGGAAGGATCGGACCAATACGCAGCAAGGTGTTCATCATTTTATTAAACTGAACTGAACACTACAATACAAAGTAAACAAAAAGAACAACCGAAACAGTTGTCTGGTAACTAATACTAAGACAGAAAACAACTACCCACAACCCATAGTGGGAAAACAGGCTGCCTAAGTATGGTTCTCAATCAGAGACAACAACAGACAGCTGTTCCTGATTGAGAACCACCAAAAACAAAGAAATACAAAAACATAGAAAAAAATAACATAGAACGCCCACCCTAGTCACACCCTGGCCTAACCAAAATAGAGAATTAAAAGCCTCTATGACCAGGGCGTGACAATACCCTTCATGTGAAAAACATGGGTAGTGTTCATAATGGTAAATAAGTATTTTGCAAGGTTTTCCCAAAATTCTGACACAAATTTACATTCAAAGAACAAGTGAGACAGATCATCACCTTGTTTTTCACAGAAAACACAGATATCATCAATAGTAAAACATGTGGATAACATAGAATTACATGGATATATCTTACGTAAAATTTTAAGTGCACTTCATTAACTTTGTTTGGTATACAATATTTGTAAAGCTTTAACTGTCACGTTCGTCATAACGATGAGACCTAGGCGCAGCGTGAGATGAATACATTCTTCTTTATTAAACCGAAGAACACCAAACAAATGTGACGCTATACCCATGAGTGCTGCCATGCAACTACACATAGACAATAACCCACAACATCAAAATGGAAAATGGCAACTTAAATGGGATCCCCAATCAGAGACAACACTAAACAGCTGTCTCTGATTGGGAACCAATTCAGGCCACCATAGACCTACATATAGCTAGACATACCAAAACTCCATAGAATTACAGAAAACCCTAGACAAGACAAAACCCACATACCACCCTCGTCACACCCTGACCTAACCAAAATAATAAAGAAAACAAAGTTAACTAAGGTCAGGGCGTGACATTAACCATGCATTTTTCCTGACAATGTCAGGAATACGCATGTTCCAGAACAATGTTCCTCTCAGTGTAAGATGGTTTTGTGAATGGAGAATTTGTCTTATATATTTATTACAACAAGATTTCTCAAGTAAGCCCACGCCTTCCAGTCTGAGTTCTGGATAAGTTTTGTGATCATTACCAAAGCTAAGATGAGTTTTCATTAGTGTAGTTAGACCACTGGGAAAGGCTTTGATCACAGGAATAAACTCTCTGAAAGGTATTGGAAACTCTTTCAATTATATAAATTGTTCATATGTAAGAATATTACCCCTGTTGTCAAAAACATCAAGAACAATATTCCTCTCATGCCAGCTGGGGTAGAACAAGGATTTATTCCTTACAGTTATGTCTCAATTATTCCACAAAATAGCTTTATGTGGGGAAAGATTGTGCAGGAAACATTTTCCAGGACATTAAAACTTATTAGTGAAACCTAGCCAATTTAGCGGGTAATCTTTCAGGAAAATGCAATAGAAAATGCAATTATAGCATTGAGTGCATGGGCAACCTGGTCTTTGTCTGGCACGTTCTGACCTTAGTTCTTTTATTATGTCTTTGTTTTAGTATGGTCGGGGCGTGAGTTAGGTGGGTTGTCTATGTTCGTTTTTCTATGATTTTCTATTTCTGTGTTTGGCCTGGTATGGTTCTCAATCAGAGGCAGCTGTCAATCGTTGTCCCTGATTGAGAACCATATTTAGGGAGCCTGTTTTCTATTGTGTTTCGTGGGTGATTATTTTCTCTCTTTGTGTCTACACCAGACAGGACCGTTTCGGTCGTTCTTCGGTGTTATTTTGTTTAGTGTTCTTATGATAATAAATTATCAATATGGGCAAATACCACGCTGCAAATTGGTCCGATCTCTCTTTCTCCTCATCAGAGGAAGACGAAGAACGTTACATTGTCTCTTAAAAAAAGAGTAGTATCATCAGCCAGTTGGGAAATTTTGACATCTTTGTTAATAATGGTTAAGCCATACACATTTACATTATTCAGAATATCTAGAGATAGAAGTTCCACAACCAAAATGAATAAAAATGGCAAAATTGGGCATCCTTGTCATACACTTCTGTTGATACTGAATCTTTTGGAAGTATTAAGGTTTAGTAACACAACTATGTCTTTGTAAAACATACGAATGACTTTGATAACATTTTCACAGAATCCAAAAAGTTTAAGTGACCTAAAAAATAAATTAATGTTCAATTGTGTCAAAGGCTTTACAGAAGTCCAAAAATAAGACAACCACATCTGAGTCAATTGCATCTGAATAATCTATAAGTTCCAAGACTAAAAGAATATTAGAGCTTGTGACGGCCCTTCATAAATCCTGTTTGAGTCTCATTTATAATGGTATCTATTCCTTTCTTTAATCTTTTGGCATAAACCAAAGCAAAGAATTTGTAATCAATATTTAATAAAGTAATTGGTCTCCAATTGTCAATGAGAGAAGGGTCTTTATCGGGCTTCAGAATCAATGAAATAAGGTCCTGTTTCATCGTGGAGACCATTTCCCCACTTTTAATGCAATCTTGAAACACAAAAAAATGGGATCTTCTAGTAACTCCCAAAACTGTCTATAGAATTCAACTGATGGGAAATCACCTGGGCCTGATGGCCTTTTTTTCATTGAATTTAGAGCCTCTCTAATGTCTTCAATTGACACAGGTGAATCGCAAATTGAGTGGAAATCATCCTCAACTACAGGGACATAAATTGAAATTGAGAGCTGAGGGCTGTAAATGTTTTCATAAAAGGAATTGGCAAATTATGATATTGTAATGGGATCTTTGCATAAAACATCATTCATTTTGAGTGCAGTTAGATTTTCTTTTGTAGTTTCTCTTTTCACATGCAAAAAAGTAACTAGTGTTTCTTTCCCCATCGTCCATCCATTTTGCTCTTGACCTTACAAAGGCAACATTTGCCAGATCCGTGTAAAGCTAATTCTAGTTGTAAAGACTTAAATACAGACTCTTATTCAGATAGATTATCTTTCTTTAGAAAACTGTCAAGCCTGCTCTCAACTCTTTTTCTCTAAGGTTCTTTAAGTTGTGGCGGCAGGGTAGCCTAGTGGTTAGAGCGTTGGACTAGTAACCGTGAAGGTTGCAAGTTCAAACTCCCGAGCTGACAAGGTATAAATCTGTCGTTCTGTCCCTGAACAGTCAGTTAACCCACTGTTCCTTGCCCGTCATTGAAAATAAGAATTTGTTCTTAACTGACTTGCCTAGTTAAATAAAGGTTAAAAAAAGTGCATCAGCTCTTTGACTTTGTATTTGAAAAATCTACTTCCATGACCCAAGTCTTTTCTTGAAAAAAATATCTTTGGCTAACGATTTGATGTTTTCGGTGAGAGTAGGATCTTTAAGAAGAGTGTTGTTTAATTTCCAATATCCTCGAGTACCTTTTGAATTTTTAGTAGCTTGTAAATTCAGGGAAATCAAGTGATGATCAGAAAAGGGAGCCAACCGATCTACATCTATAACAAATTGTAACAAAATGGGGGAAATTAGGAATAAATCTATTCTAGATTTACGTGACATAGTTCTGTTGGTCCAGGTATAACCCTTTGAATCCGGGTTGAAATAACGCCAGGCATCATCAACACAGAGATCCTTGCATAATGTAGTGATTATTTTGCTATTTTGAAGGCTTTGAATTGTTCTAGGATGAAAAATATCAACAGATGCATCAGGTGTTTCATTAAAATCCCCTGAAATAATTAGCCTCTGAGTATTTGTTGCTTAAATCCTGTACTTTTCTGGTAAATTGGGTAAAAAGGGTCTTATTTTGAGGTATGTGAGTTATGTCCATATACATTACAAATGATGAAAATAGCATTGTCAAGTTTAACAGTTACTATGATCCATCTCCCATCCGGTGAAGATGTGGATTCTAGAATGTCACCTTTAAACTTGTGAATAAGTGTCAAAACACCAGCAGAATGATTTGATACATGATTGAAAAAGGCCATGTCTCCCCATTGTGATTTCCAAAATTTGAAATCACCTTCACCCGAATTAGTTTCCTGAAGGACAAAATTTGCGTTACTGCGTTTACAATATAAAAATAAAGCTTTCCTTTGTGTAAGATCTCTCAAACCCCTAGCATTCAGACGAACAATATTGAGTGAGTTGAAAATGAACTCCTGCATTAAAAAAATAAAGAACACAAATTAGATAACAGAAGTAGTAATGTGAACAATAAAACAAACATTGAACCTTGAGAGGATTACTCCGACGGAAAACTACGCTCAGCTGAGGTAGCGGTGGTTAACCGTAAAACAAATCTATTTACTTCCTTTTTTTATATTTGGCAAGTTTTCATCAGTTGTAGTTCGAACTGTATATTTACTCGTGGCAGTACATTAACTGTACTCTTGGCAGTACTCACAGTTCCAGTTACCCAGTAATCATTCTTTATTCAATAAACGCGTGTGGGCCCTTGAACCCAGCCTTCTTTTCCTCTTGTCATGGCTTCTGTATAAGCGGCCACAGTTTCTCCCTGGCAGTCTGATCCTGTGGTATCAGAGCTTCTTTGATGCGGAGCTTCTTCTCGTCCAGAAACTTGTTTCCCTTTTTTTCTTCCCATTTTCCAGATGATGTCCCTGTAATGGCGCATAGTTAAGCGAGGGTTCCATCAGATCTTCGATTCCCAAGTTGATGCACCACGTCGATCACGTCGATCACGTCTCTTAGCTTGTCTTTGATGCACGGAGCCACCTTTCCCAGGATATCAATGACTGCTTACCTAATATCCTCTCCCTCTACCTCTTCTGTGAGACTTGGATATTCTGTCTACTATTGTCTTTCTGTCGTGTTCTTCCCATTCAACTGACAAAAACAAACTTATCCTATGTCGCAAAAACAAGTTGTTAGTTTCTTTCAACATTGATAGCCAATATTAGACTGTTAACCACCTAACCCTCAATGTTGCTTTGATGAGCGAGAAAACACTCTCTCACACAGTGGCGCCATCTTAATCTTAGTCTTTACTACACTACTCACTGTTTAGCACATGACCTCCTTAAAGAGATGGGTGGGGCTGGTTTAAGAGGGTGTGAACAATGCAGAAGGGGTGTAGACAAAGGAGAGCTCTCTAGTAGGTACCAAAACATTCAAAGGCCTTTTCTCAAAAGTGAGTTTAGAAGTATATCAACTTTCAAAGTAGAAATACTTTCCAAATTGTTCCTCCAGTGTATTATATGGGGCGGCAATGTAGCCTAGTGGTTAGAGTGTTGGACTAGTAACCGGAAGGTTGCAAGTGCAAACCCCTGAGCTGACAAGGTGCAAATCTTAACTGACTTGCCTAGGTAAATAAATAAAATATACAATTTTGTAGCTCCGAGTCTCTACTTTTATCCAATGTAAAAAAAAAAAAATTCAAATGTTTCTACATGAGACCATATCCAGGTGGTGAGTCACATATGTGACTTTCTGGCGCAGGTGTTCCGCTAGCGACCCACCTCGACAACATCCGATGAAATTGCAGAGCGCCAAATTCAAAATACAGAAATAGTCATAATAAACATTCATAAAAAATACAACTGTTATACATCGGCTTAAAGATGAACTGCTTCTTAATCCAGCCGCTTTGTCAGTTTTCAAAAAGGCTTTATGGCGAAAGCATACCATGCGAATATCTGAGGACAGCACCCCGCATGCAAAAGCATGAAAAGCATTTTCGAACCAAACAGATGCATCACGAAATTCAGAAATAGTGCCCAAACAAATCGCTTACCTTTGAAGATCTTCATATTTTTGCAATCCCAAAGGTCTCCGTAACACAATGAATGGTCGTTTTGTTCGATAAAGTCCTTTATATCCCAAAAATGTCTGTTTATTTGGCACGTTCGATTCAGAAATACACCAGTTCCAACTCGCCCAACATGCCTACAAATGATCTAATAAGTTACCTGTAAACTTGGTCCAAACATTTCAAACAACGTTTCTAATCCAACCTCAGATACCCTAAAATGTAAATAATCGATCAAATTTAAGACGGAATAAACTGTTTCCAATACCGGAGAAAAACAACACGGAGCACGCTCTCATTCACGCGCACCAAAAGACTAGGGTCCACCTGAGTGACACTTAGAAAGAATATGACTACTTCTTCATTTAAAAAAAAAAAAAACATTGAACCATTTCTAAAGACTGTTGACATCTAGTGGAAGCCATAGGAACTGCAATCTGGGTCCTAATCATTTGGCTTCCCCATAGAAGAGCATTGGAAATCCAATGACCTCAACATCAACAAAATTCCTGGATGGATTGTCCTCTGAGTTTCGCCTGCCAAATCAGTTCTGTTATACTCATTGACATTATTTTAACAGTTATAGAAACTTTAGAGTGTTTTCTATCCAATACTACCATGCATATGCATATCCTAGCTTTTGGGCCTGAGTAACAGGCAGTTTACTTTGGGCACCTCAGTCATCCAAACTTCCGAATACTGCCCCCTATCTCTAAGAAGTTTTAAGTAGCAACATTTCAAATTGTTTTTTTTTACATTGGATAAATGTACAGTCTCAGAGCTACAACATGGTATATCATACACTACAGTTGAGGAACAATGGGAAATTCATTTTGCTTTGAAAGTTGATCAACTTGAAAACTTACTTTTGAGCAAATGGACTGGAATGTTTTGGTACTACAACTGGAGAGCCCTTCTTTGTCTACACCCATTCAGCATCGTTTACACCCTTCTAAGCTTTTGCCCCACCCATCTCTTTAAGGTTTAATCCGAGCATTCTGTACGAACAACAGCAGTCAAGCACCCGTGTAAAGATCTTTATTATACACAAATTCAAAATAACTATTGATAACAAATTGATATTTTGTGGTTGTGACCAAGATACTCTTGACCCATTATATTGGGACTGTTCTTATGTAAGAAGATTTTGGAATGGGTTACATTTACATTTAAGTCATTTAGCAGACGCTCTTATCCAGAGCGACTTACAAATTGGTGCGTTCACCTTAAGACATCCAGTGGAACAGCCACTTTACAATAGTGCATCTAAATCTTTTAAGGGGGGGGGTGAGAAGGATTACTTTATCCTATCCTAGGTATTCCTGAAAGAGGTGGGGTTTCAGGTGTCTCCGGAAGGTGGTGATTGACTCCGCTGTCCTGGCGTCGTGAGGGAGTTTGTTCCACCATTGGGGGGCCAGAGCAGCGAACAGTTTTGACTGGGCTGCGCGGGAACTGTACTTCCTCAGTGGTAGGGAGGCGAGCAGGCCAGAGGTGGATGAACGCAGTGCCCTTGTTTGGGTGTAGGGCCTGATCAGAGCCTGGAGGTACTGAGGTGCCGTTCCCCTCACAGGGTTAGATTTTATATTAAAATAAACTGCCATTAATGTTAATTTGAAATACTCTGATATTATGTTTTATTTTGATCCAAATTATATGGACCCTGATATAACTTCCATTGTTAATTTGTTGTACATAAACCCCTCTTCACAATGTTTACGTACCATACAACTTTTTGACAAATTGAAAATGTATCTGAATATGTAATAGCATATTATGTTTATGTACTGTTTGTATATTTCTTGCTAGCTACTTCCAGACGCAAATGAGAGAACAGCTCACTGAACATTACTCACCCTAGCATAACTGGTCGGGCTGTTTTTATGTTATCCAGAGAGTTAGTGACTGCAACTGTGCTGTCAGATTGTCCATTCATAAATTCAGCGCGTTTCGCTCTAGGAACGTTCAAGCACACACTGAATGCTGTGGCCAAGGAGTAGGGTTGAGCCGAGCGTTCTGACCTCACGACGGCAGTCAAGCTTACTGGCTAACATTGGCTAGCTTGATAGCTACTTCCAGACACACAAAACTCTGACCATTTTACTCGCCCTAGTAGAGCTTGATAGGCTGTTTTCATGTTATCCAGTGTGTTTGTGACTGTAATTCAAATAAATTCAAATGTATTTTTAAAGCCCTTTTTACATCAGCTAATATATCAAAGTGCTGTACAGAAACCCAGCCTAAAACCCCAAACAGCAAGCAATGCAGGTATAGAAGCACGGTGGCTAGGAAAACCTCCCTAGAAAGGCCAGAACCTAGGAAGAAACCTAGAGAGGAACCAGGCTATGAAGGGTGGCCAGTCCTCTTCTGGCTGTGCCGGATGGAGATTATAACAGAACATGGCCAAGATGTTCAAATGTTCATAGATGACCAGCAGGGTCAAATAATAATAATTGTGCTGCTGGCAACAATTGAATTATCCTTTTTTGCCGACAATTACTGACAGCCACCATATCCTTTGTACATTCATCAGTTATTCTGCTCTCTGGCACACTAGCTGGCTAGCTGGCTAGGTAACAGTGACTAACCCCATTCCGTACAGACTTGCACAACCGCGACATTCGAACGAGGCTGCAATGAAAACTAATGGGATTGTAGCGACCGTGTTAACATCAAAATCTGGGGTGTGAACTACGTTTCTATTCAAGCGTTGATTGACATGGCAATAGTATTGGAGAAAAGTTTAAAAAACTGCCCCCTCTGACGCTGTATGTTAATTAAATTGTGACGTTATGAAGTAACGTACAGCACGCATAAAGCAACTCATTCTGCGTCTTACAGCCTCTCTCCACCAGGTGTAGCGCTTCTCTCACAGTTTAAAAATAAGAAAGGGACAGGGACGGGGTAAGGGGGATACCTAGACATTTTTTCCATCATCACTGCAAGCCATCATGACTCTCATAAGCCGCAACTGCCGCTGTTAACTTCTGAAGATAACTTTAGCACCGCCCCTAAAACCTGATTCAAATTTGACACAAACCTTCAAATAGGTATGTAATGACACATTGCATAAACTCTTTTTTAAATTTAAATTTTAGAGGTGATAAGATGATACGTTGGACAGATCGGGTGAAAAAAGCAGTTTCCCCACGCAACATATCTCTCCCTTTCACTATCACGCAATAGGTTACACTTCCCCACCCACCATTTTTTTAAAGACAAGACAGAGCTCATTGCCTTCTTGAATCATGCAGAGATGGGTATCATGAAGGTCTCGTCATTAATTTTGTTGGAAGGGGAGAAAGTGTGCTTTACAATGGTATTGATATTACAGTTGATCTGGAAGTATTACGTTTTTTGGGCGCTGAAATAAGGTCAATTGTACAGACCAGCACGATGTACAAAAGTGAGTTAGTTACAATGAACATAATCCCAACTCATGACGTTACTACCCTGCATGAATCTGCAGGTAGCTCCCCAACCAGGTTCAACGTTAGCTAGCTAATATTAGTCTATAACTAATTAAGCAAATGGGTCTGAGATACGAATAATACGATCATATACATAACATTAGCTAGCGAGCCAGCCAGCTAACGTTAGCTAGCTAGCTAACAGTACACTTTAATTTGAAATGAATCTACTTTGTCAAAATTAGAAATGTGTAATATGTGAAAATGTTGCTATCTTACCCATACACATCATTCATGGATGGATTTGTCTCCTGTAGGATGCCATGGTTGCCCTTAGTTTGAAGATGTAATCCGGAGACGGGTGTTTTCTCCATCTCCTTAGCTATCCTACTCGAATTCCACTGATTTCAAAACTTGGTCCTCCAGAAAGTGGAGACGATACACGTAACATTAGCTAGCTAACAGTACACTTTAACTTGGCATTAGGCTTATTTAGGTTTACTACGAGATACATAAATAATAACGCGTTAGAGAGGATTACCTACACATTGTAACCAGATCAAATAGACAGAAGCGTGTTATATGGCTGACCAATCTGAACTCATCTCTCGGCATGTCCAGTCCACTCCTTATCTCAGCTAATAATGGCTAGTGGGAAGAAAGCTGTAAAAAATATTAAGTTCAAATGGCTCTCGTGTAAAGTAGTGACCGGGGACATAAGCCTAGTTTCCTGAAACGGGTCACATTTTGTTAATTCACTCCGTAATGATTTCATGTTTTTTTCTCTTGCTTGGTTAAAATGCAATAGTCTAAAACAGTCAATTTCGTGGAAAACTGACTAATTTAATTAAGTCATTAAAAAGCATTTCCTTTTCTTTTGACTGAGCGCTGCTGCAGGCGGCAACCTGTTCTCATAGCAATTCGTATTATCCTGTACGTAAAACTGAAATACTCTATTTAGAATGATATATTATGAATTGCAATTCGTATGGTATGTATTAATTTGTGGATGTCATCATCCATTTCACATGATATGTTATAAATTAGTTACGATTTGCATTTCGTATGATATGTTCCAAATTTGTATTTGTAAACTATGTTAGAAATTTACAATACGTATGATATGTTACCAATTCCAATTTGTTGTAACTAACGTTAGCTAGGTGTCGAACACTGAAGTTAGCTAGGAGGCTAATGTTACTTATGCTAGAGGTTAGGATTAGGGTTAGGAGTTATGTTAAATGTTATTAAAGTTAGAGTTAGGGGAACGTTTAACCTTACAGGGATCTTGAGACCCAACTGGGAACTTTCCCCCCCACGTTCAGCTGGAAGGTGCCGCATGGAACGCAAGAAATAATCCTAAAAATATTTAACCTCCACACATTAACAAGAAAAATAGCTCAAATGAAAGATAAACAAGTTGTTTATCTACCCAGCAAGTCAGATTTCTAAAATGTTTTACGGCGAAAACATAGCACATATTTATGTCCAACCACCACTGCAGACATACCTCATTAGCATAGCAAAGTAGGAAAAAATATGCAATCAACAAACGCAGGATTAAAAGAAAAATCATTTCACTAACCTTTTGAAATCTTCATCAGATGACAGTAATATAACATGTTACACAGTACATTCATTTTTTTTTTCAATAATATGCTATATATATCCATAAATCTCTGTTTACAATTACGCATCGTTCAAAAAATGCTACTGCAATGTCAGGAGAAATGAAATAGCTCCGGCAGATAACGTCAGCTAACAAGGAATACACATCATAAACTTTGACTAAATATGCATGTTTTACATATGTATAGCAAGATACACTTCTTCTAAATGCAATCGCTGTGTTACATTTATTTTTAACGTTACATTTTGCGTTCACTAGGCTATAATAGGGAGTCGGCGCTCCAACATTAGCATAATGACTCCTCTATCTTGGAGTCGACAGAAACCCAAAATTAACACATAAATATTCCCTTACCTTTGCTGTTCTTCCATCAGAAGACCTGGAAGGGATTATACTCACCAAATTAGCGTTCAGTTTTCAAGTCTGTGTCTTTCGGTTCTCAAACTAGCCACATTTCGGTCGAAATGTAGGCAAATTTCAAGTGGATGCTCACCAAAACGTCGAAAGTATATATTATATGTCGAGTAAACTTGTCAAACTATGTTCATAATTAAGCTTTAACATGTTATAAAGGTCTACAGGAATCGTGAGGGCGAACAGACACACACAAGTTGTTTAATCGATCCTGAGGAAAAGAGAGAAAAACTGCAGAGCGCGCATAGGGTACACTTTTTTTTGGCGTGACCGAGACCTTTCGGCATGCTGAACGTCTCGTGAGCGCGCGATTCTCACAGTGATACGCCTCATTGAAAGCAGGCTTCTCGCTGAACACATACAGACTCTCCCCAGGGTTGTAAGTGCTTGGTAAGTGCGTATACGATGACGTCAAAGTGGTGCCAACTTTTTTCATTACAAGAGAGACTTTGGGAGAATGCATGCCCTGACACTTCTGCTTTACATAGAGACAAAATTTAAACGGTTTTAGAAGCTTTAGAGTGTTTTCTATTCGATAATATTTTTTATATGCATATATTAGCAACTTTTGACAAAAATGTATCATGTTTTATATGGGTACCCAATTCCTCCAGAAGGGGCAGTACTCAGGGCTAGCCCTAATTAAGTAACATGCTAAGTAATTGCAAAGTAGCTCAAAAGTAATAAGTAGTTGCAAAGTTTGGTAATTAGCTAAAATGCTAAAGTTGTCCATGATGAGATTCGAAGACTCAACTTTTGGGTTGCTAGACATTCTCGTTATACGCCCATCCTTCCACGCCAACCAACCACCTTACGTCTTTTGTCTTTAAGGATAATTTTCCTATTTCTGAAGTAATCTCTATTTTTGATGGAAATGTTATGGAAGGGTCCTCAATGCTCGTTGTACAGTATCAGGGCACGTTTAAAGACATGATTAAGCTCCAAAAACACCTAAAGAAACATACACGCTCTCAGTATAGTGATGTGGGTCATGGCCTGATACTGCACAATGAGCAATAAGAAAGTGAATCACAGCTGGGATAAGTTTCTCAAAAACAAGGCATGTCACAAAAAAATCACCTGTCCTGACTACTTTTTACTTTTGTAAGGGAAATTGTTTTCTGTGAAGACACTGAAAATTAACTTGACACTGTTGATCCATCAGTACAAATTGGATTTATAAGAATGACAAGACAGCAGGAGAAAGAGTTTATGCCGGTGCTGGAGTCTATTCACTGTTTGAAACAGTGATGCTGTCAGTCAAGTCTGGTAAACAGAGGTTCTGTTCACATGTGCATTTGTGCATACATTTACTCTATGTGCTTCATAACTATCTTACTGTTTCTTTAAAAAAAAAGTTTTCTCGGCTATGGTCTTGGTGGTTCTTTGAGTAAATGTAGCGTAGCTAACTGCAGCTTTTCTCCTGTCTGAAATCTGGCTACTTCATCTTTACCATAGATTGGTCTGTGTAATGCAAATGAACTTGAGTAGAGTGGCAGTTTCCCAAAGTTTAGTGGTTTTAAACTTAACATAACTAACTAATTATGTTTTGTGTTAGAAAGTATGGTCTATTGTGGTACATGAACTTGCCATACACATTAGCCAATGTTACAATCTATGTTGGCTAAGGTTAACATTACTTAGCTAGCTAAAGTTAATTGGCTATCATTGCTGCCAAGACATTAGCTAGTTTATTTGCGCATATGTGTTTGTGCTCCGATTACACACGTGTCAAGATCAGCAGTTTACACATGATGACTTCAGCCTTATGTGAAAAACCATACTTGGCTAAATTTAGCTAGATGGCCATATTCCTCGCTTGTTACTTAGCTACATAGGCGACGTTAGCTTTCATTTGACTGGTATAACATTATGTTAGCAAGCTAGCTACCTACCTAGCTAATCAAAATAAAACCACATTCATTGGCTAGCTACATTTATTTGCCTGATCTTTAGCAAGCTAAATTTCAGCTAGCTGATGAAAGATAACTAGAGGCTAGTTGCTGGACTTTAACTAACGTTAACTAGTTAGATACCTAGCTAATCAAAATATCTATTTGCATTTATTGATTAATAACCTCAGCTTGAATACCACCATATAGCTAGTTATACACAGTAGCATAGGTTAGTTTGCATACACATCTTATGACTGGCAGCGGCAGGATGGTGCAAGCAGCTGTGTTGTTGCCGAGCAACCAACCTGGTTTTAGAACTCTGAAAAAATATGTTAGCATTGTCAGAAATGCTGCAAAAAGGTAGTACATCATTGGTTCTTAACGGACAGAAATTAGCACGTGAGAGAGATAAATTATAAATGTAATAAAAACTATTGCACCCACTAAAACCGTTGCATTTCTTTTAGGTCCAACGGTCACATTATGGGCACTATAGTCTCTTTTTAATCTAACGACTAGAATTTGAGATCGGCCAACGCAAGAAATACTCTTAAAAATCAATTACTAATGGTATGTGGTTCTCGGTAACCACGGGACAGTTCATGACAAAGGAGAGGAGTGTGTTGTGTACTTCCAGTCGAGTTGATTTGCAAATTTTCATTGAGATTGGTGTCAAATTGGCTTAGATATGATGGTAGGGAGATTTGAATTCAACATTGAGCTTCAACCAATACCTATTCTGTATATAGGGTGCCATTTGCGATGAAGCCCGAGTGATTCATTTTGGTTTCAGCCTCTGCACCATTCCCAGGAAGGATCCCAAAATGCACCCTGTTCCCTATTTAGTGCACTACTTTTGACTAGGTCCCATAGGATGCCATTTGAGAAGCAGACATATTTTAAAGAGTAAATTATTCATCTGAGACCTCATAACCGGGATTCAAAATGAAAAACCCAATGAAGGGATGGAAAATATAATTTTCCTGTGAAACACACCCCCTGATGGGAGTCATGTGGTTGAGTGAGTTGAATAAATAGCAACCAGTTTATTAATTTCTACCAGGACATTGTTGATCATTACCATATTAGGGAAGCATTAATGAAAATGTAAAAGCAATGTAATTACAACTAAAACTGTCATTCACCACTTCCTACCAGAGACTTCTATTTCCAAAATAAAAGGCTATACCTACACTACAAGAACCCTACACAAAAGGTGTCCCCATAGGGGAACCCTTTTTTGGACATAGGTTGAATCCTTTGCAGAGGGTTCTACCTAAAACCCTCTATGTACTGTAGGGTTCTTCATAGAACTCCCTGTATATGGTTCTACCTAGAACCCTCTATGAAGGGTACTGCCTATAACTCTCTAGAAGGGTTCTAACAATAATCTTTTAAATCATCTACAGGTTCTTCTGGGAACCCTCTATGAGTGGTTCCACCAGCCTTATTAGCTTTACAATTAAATGATTTATGACAATTGAGGTTCACACTGTTCTTGGTCAAATGATCCCTTCCATGCATCTAGATACCATCTGTGGTCACATTCGCCATAACCTTGAGAAAGGACAGGCCAGAACAACAGTTTAGTTTAGGCCATTTCTGATTCAGGAAATCTAGACAAATGCTTTACTGTATGACATATTATTACTACTACCTGATTCTTAATACAGATTTCTAAAACAAATGTCAAAGAGAATAACAACACACAGTTGAAACCATTTCTTCCCCCAAATTGGCTTACACTCCCCTATCATCTTGGCAGAGTTACAGGCACAGTGCCAGGGAGTTAGAGGGCTACTACTTATGGAGAAATCCCGAACATCTAGCAGTCCCAATCTGGTGAGATTTGTTATTGAAGCAAGACAAAAACAGAAAAAGAAAGAAAGCAGCAACAGCGATACAAACATTTCACGCGAGGTGGGGAAAACTTCAATCCATGTGGAGTAACTGTCAACCATTACCAACATATTTGTACTTTTACTGGCAGGCATGTGAAGAAAAATAATTAGCATATATTCAGTACTAAAAACGTTTACTTGGATCTACTTCAATTCTGGACACAGTGCCACATAATGAAAAAAATATTATTGTTTTAGATGACATTACCTTCTTACTTAAATCACTGGTTCTACCCAAACTATAGAATTTAGAAATAAATTGTGACCCATTTCAGTAAACTAGGCATATGTCGCAGGTCACTACTTCACAAGGAGAGCCATTTGAACGTACGTTCTTTTTTAGCAAAATGTATTTTTTGCCAGAAATGCCTTCTCGAACATGTGAACTTTCATGTGCCTTAATAACAAACATGTATGCATCTTTAAATATGAATACAATTGTTAAATTACAAGACTAGTTAGTTTAGCTACAGAAAAAGTAAGCAACTTTCCCGCTAGCCATGATTGTCTGAGATAATGAGTGGGCTGGATATGCCGAGAGAGGAGTTTGGATTGGTCTGCGATATAGCACGCTTCTGTCTATTTGAGCTGGTCATTATGTCTAGGTAATCCTGTCTAACACAGCTTTTTTTTAATGTATTGTGTAGTAAAACTGTATAAGTGTTGCTCTCCACTTTCTGCGGGACAGAGTTTTGAAATCAGTGAAATTCGAGTATAATAGCTAAGGTCATGGAGAAAACACCTGTCTCTGGATTACATCTTCAAACTCAGGGCAACTATGGCAGCCGACAGGAGACGCGTTCATCCATGAATGACGTATACGGGTAAAGTAGTCTGGCTACCTACATTTGCAGACATTACACGTTTCTAATTTTGACAGAAAGTGGTTTCATTTCACGTTAAAGTGTTGTCAGCAGCACAGTTACAGTCACCAATGCTCTGGATAACATGAAAACAACCTAACCACCGCTGCTGGGGCGAGCAAAATGGTCAGAATGGGGTGTTCTTTCATTTGTGTTTGGAAGTAGCTATCAAGCTAGCCAATGTTAGCCAGTTAGCTTGGGTGCTTGACTGCCATTGTGAGGTAGGAATGTTCGGATCAACCATACAGTGTGCGCATTGAATGCTCCAAGACTGAAACACTCAGAATTTACGAACAGACAATCTGACAGCACAGTTGCACTCACCAACGCTCAGGATAACATAACAGCCTAACCAGCCATGCAAGGGCGGGTAATGTTAAGTGAGCTGTTCTCTCATTTGTGTCTGGAAGTAGCTAGCAAGTTAGCTTGGGTGCTTGACTGCTGTTGTTAGTACAGAACGCTCGGATCAACCCTTAAAGACATGGGTGGGGCTAAAGCTTAAGGGGTGGTGGATGATGATGAATGGGTGTAGACAAAGTGTATGATGCACCATTGTGTAGCTCTGAGTCTCTACTTTTATCCAATGTAAAAAACTAAATTTCAAATTTTGCTACATAAGACCGATTTGAGCCGGTAGGTGTCTTATTCAATTATTCATACCTCAGTTATTCCTTTCCCCACTGTCTCTCTTACAGCCTCTTTGAGTTCAGAAGGTACTGGCAGCTATCTATTGTTCCACAGGAATCGTATCTCTAACCCAAAAAAACGATTACACAAGAGCAGTGGACCAGGCCTTGAAGAGTGAGAAGCCTGTAATTTAATATCAGTCCCAATGCTCAATCCCTCTGTTCGTCCTTATACTGAAAAATGTACTTCTTCAAATTACTAAGACAATTTCCTTCAACAAGGACTCCATTCTTACAATTGGAAAATCCTATCTTTAAAAGGCACAGGCAGGAACCAAGGATTGTTTATGACACCAAAGACGTAGATGCACAAAGTAACATTTCCTTTACACAATCCCAGACCATTATCCCTCCTCCACCAAACTTGACAGTTGAAACTATGCATTGGGGGAGGTAGCATTCTCCTGGCATCCACCAAACCCAGATTCGCCTGTCGGACTGTCAGATGGTGAAGCATGATTCATCAATCCAGAGAACGCATTTCCACTGCTCCAGAGTCAAATAGTGGCAAGCTTTACACCACTCCAGCCGACGCTTGGCATTGCACATGGTGATTTTAGGCTTGTGTGCAGCTGCTCGGCCATGGAAACCCATTTCATGAAGCTCCCAACAAACAGTTATTGTGCTGACGTTCCTTCCAGAGGCAGTTTGGAACTTGGTAGTGGGTGTTGCAACCAAGGACAGACGATTTTTACACTCGCCGGTCCCGTTCTGTGAGCTTGTGCACCCTAGTCGTTTTTACTCTTAGACATTTACACGTCACAGTTATAGCCCTTACAGTTGACCGGAGCAACTCTAGCAGGGCATAAATTTGATGAACTGACTTGTTGGAAAGGTGGTACCCTATGATGGTCACTGAGATCTTCATGTTTGTCTATGGTGATTTCATGGCTGTGTGCTCAATTTTATACACCTGTTTGTTTGTTACATGCGTCTTATACAAACCTTACCGTGAAGTGCTTACTTACAAGCTTACTTACAAGAAAATTGAGTTTAAGATATAATTTACAAAAAAAAGTACAAAATGACATGTACTGTAGGTAGGGGTAAAGTGATTATGAATAAATAGATCATAAACAGCGAGTAGCAGCAGTGTAAAAACAAAGTGGGGGTCAATGCAAAAAGTCCGGGTGGCATTTTGATTAATTGTTCAGCAGTCTTACGGCTTCAGGGTAGAAGCTGTTAAGAAACCTTTTTGACCTAGACTTGGCACTCCAAAATTGCGCATATATATAGTATATATACCAATCCCCATGTTTTTTGTTGGGCCTGACTTTATTGTATGCATACCCTGTTTACCTTTACTGTATCCATACCCTGTTGACTGTCTCATATTTTTGTTCAGTTGTTATCTGTATTCTCCATCCTGTATTTTTTTCCCGAGTTATCTAACTGTAGTCTGTAACAGTTTCACCCTTTGTTTTGATTTGTTAAAGTCAAGTTCTAAATCGAAGTCTCCAGAGAGGAGCAATCTAAACGCCTAAACAAGAGTAAATGATCCTCCCTGTTCCCCATCGGACAGATTTTCCCCATAATGCATCATTCTCAACAACTCATCTTGAAGACTAACAGTTGTGCATGAAATCCCAGGAGGAAGCCTTCCACATTCCACCTTCTAAATTATTTTTTGGAAGGAAAATAATTCTACCTCAGATTCTATGGAATATAGGCTTACTTTGCAAAAATGGTATACAGGCGTCTACGGGATTCTTTGATCATCTGACAGACAGACAGACAGACAGGAGTGCGGATGCTACAATACACTATCCCAGGTATGTCATTGAGAGCAGGGCATGGGATACCAGGTGTATTCATTTGTTTTCAGAATAATTAGAAATTAAAGAGATAATGAGCTCTTTGGAGACAAAGTCAAGTGGCAAAAAATATATAAAAATAGGGCCTACACTTTATGAGAAGAAGAATTTAAGATATATTTGTTGCGAATTCCCTCTTTATCCATCATCCATGATATGCATAAGACCAAACAATCACAATTTCTGATTTGGAGTGTAGGGGAAAGTGTAACACTGCAGTCTCTTGTTTATACGCTTATTGCAACTTCATATCCAGTCATTTTCTGTAGTGGAGTGTATTTAGGAGTGCATACTTTACAGTGTGAAGTGTTCCATGGGGAGAGGCCATTCCATTGGTTGTTTTGTTGGTATTATAGATCATCCAACTGAATCCAGTGTGCATTCCACTATGCCTTTGTAGTGTCATTAAGCATGCGGAAGACATGCAAAAAGATTCGGGAATACCTGTAGTGAGAGACAACAAACACTAAAGCCCTATAGGTGATAGTAAGAATTGTCAGTGATCATTAATGTTTGCAGTTTCGTGATTATGTGTGACCATTTTCATGGCACATGGGGACTTATTATTCTTACCGAAACGGAGATAAAAAAGCTTGTGTTGGCCTTTAGGGAGGTTTCTTGCCGGTGCTGTCCACATTTCCTGAGCCGTTTATGTATTTAGGAGAAGCACGTAGACGACATATCCACACAGAAACACCACCTTGCTGCATTCCAAATCAGAATGAATGAAGCCCTAGAGATGAAAGGCAAACATATGCAGAGATTATGAAGGAACAACGAACAGTGATGTTCCTGGAATAGCTACATATAGAACAACCTCAAAGATTCACGAAGTGGGTAACTAAAGTATTCTCCTCAACTGCTTTAGTAAAGTCTTTAGTCTACATAAAATACCTCAGAAACTGAGATGTTTTGTCTTGAGGAATTTTGAATGGAAAATGTCAGAGCAAAGGACCGGAGTTTGCTTTTTAGCTCATTTACATAACCAACATTTCCATCCCACTTTAAAGAAGCAACAATAACTTTATAGAGCATTCATAAAGTCTTCAAAAACATGTCATAGATACTCCACAACCCTTCTGTGTGATCCTTTAGAATTGCGTATGAAAGGTTTCTGAAACATCTAGGTGGCTTTATAAAGTGTATAATAAGTAGCTTAGATGTTGGATCCTCACTAATAGTGTATCAGTCCTTGAGTATCTTGCTTCAGATGACTCCCCAGAGAGCGTTAGAGTGGAATCACTTTAATCATCATGCATGTACTGCATGAACTGTATATGATACTCTTACTGCTCTTTCCCTCCATTTCCATGTCTTCGGGAAAATATTACTAGAATGTGATCCAAATTTTAAAATAATATAGCTACCGTTGAATCTTGAATCTCTACATGCTCCCTCTTACTGAGAAGGGAACCATTTTATTCTGCCTGTACTGCTATTGCCTGCTAGCAAAAACCAAGGCCCGGGTATCCAAATCTCAGAGGAGAGATTATTTAATATGATTCTTTAGAGGAAATAAATGAAACCCCTGCTACCGAGCACTTTATTAACACTTGCTCTGGAGTTCCCCTGCGACCACTGTGTGTTTATTGGAAACACCAGAGGATCTAAATTCTGTTCAGAGTGTGTTGACCCTTATTTCCAGTCAGATTCACCCTGGACTCCGATTCTTTATGGAAAGAAAACTACAATTTCTCACAGCAAAAACACTAGTTGTGTGAGGATGACCACTAGAATGACTATATAACATCGGTTAAGAAGAGTAGGTTTGGTTGGAAGAATACTGGGAAATATTGTATATATCCCAAATGGCACCCTATTCCCCCGTAGGGCTGTGCTCAAATGTAGTGTACTCTTTAGGGAATAGGGTGCCATTTGGGATGCAAAATGTGATCTATATGAATAAAGGTTCAATGGAAAGTAGGTGTAAGGAAATGTGATAGACACAATTACCATTACTCAGAAACCAAATCAATAAGGAGCCAAACAGTTTTAAGACAAACACGTCCACATATCCACTCTAACATCATTGACATGAATAATAAGTAACTTTCTGCCAACTTAAAACCAACCCAATAATTTTTTCCCCCATGCTGAGTATAGCATACACCTGAGCTGTGTTAATTAGTTTGGTAACACCTCATATTCTGGAATAATTTATTGATATTCTGGGATAGTTTATTTATGTAGGCCTAGTTTTGTTGTTTTTCACCAATCTATCAATGATACTGATAAGCATCCAACAAATGTTCCATCTGGTGTCCAATCAATATCAACAAAAAAAATGCTATGGTCATGTAATTCTTCCACACATACTGTATTGTGAAAACCACTTCTTGTTTAGACAGCAGATAGTGGAACAAGTTTAGTTTTCTATGAGTAATACTGTAGTTCTAAAATGGGTCTAGATGTTGATACCCTTGTCAGTTCGCTGCTGTTCAAGTAATTTATCTGGCTGCTGCGTTATTTTCTCTGAATTTCAAAGTTTCTCTGATTACCTTGGCAGATAATGATCTTCCCATTTTGATTACCTTATTACATCCTCAGACAGTGGATGTATCCTAAATGACACCCTATTCCCTTTATAGTGCACTACTTTTGACAGGCTCTGGTCAAATGTAGTGCATTATACAGGGAATAGGGGTCCATTTGGGATGGACCACAGACTGTTTCATGCTGCATTCAGAACAAGATGGAGTGATAATCATAATCAGAGCCCCCACCAATCAGAGCTATTCAACAGGTTATGTGACGCATTCAAATCGACAAAGAAGATTTTTCTGCAAAAAAAATATATTTTCCACATTATTATAGCACTACTTTGGATGCACCTGTGTGTCCCGTAGATAACCCCCTTAATCAGTAAGGAGAGCATAAATAAATAAACACCTCAAATGAGACCTGGTTTTATCCACACAGTAGATATCCAATTACAGCTTTTTCCACTCTTTCTTTTTCCTTCTTCTACAATCACATCCTTAATCCACTTTTGTCAAATCCAATGTTCCTTTCTGTTGCATCAACATTTTGAGAGTTAGGTTGTTGAATGTGTATAGAATGTTTTGATTGTGGTGGTGGATCATGACTTTTATGGGAATATTACTTAGGGCTCTATTCAATCAGATCCGCTTGAGCCAACATCCACATAGCGGTTGTTTTGGCGATGTCAGAGGTGGAACTGTGTTTTAGAGCTGTTAAATTCACAAATTGCTCCCAGCATTACACCTAAAGCAGATATTGCCATGACAGTCGCATTAACAGAAATCCCATGCAACCTTGTTTACAAGTTCAAACACTGGAAATATTAGGATGATAGAAATTCTCATGATTTAGTCAAATGATTTTTAAATTTGACCGTAAATGTTTCTATATATCCTACACTTTCTCATTCTGAACTAATGCGAGTAGGGCGGGTGTGGCTTCATGACAATGATCTCCAAACATCCGCTATGTGGGTGTCTGCTATTGCCAGTTAACGCTTGACCTGATTGAATCTAGGCCCTAATATCATAGGAACTGTCAGGGGTTTGAAAGGACAAGAAGAAAGATAAATGTACCTTTACATTTACCCCCTACTGCACCTCTGAAAGAATTATGTCATCATACCTTGAACTTTCAATTGAGAGGGCGGGTATGTTGAGAGGGCATAATATATTACATGGCCATGTTTTAATGAACAGAACAGCTGTTCCACAACATTCAACTTGTATCTACTATAAAATCCCCTTTTCCAAGAGATGCAAAACATGATGCAATTTACTGTAGTCTAAATCTGCTGACTATATATGCCTCCACCACAGATTTATATTTATGGGCATTATAAACAAAATACCAGTGATATCGCTTTAAGTTGTCAGCCTCCATTTCACAATCTGCTCTTTCTCGTTTAGTTTGACTGGATATGAAGCTAGTTAATATATTTCTGTTCTGCTGACTGGATCCTTCCCTTATTCCAAATTGAGGTATATTAACGACAGTCTTTTAATATGGAGCTAAGGCTGACTGTGTGCCAAATGGCACCCTATTCCCTAAATAGTACATAGCTTTTGACCAGTGCACTATGGGCCCTGGTCAAAAGTAGTGCATTAAAAAGGGAATAGAGTGCCATTTGGGACGAAGAAAGCCTTAGCTCCATATTAAAAGACAGTCTCAGCTCAATTGGCTTTTCATCCCTCTAATATCTGAGAGAGAGGAAATTAGAACATGTTTTAAGGATCATTGTGAATTGATATTTTTCTTCCTTCCATGAGAGTTTTTAATCATTGGAATATTTTTTATATTTTGATATAATGTGATAATGATAAAAATCCAACTAAGAATTCCCTTCTGGACAGATGAAGTTGCTTCCCAAATGGAACCCTATTCCCTACATAATGCGTTACTTTTGACAAGGGCCTTGATCAAAAGAAGTGTACTATATGGGAAATAGGGTGCCACACACAGAAATGAGAGCTCCATCATGGCTAGATATATCAGGTTTTCTACACGACCGGGTCTGTGGGTATGATAGAAATGGTTAAAAGGTTAACCTCTTAAACTGGTACAACACTTCTACTGACGGTTGGCACAAATACACAACATTCAGTAACTTGTTGTTTACTGCATTTTCACTGCAACCAGTAGCCTGTAGTGTACTGTAAAATTACAGGAAATTTTTAACAGTATAGCATTTCATGGCATAAAGGAAAACATGGTGGAGGAGAAGGAAAGAACAGGATGGTTCTTCACAACCATCATCACAGCAGTAAAAAAAACTGCCTGAGCAGTAACGAACTCTGCCTGAAAAATCGTTACACAAATCATCCTCACCCCTGACAAAGAACCCATCAATAGAACATTTTTGGAGAGTGTAGACTTCAGAGAGAGAAATATCTCTTGTTCTCTACCGAATTTAAACATGATGGTATAGACCCTAACCTCAAAGGTAGTTATCTACTTAAATACCCCAGGGCTCACTCTTTCTTATGAAGGAGAAACATTTAAAATCCTGAGACTTCACGCTTGGCATTTTCACGTGGGAAGAAAAAGCCCTATGGTTGTGCTTTGAGAGATATCTTAATGCTACCTTGATAATGACATGGAGGAGAGAACTATCTATCCTTTGTCCTTCATTTCCCCACCTTATCATTATTCCCCACCTTTCCTATACAGATAATTTGCTGAACAAACAAGATGGTAGCCATGTAGCCAGGGTGAACCTTAAAGCTGCAATATGTAACTTTTTGGGTGACCCAACCAAATTCACATATCTGTGTGTTATAAATCTGTCATGCTCAATGAAAACAAGTCTAAGAAGCTGTTGATCTGTTCTATGTGCGCTATTTCTATGCTTCCCATTCTTAAGTTTAGTTTTTACTTCTTTTACTCTCGGTTTTGTACACCATCTTCAAACACCTGAAAATACAATATTTATGGTTTTTGAAAACAAAATTCACAGCAATTTAGATGGTACAATAATTCTCTACACTATACTTGCTTGTTTTGTCACATAAACTGAAATTAGGTGAACTATTACAATATTAGTAACCAGGAAATGGTGGAGCGATTTCTGCATAGTGCATCTTTAAAATACAATATTTAGGATACTCTGAAATTCTATGTACTGTGTATTGGCATTACAACAAAGATGCTCTATATACGTTTTGAACTGTGAGAGACTATTTTACCACTAAAGGCAACTTGCAAACATACAAACATTAAGATAGTTATGTTGTATGTACTGCATTACTTTTCAATAAAGACATCTACACAGTTTGTGCTGTGAGAGACCACACGTTTTCTCAGTAATTTCAGTCGTTATCTAGAAACCACTTGAAGGGACTATTACTTAGAAAATAAACATCAGCAATTTTCCAAGTTCTTCTTATGGTTATTTTCATAATTCATCATTCATCTTGCAATTACTGCTAATTGCATCCAGTAGCTGGCTGGCTGAAAGCTACCACTCACAGCTATTCAGTGCCCTATTCACAGATACAGAATAATCAGGGGACTGAGTGCATCATTCAATCTAGTGTTGTGGTTTTCACCCCGACCAACTGTGTCAAATTAAATTGTTACAGTACACACTAAAAACAAATAATTCTATATAGTGCCAAATAAGTGTTATTTGGCTTGTAACCATAGCAGAACCCTTTTTGGTTCTATAAAGAACTATGCTCATAAGGCTCTAAATGGAACCTGTAATTCTAGTTAAATTATATCAATCTTGAACAGGAGAGTGCTTGCGCATGCTTTGATTTATATCAACAATATTCAAGTGATAGGCTGTTTCAATAATCTGCAGCTGAAATGTAAAAATATTACAATCTTTACAATTAAAAAACAAGGTGACCCCGAAAGCCAGATGGAGATGGGTAAATTAGATGCGCATTCGGTCTTTATTACTGTAGCATAGGCTATGCGGCAGCAAATGTAGACCTACCTGTGACAAGAAAAAAAGTCACCATGATGAGATGATAGGTCTAGTGTACATGCATTGTGAAGTGCACTCTGTACTGAGATGGGCTATTTGTCCCCACCCTGAGTGTTGATTCATCATCCAGAGGCTGTAGAGAAGCCAGATTTAGACATGACATACAGTATAATTTAATTGTTCCATTTCACACCATGCTATTCATATAATAATTTACTATAATTTACCAGTTTCTCACAGTTATTTATCCCGGGAAAGGGGAATGGTTTTGGGTGGTAAATCGCGGTAACCTGCCATTCAACCCCAGTTACAACCCTTTGGGGCTATTTTGAACCCTTTTTATGCTTATTTATAGAACTGTTATATAGAACCATACAGGTTTTTTTTTTTATTCTGGTTTAACCCTTTAGACCCCAATAGAATTCTAGAATGATGTTGTACTTTACTGAGCAAATTTTCTCACACAATTCAAGCAAACAGACATACAGTAGCTCAAAAACACAGAACATATGACAATTACAAGTTAACTTTGTTTTAAAGAGCACAACCTCTTCTTTAATATGACACCACATTCATGTAAATAGGAATAACACAAATGTTGTCTTCCATTCACCATGAAAAAATGATTAACGCTCAACAACAACAAAAACTAGAGTATTTAAATTGTAGTACAATTACTCACTCAAAATGTACCAAGTATAATATATTATACTTATAAATATTAATTACATATACATATTAAAGAAATGCAAAAATGTGACCAGAGGACAATATTCAGAAAGTATTTCAAAACCCACACAAAGTAGTCTATTTGAGTGACAACAATTCTTACTACTGTAACATGAGTAAAAATACAAACTATTCAGAGACTATTTCAAAATGTAGATATCCTCTCTCAATAAGATTTAGTACAGACTAGGCCTGACACATAAATATAGAAATAGTAGCCTACTTTGAAAAAAAATCTGTGAATGCAACGCATATTAGATAGAGACAGATAAAGAGAGAAGATACAAAACAGAACAACTGTTCAGAGACAATAAAATATTTGTAGGACAATTTCATATTTCACACTGTCACTTTAGTTTTTTCATTTAGCCAAAAAAACATGTCATGGAACTTCTCTAAGCACGCATCCATCCTGCAAAGTGGCACAGAACACGTAAAGCACCCGAAGGAGGTTTCCACACGTCTCCCACTCTTTGCCCTATGTCCACTCCGGATGCACACCACACACCCTCTCTTACGCCTTTCAAACTTCACCCTGATTTTAAAGGAGTGTGACGACCCTCCCTCTCTGTCTGCCGAATTCTTACTCTTTGCTCTTATTTTCCTTAATAGGATGTCGGTGGGTGGAGCCGGGAGGGTCATCAGAGAAACGGGACACACCTGGGCTCGGGTGTCTGCCTGTTTTTGGTTGTTTGCTTTTGTTTTTTTGCTTTGGCACCTTTCAACACCCCTCATTATCCCATTTATGCACGCAACCACTCACTTACACTACTTATTACTGACTACACACCCAGCATTGTTAATTATATTTAGTTTACATCAGTTAATAAATATATTTTGTCATTCCTTATCTCGCAACAAAGCATCCTTCAGTCACGTCGCCAAACTTACCCTAGTAAAACTGACTATCCTAACGATCCCCGACTTCGGCGATGTAATCTACAAAATAGCTTCCAATACTCTACTCAGCAAACTGGATGCAGTCAATCACAGTGCCATCCGTTTTGTTACCAAATCACCTTATACCACCCATCACTGCGACCCGTATGCTCTAATCGGCTGGCCCTCGCTACATATTCATTGCCAGACCCACTGGCTCCTGGTCATCTATAAGTCTATGCTAGGTAAAGCTCCGCCTTATCTCAGTTCACTGGACACGATAACAACACCCACCCGTAGCACACGTTCCCGCAGGTATATCTCACTGATCATCCCCAAAGCCAACACCTCATTTGGCTGCCTTTTCTTCCAGTTCTCTGCTGCCAGTCACTGGAACCATATTGCAAACATCGCTGAAGTTGCAGACTTTTATTTCTCTCACCAACTTTAAACATCAACTATCTGAGCAGCTAACCGATCGCTGCAGCTGTACATAGTCCATCTGTAAATAGCCCACCTGTCACGTTCTGACCATCGTTCGTATGTGTTTTCCTTGTTTTAGTGTTGGTCAGGACGTGAGCTGGGTGGGCATTCTATGTTGTGTGTCTGGTTTGTCTATTTCTATGTTTGGCCTGATATGGTTCTCAATCAGAGGCAGGTGTTAGTCATTGTCTCTGATTGGGAACCATATTTAGGTAGCCTGTTTTGTGTTGGGTTTTGTGGGTGATTGTTCCTGTCTCTGTGTTTGCACCAGATATCACTGTTTAGGTTTTCACTTTTCTTGTTTTGTTTAGTCTGTTCATGTATAGTCGTCTTTATTTAAAACATGAATAACCACCACGCTGCATTTTGGTCCGCCTCTCTTTCACCAGAAGAAAACCCTTACACCACCCAATCTACCTACCTCATCCCCATACTGTTTTTATTTTATTTACTTTTCTGCTCTTTTGCACACCAGTATCTCTACTTGCACATCATCATCTGCTCATTTATCACTCCAATGTTAATCTTCTAAATTGTAATTATTCACTCCTATGGCCTATTTATTGCCTACCTCCTCATGCCTTTTGAACATACTGTATATAGACTTTCTTTTTTTTCTACTGTGTCATTGACTTGTTTATTGTGTTATTAGCTTGTTTATTGTTTACTACATGTGTAACTCTGTGTTGTTGTCTGTGTCACACTGCTTTGCTTTATCTTGGCCAGGTCTCAGTTGTAAATGAGAACTTGTTCTCAACTAGCCTACCTGGTTAAATAAAGGTGAAATTTAAAAAATAAAAAATCTCCACGTGGTCTCCCTTTTTGTTACGCACTTTGAACTGGTTCGTGACAGGAGTGACAACTCACTCCACATTTTCCGGTGCCACACTCTTGTTTCCTGTCTTCCTGCCACTGTAGTCATACCACAAAGTGAATGCACAAGCTACATTTTGAACACCTTTAGGGACGAATGCCTGTGGTATTTGGGAAGGGGCTTTGCAGGATCCCCTACACAATGTATGCATTTACGATGGCAATGTTGAGCATCCCCAAAACACATACTTCCACCATGTTCTGCCTGTGCGTCCAACACTGTAATAGCCCCTCAGTTGGTCAAGAGGGTCAACCCCGCCCATGTTCTTATCGTAATCCATTACAAGCACTGGAACAGATATCAGTTCCTGCCACTTTTCAAAACCAACTCCAAAACCCCTGCCACTGTCACTTTAGGCCCAGGCTTTGTGGTACAAGGGCGAATGGTTGGACTTCGGGCTGACATGCCATGGACACGTAGGCCCTCCTCTAGGGTGTCCTCTCCTTCTTCCCCTATCTCTTCCTCCTCCTCTCCCTCTGCTTCTTCCACTCCCTCCACTTTCCTCTCCCTCCCCTTCACTTTCCTCTTCCCCTCCATCTCCTCTCCTTCACTCTCTTCTTCCTCTATCCCTCCACTCTCCTCTCGCTCCACTCCCCCACTCCTCACTCCACATCTCTATCTCTTATTCCTCCCTGGCTTCTGCTGTGTACCTTTATTTTACAATCTGTAGAAACTATGAGAATAGCAAGGTTGAGAACTTTTGTGAAACATCACAGCACAGTTGAAAAATATATGGCAAATAGAAATCAAAACTGGATGGTGTTCAGAGATAGATGGGAGGGGTTGAGTGGAGCTGAAGGATGGGACTAAAAACAAAAAAAGATAACTAATATAAAGCATACTGTGTCCGTAAAATGTACACTACCATTCAAAAGTTCGGGGTCACTTAGAAATATCCTTGTTTTTGAAAGAAAAACCTTTTTTTTGGTCCATTAATTTAACATCAAATTGATCAGAAATACAGTGTAGACATTGTTAATGTTGTAAATAATTACATTGTTAATATTGTATCTGGAAACGGCTGATTTTGAATGGAATATCTACATACGCGTACAGAGGCCCACTATCAGCAACCATCACTCCTGTGTTCCAATGGCATGTTGTGTTAGCTAATCCAAGTTAAACATTTTAAAAGGATAGTTGATCATTAGAAAACCCTTCTGAAATTATGTTAACACAGCTGAAAACTGTTGTCCTGATTGAAGAAGCAATAAAACTGGCCGTCTTTAGACTAGTTGAGTATCTGGAGCATCAGCATTTGTGAGTTCGATTACAAGCTCAAAATGGCCAGAAACAAATAACTTTCTTCTGAAACTCGTCAGTCTATTCTTCTCCTGAGAAATGAAGGTTATTCCATGTGAGAAATTGCCAAGAAACTGAAGATCTCGTACAACGCGGCATACTACTCCCTTCACAGAACAGCGCAAACTGGCTCTAACCAGAATAGAAAGAGGAGTGGGAGGCCCCGGTGTACACCTGAGCAAAAGGACAAGTGCATTAGAGTGTCTACTTTGAGAAACAGACACCTCACATGTCCTCAACTGGCAGCTTCATTAAATAGTACCCACAAAACACCAGTCTCAATGTCAACAGTGAAGAGGCGACTTCGGGTTGCTGGCCTTCTAGGCAGAGTTCCTCTGTCCAGCGTCTATGTTCTTTTTGCCCATCTTAATCTTTTATTTTTATTGGCCAGTCTGAGATATGGCTTTTTCTTTGCAACTCTGCCTAGAAGGCCAGCATCCCGGAGTCGCCCCTTCACAACTTGTTGTTGTCGTGCATGGGTGTTTGGTGGTTATTTTCTTTAAACTCTTTCAAACGGAAGGGTGCTAACATGTAGACTGGGCAGGCTGCCATCACAGGGTTAGGGTTAAGGCTAGAGTTAGGGTTGAGACTAGAATTAAGGTTTGTGGAGGGACCAAATATGCTGCCATTATGCTTTCCACATAATCCCCTTGGTGCCCTTTTAATTTGCTCACAAAGGAGCTAACACCAGGTTCCATTTCACATACAAAACTACAAAACCATCATCAATGTATCAGAGACATGCACTCACACACACATTACATCATCCAAGGTGTTATCTTTCTCTGTTATTGTTATTTATATCAAAGGACAAAAGGTTCACACACTTGTCGTGACGTTGTATTAGTTAATGTGACGACTGTTGTCCATCGAATGATTAAAGTTTCTAATTGCGTGATTAACTGAATCAAGCAATTATTAACTCATTAACCTGGGGCACCATGGGAAAACTAGTTTTTATTGAGTTTCTATTTCCCAAATGAACTCTAAGAATATCAGAATATCGATTTTACAGCAGCCACTAATTAACCAGTTGCCTCTACCAATCTCGTTCTGAACGTCGTATAGCCTGTGAATCTGCACGGACCCGGGTCTCACCAATGAATTCGTACCACACCAATCTTAGTTGAAAATGTATTTACTAAAAAGCTCAAATGATAATAAAAGATACACATAGACAAAACACATTATAGGCTATTGATTAGAACTTAGTATAACGGGCCAACACACTATGGCGCGTGTTGCCCACGATGGGGATTTCAATAGAGAGAGAAAACAGAAAGTACACGAGAAAATACATTTGGGTGAATTTGTCAGCTATGCTATTCTAACCCTAGCCTTGCCCCAAACTGCTGTTCTTATGCGTCAGAATATAATGATGTAATTACGTGGGGATGATCTCCGAGGATTCTCTGCGTAGGCCTTCAGCTGTTCAATGACGCGCTCCTCCGGAGCACCTCTCTGAGAGTCCTCCCGATGTCACTGCCCTTTTTGGCTTAGGAGTCTGTTCCCTCACCCTTTGCTCTGGAAGGGGTATTCTGAGGACAGACAGCTCTGTAGCTCAGAGCTCACAACATAGGAATGAAACCCTTTAGATACCACGATTCGATGGGAGATGGAGGCTAGGTGGTTCGACTTGAATTCACCCGCTTAGACACAGCTACTCATCCGTAGCTTGGGTAGAAAAGGATTTCTTTGTCCTCAAACTTGCATTGAGTTCTGGGTTCGTTCACTTTTTAGACCTTGCTGCAGCTGGGGTCACATAGTCCTCTTGTCAATTCTATACTCACAGGTTTTCTACCCTTGGATCAGAAGTGGGCGTAACTGCCTTTAGGGCAATTCTCTGGGCGTACCAAGTTAATGAGGCAAGGTCTAGATTTTATTCAAATCCAATTTTAGACAACAAACTTAACATTTCATCTTCCCCAAAACATTCTCTTTGATTTGGATATTTTCCATACAACGTACAATGTATAAACATCAAACATATACTAGGAAAACTCATCACATTACAATGTTTTCGTAATAACGTGAACTATTAACCTTTAATAACAAAACAAAAATAACATACATTTTCATATTCCATCTATCGTCATGACCACCATTGTGGCTGACGGAAACCATTGTTCCAAAGTCCCTTTATTTAATGTTTAATGTTCTGAGGCTGGTTCTCCATAGTAACAGGACAAAGGAATTTGTCTGTGGCCTGAGATTTACCAGTGACGTGAGGGGTCATAAAACCCCCCACATCTTCAGACCCCTAGATCTCTCCTCCTCTGTTGGGGTTGAGAGATAATCTGTAGGGTTGTGGTCTCCTGTAACCTGACCTGGTCAGGACAGTCATAACACACTCCATTATCTCAGACGACTGTTCAATTTCCTGTCGAACATGAAACGGTATAAAGCGGAGCAAACAGTTATCATGTGGTAGCGGCTAATGGGCGGAGGGCCATGCTGCAATGTTTTTACGTGGTGAGTGTGTGAACATGGACCTCTATTAGACGCCAGCCGCCTCGGCTTCTCTGCAGTACCCTCAAACACAATAGACCATCTTATTATATCTGTCCCATGCCCACCTGACCGCCTGGCTGAGAGGCACTGAGAGGCCTGAATAGCCATACTCAAGCTGCTGGTGATCATGGGCTGCACAGACCTTTTTGTGACCTGACATCTGGACCATAAGCTCTGTGACAAGGTTTTATTCAGTCTCTCTACAATTTCATTTTCAATTTAAGGGGCTTTATTGGTATGGGAAATACATGCTTACATTGCCAAAGCAAGGGAAATAGATCATAAACAAAAGTGACATAAACAATCAAAAATGAACAGTAAACATTACACTCACAAAAGTTCAAAAAGAATAAAGACATTTCAATTGTCTTATTATGGCTATATACAGTGTTGTAACGATGTGCAAATAGTTCAAGTACAAAGGGGAAAATAAATAAACATAAATATGGGTTGTATTTACAATGGCGTTTCTTCATCACTGGTTGCCTTTTCTTGCAGCAACAGGTCACAAATCGTGCTGCTGTGATGGCACACTGTGGTATTTCACCCAAAAGATATGGGAGTTTATCAAAATTGTATTTGTTTTTGAATTCTTTGTGGATCTGTGTAATCTGAGGGAAATATGTGTCTCTAATATTGTCATACAATTGGCAGGAGGTTAGGAAGTGTAGTTCAGTTTCCACCTCATTTTGTGGGCAGTGTGCACATAGCATGCCTTCTCTTGAGAGCCAAGTCTGCCTACGGCGGCCTTTCTTAATAGCAAGGCTTTGCTCACTGAGTCTGTAAACAATCAAAGCTTTCCTTCATTTTGGGTCAGTCACAGTGGTCAGATATTATGCCACTGTGTAGTCTCTGTTTAGGGCCAAATAGCATTCTAGTTTTCTAATTTATTTTGACAATTCTTTCCAATGTGTCAATTAATTATCTTTTTGTTTTCTCATGATTTGGTTGTGTCTAATTGTGTTGCTGTCCTCGGGCTCTGTTGGGTCTGTTTTTGTTTGTGAACAGAGCCCCATGACCAGCTTGCTTAGGTTTACTCTTCTCCAGGTTCATCTTTCAGTTGGTGATGAATTTGTGATGGAAGGTTTGGTAATCTCAGAATATATCGCCTCTTTTCTGGATTTTGAAAATTAGCGTGTATCGACCTAATTCTGCATGCATTATTTGGTGTTTTGCATTGTACACAGAGGATATTTTTTGCAGAAATCAGCATGCAGAGTCTCAATTTGGTGTTTGTCCCATTTTGTGAATTCCTGGATTGTGAGGGGACCCCAGACCTCACAACCATAAAGAGCAAAGGGTTCTATAACTGATTCAAGTACTTCTAGCCAGATCCTAATTAGTATGTTGAATTTTATGTTCCTTTTGATGGCATAGAAGGCCCTTCTAGCCCTGTCTCTCAGATCGTTCATAGCTTTGTGGAAGTTCTGTTGCGTTGATGCTTATTCCGAGGTATGTTTAGTTTTTTTGTGCTCTAGGCCAACGTTGTCTAGATGGAATTAGTATTTGTGGTCTCTCTTTCTCGGAATCTGTCTCGCCGTTCTTTTTCTTTCTCTCTCGCGCTCTCTCTGTCTCTCTCCCTCTTAAATCCAATGTTATTGGTCACATACAAGTGATTAGCAGATCTTGTCGCAGGTGTAGTGAAATGCTTGTTCTTCGAGCTCTGACAGTGCAATAATATCTAACAAATTACACAACATATACCCAATACACACAAATCTAAGTAGGAATGAATTAAGACTATATACAGTTGAAGTCGGAAGTTTACATACACTTAGGTTGGAGTCTTTAAAACTTGTTTTTCAACCACTCCACACATTTCTTGTTAACAAACTATAGTTTTGGCAAGTCCGTTAGGACATCTACTTTATGCATGAGACAAGTAATTTTTCCAACAATTGTTTACAGAGAGATTATTTCACTTATACTTCACGCTATCAGGTGTACCTGTGGATGTATTTCAAGGTCTACCTTCAAACTCAGTGCCTCTTTGTTTGACAAAGAGGAAAATCAAAAGAAATCAGCCAAGACCTCAGAAAGAAAATTGTAGACCTCCTCAAGTCTGGTTCATCCTTGGGAGCAATTTCAAAACGCCTGAAGGTACCACATTCATCTGTGCAAACAATAGTACGCAAGTATAAACAGAATGGGACCACGCAGCCGTCATACCGCTCAGGAAGGAGATGCCTTCTGTTTATACTTGCGTACTATTGTTTGCACAGATGAATGTGGTACCTTCAGGCCTTCTGTCTCAATCCCAGAACATCAGCAACAGACCTTGTGAAGATGCTGGAGGAAACAGGTACAAAATAATCTATATCCACAGTAAAATGAGTCCTATATCGACATAACCTGAAAGGCCGCTCATCATTGCAACTGCACATGGGGACCAAGATCATACTTTTTGGAGAAATGTCCTCTGGTCTGATTAAACAAAAATATAACTATTTGGCCATAATGACCATCGTTATGTTTGGAGGAAAAAGGGGGAGGCTTGCAAGCCAAAGAACACCATCCCAACCCTGAAGCATGGGGGTGGCAGCATATGTTGTGGGGGTGCTTTGCTGCAGGAGGGACTGGTGAACTTCACAAAATAGATGGCCTCATGAGAAAGGTAAATTATATGGTTACATTGAAGCAACATCTCAAGACATCAGTCAGGAAGTTAAAGCTTGGTCGCAAATGGGTCTTCCAAATGGACAATGACTCCTAGCATACTTTCAAAGTTGTTTCAAAATGGCTTAAGGACATCAATGTCAAGGTCTCCTCCCTCCAGGTGCTCCCTCCTGTCCAGCGCTTCCAGAGTCTCCCTCCTGTCCAGCGCTTCTAGAGTCTTCCTCCTGTCCAGCGCTTCTAGAGTCTCCCTCCTGTCCAGCGCTTCCAGAGCCGCCCGTCAGTCAGGAGCTGCCAGAGCCGCCCTTCACTCCGGCGCTTCCAGAGTCGTCCTTCACGCCGGCGCTGCCAGAGTCGCCCTTCACGCCGGCGCTGCCAGAGTCGCCCTTCACGCCGGCGCTGCCAGAGTCGCCCTTCACGCCGGCGCTGCCAGAGTGCCTGAGTCGCCCTTCACGCCGGTGTTGCCGGAGTCTCCCGCCTGTCCGGCGCTGCCGGAATCTCCTGTCTATTCGGGGCCCGCTGCAAGGGTCCCCAGTCCGAGGTCGCCGCTCCAAAGGCGCAACTTAAGTGGGCCAAGACTATGGTGGAGTGGGGTGCACATCCCGCGCCAGAGCCCCCACCGCGGACAGATGCCCACCCAGACCCTTGCTGCGGGGGTTAGGTTTGGTTACTGTCACGTCCTGACCTTAGTTCCTTTTTTATGTCTCTGTTCTACTGTGGTCAGGGCATGAGTTGGGGTGGGCATTTGATGTTTTTGTTCTTTGTTTTGTATTTCTGCTTTTGACCTGGTATGGTTCCCAATCAGAGGGAGCTGTCAATCGTTGTCTCTGATTGAGAACCATACTTAGGAGCCTGTTTTCCCACTATGATTTGTGGGTAGTTGTATTCTGTTGTGTGTCTGCACCAGCCAGAACTGTTTCGGTGGTTCACTTTGTTATTTTTGTTATTGCTGTGTTCATTTAATAAATATGGACACATACCACTCTGCACCTTGGTCCTCACCTTCTTCCACCTACGACGATCGTTACAGACAGGGAATTTTTACTAGGATTAAATGTCAGGATTTGTGAAAAACTGAGTTTAAATGTATTTGGCTGAGGTTTATGTAAACGACTAAGATACAGTAGAATACAATAGTATACAGTTTATACATATGAGATGTGTAATGCAAGATATGTAAACATTTACATTTACATTTAAGTCATTTAGCAGACGCTCTTATCCAGAGCATTGTTAACTTCTTGCGTCGAGCCATCCCGGATCCGGTATCGTGACTACAGCCTCAAGCTCATTACCATAACGCAACGTTAACTATTCATGAAAATCGCAAATGAAATGAAATTAATCTATTTGCTCTCAAGCTTAGCCTTTTGTTAACAACACTGTCATCTCATATTTTCAAAATATGCTTCTCAACCATTGCAAAACAAGCATTTGTGTAACAGTATTGATAGCTAGCGTAGCATTTAGCGTAGCATTTAGCGTTAGCATTCAGTAGGCAACATTTTCACAAAAACCAGAAAAGCATTCAAATAAAATCATTTACCTTTGAAGAACTTTGGATGTTTTCAATGAGGAGACTCTCAGATAGCAAATGTTCAGTTTTTCCTGAAAGATTATTTGTTTAGGACAAATCGCTCCGTTTTCTGCGTCACGTTTAGCTACGAAAAAAACCTGTATCCAGGATTGTGTAAATCTATCCGCAAGCTCATTAGCATAACACAATGTTAACTATTTATGAAAATCGCAAATGAAATGAAATTAATCTATTTGCTCTCAAGCTTAGCCAACACTGTCATCTCAGATTTTCAAAATATGCTTTTGAACCATAGCTAAACAAGCATTTGTGTAACAGTATTGATAGCCTAGCATAGGATTATGCCTGTCTTTCAGCATGCAACATTTTCACAAAAACCAGAAAAGGATTCAAATAAAATCATTTACCTTTGAAGAACTTCAGATGTTTTCAATGAGGAGACTCTCAGTTAGATAGCAAATGTTCCGTTTTTACAAAAAATATTATTTGTGTCGACTAATCGCTCCGTTTTGTTCATCACGTTTGGGTAAGAAAAAAAAATAAGAAAAAAAATAATATTAAGTCATTAAAACGCAAACGTTAATTTTTCCAAATTAACTCCATAATATCGACAGAAACATGGCAAACCGATGTTTAGAATCAATCCTCAAGGTGTTTTTCACATATCTATCGACGATAAATCCTTCGTGGCAGTTGACTTTCTCTTCTGAAGAAATGAAACGCGCATGGACCTACAGATTACGCAATAATTTCGACACAGGACACCGGGCGGGACACCAGGTAAATGTAGTCTCTTATGGTCAATCTTCCAATGATATGCCTACAAACACGTCACAATGCTGCAGACATCTTGGACGAAAGGCAGAGCGCAAAAGCTCGTTCACAGCATATTCACAGCCTTATAAGGAGACGATAGTAAAACAGAGCGTCAAAAATCCTGCTCATTTCCTGTTTGAAGTTTCATCTTGGTTTCGCCTGTAAGATCAGTTCTGGGGCACTCACAGATAATATTTTGCAGTTTTGAAAATGTCAGAGTGTTTTCTTTCCAAAGCTGGCAATTATATGCATAGTCGAGCATCTTTTCGTGACAAAATATTGCGCTTAAAACGGGCACGTTTTTTTTATCCAATAATGACATAGTGCCCCCATAGGTTGAAGAGGTTAAGTGACTAAGATACTGTAGAATAGTATGGAATACAGTACAGTGGGGCAAAAAAGTATTTAGTCAGCCACCAATTGTGCAGGTTCTCCCACTTAAAAAGATAAGAGAGGCCTGTAATTTTCATCATAGATACACTTCAACTATGACAGACAAAATGAGAAGAATAAAATCCAGAAAATCACATTGTAGGATTTTTAATGAATTTATTTGCAAATTATGGTGGAAAATAAGTATTTGGTCACCTACAAACAAGCAAGATATCTGGCTCTCACAGACCTGTAACTTCTTCTTTAACCTCTTCAGTCGACCCTCTACTTTTTTGAACATTCTGTTAAAAATCGCGCAACATTTCAGCGCCCTGCTACTCATGCAAGGAATATAGTATATGCATTTGCTTAGTCTGTGTGGATAGAAAACACTCAGACGTTTAAAAAACTGGTTAAATCACTGCTGTGGCTTTACCAGAACGGCATTTACATCGAAAAGCACAGGAAAAACTGATCACTGAAAATGGGGAAAATATATCCATGCGCTACTTGAACCCATTGATAAACGTGAACCACAATTAATTGACTGCGGTTGCAGTACCTACAGCTTCCACAGGGTGTCTAGAGTCTTGTCATTTCCCTTCAAGTTTTTTCTTGGTCAAACACATACAGGACACCGTATCTAATCCGGTCTAGGACCGGATATTTTCGTTGAGTTTCTAGCCGGACATTTTTCCAGACGGACAGCTAATGATCTTTACATTGCCTCCTGATGAATTTTATCGCTTATTAACGTTTACTAATACCTAAAGTTGCATTACAAACGTATTTCGAAGTGTTTTGTGAAAGTTTATCGTCGACTTTTTGAATTTTAAAAAATGACGTTACGTTTTGAAACAATGTTTTTTTCCTTTATCACACAGTCTACATATAACGATATCTAGGCTTTATATGGACCGATTTAATCGAAATAAAGACCCAAATAGTGTTTATGGGACATCTAGGAGTGCCAACAAAGAAGATGGTGAAAGGTAATGAATGTTTTCTATTTTATTGTGCGGTTTGTGTAACGCCGAAATGCTAATTATTTTGTTTACGTCCCCTGTGGGTCTTTTGGGGTGTTGCATGCTATCAGATAATAGCTTCTCATGCTTTCGCCGAAAAGCATTTTAAAAATCTGACTTGTTGCCTGGATTCACAACGAGTGTAGCTTTAATTCGATACCCTGCATGTGTATTTTAATGAACTTTTGAGTTTTAACTAATACTATTAGCATTTAGCGTAGCGCATTTGCATTTCCAGAGCTCTAGTTGGGACGCAAGCGTCCCGAGTAGAAGCAACAGGTTAAGAGGCTCCTCTGTCCTCCACTCATTACTTGTATTAATGGCACCTGTTTGAACTTGTTATCAGTATAAAAGACACCTGTCCACAACCTCAAACAGTCACACTCCAAACTCCACTATGGCCAAGACCAAAGAGCTGTCAAAGGACACCAGAAACAAAATTGTAGACCTGCACCAGGCTGGGAAGACTGAATCTTCAATAGGTAAGCAGCTTGGTTTGAAGAAATCAACTGTGGGAGCAATTATTAGGAAAAGGAAGACATACAAGACCACTGATAATCTCCCTCAAGATCTCACCCTGTGGGGTCAAAATGATCACAAAAATCCCAGAACCACACGGGGGGATCTAGTGAATGACCTGCAGAGAGCTGGGACCAAAGTAACAAAGCCTACCATCAGTAACACACTACGCCGCCAGGGACTCAAATCCTGCAGTGCCAGTACATGTCCAGGCCAGTCTGAAGTTTGCTAGAGAGCATTTGAATGATCCAGAAGAAGTTTGGGAGAATATCATATGGTCAGATGAAACTTTTTGGTAAAAACTCAACCTGTCGTCGTGTTTGGAGGACAAAGAATGCTGAGTTGCATCCAAAGAACACCATACCTACTCTGAAGCATGGGGGTGGAAACATCATGATTTGGGGCTGTTTTTCTGCAAAGGGACCAGGACGACTGATCCGTGTAAAGGAAAGAATGAATGGGGCCATGTATCGTGAGATTTTGAGTGAAAACCTCCTTCCATCAGCAATGGCATTGAAGATGAAACGTGGAGGGGTCTTTAGTATGACAATGATCCCAAACACACCGCCCGGGCAACGAAGGAGTGGCTTCGTAAGAAGCATTTCAAGGTCCTGGAGTGGCCTAGCCAGTCTCCAGATCTCAACCCCATAGAAAATCTTTGGAGGGAGTTGAAAGTCCGTGTTGCCCAGCAACAGCCCCAAAACATCACTGCTCTAGAGGAGATCTGCATGGAGGAATGGGCCAAAATACCAGCAACAGTGTGTGAAAACCTTGTGAAGACTTACAGAAAACGTTTGACCTCTGTCATTGCCAACAACAGGTATATAACAAAGTATTGAGATAAGCTTTTGTTATTGACCAAATACTTATTTTCCACCATAATTGGCAAATAAATTCATTAAAAATGCTACAATTTGATTTTCTGGATTTTTTTTCTCATTTTGTCTGTCATAGTTGAAGTGTATCTATGATGAAAATTACAGGCCTCTCTCATCATTTTAAGTGGGAGAACTTGCACAATTGGTGGCTGACTAAATACTTTTTTGCCCCACTGTATATACATATGAGATGAGCAGTGCCAGAAATGTATACATTATTAAAGTGACTTGTGTTCCATTCCTTAAAGTGGACAGTTATTTCTAGTTTATGCCTCTCCACCCTGCAGTACCTCAGCTAGGGACTCTGTTTTATTTCTCCTTTCTTTTATCTGTCCCTCTCTTCACAATTACTCTCCGTTTCTCGCCAAGTCTTTTTTCTTTAACACAGTCTTTGTGTTTTTTTTTTTTTTTTCTTTCTTTCTTTCTTTCTTTCTTTCTTTCTTTCTCCCTCCATCCCATTCACTCATCCTCCCTCCCCAGTGCATTGTCTTAACACCTATCTGTCTTTCTCTCCTGTTGTTGTTCTTTCCCCTCCTGGTCTGCTCTTTGTCCCATCCAGCTATATCTGTCTTACTTTCTTTCTCTACTACTCTCCTCCTCTGTATCCTAAATGTGTTTCTCGTCCTCTCTAAGCACCTCCTGACACTCCTATTTTTCTTTGAGTCCCTCCCTCCATATCTCCCCCCCCATCTCTTCCTCCTGCAAAGCGACTCCTGTCTGGCCCACCTGCACACAGTCCTTGGAGAGTGCTGACTTATTTTCTGGTAGCGGCATTCCGGCTAGGCTGGGAGGAGCACTTTATATTGGAGTGGAGAAGGGCAGGAACAGCGTTAGACATATGCTGCTTGTCAGACATTGAGCAACATCTCCTGAAATGCCAGACGGCAATGCATCATTATTTGAATTACTCCATGGAGTCCATGCCCCCGTGTTTGTTAAGAAGCTATTTGCACTAGACTACTAGACAATCGGGTGTAGGCTATTATGTCATATGTGGCGCCCAGGCTTTAGTAAGGGTAACAAGGTTTTAAACATTTAAATTCTTGTTTGTAGATAATGTTGACGTCAATCCTGTAGCAGCAAACTGTGACAAGAAGCAAACAATGAATGAAGTTGCATGGTCCATTTTTTAGTTAGTCCTTTGTCAATGTTCCCAATGTTAAGAGAAGTAAACATTAAAGGCTCTTTTTCACACCTGTGGCACAACCGCTTAGTACTACTACGCCATAAACAATTTATTAAGGCTTGTTTGCATTTGAGTTTATTATCAACTCAGTTCACACTGGCAGAATAGCTTTAGTGTGGACTTAATGTCGTAAAACTGCTGGTTCGGTGTGTATAACTGTTATGTGTCTGTCATACTTCTCTCTGTGCTGTGTGGGATCAATGAGGGTGAATTTTTAAACACCACCCTATTCCTTATATACAGTAGTGCACTACTTTTGACCAGAGGCCTATGAACCCTGGTCAAAAGTAGTGCACTAAATAGGGAACAGGGAGCCATTTGGGATGCAACCTGAGTCATTAAGATGAGGACCATCTACATTCATGTCAATGTCATCCACTCTGTGTACACATTCACCGCTAGCACACACAACATCCGACGGTGAGCACGATGGGTCCATTTCCAATCTACAATGTAATCTGCCCATTTTAAAAACCACAGGCCAACTGGGGGTGGGGGGGGGTTCTGAAAGGTATAACAACTACCATTCCCTCAGACAAGTACCTAAATTAAACAACAGCAGAGCTAGCAGTCTGAAGAGAGAGTATGGCTGCTGCTCCATCACATTTCCTCTCTGGCTGTAATGTAATAGCCTCTCCATGCTATGCTGAGAGATAGGGAGAGCGGTCACATATTAATTAATGCCACTATTTGCATGCACAAGCGGTTTCTGAGGGTCTATCAAAGCAAATTGCTTTATGTGGAGAGAACATGACCCTGAGAACCACTGGGTTTTGTAAATAAGCCATTATCCATCTAAAACATAATTACATCGCTAATGCCCTGCACCGGTGCAGGGCCCCCGCCAGCCCGACTAGACACATACCTGGGCCTAATTGATAAACGTATTACACTTCAACGTTTACAACTCGGGAATGGAAATGTTGCTTAGTTGACCTGCCAGGTGAGAGACAATATCGAAATGAGCGGACGAGCGGGACACGTGATCAAGGAGGTCATTCAGCTCTGGCAGACAGAGAGAGGGATGGGGGTAAAGAGAGACAAAGGGGAGAGAGAGAGCGGGGGAGGTAGGGTAGAGTGAGGGCGGCAGAGAGAGAGAGAGAATTAAACATGTTGCCTCATATTTTCTGTTAGGTCCCTATGAGGTGAGGATCATGACATTATCCATTGTAATCTAAGTAAATATGCCAAGGTGTTGGGTGACATGTTCTGAATCAGTAGAGATTGGAAAGACAACACCTGCACATATGCGGTACAATTAATCCCCTTAAATTCCATGATAACTGCTAAATAACATGTAGCTTGTCATCATAACCTAATAACATATACCTTGTCATGATAACCTAATGCACCCTATTTGCCTGGTGATTGCTAAATAACATGTCACGGGTCTAAGAGAACCATGATCGAAATGAAAGAGTAACACCATTAGAGCTGGTTACATGTAATGATGTGATAGTTTGATTAAAACCTGCTCGTGTGCTGTTTTGAATGAGAGTCCTCATCATTATCATACAACTATCATGCTGTGAGGAGCCGGCAGGTGGGAGAAGAGAAATCGTATCTCGCGATGCTGTCCATGTGGTAATCAGCATGTGATCACACATCCTGTGTATTTAAACAGGTTGCTGTTAATTGGCTAGCTAGCTGCGCCCCAACTTTTATTGTCGCTATAAATAATCTAGCTGTGCTACAGCAATGAATTGCAAATAGCCTCAACTAACTTGTATAATACTGTGGTTTTTCCTTGTGTCTCTTTACTATAAGTCTGAGTGTGGGTTTTTGTTAAATATTTGGTTAGAGAAAGCTTTTTAGATTTGAAATGTGTGAATGTTGAATGTTTTGAATGTCAAATCTGTAGCAAGTGCTCCATGTGTACCAATTGCATTTATTGTTAGCTGACCTAATAGCTTAAAGTTGTTCAAAATAAAATAACGCTTAACTATGTTGAACAAGAAGTGTCTGTTTTCAGATAGATATGAAGTGTTCTCAATTATGAAAGTACAGCTTTACACTACTTTAAATTAGAATAATTGTGTCTAATAACCCTCTCCTTAGGTGACTTAGATCATTTTCTTAAAATGTTCTTAACTCTCAGTGAAATACTCAATTGCTCCTTTCTTCCTTGAGGCGTGTTAGAGAGGACAAGTCGTTCAGCTGCTATGTGGCTCCTGCTGTGACTTCAGAGAATTTGCGTTGTTAGAGCCCTTTACATCCTTAGAAATCGCTAAAGGTCAGATGTTTGAGATGTTTCCACATTTTTATTTTCACACAATGTCATTCCTTTTTATATTATGACATTACTGCAATGATCTTTTGGTGCATGGACGTCAAAGTGGAATGCCAACAATAGGAAAGTTAAAGGACCACAAACGCCACACTGTATGTTGATCTGACATTTGTCTGCCGATTGTTTGGCGTGCTGTGTTATAGGAACCACCCCTGGTGGGCGTCTGACTGCCAACATTATTATGCAATTCTAATGCACTCTGTTCAGAGGTGCTAAGTACAGTACTCTCGGTCGGCAAATGCTATTGGTGTGTCCAAACCTTAAGACTACACAGAGACAGCACACAGGAGCTATGTAAAACGTGTCTTTATTCTCTAGAAGTAAGCACCATCTCAATCCACTTACGTGATAGACAATAATTTATAGACACAAGACAGGCATTACTATCAATGATAAACATGAAATTCACATCCTTACATAAGTCCCCCTCTTACAATTTGTTTTATTGTTTCTCAAACATAAAAGGAACGCTGTACTTTTTAAAAGCAATATACTTGAACAGAATATGCATATTGCCGAGATACATTTTATACAAATAATCCTGATACAGGTAACATTACCCCAGACTATCATAGAATATGCCAAAAATATATATATAATCTCCACACACATAACAAAAATGTACCACTGACAGAAGATTTCAATAGCTAATATACCAACAGTGTAAATGAAGCTTTCACTACACCTTTGCAGTCTTCTTTGTTAACAAAGTTGAATTAACATTTCCTTGAAAACACCAAAGTCCACGAGGGTTGTCGACTTGAAGTCCCATGAGTGGCCCACATGCACACAACAGGCCACTGGTGCACCGGCCTCCTCGAGACCTATCTTGGTTTCACACATGCAGTCAAAAAGTGACAAAAGCAGCTAAGCTACAGTAAGTTTTCCCACCCGGCACACAGGTAGGCAGCTCCATCAATCCCTAACGAGTACCCAGCTGGTCGGACAGCAGAAATCTTCTCGCACGAGTGCGTACCCATGCAGCTACGTTGCATCCATTTTGAAAAAGCAAAAGAAAAATATACAGTGGGGTCCAGAATTATTACACTGTTAACAAAGATGAGCAAAAAATACAGTGTAGAATAAATAATGCTGAGCTATATTGTATGCTTTCGTTTTTTGACGCCAAACCCACCACTGGTGTGCATCGCCAAAGAGCTCTATTTTCATGTCAATTGACCATAGCACCGCCTGGAGATAAACAGCATTTGAACTTGGATTGGAACCAGTGCTATGGTCAGATGACATGAAAATGCAGTGGCCATGCACACTGATTAAAAGTACTTGAAGGGGGCACTATTTTTTTTTTTTTTAAAAAATAACGTCCCCAAAGTAAACAGCCTATTTCTCAGGACCAGATGCTAGAATATGCATATAATTGACAGCTTAGGATAGAAAACACTCTAACGATTCCAAAACTGTAAAAATATTGTCTGTGAGTATAACAGAACTGATATTGCAGGCGTAAGCCTGAGAAAAATCCAATCAGGAAGTGACTCTTATTTTGAAACCTCTGTGTTCCTATGCATCCCTATTGACCATTGAAAGGGATATCAACCAGATTACTTTTTATATGGCTTCCCTAAGGTGTCTACAGCCTTTAGACATAGTTTCAGGCCTTTATTTTGAAGAATGAGCGTGAACGACCACATTACATAAGTGGTCAGGTGGGGGCTCTCAGAGTGATTTTTGCGCAAAAGAGAGAGGCGGCCATTGTTCCTCCCGGTCCTAGTGAAAAGCCAACTGTCCCGGTTGATATATTATCGAATAGATATTTGAAAAACACCTTGGGGATTGATCATAAAAAACATTTGACGTGTTTCTGTCGACATTATGGATATAATTTGGAATTTTTGTCTGCGTTGTCGTGACCGCTATTTCCGGTGGATTCCTGGGCATAACGCACCAAACTAACAGAGGTATTTGGATATAAAAAATATCTTTATAGAACAAAAGGAACATTTGCTGTCTAACTGGGAGTCTCATGAGTGAAAACATCCGAAGAACTTTTGATTGCTTTTCTGATTGCTTTTCTGATTGCTTTTCTGATTTTCGTGACCAAGCTTCCTAATGCTAAGTGTACATAATGCTATGCTAGGCTATCGATAAACTTACACAAACGCTTGTATTGCTTTCGCTGTAAAGCATAATTTCAAAATCTGAGACGACAGGGTGATTAACAAAAGGCTAAGCTGTGTTTCGCTATATTTCACTTGTGATTTCATGAACATGAATATTTTCTAGTAATATTTGCTGAATAGCATAGATCCAACAGTAGATCTAACAGTAGATCTCTTTGTTGCTTGGGACCTAGAACTAGCATCTCTGTTTTGCCCGAGTTTAAAAGTTTTAAAAAATCTGCCACCCTTAAACTTAAGTCTTCACAGGGGCAGTACACAGGGGGACTATGTTAAAAACTATGTTAAAAACTTATCTGGGATTGATGTCCCATCCACGAGATGGTTGAGCTAACATAGGCTAATGCTATTAGCATGAGGTTGTAAGTAACAAGAACATTTCCCAGGACATCTACATATATGATATTTGCAGAAAGCTTAAATTCGTGTTAATCTAACTACACTGTCCAATTTACAGTAGCTATTACAGTGCACAATTTTGAACATGAAAGTTATTAATAAACAAATTAGGCACATTTGGTCAGCCTTGATACAACATTTTGAACAGGTATACAATGGTTCATTGGATCAGTTTAAACTTTGCACATACACTGCTGCCTTCTAGTGGACAAAATTTTAATTGCACCTGGGCTGGAATAATACATTATGGCAATTATCTTGCATTTCAAAGATGATAGTACACAAAAAAATACAAAGAACCGTTTTTTTTCCTTAGTATTATCTTTTACCAGATCTATTGTGTTATATTCTCCATCATTCCTTTCACATTTCTGTAAACTTCAAAGTGTTTCCTTTCAATTGGTACCAATAATATGCATATCCCTGCTTCAGGGCCTGAGCTACATTTAAAAAAGGGGCAGATCCTTAAGAATTCTTCATTCTCTAGAAGCAACCACTACCTTAATCACATGACAGATGGGAATTTATAGACACAGGTCAGGCTTCACTAATCAATGATAATCATTCACATCCTTACATAACCATTGAATCTATCGACAGTTCTTAAACAGACAATGCACATAAATAGACAGTTCTTCAATAGACAGTGCACATAATTAGACAGTTCTTGAATAGACAGTGTGCATAAATGCAAATGATTTAAGACAACAGAATAGCATTTTCATTGGTGAATGCATATTCAACAATGGAACAAAAGTAACAAATGTACCTAAATAAAGAGACTAACATGATACAACAACAGCTAACGAGACGCTACAAACATGAAGTATGGGTCGGAATCCATATAAGCAGCCAGGCAATTACAATTAGAGTGTATGAATCCCAAATGGCCCCCTGTTCCCTATACAGTGCACTACTTTTGATCAGGGCCCATATCACAGAAAATTCTCCAGTGTTAAATCAATACTGAGAGTGTTAAATCGACACTGAAAGAGTGTGACCATACTGGAACTGAGAGTGTTAAATCAACACTAAAAGAGAAGACCATATACACATTGGAACCATTGTTAACACTGGAGAAGGTGCTGTGTAGAGCTGTGGTCAAAAATGGTGCACGACATAGGAAATAGGGTGCCATTTGGGATTCGGAAGAGTATGCTAGGCATGCACCCACCTGATGTTTTGTGTCTATGTGAGACAGATGAATGAAGAGACAGTGTTTGTGAAGAGTGTGCATGTGTGCCTCCCTTTGTGTGATAAACAAAATGTGATAATACCCTCGTTGTGCTTCACCTGCGTTTAATGTCTGCACAGCCAGACAGATATGCTAATGCACTTTCTGCTATGAATATGAGGAGTATAAATACGAACAATCACACTGCCAAGCACTCCCTCTGGGGATATCACACAATGTATTGGGATTTTAGGTGCAGGTTTTCCAAACATCCCACAGTCTGGGTCTAACAGGGCCAGGTTTCTGAAGTGGTGTGTAATTAATTGCAAAATAGGATTAAGGACCAGCCATTGCACTAGATAGACTCCCTTCCATATCATTCAAAACAGCATGATGTGATGTTGCATTGTCCTGAAGCTACGGATTAAGACAACTGCTGTGTATTAGCGCAATTTAGATTACAACCAGATTAAGACAAACGTGTTTATTATTGTTAATGATTTACTGAATTCTTTAGCAACTGTCCTAGATATACTGTAGGATTTTGCCTGATACCCAAATGGGCCTCTGGTCAGAAGTAGTGCACTCTGGGTAATAAGGTGCCGTGTGGGATGTAGACAATATACTACAATTTTTCACAGACCCTGAAAATAACATTTTACCACTTCAGGAAGACCTTGTGGGTTTGAGGAGTTACTAATAATAATACAAGTTGAGGTGTTTATTGTTCATAGAAAGACTCCCTTTCTAAAGATTCCTTGGAGAACTCTTGTCCAATAAAATAACCTATAATTTAAGTGTGGGGTTCTTGACGTGGCATCTACGGTTCTTCAGAATTTAAAATGTTCCGGAAATGTATGGAAGCCTGCAGATCTGTCCCTTTCATAGCACACAGGAAATTGGTTAGTGTTGATTTTTTTATGTGACATTTATCAAGTTAATTAAAGGAACACTCTAAAGAGTTAAATTAACACTTGGCAATGTAAAATAACTCCAGTGTTAAAAACCATTAGTGATGTGGAAACGAAGCTTCCTGAAGCGTTGAGGCTTGCCAGCCAATTGTGTCGAATAAATAGATTAGTTACTTAAGGCTTTCATCCACACAGTGTAAACTAGTGGCACTTGCTCGTCAAAATAATTTCAAAAATACATTATTATAGCTGACGTCGCACTCTTCCAAAACCAAAGCCAAACCAATCAGGTTGTTGTTCGATGAAACTAAGTTTCAGATGTCATTGAGCACATGCTTCTGATAAAGTGATACAGGCATCGGCACACTGCATAAGGTAAACTGCTTAGGGATTTAGACGCATGCCTCAGAGCTCTGGTATCAAACATAACATCACTAATAACCAGAGATGATCCAAAACAAACGCCCAGCATGCTCTATTGCAGTTTTTTTTGCATGTACATTGATTGATTAATTAATATGAACCTACTCAAATATAAATAAAATAAATGTTTCTAAAGTATTCCAATCTGTTACTTATATATATTTAACCTTTATCTTCTTTGGGATAGGGAGCAGCATTTTCACTTTTGGATGAATAACGTGCCCAGAGTGAACTGCCTCCAACTCAGTTCCAGATCCTAATATATGCATATTATTATTAGTATTGGATAGAAAACACTCTGAAGTTTCTAAAACTGTTTGAATGATGTCTGCGAGTATAACAGAACTCAGAATATGGCAGGAAGTGGGAAAGCTGAGGTTTGTCGTTTTTGAACTCAGCCCCTATCGAATTCACAGTGGGGTATGGGTTATTTTGCACTTTCTAAGGCTTCCACTAGATGTCAACCGTCTTTAGAACATTGTTTCAGGCTTATCCTGTGAAGGGAGTCTGCCAGCATCCTCGTTCTCAGTCACACGCATTTCACATGAGAGGTATCTCTCGTTCCAGTGCTTTTCTACAGACAATGGAATTCTCCGGTTGGAACATTATTGAACATTTATGATAAAAACATCATAAAGATTGATTCTATACTTAGTTTGACAAGTTTCTTTGACCTGTAATATAACTTTTTGAACTTTTCGTCCGACTGGACCTGAACGCGCTTTTGGATTTGTTTACCAAACGCCCTAACAGAATAAGCTATTTGGACATAAATGGACATTATCGAACAAAACAAACATTTATTGTGGAACTGCGATTCCTGTGAGTGCATTCTGATGAAGATTATCAAAGGTAAGTGAATATTTATAATGTTATTTATGACTAATGTTGACTGCGCAACATGGCAGATATTTATTTTGGCTGGTTTGGGCTTTGAGCACCGTTCTCAGATTATGCTTTTTCCGTAAAGTTTAAAAAGAATCTGACACAGAGGTTGCATTAAGGATAGATGTATCTAAAGTTATTTCAGTATTTCTGTGAATTCATGTGGCTCTCTGCAATATCACTGCATGTTTTGAAACTACTGAACATAACACGCCAATGTAAAATAAGATTTTTGATATAAATATGAACTTTACCGAACAAAACATACATGTATTGTGGAACATGAAGTCCTATGAGTGTCATCTGATGAAGATCAAAGGTTAGTGATTCATGTTATCTCTATTTGTGCTTTGTGTGACTCCTCTTTTGGCTGGAAAAATGGCTGGGTTTTTCTGTGAGTTGGTGGAGACCTAACATAATCGTTTGAGGAGCTTTCGCTGTAAAGCATTTTTTAAATCAGACATTGTGGCTTGATTAACGAGACTTTTATCTTTAAAATGGTGTCTAATACTTGTATGTTTGAGAAATTTAATTATGAGATTTCTGTTGATTTGAATTTGGCGCCCTGCAATTTCATTGGCTGTTGGCTAGCGGAACCCAGCGGAACTACATAATCAGAACTATATAATCATGTTGCATGATAAATAACCTACGCATGGCAGCTATACTATAGCAAGAGTCAGCTTGTTAGTTGCTGTCTCTTGTCTTTCCCTGCCTCCCTGCTCCCCTATGTCACTCACTCACATAAGCCTCCCCTGACCCATGTGTTGTCATGACAACTGCGCCAGAGTTTTGAATGACCCTTCCCCCTGTTTTGTTCCATGCTGGCTGAAGACCTAGCTAGCCAGTAACTAGCTAACACCAGACATAGATGAAAGTGGAAACATATAAGTATCTTTGCCATAGATGAATAGTTGAAACTTTTAATCATTTTTTGCTGACAGCCGACAGTCAATTTTGGCACCAGTAGATTAGATATCTAGCTAAATAAACCACTCCCCTCTGCAAACAAGCCTTCTCCAATATTGCTTACAAGGCCGTACTAATTTAAATTGGGTAAGAGAATAACATTTTACCAATGGTGTAATAAAATTATGTCACCCTATCCCTTTAGCAATCCCTCCTCATGATTCCAAATGTTTGACATGGGGGAGTAACTTTATGATCAAACTTTATCAATTACTTTTCTGCTGCTTCCATCACTCAGATCGGAACGGGTCAGCATCTGACCAGAGCCCGGTTTCTCAATAGCATCTTAAAGCTAAGTTCATCGTTAGAACTATAGTAGGAGCATTGTTAAATATTCAAGCCGTTTCCCAAAACTATTGTTATCTATGTTGCACGCTCATAATTAAACGCCTGCCTCAGACCACTCGTTTGGATAACTATGTGCATCGTTAAGATGTTTTTTTTGCCCTCTCGCATCACTTTAGACACAGAAGACCTTTGCGAACCACATAGTTATCCGTCTCTCTGTGACCATTGTGGTGAGTAAGAGCCCACGACAGGGGTAGAGTGGGTGATGGAGTTCCCTAAGTGCTACATTCAAGGCCAAGAGTTCAGTATGTGACTGCGCCCCTTTCAAGCCTATCACACGACAAACGAAAGCCAAGATGGTGTAGCAGTCGGACGTGTGTTTGTCTTGTCCTATGTAAACTTACACAAATGCTTGTCTTGCTTTTGCTGTAAAGCATATTTTCAAAATCTGAGATGACAGGGTGATTAACAAAAGGTTAAGCTGTGTTTGAATATATTTCACTTGTGATTTCATGAATATGAATATTTTCTAGTAACATTTTTTGTCCGTTGCGTTATGCTACTTAGTGTCAGTGGATGACAATTCTCCCGGATCCGGGATGGGTAGTTTCAAGAGTTAATGCATGTTAACATCAGAAGCCTCCTCCCTAAGTTTGTTTAATTCACTGCTTTAGCACACTCTGCCAACCCTGATGTCCTTGACGTGTCTGAATCCTGGCTTAGGAAGGACAGCAAAGATGCGTCCCATCTAGCCATCTGGAAATGCAAATGCACTACGCTAAATGCTAATAGCACTCGTTAAAACTCAAACGTTCATTAAAACACACATGCAGGGTACTGAATTAAAGCTACAGTCGTTGTGAATCCAGCCAACAAGTCAGATTTTTAAATGCTTTTCGGCGAAAGCATGAGAAGCTATTATCTGATAGCATGCAACACCCCGAAATACCCGAAGGGGACATAAACAAAATAATTAGCATAGCCGGCGCTACACAAAACGCAGAAATAAAATATAAAACATTCATTACCTTTGACGATCTTCTTTGTTGGCACTCCTAGATGTCCCATAAACATCACTATTGGGTCTTTTTTTCGATTAAATCGGTCCATATATACCCTAAATATCGATCTATGAAGACTCTGTGATCATGGAAAAAACACAGTTTTAAAACGGAACGTCATTTTTTTCAATTAAAAAAGTTGACGATAAACTTTCACAAAACACTACGAAATACTTTTGTAATCCAACTTTAGGTATTAGTAAACGTTAATAATCTATCAAATTTATCACGGGGCGATGTTTATTCAATAGCTCCACGTCTTGAAATCATGTTCAGAAATTTCTACTCCAAAACATCCTGTCGGAGACCGGAAGGAATGGGCTCTCTCTGACTCGTTTGACCAAGAAACAAAGGCCAGGCAATTGACAAGACTGGCGACATCGTGTGGAAGCTGTAGGACTTGCAATCTCAGCCCCATGTAATTTGGTTTCCCATAAACAATACATGCAAGTTGCGCATTGATACTTTTTCCAGTTTTCAGTGATCAGTTTTTCTTGCGCTTTTCGATGAAACGCAGGCTCTGTTATAGTCACAGCCGTGATTTAACCAGTTTTAGAAACGTCAGAGTGTTTTCTATCCACACATACTAATCATATGCATATACTATATTCCTGGCATGAGTAGCAGGACGCTGAAATGTTGCGTGATTTTTAACAGAATGTTGGAAAAAGTAGGGTGTAGACTTAACAGGTTATTAACACCCCGGCCGTCCTACAATCTAAGCTAGATGCCCTTAATCTCACAAATTATCAAGGAACCTACCAGGTACAACCCTAAATCCGTAACCATGGGAACCCTCATAGATATCATCCTGACCAACTTGCCCTCTAAATACACCTCTGCTGTCTTCAACCAGGATCTCAGCGATCACTGTCTCATTGCCTGCGTCCGTAATGGGTCAGCCGGTCAAACGACCACCTCTCTACCTGTCAAACGCTCCCTAAAACACTTTAGTGAGCAGGTCTTTCTATACGACCTGGCCCGGGTATCCTGGAAGGATATTGACCTCATCCCATCAGTAGAGGATGCCTGGTTGCTCTTTAAAAGTGTTGTCCTCACCATCTTAAATAAGCATGCCTCATTCAAAGAATGTAGAACTTATAACCATTTTTCTACATAAGGGATGCCGATTCCATTACCCGTATTGATGAGGATCTCCATATTGCAAATGTAGGGTCCATTACCTGACGTCCGCGAGTTTTATTAAAGTGACGGATCTTCCAGGAAGTCATCAAATAAAGTCTCTCGAACATTTTGTTTCCATTTAATAAACTGTTTATGTTTTGTTTATTTTTCCGTTGTTCCAGAAAATCCCTCCAGATGGCGTCTGGCTGCTTATTGCAAATGGACAAAACATCACCAAAGTGACATGGCTATTTCTCCTAAATGAAAAAGACTTCAAAGACGAAACTCGGTGAGCACAGGTTTGGCCAAATGGGCGTTTAGCCCAGAAACAAGATGGCATCGAGGCTTCAACACTTTTTGAGTTAAGGTCCATTTTCTAGGATTAAAATACAAAAAATGGTTATAGAGCACTAATTTGACTGCTTCATGTCAAAGTACATGAACCTACGGTGTAAGGAAAAAAAGAACCAGCCATTTATCTATCGTACTTTAATATACTATAGTTTTTGCAAGTTGGTTAGGACATCTACTTTGTGCATGACACAGATTTTTTTCTCCAAAAACTGTTTACAGGCACATTATTTCACTTATAATTCACTGTATCACAATTGCAGTGGGTCAGTGTAGCTGTTCCCTCTGCAAGGCAATAAAACAAGCTAAGCGTCAGTATAGAGACAAAGTAGAGTCACAATTCAACGGCTCAGACACGACAGGTATGTAGCAAGGTCTACAGTCAATCACGGACTACAAAATGAAAACCAGGAGGAAAATACAGTGCCACCGACGCGGCCCGCTACCAAAACCTGCGGGCTCTCCTTCACCGCAGCCAACGTGAGTAAAACATTTAAATGTGTTAAACCTAGCAAGGCTGCCGGCCCAAATGGCATCCCTAGCTACATCCTCAGAGCATGCGCCTACCAGCTGGCTGATGTGTTTACGGACATATTCCATCAATCCCTATCCCTGTCTGCTCTTCCCACATACTTCAAGAGGGCCACCATTGTTCCATTTCCCAAGAAAGCTAAGGTAACTGAGCTAAACGACTATCGCCCGGTAGCACTCACTTCCGTCATCATGAAGTGCTTTCAGAGGCTAGTCAAGGATCATATCACCTCCACCCTACCTGACACCCTTGACCCACTCCAATTTGCTTACCACCCCAATAGGTCCACAGATGACGCAATTACAATCACACTGCCCTAACCCATCTAGACAAGAGGAATACCTATGTAATAATGATGTTTATCGACTACAGCTCAGCATTTAACACCATAGTACCCTCTAAACACGCCATTAAGCTCGGGAACCTGGGTCTCGCCCCTCTACTGTGCAACTGGATCCTGGACTTTCTGACGGGATGCCCCCAGGTGGTGAGGGTAGGAAACAACATCTCCACCCCGCTGATCCTCAACACTGGGGCCCCACAAGGGTGCGTTCTCAGCCCTCTCCTGTACTCCCTGTTCACCCATGACTGCGTGGCCAAGCATGCCTCCAACTCAATCATCAAGTTTGCAGACGACACTATAGTGGTAGGCTTGATTACCAACAACGGTGAGATGGCCTACAGGGAGGAGCTGAGGGCCCTAGGAGTGTGGTGTCATGAAAATAACCTCACACTCAACGTCAACAAAACAAAGGAGATGATCGTGGACTTCAGGAAACAGCAGAGGGAGCACACCCCTATCAACATCGACGGGACAATAGTGGAGAAGGTGGAAAGTTTTAGTTCTTCGGCGTACACATCACGGACAAACTGAAATGGTCCACCCACACAGACAGCGTGGTAAAGAAGGCGCAACAGCACCTCTTCAACCTCAGGAGGCTGAAGAAATTTGGCTTGTCACCAAAAACAGACTTTTCGTCTGAACTTTTGCCTGGACTTGCCCGCGCCTCGTGAGTTAACAGCTTCAGCTTCTTCACGAGGCGCGGACAAGTCCAGACAAAAAGTCCAAAAAGTTATATAGCAGCTCGTAGAAACATGTCAAACGGTGTATAGAATCAATCTTTAGGTTGTTTTTATCATAAATCTTCAATAATATTTCAACCGGACAATTCCTTTGTCTTTAGAAATGCAATGGAACACAGCAAACTCTCACGGGTGCACGCGAGACTGAGCTCATGGCATTCTGCCAGACACCTGGCTCACCCAGCTCTTATTCTCTCCCCATTCACAGTAGAAGCCTCAAACAAGGTTCTAAAGACTGTTGACATCTAGTGGAAGCCGTAGGAAGTGCAAATAACCCCATAGACACTGTTTTTCAATGACTTGAAAAACTACAAACCTCAGATTTCCCACTTCCTGGTTGGATTTTTTTCTCCGGTTTTTGACTTCCATATGAGTTCTGTTATACTCACAGACATCATTCAAACAGTTTTAGAAACTTCAGAGTATTTTCTATCCAAATATGCTAATTATATGCATATTCTCGATTTTGGGCTTGAGTAACTGGCAGTTTACTCTGGGCACCTTATTGTCCAAACTACTCAATACTGCCCCCAAGTCCCAAAGAAGTTAACTAACAGTGCAGCTCAAGAAATAGTGAAAAAAATATTGACTAAATAAAATAAAGTAACATTAAAAGGAACACAGTAGAATTACATACGATTAACGAGGCTATATACAGGGGGCCCGTTATCGAGTAAATGTGTGGGGGTACAGGTTATTTGCAGGAATTTGTACAAGTGGGTAGGGGTAAAGTGACTAGGCATAGATGATAAACAGTGAGTAGCAGCAGTGTAAAAAATAAGGGGGGTCAATGTAAATAGTCCGGGTGGCCATTTGATAAATTGTTCAGCAGTCTTATAGCTTGGGTGTAGAAGCTGTTAAGGAGCCTTTTGGACCTAGACTTGGCGCTATAGTAATTAGCTACTGCTAGCAGTTGTTGTGTTATTATCATATTTTGCCTATTCCAACGTTTGTAGAATGCATACCGGCACTTGAATATAGCATGGGAAAAGGGTATCCGGACACACTGTGGACACGGTAGACACATTTAAATGTAGATAGAGATGCATGACACAAACTATATGATCAGAATACTAAAGCTGCATGAACTGTCAAGTGTAGACATGGCCTTGGACTTACACCTTTACTAAAATAGTTGTTAGAGTTTAGATGGTTTAGGTAATCTCGTTCTCTCATTTTTCTAACCCTGGCAGTCATTCTGAATGCAGATTGTAGGAGAATAAAAGTTCCAATTGTCGGATATTCCAATAGGAATTAGACATCACTTTGCAAGTGAGCATAATGTGACTAGATGCTGGTTTTGCCAGTGACCGGTACGCTGGTGATCAATTTATGGTGGTCACCGGTGTCCAAAACACAGTGAAGGCTGGTCACCAGCGAAAACACAACGAAGGCTGGTGTATGCCGTTTTCTTTTTTGAGCAGGGTACTAAATTAAATTCCATAATTCTTATCTCAGAGGACCCATCTACTGTACGGCACAGGTGTAAAGGTAGATGAAAACCCATGTTGTTTTGTACTTGTAGCATTCCTCTAGGTCCATTAATAATATATTTTTCTCTGTACTTGAACAGCATGGCTCTGAGGGAGAGGAAACAACATGAATGTTAAATCAAACACACTATACTTTTACCTTCCAGTCACTACAGTGTATCCATGAAATAGCCAGGAAGGAGGCTAATTTAGTGGAAATGCACAACTAACCTCTTTGAAAATGTCCTGCAGCAGATCTCCAAATTGTAATTCTGGACCATACCGTTATGTTTAAAATGTGACTGACTGACTGACCATGTCAGACTTGGATTTAACCAGTTCTTAATCTATTACCTTGGTAATTGATATAGACATACACTAAGTGTACAAAACCTTTAAAAAAATACCTTCCTAATATTGAGTTGCCGCTCTTGATACACATGGGAAACTGTTGAGTGTGAAAAATCCAGCAGCGTTTCAGTTCTTGATACAAACCGGTGTGCATGGCAACTAACCCTATACCCCTTTCAAAGGCACTTAATTATTTTGTCTTGCCCGTTTACCCTCTGAATGGCACACATACACAATCCATGTCTTAATGCTTAAAAATCATTCTTTAACATGTCTCCTCCCCTTCATCTACACTGATGGAAGTGGATTTAACAAGTAACATCAATAAGGGATCATAGCTTTCCCCTGGATTCACCTGGTCAGTCAATGGAAAGAGCATAATGTTCATAATGTTTTGTACACTCAGTGTGTATAAAGTGTCAACATATCCACAGAGCCTGATCAGCTGCTTTCTAGTCAACACTTCCAAAATAAGACAAGATAATTACAGAAGTAAAGTGGTTTCTTCTGGGAAAAACATAAACAATTTATTACAACATTTGATTGCAGTTTAGTGATATGAATGTCTTTCATTTGTTATACTGTTCTGTCATATCACTATAATAGTACAAATATAATTTGATTGAACCATGAATCCCCACATTTACATCTGCAATACAAGTCTTCATTATACACTTGCAAGTAAACAAAGATGGAGACATTTAAAGTCACATCTACTAAAACATATTTAAATCCAATCATCTTCTCAAAACAAGGGATGACTATTAAAACCAGCATGGCAACTCATTACTGTCTTTGATGGTTCTAAGCTGCTTGTTTTCATTGTGTCAGACTACTAAGTAGCCTGGGGAGACAATATGTAATGTATTCACTTTAGTTCTTTTAACTGTACAATTGGTTTGGTAAATTGAAAGATGAGCAACGGCATTATAATAATAATCAATTTAGTACAACATTGTTGACATGTTTCACCTGCATTTCCTGTTCAAACAGTTCATCGAGCTTTACAGATCATCCAATACTAATAAAAATGAACACTGACTCAGTGATATTGATATTGGTTTGAATGTCAGTGCATAAGTACAAGCGCAATCTTCCTGTTAGTGTCTCTGCGAAAGAGCTCCATGGTAAATAGCCAAATGTCAGCTGTGAAATAATGAGGAATATAAAAGGTTTTATCATGAACTAACAGCTTGTAATTTAGAAACTCTATTGGAAGTTATTTCAGAGGATTCCGTTGCTTCACATCTTGAAACAAAGTCTTTGATTTTATGTTCACAATTCTAATTAGACTAAGCCCATCTTGAAGTGTATTATTCCACCTTAAAAGATTGTGTTGAATCTGATTTAATTTAAGAATGAAAAAAGTTATTACGTTTTAACTAGAGAACCCTCTTAGAAGTGTACACAGATACATAGAAGGATCCTAATCCGAGGAATCTACATCGGTTCTCTCTTGTTATCTACCCTCAGATCTGCCAGCTCTGAACAACATCAAGAATATGAATTTCCTACGGTATGCTATTATGTGTTTATAATTAATTTAAGGGAAAAGCTATGCTTCAAGGAGTATATCTGTGACTGCATAATATGGCATGTTCTTAGGTCATATTACATTACACACATTTATCCTAGAGACAGCAGCTAAGTTATTGAGGCCACACTTGTCTCCCTATTGTCACCTCTAACAATGTGTGTGGCCCAAAATGCACCCTTTTCCCTATATAGTGTACGACATTTGACCAAGGACCATTCTAAACAATAAAATAAAAAATTGTATTACAGTTTTTTACAATTGCAAACAAGCCTGTACCTATACTTAAAACCTCTTAAGGATCCAACCCTTTTTTTCAATTTTTGCCTAAAATGACATACCCAAATCTTACTGCCTGTAGCTCAGGCCCTGAAGCAAGGATATGCACATTATTGGTACCATTTGAAAGGAAACATCTTGAAGTTTGTGGAAATGTGAAAGGAATGTAGGAGAATATAACCCTATAGTAAAAGATAATACAAAGAAAAAACAACCATTCTTACCATTCGTACCATCATCTTTGAAATGCAAGAGAAAGGCCATAATGTATTATTCGATTTTGGCTACTAGATAGCAGCAGTGTATGTGCAAAATTTTAGACTAATCCAATGAACCATTGTATTTCTGTTCAAAATGTTATATCAAGACTGCCCAAATGTGCCTAATTTGTTTATTAATAACTTTTCATGTTCAAAATTGTGCACTCTCCTCAAACAATAGCATGGTATTATTTCACTGCAATAGCTACTGTAAATTTAGATTAACAAGAATATAAGCTTTCTGCCAATATCAGATATGTCTATATATATATATATATATATACACACACATTTTTCACCTTTATTTAACCAGGTAGGCCAGTTGAGAACAAGTTCTCATTTACAACTGCGACCTGGCTAAGATAAAGCAAAGCAGTGCGACAAAAACAACAACACAGAGTTACACATGGGATAAACAAACGTACAGTCAATAACACAATAGAAAAATCTATGTACAGTGTGTACAAATGTAGTAAGATTATGGAGGTAAGGCAATAAATAGGCCATGGTGGCGAAATTATTACAATTTAGCATTAACACTGGAGTGATAGATATGCAGATGATGATGTGCAAGTAGAGATACTGGGGTGCAAAATAGCAAAAATAAATAACAATATGGAGAAGATGTAGAAGGGTGTGCTATTTACACATGGGCTGTGTACAGGTGCAGTGATCGGTAAGCTGCTCTGACAGCTGATGCTTAATGTTAGTGGGGGAGATATAAAAGTCTCCAGCTTCAGTGATTTTTGCAATTCATTCCAGTCATTGGCAGTAGAGAACAGGTAGGAAAGGCGGCCAAAGGGGGAGTTGGCTATTTTGTAAATGACATCGCCGAAGTCAAGGATTGGTAAGATAGTTCGTTTTATGAGGATATGTTTAGCAGCATGAGTGAAGGAGGCTTTGTTGTGAAATAAGAAGCCGATTCTAGATTTCATTTTGGATTGGAGAAGCTTAATGTGAGTTTGGAAGGAGAGTTTATAGTCTAACCAGACACCTAGGTATATGTAGTCCTCGGAAATGTTCTTGTTACTTACAACCTCATGCTAATCGCATTAGCCTACGTTGGAAGGGAAGGGACACCGATCCCGAAGACGTTAATTACAAACTCTACATTTCAAAATGCAAAAATACTTTCTCTACATATACTAACTCTATCAAAACACGACAAAACCGACTCAATATCTAATAATTCTGTCAAAACATTAGCATATGTTTTCTGTCCAAGAGGAACATATAGTCAATCATAGCACAATCACTTAAAAAATATTAACAGCTGATGGCATTACAAAAACTGCATTACTTTTCATGTTTCAGTTCTACCTGCATACAATAGACAATGTGAAATCCATTGTTTATCATAATTAATTTTCCTTTTACTGTAAACCACTCTACATTTTTTGGTTGAGTGTCGAATGTGTGCATTTTTGGCAACATACTAAAAGTTAATGAGTCATCTTTATTTTATAGAATGTACAGTATAATTGTTTTTGTAAGTGACAGATTTGCTGCAGTGAAAGCTTTATTAAAAACATGAAATTGCTGCTAGTAATCACCAAAAAATCCAATATACATGACCTTTGGTCCACATGTGTAAAAATAAAACACAATTACAGTTAAAAAAAAGGCACAGAAGGGCAAAAACACAAAAATGCACAGTCCTGTTCGAATCTATACGATCTTCAGCATTTGGCCACATGTTCTCATCCACATCTCATCTTGTGTCTTCTCTCGCTATTTACCTTGGATAGAAATGCTTGGCATGCCTTATCCACCCCTGGCAGTCTTCAGCTGAGAGATCTCTGTATCCATTGCATCCAGGAGAGACATTTGGTCATGTGGCCGATGATCATACACTTACCACCTCTAGGCAGAAAAGAAATCGTCAATGGGGTTGAGGAAAGGCGAGTAGGTGGGGAGGAAAAGGCAAACCATTCTTGGATGGGCTGCAAACCAGTTTGTGATTGCATGTGAATGGTGGAATGCTAAATTGTCCCATGCAATCACAAATGTCCTCCTGTGTCCTCCCCCCTGTTCCCTTTCTGCTTCTGGCACCAGTTGTTGGTGCAGGTCATCTAAAAATAAAATAAGACGCTCAGTGTTGTAGGGACCAATCTGGCATTTCTGCAGGGCCAAACCAGCACTCGAGACTGCAGCACACATTGTGATATTTTCTCCCCTCTGACCCGGCACATCAATGGTGGCCCTTTTCCCGATGACGTTTCTTCCCCGCCAAAGTGTTTTTGCCAGGTTAAACCCTGCCTCATCTACATAAATGATTTCATGTGTGGTCTGATTAGCCTCCACCTCCATGACTCTCTGAAAGAAATCAAACACAGTATGCGTCAATGCTTTTCAGTATGTCCTACTGTATGTACTGTAACCCATGTTTACATGTAGAGTAGCATAGTGTAAAACTCACTATAGAACAAGACATATTGGAGAGACATCATACCTGGGCGTATTGGTGCCGGAGTTCCTTGACCCGCTCACTGTTCCTTTCAAAAGGAACTGTGTACAACTCTTTCATTCGAACTCTGTGTTTGGTCACAGAGTCGAACTCTGTGTTTGGTCACAGAGTCGAACTCTGTGTTTGGTAGTCAGGCTGATGCTTTCCACATTGTGAAATACCAGGTTGTCCTCTACAATTCTGGTCTGAATTTCTCTCAGTTTTATTGCATTCTCAGCAATGACCAATCCTACAATTGCATGCTCTTGGTCTTCACTGAGGACCTTTCCTCTTCCCCCAGCGGGAGGAAAACATTGCGTCCTTTAGAGATTGCCCGATTGCGCCCCATAGCGATCCTCGATCATTATTGGAGGGGTGTGTCTTTCTCATGACTACCCATGTATTTCCATGGAAATATAACATTTATTTGGAAAGTAATAAATATATAGAAATTTTTTAAATCATTCATGATTTGCGAAAATGTAATATACTTCCTCTTGTTTAAAAAATGAAATGGTATTACATTTGGGGAAGAGCACATTATGACTTGTTTAGGACTCGAAACTTGACTTGATACTTGACGATCTTGACTTGAGACTTGACTCGGACTTGCCTGTTTTGACTTGGGACTTGAGTGCTAACGCTTGACACTTACTTGTGACTTGTAAAACAATGACTTGCTCCCACCTCTGGTAATCAGTGGCTATGACTGTTGACACTCAATCATCCCTATTTTGAACCCTAAATTGAGCCTCTCCAATGCCACATGGGCAAGGTTTGCACTTTTGGGACTATTCTGAAAAGCAGGCTCAAGTTCTTGGAAAATTACGTTATTGTAAAGAAAAAAAACTATTTGTACCCAGGACACAAAATTATGAAAATAAATCATTAAATGAGCAGTGAAATATCTATGCCAGAATTATTGAAAAATGTCAAGTCAAGAGACGAAACACAGCCAAAAACAATTGCATTATAGATAAGTGCTACTTCACTAAATAGCATTGTTACAGTACATACCAGCCCCACACACAGAGGGTGATTAAAACCGATTAAGATTGTCTGCCATAATAATTAATCAATTAAGTTGTATATGAATAATTAATGAGGCCTATTTTCTTAGGCTTTTGCTTAATTCCTCTGCATTCATTAGTGTGTGTGAGTATTTTATTGTAGTAACATGAGGTGCATCCCAAATGGCACCCTATATAGTGCACTACTTTTGGGGTGCTGGGAACAAAGGGCTGGAGGGCTAAGTGGTGGTGAATGAAATTCATCTGCCAATTTTCAGAGAAAGAGAACTGTCGGCTGCCCATGCTACCCTTCACTTTGGTCATACAAACTGTTCAAAGGCAGTGCACTATATAGAACATAGGGTTCAATTTGGGATGCATCCTATGTACTTCACTGTATCCATGCAGACTCTCCTTTAGAGACCTTAAAGGAGGGCCTGGCTGACTGACTGAAATAGGTTGAATGTGTAGACGCTGTGATCGCTGCATCCTCCGCAGATTTGACAAGCTGATAGGAAGGGGTAAACAGATCAAATGAACTGAAGCAAGCAGGGTCAACTAGCTCGTTTACCACAACATTATGTTGATGGAATAGTGCCACCTGGGTGAAAGTATTGCATTTTTGGTGATGGACATGGTAGACAAACACACATCTTTGAGATGAACATCACACAATAAAGAGTTAGAAATCTTTGCCAATGGAGACGATGCTACGTTTTCTTTCTACACCTTATGGTACGGATATATTCTATGTTTAGATATCATATCCACTGCCTGGGGTCTACCACCTTTATGAGTCAAGGAACACCATAAATATCCTATCCATTTCTCCCTTGATACAAATCACACAACATACAGTAGGCCTATATTTTAGTGTTTTAAAAAATATAGATATTACTCACATTTCCATGTTGGAGGTTGTGGTATCATAAGGAAGCAGCATGAAAAATGTCAATCATAATAAGGGCAATTCCATTGTAACTCACTTTCAAATGTATGCCAAACAAAACGCATTGATTTCAAAGTTTAACAAACCATACAACTAACTCTATGCACAAAGACTCCTTCGAACAATTTACACAACATTTGAAAAAAAATTACTGGAAGAACTGTGCACATGCAAAGTTTGGTAGAAGATTTACAGTAAAATTTCCCAGTCTTTTGTGTGACCATGTTTTCCAAACACAAATTAAGATTAAAAGATTTCTGCAGAAAAAATGGAGTATCAGTTACAATGTAAAGGGGTTACCGTGAATTTGACATAGTTTAAAGGCAGCTCGGTGACAAAAATAATTCTGTATTTCACATTACAGTAGACCTACTGTAATATAAATATGGTATAATTGCTAAATACACAAGCAGACACATTTTTTTCCAATCTCTGAAAGTGTGCTTCGTGCTCTGGCCCCCGTCCCTCCCCCAAAGTGGGCTTTTTTTAATAGGAGGCAGACAATAACTACAATCCTTTGGGCAAACTGAAAGTACTGACCAGACGCAATGGCTTCAATTGATTCCTCTCATCAGCATGCATTTGATGATGAAGCATTTATTAGCTACACGCTGACTTTCAACCATACATGTTTCAAACGGAATATATAGCGAAGATGTTTTACAATTGGAGATCAGTTGTTCCTCGATTGTAAAAACCTGTTCTCTTTTTAGCTGTAGATATGGCTAGCTATTAAACAGCAAGCTACAACGTTACAAACAGCCACCTAAAGTGAAGAGTTGACTCTGGGATGCTGGCCTTCTAGGCAGAGTTCCTCTGTCCAGTGTCTGTGTTATTTTTCCCATCTTAATCTTTTCTTTTTATTGGCCAGTCTGAAGTGGCTTTTTCTTTGCAACTCTGCCTAGAAGGCCAGCATCCCAGAGTCGCCTCTTCACTGTTGACGTTGAGACTGGTGTTTTGTGGGTACTATTTAATGAAGCTGCTTGTGAGGTGTCTGTTTCTCAAACTAGACCCCCTAATGTACTTGTCCTTTTGCTTAGTTGTGCACCGGGGCCTCCCACTCCTCTTCTGATTAGAGCCAGTTTGCGCTGTTCTGTGAAGGGAGTAGTACACAGTCTTCAATTTCTTGACAATTTCTCACATGGAATAGCCTTCATTTCTCAGAACAAGAATAGACTGACGAGTTTCAGAAAACAGTTATTTGTTTCTGGCCATTTTGAGCCAGAAACAAATAAAACAAATATTTTGAGCCAGAAACAAACATTTTTAATCAAACCCACAAATGCCCGATTTCCAGATACTCAACTAGTCTGAAGATGGCCAGATTTATTGCTTCTTAAATCAGGACAACAGTTTTCAGCTGTTCTAGCATAATTGCAAAAGGGTCTTCTAATGATCAACAAGCCTTTTAAAATGATAAACTTGGATTAGCTAACACAATGTGCCATTGGAACACAGAAGTGATGTTAGCTGATAATGAGCCTCTGTATGCCTATGTAGATATTCCATTAAAAATCAGCTGTTTCCAGCTACAATAGTCATTTACAACATTAGCAATGTCTACACTGTATTTTTGATCAATTTGATGTTATTTTAATTGACAAAAAATGTCATTTTCTTTCAAAAACAAGGACATTTCTAAGTGACCCCAAACTTTTGAACGGTAGTGTGTATATATGTATATATATATTTGCAAAAAATATATATGGGGGATTGGAAGTGATGCAGACAATTACATTGATGCAAGGTACAATCTATCTGCTATATTAAAGCTGATCTACACCCTAAAAATTTAAATGATATATATATTTATATATTTATTAAACTATAAAAGACATGCTCAGGTATCTCAGAGACTGTAGGCCAGAGAGCAAAAGGCTTCATTGTGGAATCAGCTGATGAAAATACCTGTTTACCTCTTCCCACACTCATCAGGTGAAACAACCTGCCAGACAATAGAGCAGAAATCTCTATACCCGATGTTACAAGGTACCACCCTGACCTCAGTTCTTAGCCACTAAGATACCCCCTCTGAACCCTCAGGCCGAGATCCTGCTACTTCTAGGGAGAGACATCATCCAGGTGCACAAGGTGCTGGAGCAGGGCAACGGGCCCCTCCCTTCACACAGTGCCTAGCCCTCTGCTGTGTGATAGTGGGAGGTGTTTGTCTCAGAGTGGCACACAACAATTTGCCAGTTAACGCCTTCAGGACAAACATTATAGAGAATGGTTACGTCACACTGTTCCTGGAACAGAGATGTACGCCAGCTACTCAGACCCTTTACTCAGTACTTTGTTGAAACACCTTTGGCAGTGATTACAGCCTCGAGTCTTCTTGGGTGTGACGCTACAAGCTTGGGGGTGTTTCTGCCATTCTTCCCTGCAGATCCTCTCAAGCTCTGTCAGGTTGGATCAGGTCTCTCCAGAGATGTTTGATTGGGTTCAAGTCCGGGCTCTGGCTGGGCCACTCAAGGATATTCAGAGACATGTCCCGAAGCCACTCCTGGATTGTATTGGCTGTGTGCATAGGGTCGTTGGCCTGTTGGAAGGTGAGACTTCACCCCAGTCTTAGGTCCTCTGTTCATCTTTCCCTCGATCCTGACTAGTCTCTCAGTTCCTGCCCCTGAAAAACATCCCCGTGGTGGCAGCATGCCACAATGCTTCACTGTAAGGATGGTACCAGGTTTCTCCAGGCGTGACACTTGGCATTCAGACCAAAGAGTCCAATCTTGGTTTCATCAGACCAGAGAATCTTGTTTCTCATGGTCTGAGAGTCACAGGGTGCCTTTTGGCAAACTCCAAGGAGGCTGTCATGTGCCTTTTACTGAGGAGTGACTTCCAGTTGGCCACTCTACCATAATGGCTTTATTAGTGGAGTGCTGCAGAGATGGTTGTCCATCTGGAAGGTTCTCCCATCCCCACAGAGGAACTCTGGAGCTGTCAGAGTGACCGTCGGGTTCTTGGTCACCTCCCTGACCAAGGCTCTTCTCCCTCGATTGCTCAGTTTGGCTGGGCAGCTAGCTCTAGAAAGAGTCTTGGTGGTTCTGAACTTCTTCCATTTAAGAATGCTGGAGGCCACTGTGTTCTTGGGGACCTTCAATGCTGGAGAACGGTTTTGTTACCCTTCCCCAGATCTGTACCTGGACACAATCCTCTATTGGAGCTCTACACAGAATCCTTTTGACTTCATGCCTTTGTTTTTGCTCTGACATGCAATGGCAACTGTAGGACCTTATATTGACAGATGTATGCTTTTACAAATCATGTCCAATCAATTGAATTTACCACAGGTGAACTTCAATCAAGTTGTTGAAAACTCTCAAGGATAGTCATTGGAAACAGGATGCACCTGAGCTCAATTTTGATTCTCATAGCAAAGGGTCTGAATACTTAAGTAAGTGTTAATTTTTCATGAATTTGGTCCTGGGTTACATTCACGACACCAAATAATTTTACGTGTATGTAAATAACAGGGAGCAATGTATCAGGAGATCTACCAGCCCAGAACAGTGGAAGCACAGATCTACTGAACAGAACCCTGCTGATCATGCCTCGTGATCAGTCCCAGCAGGCAGCTTGACTCATAGCACATGGTTGACAGGAACAGATTTCTTGTTCAGGTCAGCGGAGCCAGATCCCCTTCACACACCTTTCGACTTGGTTGACCCCAGATCTGATTACGAGATCTGCCCCTAAATTGCTTGTCACGCCACCAATGTATCCAGCAGCAAGTTAGACTCCAAGCGCTTTGAGAGGTTCTCAAGCTGGCAAGCAATGTTGCTCACTCCTTCAAGGCAGCAGCTGCAAAGGATGGGACATTTGCAACAAACCCTACTCCACTGAAGATCTGGATCAAGCCAAGACCATCATAATCTGCACTCTGCAACATGATGCCTTTCAAGAGGAATTGGAATGCATCAGAGAACGGAGATTCCTAAGCAGAGCCCACTCTTCAGTCTGTGCCCCTACACAAATGCTCAAGTTTTAGCTTGTGGTTTGGATAATTGTGATGTTTATGATTTAAAAAAAATATTGTTAACATAGTACTGACTATATGCCATGGCAGAGCCAGGGTGAAATTCTCCTTTACTGAATATTTGGTGCTTTATATAACTTGCACTAACTGGCAATGACTACTGGGTAAACAGACCAAAAGGATATGGCAAAATGCGCAACCATTTAAGGTTTAAGACTGGCTGTTTGTCTAATATGTCTCCTCTGCAAATTGTTTTGGCACTATAACAACATACAGTAGGAGTTAAATTGGTACAGCGTTCTCACTCATGGGTGCAACAAACAAAGCCTTTTAAAATGCACACCTCAAAATATGTTAATGAGCCAGAAACAACACTACCATGCACCCACTAGTAGTTCAAATGTGTTTTGGCTCTCCAAACATATGGTACAGTACTGTATTCTGTAGGGTGGAATTACAGTACCATTTGAAATACAACAATTATTTCCCGCCCTTAACATTTTCCGACAATGCACCATAATTTACAGTATGCTGCAGTGAAATCTTTCAGAGTAGTTTACTGTTGATAAACCACAAATCTTCATAGAATTGACAGTTTTCCATTACAATATATGACAGGACCCCTTTAGTTTGAAAAAGTGTATTTTGGTTATTGAGCTATAGTGGGTGAAGTGGATTTACATCCAGTAACGGAATTACATCACGGTTTCCATATCTATAGTATACATAAAAACATAGTTATGGATATGAATATCTTTCTCATCATGGTGATGTATCCTGAATAGGTACACAAAAGTAGAAATATGCAATTTTGTATAATTGGATTTTATTCAACACACTGGCTATTGCTGTAATGAGCTCTGCCCCCAAACATGACCATATTCAGTTGGTAAGGACCAGACCAAATCTGAACCAATCACAGACGTCTAAAACTTGTGAAACTTAGACATCACAGTACAGCACATTAGAGTACAGCACAGCACAGTAGAGTTCTGTACAATATACTGTCCTGCAGATGAGGATAGTAATCTCCCCAGCATTGAACACACCCAGGTCCCACAACTGCACTGCTCCTCCATCATTGAGAGGGATAAATTCACAGAGCTGGAGGGAGACGTGGTGGAGCTCAGAGAGCTAGTCCACACAATCCAGACAGAACAGACCCACAAAACAGACCAGCACAACACCCCCCTCCAACAAGAAATTGAGGGTTGAAGGTGGAGATGGATGGCTGCCTGAGAGAGCTGGCTACACTAGAGCTCTCTCAGGCAGGAGAGAGAGGAACACATGGCACATATGACAGCACTGAAGGAGGAGGGAAAGGAACACATGGCACAGCTAACAGCATTGAAGTAAGAGGAGAGAAAGCTGAGGTGTGACAGAGAGCAGGACACTCCCCAAGAGAAGCCAGCAGAACAGCCCACGTCAGACCCGGACCACAATCTCAACACCATAATGGGACAGACAACATAGGACCCACCAACCCAACCCAACAGACCCCGCTCCTTCCTAACAGTCCCCCTGTAAGCTTCCCAGATAGCCCTCCTGACAACCCCCACACATCCACTGAGGGCACACAAAAGCCAGAAATTGTGCTTCTCATTGACACAAATGGCAAGTACATTCAAGAGAAAAACCTTTTTCCTAAACACAGTAGCTTTCAACATGCAGAGAAACTCTGGTACCTAAACACTAGGCATGCCCTGGAGCTGTTGTCAGAGGACAGACTAGGGTCCCCCAGCCACATTATAATTCACACAGGCACAAACAAGCAGAGACCCCAGCAGGAAAGGGTGGCCAGAGCACTCAAGGGAGGGTTTGATAAAGGTTCTTCCACTTTCCCCAAGTGGTTATCTCCACCCTCCTACCATGAAAAGACATTCACCTTGCCACCTTACAGTGCGTGAACGCAAGCATTACCCGGGACTGTGCCTCAAAACCAAATGTCTACCTGTCCCACCACTCCACCCTGGACTTGAACAGCCTTTGCGACCAGGCCCACCTCTACAAGGCAGTAATCCCAACTTTTAGAGCAACAGAGCAACGGACAACCCCCCCCCCAGACCAGAGAGAGACCCTCCCAGACCTGCAAGACCCCCTCAAGAAGGACCTGCACCGAGAGAACCCACGCCAAGAGGAACTGCACCCAGACCACAGCTTCGCCAGCCACACCCCAAACAGCTGAGACCACCCCAAACAAACCCTGGTCACACCCTATATAGGCCCCCCCCAGATCAGACCTATGCACCTTCTGCCCCCCCCCATGCCCCTGCAGCAAGGACCTCAACATGACAGCCACACATATAACCAGGCCGGGAGCAGAGCACGAGGCCCAACCCCCACTAATGCACCCTCACAAGCCCCATCACGTGAACTAAGAGGTACAGTACCAGTCAAAGGTTTGGACACACCTACTCATTCAAGGGTTTTCTACATTGTAGAATAATAGTGAAGACATCATAACTATGAAATAACACATATGGAATGTTGTAGTAACCAAGAAAGTGTTAAACAAATAAAAAAAAATATGTGATACTCTTTAAAGTAGCTACAGTTTGCCTTGATGACAGCTTTGCACATTCTTGGCATTTTCTCAACCAGCTTCACGAGGAATGCTTTTCCAACAGTCTTGAAGGAGTTCCCACATACATATGCTGAGCACTTTTTGGCTGCTTTTCCTTCACTTGGTGGTGCAACTCATTCCAAACCATCTCAATTGGGTTGAGTTCAGGTGATTGTGGAGACCAGGTCATCTGATGCAGCACTATCACTCTCCTTCTTGGTCAAATAGCCCTTACACAGCCTGGAGGTGTGTTGGATCGTTGTCTTGTTGAAAAACAAATGATAGTCCCAATAAGTGCAAAACATATGGGATGGCGTATTGCTGCAGAAGCCATGCTGCTTAATTAGGGATAGGGGTCCCGCTAGTGGGACAACTTCCAGTGACACTGGAGGGCGCCCAATTAAAATAAATAATCATAAATAATATGGATTAAACATTTATGTACATAAGTGTCTTATAAATTTAAGTTTAAATTCTTGTTAATCTAACTGCACTGGGGCGGCAGGGTAGCCTAGTGGTTAGAGCGTTGGACTAGTAATCGGAAGGTTGCAAGTTCAAACCCCCGAGCTGACAAGGTACAAATCTGTCGTTCTGCCCCTGAACAGGCAGTTAACCCACTGTTCCCAGGCCGTCATTGAAAATAAGAATTTGTTCTTAATTGACTTGCCTGGTTAAATAAAGGTAACAAATAAAAAACTGTCCAATTTACAGTAGCTATTACAGTAAAACATGCCATGCGATTGTTTGAGGACAGCGCCCCACATCAACATATTTTTCCACAGCACAGGTTTCATACATTCACAAATAACAATTAAATATTCACTTACTTTTTGAAAATCTTCCTCTGATTTGTCATCCAAAGGGTCCCAGCTATAACCTGCAGTGCCGTTTTGTTAGATAAAATCCTTCTTTATATCCCAAATAAGTCTCTTTAGTTCATGCCATCGATTTGAGTAATCCACTTTTCAACATGCAGAGAAAGGAATCCGAAAATCTACCCCTAAACATTCTTTCACCAAGTCAAAATACATTTCTATTTACTCCTCAGATACCCTAAAATGTAATCAAACTATAATATTTATTACGGAAAGTAGTATGTTCAATAGGAAACCGAATTTAGCAGATGCGTAATGTCTTCATAGCGGACGCAAACACACATTTCCAAGACTGTGTCCTTCTGCTAAAACTGATATTTATCATTTGTATTTGAAGTTAGAAGCCTGAGCAAATGTTCAATATGACCTTTCTCTTGAATTTCTAAGAGGATGGTCTCTCATAAAAACAAATTCTGGTTGGCTTTTCTTTGGATTTTCTCCTACCATATCTATTGTGTTATATTCTCCTACATTATTTTAACATTTCTACAAACTTCAAAGTGTTTTCTTTCCAATGGTACCAATTATATGCATATCCTGGCTTCAGGGCCTGAGCTAAAAGCAGTTTACTTTGGGCACATCATTCAGACAGGAAGTGGAGAAAAAAGTGGTCTAGCCCTAAGAAGTTAATTAAGTGTGCCTTGAATTCTAAAGCACCCCTTACCATCACACCTCCTCCTCCATGCTTCACGGTGGGAACCACACACGCGGCGATCATCTGTTCACCTACTCTACGTCTCACAAAGAAACTGCGGTTGGAACAAAACATCTCAAATTAGGACTCATCAGACCAAAGGACAGATTTCCACCGGTCAAATGTCCATTGCTCATGTTTCTTGGCCCAAGCAAGTATATTCTTCTTGGTGTCGTTTATTAGTGGTGTCTTTGCCGCAATCCGAAGGCCTGGTTCACACAGTTTCCTCTGAAGAGTTGATGTTGAGATGTGTCTATTACTTGAAGTCTGTGAACCATATATTTGGGCTGCAATCTGAGGCTGGCAATTCTAATGAACTTATCCTCTGCAGCAGAGGTAACTCTGGGTCTTCCTTTCCTGTGGCAGTCCTCATGAGAGCCAGTTTCATCATAGTGCTTGATGACTTTTGCGACTGCACTTCAAGAAACGTTCAAAGCTCTTGACATTTTCCAGATTGACTGACCTTCATGTCTTAAAGTAATGATGGACTGTCGTTTCTCTTTGCTTATTTGAGCTGTTCTTGCTATAATATTGTCTTGGTCTTTTACCAAATAGTGAAATCTCCTGTATACCACCCCTACCTTGTCACAACACAACTGATTGGCTCAATCGCATTAAGAAGGAATGAAATTCCGCAAATTAACTTTGAAGGCACACCTGTTACTTAAAATGCATTCCAGGTGACTACCTCATGAAGCTGGTTGAGAGAATGCCAAGCGTGTGCAAAGCTGTCATCAAGGCAAAGGATGGCTACTTTGAAGAATCTCAAATATATTTTGATTTAACACTTTTGTGGTTACTACATGATTCAATATGTGTTATTTCATAGTTTTGATGTCTTCACTACTATTCTATTATAGTAAAAATAAAGAAAAACCCTTGAATCAGTAGGTGTGTCCAAACGCTGACTGGTACTGTATCTATCATCAAATTGGCGAGGGCATTAGAACAGTCTGCAGCAACCGGCCTTACCCTACTAGAATCTGGATTAACATGTCTACTGTTTGCTGATGATCTGGTGCTTCTGTCCCTAAGGAAGGAGGGCCTACAGCAACACCTAGATCTTCTGCACAGATTCTGTCAGAACTGGGCCCTGACAGTAAATCTCAGTAAGACAAAAACAATGGTGTTCCAAAAGAGGTCCAGTTGCCAGGACCACAAATACAAATTCCATTTAGACGCTGTTGCCCTAGAGCACACAGAACACTATACATACCTTGTCCTAAACATCAGTGCCACTGTAACTTCCACAAAGCTTTGAATGATCTGAGACACAAGGCAAGAAGGACCTTCTATGCCATCAAGAGGAACATAAAATGTAGGATCTGGCTAAAACACTTTAATCAGTTATAGAACCCATTGCCCTTTATGGTTGTGAGGTCAGTGGTCCACTCACCAACCAAGAATTCACAAAATGGGACCAACAGTAAATTGAGACTGCATGCAGAATAATGCAAAAAATATCCTAGCAACAGAAAAAGGAGTCATTTCCTGTGGCCTTTCAAGTGCTTACAGTCAGCAGGTTAGCTCAAATTAGCCCATGAGTACCAGGCAGCAAATAGATGTGTCAAATAAGTGACTAAGACACACAAAAAAACACACACAGAAACACCTACACACACCTCCAAGCTTACTAAAACAGGATAGTCACGCTTGTCAAGATGAAGAAGGAGTGGACCAAAGCGCAGCGTTGTACGTGTTCATGATATTTATTGCAATCTGAACACTTGAACAAGAATAACACCGCGAGAAACCAGCAGTTCTGTAAGGTAACTAAAACTATACAGAAAACAACTACCCACAAACCCAGGTGGGAAAAAGGCTACCTAAGTATGATTCTCAATCAGAGACAACGATAGACAGCTGCCTCTGATTGAGAACCACACCTTGCCAAACACAAAGAAATAGAAAACATAGAAATAAAGAAACTAGAATGCCCATCCTAGTCAATATGACTAGAGCAATATGTACCAACTCCAGTCTTCCAGTTCCCCCAACAGCACACATTTTTCTTGTAGCCCCGGACAAAAACACCTGATTCAACTTGTCAAGGACTTGATGATTAGTTGACAAGCAGATTCAGATGTGCTTGCCCGGGGCAACAAAAATATGTACTGTTGGGGGTACTCGAAGACCGGAGTTGCAAAACACTGCTCTACATTATCAATTGCCTCCTCCTCACTTTTGATTCCACTGGAGGGGGTCAAATATACATCAAAAGATAAATAATTAATCAATAAGTCTGGGAGTTATTCAGTCAGACTTTCAATACATGAGAAGAGTGAGGGTACAAAGGAGTTCTACTGACAAAGGCTATGTCTCAAATGGCAGGCTATTCCCTGTATAGTGCACTATCTTTGACCAGGGCCCATAAGTAATAGGGTGCCATTTGGGATGCATCCATCTTATTTATGGGCTTCATAGCAAATGGGTAAATACATACAGTATGCACAAACAACTTTTCCATTTTAATATATACACATTTTGGACTATTTTGTGAATGTCCATTACATGAAATCCAAATAAATATATATTTAAATTACAGGTTGTAATGAAACAAAATAGGAAAAACGCCAAGGGGGTGAATACTGTTTGCAACTGTACATGGGGACAAAGATCGTACTTTTTGGAGAAATGTCCTCTGGTCTGAAGAAACAAAAATTTAACTGTTTGGCCTTAATGACTATCATTATGTTTGGAGGAAAAAGGGGGATGCTTGCAAGCCGTAAAACACCATCCCAACCATGAAGCACAGGGGTGGCAGCATCATGTTGTGGGGGTGCTTTGCTGCAGGAGAGACTGGTGCACTTCACAAAATAGATGGCGTCATGAGGAAGGAAAAGTATGTGCATATATTGAAGCAACATCTCAAGATATCAGTCAGAAAGTTAAAACTTGGTCTCAAATGGGTGTTCCAAATGGACAATGACCCCAGCATACTTCCAAAGTTGTGGAAAAATGGCTAAAGGGCAATAAAATCAAGGTATTGGAGTGGCCATCACAAAGCCCTGACCTCAATCCTATAGAAAATGTGTGGGCAGAACTAAAAAGTGTGTGCGAGCAAGGAGGCCTACAAACCTGACTCAGTTACACCAGCTCTTTCAGGAGGAATGGGCCAAAATTCACCCAACTTATTGTGGAAAGCTTGTGGAAGTCTACCCAAAATGTTTGACCCAAGTTAAACAATTTAAAGGCAATGTTACCAAATACTAATTGAGTGTATGTAAACTTCCTACCCACTGGGAATGTGATGAAAGAAATAATAGAAATAACATTTTTACTAGGATTAAATGTCAGGAATTGTGAAAAACTGAGTTCAAATGTATTTGGCTAACGTGTATGTACATTTCCGACTTCAACTGTATATAGGGAATAGGGTGCCATTTGTGATACAACCTCAGTAGAACCAAACAACTCCCATCTCCTCTTTACTCTGTTTGGACATATATATACACAGGCGGGTAGCCTATTCCTCATAAAGTGTGCTACTATTGACCCCTATACATATGCATGCACCACTTTTTTTGTTTTGTATTTTTTGTATTTTCACCAATTTGGACTATTTTGTGAATGTCCGTTACTTGAAATCCAAATAAAAATCTATATAAATTACAGGTTGGAATTGAACAAAATAGGAAAAATTCCTATATGCACTATATAGGGAATAGGGTGCCATTTGTGATGCAAGCCTCGGTAGAACCAAACAACTCCCATGTCCACTGGACTCTTTACTCTGTCTGGACATATTTCATATCATGCCCATCTGCAATGCACCCCACTGCAGTAATAAATGCTAATTAAAAAAGGACATGCACAATTAAAGCTGGAAATTCTTGATCCTAATAAAGTCAGTGTGTCAAGCATGATATTATCTCCCTCTTAAGTATAAAGGGCAAAGGACACATATATTATCCCCACTAGAATAATTATGGTGATGAGTGCATTTTAACACAGTGGTGATGCCAGTACATTAATACTGTAGCATTATAGGAGGATATTGTTTTTTGGAGTTGGACTCCTTTTCCTCTCGTGTTGCCAATGATAGACACAGGCTGGTAGCCTATTCCTTATAAAGTGTGCTACTATTGACCATAGCCCCAGACAGAGATAAGATAATCTGAGCACTAATTCCACAGAAGTAGAAACCTAGAAAACAATCAGCTTGACAGAGAATACGTGTGTGTTTAAAGGACATTAGGAAGGGCAAAGGACACATACAGTGCCTTCGGAAAGTATTCAGAGCCATTCACTTTTTCCAAATTTGTATAGCCTTAATTATTCTAAAATTGATTTAAAAAGCAATCTAAACACATTACCCCATAATGACAAGCGAAAACAGGCTTTTTGAAATCTTTGCAAATGTATTACAAATAATAAACAGTAACACCTTATTTACATAAGTATTCAGACCCTTGAAAGAGATTTGAAATTGAGCTCAGGTGCCTCCTGTTTCCATTGATCATCCTTGAGATGTTTCTACAACTTGTTTGTAGTCCACCTGTGGTAAATTAAATTGATTGGTCATGATTTGGAAAGGCACACAACTGTTTATAAAAGGTCCCACAGTTAATAGTGCATGTCAGAGGAAAAACTAAGCCATTAGGTCGAAGGAATTGTCCGCAGATCTCAGAGACAGAAATGTGTCTCCATCTTTCTTAAATTGAAGAAGTTTTTGAACCATCAAGGCTCTTCCTAGATATGGCCGCCTGGCCAAACTGTGCAATTGAGGGAGAAGGGCCTTGGTCAGGGAGGTGACCAAGAACCCAATGGTCACTCTGGCAGAACTCTAGAGTTAATCTGTGGAGATGGGAGAACCTTCCAGGACAACCATCTCTGCAGCACGCCAATCAGGCCTTTATAGTAGAGTGGCCAGATGAAGCCATTCCTCAGTAAAATGCACATGACCACCAGCTTGGCGTTAGTCAAAAAGCACCTAAAGTCTCTCAGACCGCGAGAAACAAGATTCTCTGCTTTGATTAAACCAAGATTGAACGCTCCCCATTCAACCTGACAGAGCTACTCTCCAAATACAGGTGTTCTAAACTAGTAGCGTCATACCCAAGAAGGCTTGAGGTTGTAGTCACTGCCAAAGGTGCTTCAACAAAGTACTGAGTAAAGGGTCAGAATACTTATTTAAATGTGATATATACACATTTGCAAAAATGTCTAAAACCTTGTTTTCGCTTTGTCATTATGGGGTATTGTCTGTAGATTGATGAGGGACTAAAACGATTGAATCATTTTTAGATGAATGTTGTAACCTAACAAAATGAGGAAAAAGTCAAGGGTTCTGAATACTGTCTGATGGCCCTGTATTAACCCCGCTAGAATAATAATGATAATGAGTGTGGAGCAGTCCTGCATTTTAAAACAGTGATGATGCCAGTGCATTAATATCATAAGAGGAGGATGCCGTTTTTTTTTTACTGTTGCCATTTAAATGAATTATGCCTCCTCGAATTTGCCTACTCCCATCACCATGAGCTGTCCATTTCCGATTGATGTGCCACGGCTGCTGCTTCAAGATTCAGCACAAAAATGTAAATGACTCTAATCTGGCTTATTGTGATGTCTAGAACTTTGAAAAATACATCATGGGCAAGAAACGTATTGTTTTTAATCAAATCAATTATAGTAGTAGCAAGCTATCCTCTTTCTGATCATCGCAACCTCCTTCTCAAACTGAGCAGAGCATGGGCTACTACTATCAAACTGAAAAGAGCATAGGCTATATGCTACTCCACTCACAAGATAGTGAATTTTTTGGACTAGGCCTGATAAAAACTATTTTCTGAAGAAACCTTTCGAAACCTTTGACTCTCCTCTTGAACTGTCATCGTAGGACTACACTGCACAGTCATTGGTTAAGCAGTGTGAAATGCAGCCTAGTTTTATTAACACTATCCCAGCAGCTATCATAGATATATAGCTATGCTCTCTGCTTCTCTGAGCATGCACGTCATAGCCTATATCTTATATGCTATGGATCATTTGATTGAGACGACACTAAAAAGCCTATAGTCACAATTAATATTGCATGTCCAGCGGAGAGTCATAGATGAGGGGCGGAAATCGTGCACACGTCGATACATAGCCTAATAAGCAACTTATTCTAAAACACTGAGAAATATACAGTTGAAGTCGGAAGGTTACATACGCCTTAGCCAAATACATGTAAACTCAGTTTTTCACAATTCCTGACATTTAATCCTAGTAAAAATGCCCTGTCTTAGGTCAGTTAGGATCACCACTTTATTTTAAGAATGTGAAATGTCAGAATATTAGTATAGAGAATGATTTATTTCAGCTTTTATTTATTTTATCACATTCCCCGTGGGTCAGAAGATTACATACTAATTGAATGTATTTGGTAGCATTGCCTTTAAATTGTTTAACTTGGGTTAAACATTTCGAATAACCTTCCAGATGCCACCCACAATAAGTTGGGTTAATTTTGGCCCATTCCTCCTGACAAGGCTGGTGTAACTGAGTCAGGTTTGTTGGACTCCTTGCTCGCACAAACTTTTTCAGTTCTGCCCACACATTTTCTATAGGATTGAGGTCAGGGCTTTGTGATGGCCACTAAAATACCTTGACTGTTGTCTTTAAGCCATTGTCTTTAATCTGTCTCCTTCCTGAGCGGTATGACGGCTGTGTGGTCCCATGGTGTTTATACTTGGGTACTATTGTTTGTACAGATGAATGTGGTACCTTCAGGCGTTTGGAAATTGCTCCCAAGGATGAACCAGACTTGTGTAGGTCTTTTCTGAGGTCTTGGCTGATTTCCTTTGATTTCGTCATGATGTCAAGCAAAGAGGCACTGAGTTTGAAGGTAGGCCGTGAAATACATCCACAGGTACACCTTCAATTGACTCAAATGATGTCAATTAGCTTTTCAGAAGCTTCTAAAGCCATGATAACATTTTCTTGAATTTTCTGAGCTTTTTAAAGGCTCAGTCAACTTAGTGTATGTAAACTTCTGACCCACTGGAATTGTGATACAGTAAATTATACGTGAAAAAGTCTGTCTGTAAATAATTGTTTTAAACATTACTTGTGCCATGCACAAAGTAGATGTCCTAGCCGACTTGCCAAAACTATAGTTTGTTAACAAGAGATTTGTGGAGTGGTTGAAAACAGGTTTTAATGACTCCAACCTAAGTGTATGTTTTTTTTTTTTTTTCACTTTTATTTAACCAGGTAGGCTAGTTGAGAACAAGTTCTCATTTGCAACTGCGACCTGGCCAAGATAAAGCATAGCAGTGTGAACAGACAACACAGAGTTACACATGGAGTAAACAATTAACAAGTCAATAACACAGTAGAAAAAAAGGGGGAGTCTATATACAATGTGTGCAAAAGGCATGAGGAGGTAGGCGAATAATTACAATTTTGCAGATTAACACTGGAGTGATAAATGATCAGATGGTCATGTACAGGTAGAGATATTGGTGTGCAAAAGAGCAGAAAAGTAAATAAATAAAAACAGTATGGGGATGAGGTAGGTGAAAATGGGTGGGCTATTTACTAATAGACTATGTACAGCTGCAGCGATCGGTTAGCTGCTCAGATAGCTGATGTTTGAAGTTGGTGAGGGAGATAAAAGTCTCCAACTTCAGCGATTTTGCAATTCGTTCCAGTCACAGGCAGCAGAGTACTGGAACGAAAGGCGGCCAAATGAGGTGTTGGCTTTAGGGATGATCAGTGAGATACACCTGCTGGAGCGCGTGCTACGGATGGGTGTTGCCATCGTGACCAGTGAACTGAGATAAGGCGGAGCTTTACCTAGCATGGACTTGTAGATGACCTGGAGCCAGTGGGTCTGGCGACGAATATGTAGCGAGGGCCAGCCGACTAGAGCATACAAGTCGCAGTGGTGGGTGGTATAAGGTGCTTTAGTGACAAAACGGATGGCACTGTGATAGACTGCATCCAGTTTGCTGAGTAGAGTGTTGGAAGCCATTTTGTAGATGACATCGCCGAAGTCGAGGATCGGTAGGATAGTCAGTTTTACTAGGGTAAGCTTGGCGGCGTGAGTGAAGGAGGCTTTGTTGCGGAATAGAAAGCCGACTCTTGATTTGATTTTCGATTGGAGATGTTTGATATGAGTTTGGAAGGAGAGTTTTCAGTCTAGCCAGACACCTAGGTACTTATAGATGGCCACATATTCAAGGTCGGAACCATCCAGGGTGGTGATGCTAGTCGGGCATGTGCGTGCAGGCAGCGATCGGTTGAAAAGCATGCATTTGGTTTTACTAGCGTTTAAGAGCAGTTGGAGGCCACGGAAGGAGTGTTGTATGGCATTGAAGCTCGTTTGGAGGTTAGATAGCACAGTGTCCAATGACGGGCCGAAAGTATATAGAATGGTGTCGTCTGCGTAGAGGTGGATCAGGGAATCGCCCGCAGCAAGAGCAACATCATTGATATATAGAGAAAGAGAGTCGGCCCGAGAAATGAACCCTGTGGCACCCCCATAGAGACTGCCAGAGGACCGGACAGCATGCCCTCCGATTTGACACACTGAACTCTGTCTGGAAAGTAATTGGTGAACCAGGCAAGGCAGTCATCCGAAAAACCGAGGCTACTGAGTCTGCCGATAAGAATATGGTGATTGACAGAGTCGAAAGTCTTGGCAAGGTCGATGAAGATGGCTGCACAGTACTGTCTTTTATCGATGGCGGTTATGATATCGTTTAGTACCTTGAGTGTGGCTGAGGTGGACCCGTGACCGGCTCGGAAACCAGATTGCACAGCGGTGAAGGTACGGTGGGATTCGAGATGGTCAGTGACCTGTTTGTTGACTTGGCTTTCGAAGACCTTAGATAGGCAGGGCAGGATGGATATAGGTCTGTAACAGTTTGGGTCCAGGGTGTCTCCACCTTTGAAGAGGGGGATGACTGCGGCAGCTTTCCAATCCTTGGGGATCTCAGACGATATGAAAGAGAGGTTGAACAGGCTGGTAATAGGGGTTGCGACAATGGCGGCGGATAGTTTCAGAAATAGAGGGTCTAGATTGTCAAGCCCAGCTGATTTGTACGGGTCCAGGTTTTGCAGCTCTTTCAGAACATCTGCTATCTGGATTTGGGTAAAGGAGAACCTGGAGAGGCTTGGGCGAGGAGCTGCGGGGGGGGCGGAGCTGTTGGCCGAGGTTGGAGTAGCCAGGCGGAAGGCATGGCCAGCCGTTGAGAAATGCTTATTGAAGTTTTCGATAATCATGGATTTATCGGTGGAGACCGTGTTACCTAGCCTCAGTGCAGTGGGCAGCTGGGAGGAGGTGCTCTTGTTCTCCATGGACTTCACAGTGTCCCAGAACTTTTTGGAGTTGGGTATACAGGATGCAAACTTCTGCCTGAAGAAGCTGGCCTTAGCTTTCCTGACTGACTGCGTGTATTGGTTCCTGACTTCCCTGAACAGTTGCATATCACGGGGACTATTCGATGCTATTGCAGTCCGCCACAGGATGTTTTTGTGCTGGTCGAGGGCAGTCAGGTCTGGAGTGAACCAAGGGCTGTATCTGTTCTTAGTTCTGCATTTTTTGAACGGAGCATGCTTATCTAAAATGGTGAGGAAGTTACTTTTAAAGAATGACCAGGCATCCTCAACTGACGGGATGAGGTCAATGTCCTTCCAGGATACCCGGGCCAGGTCGATTAGAAAGGCCTGCTCACAGAAGTGTTTTAGGGAGCGTTTGACAGTGATGAGGGGTGGTCGTTAGACTGCGGCTCCGTAGCGGATACAGGCAATGAGGCAGTGATCGCTGAGATCCTGGTTGAAGACAGCGGAGGTGTATTTGGAGGGCCAGTTGGTCAGGATGACGTCTATGAGGGTGCCCTTGTTAACAGAGTTAGGGTTGTATCTGGTGGGTTCCTTGATGATTTGTGTGAGATTGAGGGCATCTAGCTTAGATTGTGGGACTGCCGGGGTGTTAAGCATATCCCAGTTTAGGTCACCTAACAGAACAAACTCTGAAGCTAGATGGGGGGCGATCAATTCACAAATGGTGTCCAGGGCACAGCTGGGAGCTGAGGGGGGTCGATAGCAGGCGGCAACAGTGAGAGACTTGTTTCTGGAAAGAGTAATTTTCAAAATTAGTAGTTCGAACTGTTTGGGTATGGACCTGGAAAGTATGACATTACTTTGCAGGCTATCTCTGCAGTAGACTGCAACTCCTCCCCCCCTGACTTCAACTTTAGTTGTTATGGCACGGCTGCTATTTTTATTATTACCAAGAGCACATGGTGATATTGTGGTGGTGGCATAGCGGGCATATTTTGATGTTTTGATGAAAAACGTACCCAAATTAAACTGCCTATTTCTCAGGCCCAGAAGCTAGAATATGCATTTAATTGTCAGATTAGGATAAAAACCACTCTAAAGTTTCCAAAACTGTCAAAATATTGTCTGTGAGTATAACAGAACTGATATTGCAGGCGGAAAACTGGAAAATCCAACAAGGAAGTGCCTAAGCGAAACGAATCTCCCTGTTCCATTGCATGCCTTCCCTCCATTTAAAGGGATATCAACCAGATTCCTTTTGCTATGGCTTCCACATGGTCTGAACAGTCTTTGGACATAGTTTCTGGCTTTCATTCTGAAAAATGAGCGAGAAAGATCACATCGCATAATTGGATGGCTGGGTGTCAGCAACGTGGAGCAGACATTTTCTCTCTCACTCCTATTGAAAAAGCTAAGGTCCGATTGAAATATTATCGATTATATATTGTAAAAACAACCTGAGGATTGATTATAAAAAAACGTTTGACATGTTTCGACGAACTTTACGGACACTATTTGGAATTTTCGTCTGCCCCGTCGTGACCGCTCGAGCCTGTGGATTTCTGAACATAACACGCCAACCAAATGGAGGTATTTTGGATATAATAATTATCTTTATGGAACAAAAGGAACATTTATTGTGTAACTGGGAATCTCGTGAGTGCAGATATCCGAAGATCATCAAAGTTAAGCGATTATTTTTATTGCTTTTCTGACTTTCATGACCAATCTACTTGCCTGCTAGCTGTTTGTAATGTTTTGTCTGCTGAGAGAGATGTCCTTACATAAACGCTTGGTATGCAATCGCCGAAAAGCTTTTTTGAAATCTGATACGCCAGGTGGATTAACAACAAGCTAAGCTGTGTTTTGCTGTATTGCACTTGTGATTTCATGAATATTAAATATTTTTTGTAATTTAATTTGAATTTGGCTCTCTGCAATTCAGCGGATGTTGATGAAAATGATCCCGCTAACAGGATGGGTGCATCAAGTATTTGGGCCAGTAATCGAAAGGCTGCTGGTTCGAATCTCTGAGCCAGCAAGGTGAAAGAATCTGCCATTCTTCTCTTGAGCATGGCAGGGTAACTCCCAACTGCTCCCTGGGTACTGATTACCTAGAAGTTGATTAAGGCAGCCCCCCACACCTCTTTAATTAAGAGAGGTTGGGTTAACACTTCTTCACCTCTCGACAACATTCCACTGAAAAGGCAGCTCGCAAAATTCTAAAATATTTTTTGAAATATGTAACTTTCACACATTAACAAGTGCAATACACCAAATGAAAGATAAACATCTTGTTAATCTACCCATCGTGTCCGATTTCAAAAAGGCTTTACAGCGAAAGCACAATGATTATGATGATGATATGATTATGTTAGGTCAGAGCCAAGTCACAAAAACACACACATACATTTTCCAGCCAAACAGAGGAGTCACAAAAAGCAGAAATATAAATAATAATTCATCACTAACCTTTGATGATCTCCATCAGATGACACTCATAGGACATCATGTTACATAATACACATATGTTTTGTTCGATAAAGTGCATATTTATATCCAAAAATCTCAGTTTACATTGGCGTGTTACATTCAGTAATGTTTTGCTTCCAAAACATCCGGTGATTTTTCAGAGAGCCACATCAATTTACTGAAAAACTCATAATAAACATTGATAAAAGATAAGTGTTATTAACATAATTAAAGATAGACTTCTCCTTAATGCAACCGCTGTGTCAGATTTCAAAACAACGTTTCAGAAAATGGAAAAAAAAAAAGCACAACATGCAATAATCTGAGTACGGCGCTCAGAGACCAAACCAGCCAAAGAAATATCCGCCATGTTGTGGAGTCCACATTAGTCAGAAAGAGCATTATAAATATTCACTTACCTTTGATGATCTTCATCAGAATGCACTCCCAGGAATCCCAGTTCCACAATAAATGTTTGATTTGTTCGATATTGTTCATCATTTATGTCCAAATTCCTCCTTGTTGTTAGCGCGTTCAGCCCAGTAATCCATCTTCATGAGGCGCGAGCACTAGGTCCAGATGAAAAGTCCAAAAGTTCCGTTACAGTCCGTAGAAACATGTCAAACGATGTATAGAATCAATCTTTAGGATGTTTTTAACATAAATCTTCAATAATGTTCCAACCGGAGAATTCCTTTGTCTGTAGAAAAGCAATGGAATGCGAGCTACCACTCACGTGAACGAGCATCACGAGTTTGTGGCACTCTGCCAGACCACTGACTCAAAAAGCCCTTATGAGCCCCTCCTTTACAGTAGAAGCCTCAACCCAGTTTTTAAAGACAGTTGACATCTAGTGGAAGCCCTAGGAAGTGCAATTTGACCCCATAGACACTGAGCTTTGAAAAACTACAAACTTCAGATTTCCCACTTCCTGGTTGGATTTTTCTCAGGTTTTCGCCTGCCATATGAGTTCTGTTACACTCACTGACATCATTCAAACAGTTTTAGAAACTTCAGAGTGTTTTTTTATCCAGATATACTAATAATATGCATATATTGGCAACTGGTACTGACTATCAGGCAGTTTACTCTGGGCACTCTTTTCATCCAAACGTGAAAATGCTGCCCTCTATCCCAAACAGGTTAAATGTGGAAGACACATTTTGGTTGAATGCATTCAGTTGTGCAACTGACTAGATATCCCCTTTCCCAACACTAGCCACCCCTTCCACAGAATCTGCTCTTAGCATGCAGTACGATATAACACAGATACATTTTACCCAGGTGCAAACAGAATGTTTTTGCAGATCCTTACCCACATGCTATGAGGCTTTATAACTTCTCCCCAACTAGTTATCTATAGTGGTGGGATAATCTTGTTAGATTCATATCATGTTAGAATGACCTTCGCTGGTCTATTGAGAGCTCTCAAACAGCTCATTCTGACATACAATTTACATTTTAGCCATTTAGCAGATGCTCTTATCCAGAGCAACTACAGTTAGTGCATGTATCTTAAGATAGCTAGGTGGAATGTTCACATATCACATGCATAGAAAGTATATTTTTGAGGTGAGGAGGAGGATTAATTAAGATACTGTTTGAAGGTAGGGTTTCAGAAGATGGGCAGGGACTGCTGTTCTAGCTCCAGGGGGAAGCTTGTTCCACCATTGGGGCGCCAGGACAAAGAAGAGCTTGGACTGGGCGGAACAGAAGCTGCCCTCCAGTTGGGGTGGGAGGGCCAACAGACCTGAGGTTGCAGAATGGAGTGCTTGGGTTGGGGTGTAGGGTTTGAGCATAGCCTGAAGGTAGGGAAGGGCAGTTCTTCTTGCTGTTCACTAGGTAAGCACCATGGTCTTGTAGTGTATGTGAGCTTCGACTGGAAGCCTGTAGAGTGTGCGGAGGAGTGGGATGACATGAAAGAACTTGGCAAGGTTGAAAACCATTCTGGATACGTTCCGGAAGCAGGGAACCCAGCCAACAGCGAGTTGCAGTAGTCCAGATGGGAGAGGACAAGTGCCTGGATTACGACCTGCACAGCTTCCTGTGTGAGGTAGGGTCTTTCTCTACAGATGTTGTAGAGCATGAACCTGCAGGAGTGAGTCACTGCTTTGATGTTTGCAGAGAATGACAGGGTGTTGTCCAGGTTCACGCCAACGTTCTTTGCACTCTGGGAGTGTGGAAATGTGGAGTTGTCAACCGTGATGGAGAGGTCTTTGAGCGGGCAGGCCTTCCCTGGGAGGAAGAGTAGCTCTGTTTTGTTGAGGTTGAGCTTCGGGTGGTGGGCCGACATCCAAGTTGAGATACCTGCCAGGCACTCGGAGATATGTGTCGCCATCTGGGTGTCAGAAGGGGAAAAGGAGAAAAGTAGTTGAGTGTCATCCACATAGCAATGATAGGAGAGACCATGTGAGGACATGATGGAGCCGAGTGACTTGGTGTATAGAGAGAAGAGGAGAGGACCTAGAACTGAGCACTGGGAGACACCAGTTGTGAGAGTACGTGGTGCAGACAGAGGGAGGAGGAGGTGAATAAGATTGTCCTATGATAAGAGGCAGAAGCATGAAATGTAGAAGAGGATGGAGTGAAAGGATGATAGGTCCTCCAGAAGTTTATTTTTCTACAATTTTCGCTCAGCCGCCCGCAGCCCTGTTCTGTAAGCTCGCAATGAGTCACTCAGCCACGGAGCAGGAGGGGAGGGCCAAGCCGGTCAGGAGAGAAGGGGACAGTGCGAGTCATAGGATGCGGAAAGGGAGGAAAGTAGGGTTGAAGAATCAGGAGAGAGAAGGATTTAGCATCAGGGAGAGATGATAGGATGGAAGAGGAGAGAGTCAAGGGACTGACGGGCGGCATAGACTGAGATGAACTCTGTGTTCTTGACCGCAGATCGACAGATCCAAACACTGCTGGATACCTGTAATTCTACATGGGTTGTGCATGCAGGGTACACTAAATTAGAAGGGTTGCAGCTAAGCGGTGGCGGGCGTCTGTAAAGCCTACAGAGGGAGGTGCAAACAGGTATAGAAAACACACACAGAGTTGACGAAACTAGAAAAGAACAAAATAAGAATCTGTAAATAATTAGGTAAGAATCTCAAGTGAGAGAACCTTTCTCTCTTTCCTTCCTCAAATAACTCAGCAGAACCATCTTTGTTTCAATTATGTTTTACAAAACAAACATTATTTATTGGTTTTGTTTGTACCTTTTTTTTTAAATTATTATTATATTTTAATTTTGCAGATAGATTTCAGTTTCCATCAATGTAATTGGCTGCATCATTTCCAATCCCCCATATCTATTTTTTGTATATACATATCTCTTTTAAATATATTTCCCTCTGTTATTTTCCCCTAACCCTACCACCCCTCCCCTAATTGGAGTAAACTAATGGACAACAACACTTAGGCTTCTACTTCCATCGTATACTATATACATTTTATGGACATGTCGTGGAAATTCTTACACAGGGACACTCAAAGTCAATCTTAAATGCGTCATTGTTTATTGTCAGCGCTGGAGAGCTTCCAACAAACGTAATGCACCATAGTGAACATCTGTCAAAAAGCTCTGCTGGGGCAGTCCCAGCAGTTATCTTTTATACCGCTATACACATACAAGTTATATTTGCATAATTTAGGATCATTAATTCATCATTACCGTTTTGTTTCATTCATGTGACCGACCAATACTGGTTCATAACGTGACAGACCAATTCCTCACGAGACTTCTTCTCTCTAAGCTGAGACCTTGAAACTGAGATCTTTTGTTCTCAAAACAAAGGTCTGGCCATACTGCCAAATTGTAGCTACTGATAGTGAGGATTCATTCAGTCAGTCACTTGCATGAACACAGGAAACGGTTATTAGAAAAGCACATGAATAGAACACAGAAATTAGTTCTATTTTGCCATATATGTTTACCTGTGCTGTTTCACTAAAAGTTCTGAACCTAGTGCATTCGGAACGTATTCAGACCCCTTAACTTTATGCAAATGTTGTTACGTTATAGCCTTATTCTAAAGTGGATTAAATAAAACAAATGATCTACACACAATAACCCATGATGACAGTGAAAACAGGTTTTTAGAAATTCTTGCAAAAAAAAAAGTAATACCTTATTTACATAAGTATTCAGACCCTTTGCTATGAGATGCAAAATTGAACTCAGGTGCATCCTGTTTCCATTGATCATCCTTGAGATGTTCCTACAACTTGATCTGAGTCCACCTGTGGTAAATTCAATTGATTGGACATGATTTGGAAAGGTGCACTCCTTTAAGGTCCCACAGTTGACAGTGAATGTCAGAGCAAAAACCAAGCTATGAGGTTGAAGGAATTGTCTGTAGAGCTCGGAGACAGGATTGTGTCGAGGCACAGATCTAGGGAAGGGTACCAAAAAATTCTGCACCGTTGATGGTCTCCAAGAACACAGTGGCCTCCATCATTCTTAAATGGAAGAAGTTTGAAACAACCAAGACTTTTCCTAGAGCTGGCCGCCCCACCAAACTGAGCAATCGGGGGAGAAGGGCCTTGGTCAGGGAGGTGACCAAGAACTCAATGGTCACTCTGACAAAGCTCCAGAGTTCCTCTGTGGATATGGGAGAACCTTGCAGAAGGACAACCATCTCTGCAGCACTTCAACAATCAGTCCTTTATCAGTGTTATGGTAGAGTGGCCAGACAGCAGCCACTCTCAAATCACCGAGTAGTGCTATCTACAGAGTTAGCTCCAGGTAAAAGTTGTACTTCTTCAACCATTCCTGGACTTGCAAACAAAACAAGCTAAATATAGACAATACCGAAACAAATGAATTAATGATTCTGTCTCTGCAAAATCTGCAGAGCTGGGAAGGTTTGGCGTTGGTCTTAGTTTTGTGACAAAACCGCCACCGCCATGACGGCCGCTTACAGCTGCAGCTGAGAAACCAGGGGAGACTGAAGTACTAATACTAATTGCTACACATACTGTACAGTAGTTAATCATCTGGCTTGTGGTTCTGCTGTTTTGGGGGATTTGATATAGCACATCATGCTCACTGCCTATCAGGGGCACAACTTTCACTGGGGACAGGGGGGGGGGGGCATTTTTGTCCCCCTCAGTTTTATCATTGGAATGTGATACAAAACTCTGCAACGGTATGCTTTAGGACCATGCGGATGCCTCCGAACAGTAGGGTAGGCTGTTTAGAGTGTTGCGCTGACTGGATATACAACCGAGTTGTAAAAGTTTCAGAAGTAAATAAACTTGGCAAGCTTTCACCAGTTGATATACTGTTAGAGAGAGCGCTGGTCAAAAGTTGGCTTTCATTAGCTATTATTTTTGCCTCAATCAAACTAGACCTGAATCAAAGGAAACAATTGGCCAAATGATGGAAGATTGATATTCTGACGTTTTTACAGTACAAAGTTAGTTATATTAATCAGTATGGCAATGTAATGTTATTGATCTGTCAGTTTCCCTAGCTAATTCCCTACTTTTCACACTGACACAGTAATAAACAGCTCTAATGTTACAGCCTTCACTGTCATGGTGCACAGTAGAGGTCTGGCACCGCTGGCTGTCTGTCCCACTCCTACCCGCTAATTCAAGAACTGGTCCCAAAGACAACCACAGTCCCACAATGTTATTTCATTTTACTTGCCAGCCATTTTGCACCCTATAAGCAATATCAAATGCGCAAAAATAAATAAATAAAAGTTAAATTACCAGATATTCTCACATGGCCCTTACATTTTATTACTGGGCTATATCAGCCAAGGACGATTTGCAGGCAAAGAAAAATAAATGGGTAATCCAAACTTATTGAAAAGGAAAAGGTGCATGCTCGCTCACCATAGTAGCTAACCAATGTGCGCATTGTGCCTTTTCCTTTTCAATGATGATTACATTTTTGGATTGCACTTAGACTCAGGTTGGTTGAGCGCCCTCCACTTATTTTCTTTATACATTTTTATTTAATAGACATTGAAGAAACAGTCTAATCATATTTAAGTTAATTTCATATTCAAGTTACCTGCCAAGTGATTCTCCGCACATGTAGGCAGCTTACTCTATGTCAATGAGACCACACATTCTAGGAGCACATGAACTCTCATGCCCAACTAGGAGAGGTAGGCTACTGAAGTTGAAGCAGCGAATTTTAAGTGTGTGAATGATGCGAAATATATGTGATTTTAGTACAGTAGTTAGGCTAACACGTACAAAGCAGAAAGAGGACCGTTTCTGTGGACAACCAAAATATTTTCATCACAATGTCATCTGTCTAACCGCCTGCTTCCGCCTGCAGCCTGAAAAATGCTGACCGTGCTGCAATGCTCTCTGTTGCAGCCCTCTAGTGCAGTCAGTACACAACACTATGTTCATCATGTTAAAACAGGATCAGATGGTGGCAAGGGTCCCAGCAGGGTCAGACAGCCAGGGAAATCCAGTCTATGGAGCTCAGGTGAATATTGCATTATATTCGGAGAATGATCAAAGTTCCATCTTGAAATGATGGGCAGACCTACAGTAGATACAGGACAGTAACTTAAGCTCAAAGCTACAGTCTGAGATCTGGGGAATAATGGTAGATCATTTTTTGTAGCGCCTCATTATAGGAGGATCAGATGGTGACAGGGGACTCAGAAGGGTCAGGCAGCCAAGGAAGACCAGTCTGCCAGAGGTGAGATGAATTTTTGTAGATACAGTTGAAAACGGAAGTTTACATACACTTAGGTTGGGGTCATTAAACTCGTTTTCAACCACTCCACAAATTTCTTGTTAACAAACTATAGTTTTGGCAAGTCGGTTAGGACATCGACTTTGTCCATGACACAAGTAATCTTTCCAACAATTGTTTACAAACAGATTATTTCACTTATAATTCACTGTTTCACAATTCCAGTGGGTCAGAACTTAACATACACTAAGTTGACTGTGCCTTTAAACAGCTCAGAAAATTCCAGCAAATGATGTCATGGCTTTAGAAGCTTCTGATAGGCTAATTGACGTAATTTGAGTCAGTTGGAGGTGTGTGGATTTATTTCAAGGCCTACCTTCAAACTCAGTGCCTCTTTGCTTGACATACTGGGAAAATCTAAATGAATCAGCCAAGACCTCAGAAAAAAAGTGTAGACCTTCACAAGTCTGGTTCATCCTTGGGAGCAAATTCCAAACGCCTGAAGGTACCACGTTCATCTGTTCAAACAATAGTACACAAGTATAAACACCATGGGACCACACAGCCGTCATACCGCATAGGAAGGAGACGGATTCTGTCTCCCTTAGAGATTAACGTACTTTGGTGTGAAAAGTGCAAATCAATCCCAGAACAATAGCAAAGGATCTTGTGAAGATGCTGGAGGAAACAGGTACAAAAGTATCTATATCCACAGTAAAATGAGTCCTATATCGACATAATCTGAAAGGCCGCTCAGCAAGGGAGAAGCCACTGATCCAAAACCGTCATAAAAAAGACTCCGGTTTGCAACTGCACATGGGGACCAAGTACTTTTTGGAGAAATGTCCTCTGGTCTGATGAAACAAAAATAGAACTGTTTGGCCATAATGACCATCACTATGTTTGGAGGAAAAAGGGGGAGGCTTGCAAGCTGAAGACCACCATCCCAACTGTGAAGCACAGGAGTGGCAGCATCATGTTGTGAGGGTGATTTGCTGCAGGAGGGACTGGTGCACTTCACAAAATAGATGGCATCATGAGGAGGGAGGAAAATTATGTGGATATATTGAAGCAACATCTCAAGACATCAGTCAGGAAGTTAAAGCTTGGTCGCAAATGGGTCTTCCAAATGGACAATGACCCCAAACACACTTCCAAAGTTGTGGCAAAATAGCTAAAGGACAACAAAGTCAAGGTATTGGAGTGGCCATCACAAAGCCCTGACCTCAATCCTATAGAAAATGTGTGGGCAGAACTGAAAAAGTGTGTTCGAGCAAGGAGGCCTACAAACCTGACTCGGTTACACCAGCTCTGTCAGGAGGAATGGGTCAAAGTTCACCCAACTTATTGTGGTAAGATTGTGGAAGTTTGACCCAAGTTAAACAATTTGAAGGAAATGCTACCAAATACTAATTGAGTGTATGTAAACATCTGACCCACTGGGAATGTGATGAAAGAAATAAATGCTGAAATAAATCATTCTCTCTACTAATATTCTGACATTTCACATTCTTAAAATAAAGTGGTGATCCTAACTGACCTAAGACAGGGAATCTTTACTAGGATTAAATGTCAGAAATTGTGAAAAACTGAGTTTAAATGTATTTGGCAAAGGCGTATGTAAACTTCCGACTGTATATATTTACAAACAAATATATTTGGGGGATTGAAAATGATGCAGACAATTACATTGATGGAACCCACAATCTATCTGCAGTATTAAAGCTGATCTACCACCCTTCTGTACTTCTAAAACCAAAGTCGCTTCCCTGAGTTATATTATCCTCCTTATACGACACTTCTCTCTGGCACTGAGCTACACTGAAGGAGCAAAGCCCGAACGCCTAAAATTCAAATATTTTCTAATATGGCGTACATGTGGTATTTCCTTTCTGAAATAAAGTGGAGATGGTACATAAAGGAAACCCAAGTGTGGTGGCATCAGCGGATATTGCACAAATGGAATTTACACTCTACTTACATGCAGTGTATTTACGTTGACCAGTTCTACACATGCTTCCTCAATGCCAGATGTCACGTATAAGCATGTGATGGTGTCTCTTGCTGCCATTGCTTTTCTGCTGTTACTAGCTGTTACTCGCTTTGCTTGCTGTTTTCTGATAAAACACCACCTCCACCTGTCTGGGTTCTGTTTCTTTCTACAGGGGATTTGATATAGCATATTGTGCGCCTGTAGTTATATTATCATCTTCATATGCACGCTGCTCTGGCAGTGAGCTACTCTGAAGGAGCAGAGACCTTACACCAAGACTATGCATTGTAATCTTTTCTAATAAACGTTTATACAAACGTCTGTTTCCTTTCTGAAACGTAATAATGCACTTATTTTGACAAGAGCACATTCAGAAATAGTGCACTATATGTGGAATAGGGTGCCATTTGGGACGCTTGAATATATATTGTTTCATTTGGGGTGTCACGTAGGTCATAAGTGATATCTAATCTGAAATTATCTCTGGGACTGACAGTGGGAATAGCCATATGTTGCAGCTGCATAGCTAGGTTTGATTCATCAACCCAGCCAAGGTAATGGGAAACCCATGCGACTCCTGTAACACGGATGGGGAGACTAAGAAAGAGAGAGAGGGAAAGAGAGAGATACAAAAAGAAAGAGATAAAGAAAATAATACAAGAATACTGTCATACAAACTCAAATTTGCCCCATGCAGTGACTTTCAGTAACTGTCCTCAGCTCCTTTTTGTTAACAAGTCTTTCAAGTCCTCTGTCACTTTCCTTATTTTCTCCCGCTTTGCCACAAAGAGAAAGATCACCTGACCCAGTTAACATTTACCTAAGAGTACCCGCTGTGTGTACCATGTATCCTTTTTCTCTATTGCCCTTCTCATATTTTATGTGGCACTGAAGAGCCTCTTCTCCTCTTCTATTTTCTCTTCTCATATGTTATCGATCAATTGTATCTATGAAGCCCTTTTTACATCTGCAGATGTCACAAAGTGCTATACAAAAACCCAGCCTAAAACCCCAGACAGCAAGCAATACCGATGTAGAAGCGCAGTGGCTAGGAAAAACTCCCTAGAAAGGCAGGAACGTAGGAAGAAACCTAGAGAAGAACCAGGCTCTGAGGGATGGCCAGTCCTCTTCTGGCTGTGCCAGGTGGAAATTCTAAGAGTACATGGCCATTTAAGGCCAGATTGTAGTTCAAGATGTTCAAACGTTCATAGATGACCATCGGGGTCAAATAATAATGGTTGTAATGGGTGCAACAGGTCAATACCTCAGGAGTAAATGTCAGTTGGCTTTTCATATACGAGCATTGAGAAGTCAAGACAGCAGGTGCGGTAGAGAGAGAGAGAGTCGTAAAACAGCAGGTCCAGCACAAGGTAGCATGTCCGGTGAACAGGTCAGGTTTCCCTAGACGCAGGCAGAACAGTTGAAATTGGTGCAACAGTATGACCAGGTGGACAGGGGACAGCCAGGAGTCATTAGGTCAGGTAGTCCTGAGGCATGATCCTATAGGGCTCAGGTCCTCTGGTAGGGGAGGGAGAGAGAGAGAATTAGAGGGATCATACTTAAATTCACACACAAAACCAGATAAAACAGGAGAATTACACCAGATATAACAGACTGACCTTAGCTCCCGGGCACAAAGAATATTGCAGCATAGATACTGGAGTGAGACAGGGGTGGCCCCATCCGATGATAGCCCCGGACAGGGCCAATCAGGCATTATATAACACTATCCACTTCGGCAAAAGCACAGCGCCCACACCACTAGAGGGATATCAACAGACCACCAACCTACTACCCTGAGATAAGGCTGAGTATAGCCCACAAAGATCTCCTCCACCGTACAAGCCCGAGGGGGGCGCAAAACCAAACAGGAAGATCACGTCTGTGACTCAACCCACTCAAGTGACGCACCCCTCCTAGGTATGGCATGGAGGAGCACTAGTAAACCACTGACCCAGCCACCGTAATAGGCTCAGAGGCACAGAATCCCAGTGGAGATTGGGGAGCCGGCCAGGTAGAGACAGCAAGGGCAGTTCTTCGCACCATTCACCTTCGTACTCCTGGGTCAGAGTACACTCAATCATTGGACCTACTGAAGAGATTAGTCTTCAGTAAAGACTTAAAGGTCAAGACCGAGCCTGCATCTCTTAAATGGATAGGCAGATAATTCCATAAAATGGAGCTCTGTTGGAGAAAGCTCTGCCTCCAGCTGTTTGCTTAGAAATTGGAAGCTGCCACCACCATGTTTGACAGTGGGGATGGTGTGTTCAGGGTGATGAGCTGTGTTGCTTTTACGCCAAACATAACGTTTTGCATTGTTGCCAAAAAGTTCAATTTTGGTTTCATCTGACCAGAGCACCTTCTTCCACATGTTTGGTGTGTCTCCCAGGTGGCTTGTGGCAAACTTTAAACTACACTTTTTATGGATATCTTTAAGAAATGGCTTTCTTCTTGCCTCTCTTCCATAAAGGCCAGATTTGTGCAATATACGACTGATTGTTGTCCTATGGACAGAGTCTCCCACCTCAGCTGTAGATCTCTGCAGTTCCTCCAGAGTGATCATGGGCCTCTTGGCTGCATCTCTGATCAGTCTTCTCCTTGTATGAGCTGAAAGTTTAGAGGGACGGCCAGGTCTTGGTAGATTTGCAGTGGTCTGATACTCCTTCCATTTCAATATTATCGCTTGCACAGTGCTCCTTGGGATGTTTAAAGCTTGGGAAATCTTTTTGTATCCAAATCCGGCTTTAAACTTCTTCACAACAGTATCTCGGACCTGCCTGGTGTGTTCCTTGTTCTTCATGATGCTCTCTGCGCTTTTAACGGACCTCTGAGACTATCACAGTGCAGGTGCATTTATACGGAGACTTGATTACACACAGGTGGATTGTATTTATCATCATTAGTCATTTAGGTCAACATTGGATCCTTCAGAGATCCTCACTGAACTTCTGGAGAGAGTTTGCTGCACTGAAAGTAAAGGGGCTGAATAATTTTGCACGGCCAATTTTTCAGTTTTTGATTTGTTAAAAAGGTTTGAAATATCCAATAAATGTTGTTCCACTTCATGATTGTGTCCCACTTGTTGTTGATTCTTCACAAAAAAATACAGTTTTATATCGTTATGTTTGAAGCGTGAAATGTGGCAAAAGGTCACAAAGTTCAAGGGGGCCGAATACTTTCGCAAGGCACTGTAAAGGGATATCAACCAGATTCCTTTTCCTATGGTTTCCTCAAGCTGTGAACAGTCTTTAGACATAGTTTCAGGCTTTTGTTTTGAAAAATGAGCGAGCCAGCAGAGTTTTTCATGCGCAACAGCCATTTTCTCTCTCTCGCCTATGGAAGAAGCTACATTCCGGTAGACATATTAACGATTATATATTGTAAAAACAACCTGAGGATTGATTATAAAAAAAACATTTGACATTCTATGCACTTTACGGATACTATTTGGAAATTTTGTCTGCGATGCCGTGACCGCTCGAACCTGTGGATTTCTGAACATAACGCACCAAACAAATGGAGGTATTTTGGATATAAAATGAATCTTTATGGAACAAAAGGAACATTTATTGTGTAACTGGGAGTCTCGTGAGTGCAAACATCCGAAGATCATCAAAGGTAAGCGATTTAATGTATTGCTTTTCTGACATTCCTGACCAATCTACTTGGCTGCTAGCTGTTTGTAATATTTTGTCTACTGAGAGAGATGTTCTTACATAAACGCTTGTTATGCTTTCGCCGAAAAGCTTTATATAAATCTGACACGCCAGGTGGATTAACAACAAGCTAAGATATGTTTTGCTATATTGCATTTGTGATTTCATGAAAATATTAAATATTTTTAGTAATTTAATTTGAATATGGTGCTATGCAATTCAGCGGATGTTGATGAAAATGATCCCGCTAACGGGATGGGTGTGTCAAGAATTATGGCCTTAATTTTTTTCTTTTTTCTTTAACTAGGCAAGTCAGTTGAGAACAAATTCTTATTTACAATGACGGCCTACACTGGCCAAACCTGGATGACGCTGGGTCAATTGTGCGCCGCCCTATGGGAATCCCAATCACGGCCAGTTGTGATATAGCCTTCTATAAGCTTGGCACACCTGTATTTGTGGGGTTTTCTCTGCAGATCCTTCCAAGCTCTGTCAGGTTAGCTGGAAAGTGTTACTTCACAGCTATTTTCAGGTTTCTCCAGATATGTTCAATCTGGTTCAAGTCCGGGCTCTGGCTGGGGCAATCAAGGCCAATCCTGTGTGGTCTTGGTTGTGTGCTTGGGGTCGTTGTCCTGTTGGAAGGTGAACCTTGGCCCCAGTCTGAGATCCTGAGCGCTCTGGAGCAGGTTTTCATCAAGGATCTCTCAGTACTTTACTCTCCTTTCCATTTTGCCTCGATCCTGACTAGTCTACCAGTCCCTGCCACTGAAAGACATTCCTACGGCATGATGCTGCCAGCACCATGCTTCACCGTAGGGATGGTGCCAGGTTTCCTCCAGGCGTGACACTTGGCATTCAGGCCAAAGAGTTCAATCTTGGTTTCATCAGACCAGAGAATCTTGTTAGGTGCCTTTTGGCAAACTCCTAGAGGCCTGCCAGGTGCCTTTTACTGGGGAGAGGCTTCCGTCTGGCCACTCTACTATAAAGGCCTGATTGGTGGAGTGCTGCAGAGATAGTTGTCCTTCTGGAAGGGTTTCCCATCTCCACAGAGGAACTCTGGAGCTCTGTTAGTGTGACCATCGGATTCTTGGTCACCTCCATGACCCAGGCCCTTCTCCCCTGATTGCTCAGTTTGGCCAGCTCTAGGAAGAGCTTTGGTGGTTCTAAACTTCTTCCATTTAAGAATGATGGTAGCCACTGTGTTCTTGGGGACCATCAATGCTGCAGACATTTTTTGGTACCCTATCCCCAGATCGGTTACTCGACACAATCCTGTCTCGGAGCTCTACGGACAATTCCTTCGACCCCATGGCTTGGTTTTGGCTCTGACATACACTGTCAACTGTGGGACCTTATATAGACAGGTGTGCACCTTTCCAAATCATGTCCAATCTATTGAATTTACCACAGGTGGACTCAGATCATGTTGTAGAAACAGCTCGAGGATGAGCAATGGAAACAGGATGCACCTGAGCTCAATTTTGAGTCTCACAGCAAAGGGTTTGAATAGTTATGTAAGTATCGAAGGTATTTCTGTTTTTAAATTTTTATACATTTGCAAACATTTCTAAAAGCCTCTTTTCGCTTTGTCATTATGGGGTATTGCGTGTAGAATGATGGGGAAAATAATATTTAATCAATTTTAGAATAAGGCTGTGACGTAACAAAAGGTGGAAAAGGTGAGAGTGTCTGAAAACTTTCCAAAGGCACTGTATATATTTTTACTGTACAGCCACTGTATTTCAGTTTAGGCACCTATCAGTGCCCAAATCTGCCATTTTCAACCCATTTACGGGTACGTTTGTAAAAGGTTACCATCTAGGATAGTTGTACAGTCGGAGCATGTTACAATGTAGTATTAGTGTAGTACTACAGTCCTGACATATCTTGACAGCTAAAATACATATAGTAACATCCTTTAAGAGTATAATTAATTGTCAGAATGCCCCTTCTGCATATGTGTAGTATTTAAAACATCAGTGTCTCCCTGTTTCACCGTAGGTTATTTTTCTCAATAGTTAAACAATAACAAATAAACAATATTTCACTCACCTGTAAAAACATATTTTTGGAGAATAAACATCTGAAATGGGGCTGCTAAGATAGTCGATGTGGGTCACAATTATTCCCAAGATGTGATATGGATAACATTTAGTACTAAGACTCTCAGGGTATGTGAGAATCTGTATTTGAAAACAACTTGGACATGAAGAAGTTTCAGTAGATTAGGAAATTATTCCATTGTGTTAGTCACACCACACAATTATATTACTTCTTATTTTCACATTTAACCTGTGAATGAAGAAATTAAAGTATGCTCAAAACAAATATATTTTTTAATTAAACTGTAAAACATATTACAAACAAAATCCATATTTACACAACACCCTGAGACTAACCGATTATCAGAAACAAATAAATATAATCACATCAGCAACAATCTTTCAGAAAAATGCATAAAACCGTATGGAATTATTTGAAAACAGATTATTACAACTTTTGAGGTTTGTCTGAATGATTGTTCAGTAGTCAATAGGAAATTCAGCAGTATGGTAAAGGGGCTGAAAAACATGAACAATTTACTATTGATGGAGACGGATATGGAAAATCCATCTAAAACATCAGATAATGATACGCTTGTCACACCCTCATTTGTTTCACCTGTTTTGTGCTTGTCTCCAGCTCCCTCCAGGTGTCGCCTACTGACCTCTGCCTGCCCTTGACCTGTCATTTGCCTGCCCCCCTGTTTTTGTAATAAACTTTTGTTCCTTCAAAACTGTCTGCATCTGGGTCTTCTCCTGAGCCATGACAGTATGAACTGGCAATGACGGACCCAGCAGACTCAGACCAGCTCCACAACGCCATCTCCTCCCAAGGAGCAGCCATTGGAAGGCATGAGGAGTTGTTTCATAGTCTTATGGAAGGGTTCCAGACCTTAGCTGAATGCCATGACCGTGCATTTAACACATTGCTGGAGCAATTCCGCTGGTTGTCTGTCAGGCAGCCTACTATGACAGTAACCTCCCAGCTCCTCAGTAACCCAGCCTGTTAGCAGCACAGCCTCCCTGGCCAACCCGGTTTCCCGAGAACCCCGCTTACCTCCCCCGGAATGCTGGAGAGTCGGGAACCTGTAGGGCGTTTCTCGTTTAGTGTTCTCTCATCATAGAGCTGCAGACCTCCTCCTTCTCCTCAAACCACTCAAAGATAGCTTAGCTCATCACATTGATGTCTGGGAGGACTCTCGTCTAGGCTACGGCTGTGTGGGAACAACGGTTGGCCGTATGCTTCAGTCTGGAGGAGTTCGTGGCGGAGGTGAAGTAGGTTTTCGATTGTGCTGGAGAGAGGCTGCCCGAAGGTTACTCCAGCTACGGCAATACTCCCGCAGTGTGGCAGATGATGCGGTGGATTTCCTCACGTTGGCAGCTGAGAGTGCCTGGAACCCAGTATCGCTGTTCGACACATTTCTGCATGGATTATCGGAGGAAGTGAAGGACGAGCTTGCAGCATGGGAACTACCGACAGATCTCAACTCGCTCATTACCATCTGCATCGATGGGCGGGTTCGGGAATGTAGGAAGGAGAGGAGGTCCAATTCCACCTCACCTTCGAAGCATCCCGGAAGTCCCCGCCGTCTCCGTGGCCGAGAGGACCCGAGGCTACCTGAGTTCCCCCCCGAGAGTCTCCGAAGTCTGCCGATTCACTGCTTCCCGAGCCGATGCAACTAGGCAGAGCTAGGCTGTCCCCAGCCGAATGTCTACACCGGCTTCACAAGAAGAAGAAGTTGCCTGTATTGTGGGACTACTGGTCATTTTGTGTCCTCCTGTCCACTAAAAGACCAGGTTCACCATTAGGGGTGAGTACTCTGGTGGGCCATACGGATAACTTTTCCTCTCCCCTTACTCACACCCCTTTCCATACCATCCTGCTGTGGGGGAACCAGTAGAAGTCTCTTCAGGTACTCATCGACTCTGGGGCCAATGAGAGTTTAATGGACGCTACCCTGGCGTCCGATCTGTGCATCCCCACTCAGCCCCTCTCCAATCCCATGGACGTTAGGCAATACCACTCCCATCAACCTACGAGTGTCAGGGAACCACAGCGAGGCAATCCAATTCATGCTCCCGTGGTATTTGGGATTCTCTTCGTTCCAGCAACACAGTCCCCTCATAGACTGGACTGCTGGTCCCATCATGGGCTGGAGCCCGTTCTGCCATGACCATTGCCTGAAGTCACCGCAGACTACCACAGAACATCTTCCTGTGGGCTTTGAAATTGCCCCGGACCTCTCCGCCAGTCCCGCGGAGTACCAGGACCTCTGGGAGGTTTTCAGTACGGCCCGGCCACTTCACTTCCTCCGCACTGATGCTATGACTGCGGGATCGACCTTCTCTCAGGCACCACACCGCCCCGGGGATGACTGTACTCTCTTGTCGGGTCTTCACCACAGCTCCCATATTGATTCATCCTGACCCGTCCCCATCAGTTCGTGGTGGAGGCTGATGCTTCGGATTTCCCAGTGGGGGCTGTCCTGTCCCAGCATTCAGCCCTGGACCTCAAGTTACATCCCTGCACCTTCTTCTCCCGTCGCCTCAATGCGTGAGCTTCTCGCGGTGAAGATGGCATTGGAGGAGTGGAGACACTGTTTGGAGGGGGCAGAACAACCTTTCATTGTGTGGACAGATCACCTGGAATATCTCCGCACCGCCAAGCGTCTCCATTCCAGGCAAGCTAGATGGGCCCTGCTTATTTTTGAAATGCTGAATGGAAAGAATAGATGGACATGCATTATTTTTTAAATCTGTATACAATGGTATGTTGTGAGTATGTTGAGAAATATGTCAGTCTTATACACTGAGCAAAAATTTAAATTGTTGGTCCAATGTTTCATGAGCTAACATAAAGTATCAGAGAAATTTTCCATTAGCACAAAAAGCTTATTATTCTCACATTATGTCTACAAATTTGTTCACATCCCTGTTAGTGGAAAATGTTTCCTTTGCCAAGATAATCCATCGACCTGACAGGTGAGGCATATCAAGAAGCTGATTAAACAGCATGATCATTACACAGGTGCACCTTGTGCTGGGGACAATAAAAGGCAACTCTAAAATGTGCAGTTCTGTCACACAACACAATGCCACAAATATCTCAAGTTTTGAGGGAGCGTACAATTGGAATGTTGACTGCAGGAATGTCCACCAGAGCTGTTGCCAGAGAATGTAATGTTAATTTCTCTATCATAAGCCACCTCCAAAGTTGTTTTTAGAGAATACCTCCAACCCGCCTCTCAACTGCAGATGTGTACGGTGTCATGTGGGCGTGCGGTTTGCTGATGTCAACGTTGTGAACAGATGGCGGTGGGATAATGATATGGGCAGGCATAAGTTACGGACATTGAACACAGTTGCATTTTGTCAATGGCAATTTGATTGCACAAAAATACCATAAATAGATCCTGAGGACCATTGCGAGGCCCATTTTTTAAAGGTATCTGTGACTAACAGATGCATATCTGTATGTAGGGCCTAATGAATATATTTCAATTGGCAGTGTCATGACTTGACTTTAACATTAATCTGAAGATTGTTATTTATCTAATTAACTAACTATTTTTAATTGTTACCTAATTAAATTAATCAATAGGATCTGGGGCACCACGAGAGCAGTTCTTCAAAGAGTTACCATCTGCCAAATTAAACTCTAAAAAGGTATTTACCTATCACACCTATAAACAGTCAACTTTTTAATCATAACTTCCTACCATATAATTATTCTGAAAAGTCGTAACCTCCTTGCATCTGCAAAAACCCGAACCTTACTTATGATTCATTAAACCACAAATTGGTTTAATTATTTATTTACTAGCTAATTAAATGGGAACACAGAATGAACATACACACTCTGCACCGGTTAATGACTGGAGATGTAATATGCTGAAAACAGGTCCCTAGCGGAATGACAACACCATTGATGCTTGTTAAAGAAGAGATGGAGAAGGACAGAGGGACTGACACACTTAACAATGGTACATTCAGAAACTACTCTCACCTGCAGTAACCATATACTTTGCACGCAAACTGCCGCCCGCTTTGAGTAAAATCATGAATGTATTTACGTGAAATGCCTGAGTTCGCCGGGAGGTCTCTCGGTGAACAGGGCCGTCTTGGAAAGGGGGTTGGGAATTTTCGCGGCACGCTTGTAAGGCTCTGATTGTCCGAAATGGTTTCAACAAGTCCTCTATTGTCCTTTTTTGTAGTTGTCCGGTATCCGGTGACTTGTCGTGTTGTCCTGAACAGAACTACAGAGTTGACTTTCCTTCCATTCACTCTTGAAGATACTTCTTTGAAGATAGGCTAGCCAGCTATACCGATTGTTTGAGCAGAGTAACAGAACAGTCCTACTTAAATTCGGTTTCGAAGATACTTTACTTAGGACAGCTAATCAGCCATACCAGTGAATGTCCAGGAGGTGAGTTTATCATCTCCACCTCGTGTTGAGATTTAAAGTTCAAACCAGCTGCAGCTTTACGCTTTTCTGGTTCAATGTGTTTTTTTCTTATCACATAATTTATACCGTTCGCTCGAAAGTGGCTGTTCCGGCAGACTGGCATGTTCCCTGACCTCACTCCAGGCGCTAACTACTCACTGCAAAGTTAATTGTTTTACCTATCTCTTATAACTTCTCAAATCACACCCCTCTCTTAACAAAATCACTTTCATCATTTTTCATATTACATGCAGAGTATGGAAACTTCATATATGTAGTGGGTATACTTTCCAAGTTACAGTATTTCCTTTATAATTTTTTAATGATATCACAAAATAGCAAACAAAATTACATTAGTGTTCTATAAATCGCCTCTGACCATTCCCCAACTTCTATGTTAGAAATATTGTTCCAGTATTTACCTTTGAACGTGTTAGTTTCAGCAGGACAAAGTCTGTTGAAACGAAGTACATTTAAGTGATAGTTAACTGTATTGATAACATGACATGAATATTGCATTTTGAAAAGTAGATACCTAGAGCTAATATGTATCCACATTTAATATGTGATTTGGTGCAGTGAATAAGTGACTTTGGGAATGTTTGTTGTAGTCAGTCAATTGAAAATGTGCTTAGAGTTTTGAAACACGAGCCATTTTGATGAACTGTTTTGATTTTGTGCTTAGAGTTGTTAAACTGTACCGCATACTTGTGAAAATTGCACCAGTGATTGAAAAAGAAACTTCCAAGGCTCTGTGAAGTCCGGGAAACTGCTTGTTGATTCCCCACTGGTGCCTAAGCCTATCCAATTTGAATACAATGCAGAGCCCATCAACCATCAGCAGACAATTAAGTATGCTTGGTTGAGAGCATTTGAGAACGTCTGAGAGAGTGATGTGTGCCTACAGGAACAGTCATGTAATTTACAGTGTAGGTTAACAGCAAGGATAAACTGATATCACAATACGCCTTGCTCATATCGATATCTATCAAAATCATATTGAAATAGCGATATTGGTGCCCACCCCAAAAATGTACACATTTTTAGGGGAGAAGTAATTGTATTGATCATAACATGATTCTATGCTTAGCTTTGTGTTTTGCTTGAGTGCTTGTTTTTGCAATAACGGTATAAAACCTCTACAGGATCGGTGTGTTCCCCGCGGGATGGTTGAGCTAACGTAAGATAATGTGATTAGCATGAGGTTGTAAGTAACAAGAACATTTCCCAGGACATAGACATATCTCATATTGGCAGAAAGCTGAAATTCTTGTTAACCTGTTAGTCCTATAGGGGCAGTATTTCATTTTTGGATAAAAAGACGTGCCCGTTTTAAGCGCAATATTTTGTCACGAAAAGATGCTCGAATATGCTTGGAATTGATAGCTTTGGAAAGAAGACAGTCTTACGTTTCCAGAAATGCAAAGATTTTCACTGTGAGTCCCTTAGAACAAATGTTTCGGGCAAAACCAAGATGTATGACCGACCAGGAAATGCACAGGATTTCTGAGGCTACGTTTTCCATGATCGCCTTATATGGCTGTGAATGCGACAGGAATCAACGGACTCTTTCTCTTGTTTCCCCAAGGTCTCTGCAGCATTGTGACGTATTTGTAGGCATATCATTGGAAGATTGACCATAAGAGACTACATTTACCAGGTGTCCCGCTAGGTGTCTGCGTGCCAATTGGTGCGCAAAAGTCAGGTCCCGGTATTTTTCCATTCAAATCTCAGAACAAACCAGGCTACAAGGACGGTGCTTTCAACGGAGAGAAATATGACAAACCACCTTCAGGATTGATTCAAACAACGTTTTCCATGTTTCAGTCAATATTATGGAGTTAATTCGGAAAAAAGTTCGACATGTAGGTGACTGAATTTTCGGTTAGTTTCGGTAGCCATATGCATAGTAACAAAAGGGAACGATATGTCCTACACAAGAATCTTTCAGGAAAAACTGGACATCTGCTATGTAACTGAGAGTCTCCTCATTGAAACATCTGAAGTTCTTCAAAGGTAAATTATTTTATTTGATTCCTTGGCTGGTTTTTGTGAATATGTTGCGTGCTAAATGCTAATGCTAACGCTAAGCTAGCTATCACCACTCTTACACAAATTAGTGATTTTCTCTGGTTCTAAAGCATATTTTGAAAATCTGAGACGACAGGATTGTTAAGAAAAGGATAAGCTTGAGAACAGGCATATTTATTTCGTTTCATTTGCGATTTTTAAAAATCGCTAATGATGCATTATGCTAATGAGCTTGAGGCTGTAGTAACGATACCGCATGCGGGATGGGGCGGACTAAGAGGTTAATCTAACTGCACTGTCCAATTTACAGTTGCTATTACAGTGAAAGGATACCCTGCTATTGTTTGAGGACAGTGCACAGTTATGAACTTTAAAAGGTATTAATAAACCAATTAGGCACATTTGGGCAGTATTGATACAACATTTTGAACAGAAATGCAATGGTTCATTGGATCAGTTTAAAACTTTGCACATACACTGCTGCCATCTAGTGGCCAAAATCTAAATTGTGCCTGGGCTGGAGTAATACATTATGGCCTTTCTCTTGCATTTCAAACATGATGATACAGAATCAATACATAATACTTTGTATTATCTTTACCTACATTAATTTAACATTTCCACACACTTCAAAGTGTTTCCTTTCAAATGGTATCAAGCATATGCATATCCTTGCTTCATGTCCTGAGCTACAGGCAGTTAGATTTGGGTATGTCATTTTAGGTGAACATTTAAAAAAGGGGGCAGATCCTGAATAGATATCATTGTATGTTTGAAATATCAATGCTGTATAGAGCTCAGAGAAATGACATATCACGATATTCCTTGCTCATATATATCAAAAGATATCAACATCATAATGAAACAGCGATAATGGTGCCCACGACTAATATCTAGGATGAAAAATGTCATCCTTAATTATAGAAAACTAATGTCTGCAGCATTGGTAAATATAATTATATGTGTGTGTGTGTAAGTGTAAGAGAGCCATCTTGATCTCAAACTCTAATCTAATAATTCAATCTGATATGTTCTTAGTACTCAGAACCAAGTTACAGCTATAAATCCAGACACCCGATGAGCTGTCTTGTTTTAGGATGAAAGCGAATCAACTATTTTTAGGCAGAATTAACCATTGCAAAGACTTCTAGCGGTGATCTACTTTATCCCGTGAGTGAAAAGACCATTCAAAAAAGTACTTCACCTCCCATATACCAATATCTCTACAACTTTCCCCACCTCTTTTGGATTAAGTGGTCTATTCACTTGCTGCTTAAAACAGGCTGCCATGTATGATTAAGACCTGTCAACTTCTCACTGGCAGGACTGAGTTCCTAACATAAGCTTCACTGACCACAATGTGATAGATTGTACATGCAATGATGTATATATTTGAACATCAGACATTTTCCATCACCAATGTAACTCCTAGAAAACTGATGTCTACTGCATCACTAGTGGAATTATAGTCATATGTGCAGGAGATCTTCAATTATCTCACAAAACGGGGTGTAATACAATTGTAAATGTTACATATGATTATATGTGTAAGAGATCTTATGTGATGTACAAATGCTGGTCTAATAATATTTTAAATGTTGCACAGTACTTGAAAATACACACTCCATTCTATAGAAATTAACCCCTAATCACAAAGTTGACATTTGATCATAAGCCCACCTCCGCCAATTCTCTGTATTGTCTATGGCAAGGGAAAATAGATAGCGCCCAGTTTACAATTCCTACAGCTTCCACACGATGTCGCCAGTCTTGGCAATTGGGTTGAAGTTAATCCTTGTTGAAATGAAGAATAGGCACTTCCTGTCATCGGGTACACCGGAGGAAGTTATGAAAGAGAGAATATCGACCATGATTTCAAGACCTGCTGCTATTGAATACAGATCGCCCCGTGATCAATTTGATCGATTATTAACGTCTCCAACATAATCCAGGTAGAACGAGGAATTCCCCAGGGCAGCTGTCTAGGCCCCTTAGTTTTTCCAATCTTTACTAACGACATGCTTTGAGTAAAGCCAGTGTGTCTATGTATGCAGATTACTCAACACTATACACGTCAGCTACTACAGGCTCTAGTTTTGTCGCACCTGTTCAGTCGTGTGGTCAGGTGCCACAGAGGTACTTAAGAAAATTGCAATTGGCTCAGATCAGGGAAGTACGGCTGGCCCTTTGATGTTCACAGAAAGCAAACATGAATAATATGCATGTGAATCTCTCCTGATTCAAAGTAGAGGAGAGATTGACTTCATCACTACTATGTTGAAACACCGAGCTGGGTAAATGACTAGTACACAGCCCAGACACCCATGCATACCCCACAATACATGCCATCAAAGGTCTCTTTACAGTCCCCAAGTCCAGAACAGACTATGAGAGGCACACAGTACAACATAGAGCCATGACTACATGGAACTCTATTCCACATCAGGTAACTGATGCAAGCAGTAGAATCAGATTTTTTCTTAAAGAGCGTGTGCATTTTTTCAGCTTTTTGTTAAAAATCGCGCAAACTTTCATGCCAGGAATATAGTATATGCATATGATTAGTATGTGTGGATAAAAAACACTCTGAAGTTTCTAAAACTGGTTAAATCATGTCTGTGACTATAACAGAACGTGTGTAGGAGGCAAAACCCCAAGGAAAACTGTTCACCAAAAAAAAAGGAAATATCCCTCCGCCAATTCTCTGTATTGTCTATGGCAAGGGAAAATAGATAGCGCCCCGTTTACAATTCCTACAGCTTCCACACGATGTCGCCAGTCTTGGCAATTGGGTTGAAGTTAATCCTTGTTGAAATGAAGAATAGGCACTTCCTGTCATCGGGTACACCGGAGGAAGTTATGAAAGAGAGAATATCGACCATGATTTCAAGACCTGCTGCTATTGAATACAGATCGCCCCGTGATCAATTTGATCGATTATTAACGTTTACTAATACCTAAAGTTGGATTACAAAAGTAGTTTGAAGTGTTTTGTCAAAGTTTATAGGCAACTTTTTTAATTTAAAAAAATGACGTTGCGTTTTGGAAAGCTGTTTTTTCCTGGATCAGACGGGCTTCATAAATGGACATTTTGGGTATACATGGACGGATTTAATCGAAAAAAATACCCAATTGTGATGTTTATGGGACATATAGGAGTGCCAACAAAGAAGCTCGTCAAAGGTAATTAATGTTTTATATTTTATTTCTGCGTTTTGTGTAGCGCCGGCTACGCTAATTATTTTGTTTACGTCCCCTTCAGGTATTTCGGGGGGTTGCATGCTATCAGATAATAGCTTCTCATGCTTTCGCCGAAAAGCATTTTTAAAATCTGACATGTTGGCTGGATTCACAACGAGTGTAGCTTTAATTGAGTATCCTGCATGCGTGATTTAACCTGTTGCTTCTACTCGGGACGCTAGCGTCCCAACTAGAGCTCTGGAAATGCAAATGCGCTACGCTAAATGCTAATAGTATTAGTTAAAACTCAAAAGTTCATTAAAATACACATGCAGGGTATCGAATTAAAGCTACACTCGTTGTGAATCCAGGCAACAAGTCAGATTTTTAAAATGCTTTTCGGCGAAAGCATGAGAAGCTATTATCTGATAGCATGCAACACCCCAAAAGACCCACAGGGGACGTAAACAAAATAATTAGCATTTCGGCGTTACACAAACCGCACAATAAAATAGAAAACATTCATTACCTTTCACCATCTTCTTTGTTGGCACTCCTAGATGTCCCATAAACACTATTTGGGTCTTTATTTCGATTAAATCGGTCCATATAAAGCCTAGATATCGTTATATGTAGACTGTGTGATAAACGAAAAAAACATCGTTTCAAAACGTAACATCATTTTTTAAAATTCAAAAAGTCGACGATAAACTTTCACAAAACACTTCGAAATACGTTTGTAATGCAACTTTAGGTATTAGTAAACGTTAATAAGCGATAAAATTCATCAGGAGGCGATGTAAAGATCATTAGCTGTCCGTCTGGAAAAATGTCCGGCTAGAAACTCAACGAAAATATCCGGTCCTAGACCGGATTAGATACGGTGTCCTGTATGTGTTTGACCAAGAAAAAACTCGAAGGGAAATGACAAGACTCTAGACACCCTGTGGAAGCTGTAGGTACTGCAACCTCAGTCAATTAATTGTGGTTCACGTTTATCAATGGGTTCAAGTAGCGCATGGATATATTTTCCCCATTTTCAGTGATCAGTTTTTCCTGTGCTTTTCGATGTAAATGCCGTTCTGGTAAAGCCACAGCAGTGATTTAACCGGTTTTTTAAACGTCTGAGTGTTTTCTATCCACACAGACTAAGCAAATGCATATACTATATTCCTGGCATGAGTAGCAGGGCGCTGAAATGTTGCGCGATTTTTAACAGAATGTTCAAAAAAGTAGAGGGTCGACTGAAGAGGTTAATGAAAGTTTGAGTTTTATAGCGTTTTATTTGAATTTGGCGCTCTGCATTTCCCGAGGCTATTGGCCACTTGAGACACTAGCGTCTCACTATCCCCAAGAGGTTTTAAAGAAGAAGTTACAGGTCTGTGAGAGCCAGAAATCTTGCTTGTTTGTAGGTGACCAAATACTTATTTTCCACCATAATTTGCAAATAAATTCATTAAAAATCCTACAATGTGATTTTCTGGATTTTTTTCCCTAATTTTGTCTGTCATAGTTGAAGTGTACCTATGATGAAAATTACAAGCCTCTCTCATCTTTTTAAGTGGGAGAACTTGCACAATTGGTGGCTGACTAAATACTTTTTTGCCCCACTGTATATATATTGTTTATAATCTTTTTTGTGTGTTAGAATTGCATTTTGCTATATTGTATATAGTTATTTGCATAAAAATGTATAATTTAAAAAATATATATTTTAAAAACATTTTTCTAAAAAAAATTGTGTTAGAATTGCATTTTGTTATGTTGTATATAGTTATTTGCATAAAAATGTATCACTTCACCAATTCGGCCACTTGGGTACATTTGGGCAACTTGTGTGGGACACCTGGGTGACTTCATGCTAAATGTCATGTAGCTCACTCATTCCTGAAGTTATCCATCTGAAACTTTGCACAACTACAGTTGCCCTCTTGTGTATTCCATCTAAATTAACCCCAGCATCCTATCTGACTGTTTGGCTTTTCGTGTACATGTGAAAGATGATGCTACAACAAAAACGTTTTTTTACTGAAAACAAATGCTCTTTCTTTCTCTCTTTCTTTCTCTTTTCTTCTACCAGATCTATTGTGTTATATTCTCCTACATTCAATTAACATTTCCACAAAAATCAGAATGTTTCCATTCAAATGATACCAAGAATATGCATATCCTTGCTTCTGGGCCTCAGCTACAGGCAGAAATTGAGAAGAAGGGGGGCAATCCAAAGTTAAATCTAGAATTGGCTTCCTATTTCGCAAAACAAAGCCTCCTTCACTCATGCTGCCTTACATACCCTTGTAAAACTGACTATCCTACCGATCTATGACTTAGGCGATGTCATTTACGAAATAGCCTTCAACACTCTACTCAGCAAATTGGATGCAGTCTATCACAGTGCCATCTGTTTTGTCACCAAAGCCCCATATACTACCCACCATTGCGACCTGTGTGCTCTCGTTGGCTCGTCCTCGCTACATATTCGTTGCCAAATCCACTGGCTCCAGGTCATCTATAAGTCTTTGTTAGGTAAAGCTCCTCCTTATCCCAGCTCACTGGTCACCATAGCAGCACCCACCTGTAGCACACTCTCCAGCAGTTATATTTCACTGGTCATCCCCAAAGCCAACACCTCCTTTGGCTTCCTTTCCTTCCAGTTCTCTGCTGCCAATGACTGGAACGAATTGCAAAAAATACTGAAGTTGGAGACTTATATCTCCCTCACTAACTTTAAGAGTCAGCTGTCAGAGCAGCTTACCGATCGCTGCAGCTGTACTGTCCACAGCCCATCTGTAAATAGCCCATCCAAACAACTACCTACCTCATCCCCATATTTGTTTTTCTGCTCTTTTGCGCACCAGTATTTCTACTTGCACATCAAACACTCCAGTGTTAATGCTAAATTGTAATTATTTCATGGCCTATTTACTGCCTTACGTCGCTAATCATACTACATTTGCACACACTGTAAATAGATTTTTCTATTGTGTAATTGACTGTACGTTTGTTTATCCTATGTGTTGTTGTTTTTGTTGCACTGCTTTGCTTTATCTTGGCCAGGTCGCAGTTGCAAATGAGAACTTGTTCTCAACTGGCCTACCTGGTTAAATAAAGGTGAAATAACCCTTTTAAGTAATTTGTGTAAGTTAAATGTCTTTCCCTAAAATCATGATGAAAGTATGTTGTCAATTTGTTTCCTGTAAAATAGCGTTGTGTCTGGTCAAATGCTATTTAATTTTTCTTTTTTTTTACTAAGGCTTGGTATCAGGCTTATTTGTCAGCTATTTGAGCCAGTAAAGAGGGCTTTACTATTCTTAATCAAGTAGCGGAATGATTTTTGCTTCCCTCCAGGCCTGAGGGCACACACTTTTTAGTAGGCTTCTACTGAAGATATTATCACGGCTCAGGAGAAGACCCAGATGCAGACAGTTCAAAGTAACAAAGTGTATTACAAAACAGGGGGCATGCAAACGACAGGTCAATGGCAGGCAGAGGTCATATCAGAGTCCGAATGGTACAGAACAGCAGGTAGGCAGAATTGTCAAAACCGGGAAAACTAGAAGACAGGAACTAGACAAAAAATACACTGGGGATAATGGGAAGATGGGCGACACCTGGAGAGGGGTGGAGACAAGCACAAAGACAGGTGAAACAGATAAGGGTGTGACAGATATGGAAAATAGGGGTGGCAATATCCTCCACTATTAACCTCAGTAATTTTCCATCCAAGTTGTCAGACCCGATGGCTTGTCATTGTTGATTGACAATTTTTTTAAATTCACCTCTTCCACACTCACTTTACAGAATTCAAAATTACAAATCTTTGAAGCTTTTTCTTGAGGTGGCAGCTTGATGAAAGCCAGGTCTACAGACGCTTCCCACAAGAATGGGCTTCAGGTGAGGAAGATGAACCTGTAGCCACATGACTTCAACAGTAGTCATCATGAGATCCTCTCTAATCTTTGCAGCCGGGGTTCTTAAACTTTGTCAGCCTGGGACCTAATTTAGAAATGCTGTGTTTTCCTGGGACCCAAGCTTATGAAAACATGATACTATACGTACTGTACATATCTGTACATTTAATTGACCTTATGCCTAAAACAAATGCAAATAACAATGAAATGAATTACCCATATACTGTAAATAGAAATTCATGTTTATTTTTCCCCGTTAAAAACACTCTTACTTATCTGTCTAGGTTGGAACTGTTGCTGTTAAACTACAGTAAATCATTTTCATTTTGAACTGGAATAAACTGATCGATCACATCACACAGATGTATAACAGAACACACACAGGCTCAATTTTTGATAGTGCAACCCTAAGTAACAGTACAGATGAAAGATTATCAGGCCTACTGTATATCTTACCGTAGAAAGTATTGTTGAAAAAAAGGTCTAGGTTGGAACTCTTGCTGTTAAAATACAATACAGAATTTTTATGTTGAATTGGAATAAAAAGTATTTCATCACATCACACAGATGTTGACCATAAAATAAACACACGCACACACACACAGTCCAATTGAGAGGTGTGCGGCTGGTTGAAGTTTTCAACATGTCTATTCTGGACTCAGTTTTTGACAGTGCAACCCTGAGGTCATGTTCAGCATTGAGTCCGTTTCTGTTCTTATTTTTTAAGTACCCCATAGTTGAGAACCCTGACTCGCCTAGGTATGTGGTTTCAAACTGGATCAGAACATCTACTGCTTTATCAGGCAGGGGACTGCTTCCTGCTGTAGATGAGCAACCCAGGACTGTGTTAGTGTTTGCCTCAAAAAGCATCTTGCTTCAATCAGTTTATTCCCAAAATACAATTACTTGCATTTTAACAGCAACAGGTCCAATCTAGACTTGATTTCAACAATCATTTCTACAGTAAGATGTATAGTAGGCCGGATAAGTTTGGATCTTCATCTGTACTGTTACTTACGGTTGCACTAAGTACAGTAGCTAACTAACTTGCTTTGACTAACATTAGCTAGCTATTAGCTGTGTACACGGGGATTGTTTGAAAGAGAAACTCACATCTACTACTGTGAGCGATAGTACTCCCTTATTTCTGCTTATCATCACCTGTTAGAAAATGAAAAAGCTAGCTGACATACTTTTCCACTGTCGAAGCGCTGTATCCTGAAGCGTTGTGCCCCGACAAAGAAAGTGGAGCCGTATACGCCGTCAGTGATTGTAGATGGAGCTTTGTAATATTCTATGCCCTGAAAAAAGGTGAAGTATGAACCCAACCACCTACTTATCACCTTTCACCTTATTCCCATCATTCTCCTGATCCTTTAAACAGAGCTCATATGAGGCTGATGTATCTGTAGTTATACAGTACCAGTCAAAAGTTGAGACACCTACACATTCCAAGAGTTCTCATTTTTTTACATTTTAGAATAATAGTGAAGACATCAAAACTATAAAATAACACATATGGAATAGTGTAGTAACCCAAAAAGTTTTAAACAAATCAAAATATGTTATATTTGAGATTCTTCAATGTAGCCACTGTTACGTACGACTCTTGGAGGAGGGAACGCAACACCCCGCTAGATCTCAACTCCCCGTGGAGTGAAAAAAGTATGTGATTATTGGTGCGGGGAAGGACGACAGAGGCAGAGAAAAATACAGTTTACAGGGAATTTATTATTCCTAACACACGGTAATGTGGGGAAAAGGGGTCTGGACAGAACAAAAGCAAAGAAAGTAAAAGTTAAGGAATCCCCTGCCCTACCTTACCACTTCTAACCTAACCTTTAGCAAAACCTGACACGCGAACCAAAATACAGGGGGTGGTCTGCCCAGGTCTTACCTAGTGTGCATAGACAGATTAAATACTATGGGTTATGTATGCCCGCGGGCCTCTTGCCTAAACACTCCCAAGGTCCGCTCCCCTTCCCCCTTGGGAACAAATGAAACACAGAATAATTTCCAATACTTTAAGTGTGAAATTTCAATAACCTCAAACACTAAGTCCTATTGTCAGCTACAAAATATTATCAAAAAAACTTTTACTGACCACCACAAGAACCTACACAGGACATAAAAAGAAGCTCTCCTCGGTCGAAGGAACACTTTATCAAGCTGGAGAAGGAGTTGGTAATTGAAGAAACAGCTGTATCCCCTGACGAGAGGGCGGGATCAGAGCGCCAATCAGCGATGGGGCCGACCAATCAGCTGCTTTAGGAATCCAGGAAGCCATTTCCTGAAAAAGACACACATACAAACCCACAACACAGAAACGTAACACCACCCTTTGCCTTGATGACAGCATTACACACTCTTGGCATTCTCTCAACCAGCTTCATGAGGTTGTCAAGGTTTACCAAAATTGGACCCAGAAGCAGACCAGGACAAGGTGAGTATAAAGATGGTGAGTATTTATTAATCAATGAGAACGTGGAGGTAGATTGTTCCGGGTAGAGGAGCGGGCAGCGGAGGTGGGTTGATGGGAGTGGATAGGCAGATCCAATGGATAACAACACACTGGCGACGAGAAGACAGGGATGGGGTATGGGTTCCGGGTGAATGGCTGTAGACAAAACAAACGGCGGTAAGTTAAAGGCAAGCAAGACGTACAAAACAAAACAAACTCTATAAACTGGAGGCTGGTTCGTGGGCACAACATACTGTTCATGGCTAACGATCCGGCAGGGAATGGATGTCAGGTCAGAGCTTTTGAAGGGGAGAGGTGATGATCAGGACAGGTGTGCAGATTACTGATGGGATACAGGTGCGGGTGAACATCGATCTCCCAACAAGCTAATTCGCCCGGCAACCAGACAGGGTGCGTTCCAGGACACTGGAAACACACTCCAGGACAGAAACACAGGCGAACACAGACTCAGGAAGCGGGATTCGTGACAGAGGTAGTCACCTGGAATGCATTTTAATTAACAGGTATGCCTTGTTAAAAGTTAATTTGTGGAATTTATTTCCTTCTTAATGCATTTGAGACATTATTTACGTTGTGATAATGTAGGGGTGTTATACAGAAGATATTTGGTAAAAGACCAAGTCCATATTATGGCAAAAACAGCTCAAATAAGCAAAGGGAAATGACAGTCCATCATTACCTTAAGACATGAAGGTCAGTCAATATGAAACATTTCAAGAACTTTGAAAGTTGATTCAAGTGCAGTCGCAAAAACCATAATTCGCTATGATGAAACTGGCTTGCATATGAGGACTGTCACAGGAAAGGAGACCCAGAGTTAACTCTGCTGCAGAGGATACATTTATTAGAGTTGCCAGCTTCACGCTGATCCTCAACACAGGGGCCCCTCAGGGGTGCATGCTCAATCCCCTCCTGTACTCCCTGTTCACTCATGACTGCACGGGCAGGCATGACACCAACACCATCATTAACCTGTTGCTTCTACCCGGGACGCTTGCGTCCCAACTAGAGCTCTGGAAATGCAAATGCGCTACGCTAAATGCTAATAGTATTAGTTAAAACTCAAAAGTTCATTAAAATACACATGCAGGGTATCGAATTAAAGCTACACTCGTTGTGAATCCAGGCAACAAGTCAGATTTTTAAAATGCTTTTCGGCGAAAGCATGAGAAGCTATTATCTGATAGCATGCAACACCCCAAAAGACCCACAGGGGACGTAAACAAAATAATTAGCATTTCGGCGTTACACAAACCGCACAATAAAATAGAAAACATTCATTACCTTTCACCATCTTCTTTGTTGGCACTCCTAGATGTCCCATAAACACTATTTGGGTCTTTATTTCGATTAAATCGGTCCATATAAAGCCTAGATATCGTTATATGTAGACTGTGTGATAAACGAAAAAAACATTGTTTCAAAACGTAACGTCATTTTTTAAAATTCAAAAAGTCGACGATAAACTTTCACAAAACATTTCGAAATACGTTTGTAATGCAACTTTAGGTATTAGTAAACGTTAATAAGCGATAAAATTCATCAGGAGGCGATGTAAAGATCATTAGCTGTCCGTCTGGAAAAATGTCCGGCTAGAAACTCAACGAAAATATCCGGTCCTAGACCGGATTAGATACGGTGTCCTGTATGTGTTTGACCAAGAAAAAACTCGAAGGGAAATGACAAGACTCTAGACACCCTGTGGAAGCTGTAGGTACTGCAACCTCAGTCAATTAATTGTGGTTCACGTTTATCAATGGGTTCAAGTAGCGCATGGATATATTTTCCCCATTTTCAGTGATCAGTTTTTCCTGTGCTTTTCGATGTAAATGCCGTTCTGGTAAAGCCACAGCAGTGATTTAACCAGTTTTTTAAACGTCTGAGTGTTTTCTATCCACACAGACTAAGCAAATGCATATACTATATTCCTGGCATGAGTAGCAGGGCGCTGAAATGTTGCGCGATTTTTAACAGAATGTTCAAAAAAGTAGAGGGTCGACTGAAGAGGTTAAATTTGACGATGACACAATAGTGGTAGGCCTGATTACCTCAAATCGACAAGACAGCCTATAGGGAGAAGGTCAGAGACAACGTGATCAAGACAAAGGAGATGATTGTAGACTACAGGAAAAAGAGGGCCAAGCACACCACCTTTCTCGTCAATGGTGCTGCAGTGGAGCAGGTTGAGAGCTTCAAGCTCCTTGGTGTCCAAATCACCAACAAACTAAAATTGTCCAAGCACACCAAGACAATCGTAAAGAGGGCACGACGAAACCTATTCCCCCTCAGGATACAGAAAAGATTTGGCATGGGTCCTCAGATCCTCAAAAGGTTATACAGCTGCACCATCGAGAGCATCCTGATTGGTTGCATCACGCCTGATATGGCAACTGCTCGGCCTTCGACCGCAAGGCACTACAGTGGGTAGTGCGAACAGCCCAGTACATCACTGGGGCCAAGCTTCCTGTCATCCAGGGCCTCTATACCAGGCGGTGTCAGAGGAAGGTCCTAAAAATTGTCAAAGACTCCAGCCACCCAAGTCATCTCTGCTACGGCATGCCAAGTCTAGGTCCAAGAGGCTTCTAAACAGCTTCTACCCCCGAACCATAAGACTCCTAAACATCTAATCAAATGGGAATTTTATTTTATTTGAAATAAATGCGTCACAGAGTTCAAGTAACAGACACATCTCAAAATAAACTGTTCAGAGGAGACAGGCCATAATCAGGCCTTCATTGTTGAATTGCCGCAAAGAATCCACTACTAACGGACACAAATAAGAAGAGACTTGCTTGGGCCAAGAAACACGAGCAATGGATATTAGACTGGTGGAAATATGTCCTTTGATTAGATGAGTCCAAATTTGAGATTGTTGGTTCCAACCGCCGTGTCATTTTGAGACGCAGAGTAGGTGAACGGATTTTCTCTGCCTGTGTGGGTCCCACCGTGAAGCATGGAGGGGGTGTGATGGTGTGGGGGTGCTTGGCTGGTGACATTATCTGTGATTTATTTAGAATTCAAGGCACACTTAACCAGCATGGCTACCACAGAATTCTGCAGCGATACGCCATCCCACCTGATTTGCACTTAGTGTAACTATCATTATGCTTTGTGATTTTGACCGCAGAGTGAAGGAAAAGCAGCCAACAAGTGCTCAGCATATGTGGGAACTCCTTCAGGACTGTTGGAAAAGCATTCCATGTGAAGCTGGTGGAGAGAATGCCAAGCGTATGCACAGTTGTCATCAAGGCAAAGAGTGGCTATGTTGAAGAATCTCAAATATGTTACTACATGATCAGATATGTGTTATTTCATAGGTTTGATGTATTCACTATTACTCTACAATGCAGAAAATAGTAAAAATGAAGAAAAACCCTTGAATGAGTAGGTGTGTCCAAACTTTTGACTGGTACTGTAGTTTAACCAAAACATTAGATTGTGATTCTAAAGACAGAGGTTAGTTTCCTCTTTTCCACCAAGAGAAGTCTGTTCTGTGAAATCGGATCCCTCATCTCCTTATTTTCTATAATTATGTTCCTATTTATCCTTTAAGAAGCCTTTTCTGCCAAACAGGAGGTTGCATCAATTGAACTAACTTCAACAAACAGAGTGACTGCATGGGTGCCCTCTATTGATAATTTAAGTCAGGATAAACTTGCTGAAGGCAATAATTATACTTTGGGCAACTGAGGTTGTTCATAACCACTTTGCAGGTGTTCTGAAATAACTTCCTAGGTTTACTGTCATGCTGTGGGCGTTTGGTCAGGACGTGTCATTTTAATTTGTTCGTTTTGAGAGACTCATTACTTAGCGCTTCCCTGCGCAAAACACATTCTGGGCACTCCTTGTTCTTTCTCCAAGTTTGCAAGAAACCAAGAGAGAGAAACGCATCGCTGTATTTGTGATGTGTGAGCTCAGTCAGAACTTGTGGCTAGCTTGAGTACATTTGATGACAGCGGTGAGTGATGGCGAGTGAGAATGACAAGGCAGTGGCTGACAGCGCAGCATCTTCTAGTGAACGACAGCGCTGCAGTGTGTGGGTCGTGGAGTGATCTTCAATAAAACTGCAGAACAAAGATCTGGTAAACTCCGAAGCACATGGGCATCTCCCTCCCATTCTCGCAGCTGCTAGCAGAGATCGCAATTGCACTTGGCCAAATCAGTTCCAGTAATGAATTAAATAATTATACCTATACTCTGACACTTCACGACTCCACCCATTAACAGGTCTGCTACCCACTTTTAAGAAAGGCTGCTTTACAGGAATGGGGTTCTGAATATAAACAGCAACACTTCCAACACTGGCATTTCTGTATATATTTTTTGTTTTATCCATGGTTTTTCTGCCAAATTTTGTGATATCAAATTGTTAGTTAGAGTTTTTCCCATCACTGCAACTCTCGTATGGACTCGGGAGAGGCGAAGAGCCATGCTTCCTCCGACACACTGCTCACTTAATTAACCGGGAAATGCCGGCCGGCCAAACCCTCCCCTAACCTATACGAAGCTGGGCCAATCGCCTCATGGGTCTCCCGGGTCGCGGCCAGATCGAACCCGGATCTGTAGTGACACCTCTAGCACAGCGATGCAGTGCCTTAGACCGCTGCACCACCCGGGAGTCCCACATTTCTGTATTTTCTGTAAATAATACCACTATATCATCAAATGTATTGTGAGTGAGTTTCAGAGACAGAATGTGAATGTCATCTGTTACTACCAAGTTATTAATGTCATGAACCTTGTTTCTTAAGCTACATATCTTAACGTGGGCTATTTTGAGCACTTTTCTGGGATGCTTGCTTGTTTTACTTGCTTTACTGGGAAGCTTAGCGGAAGGAGATATTCTCATGTTATTTACGTTAGTGCAGGGTGTGCTGCACACAGTGGACTCCCTACTAGGATGCACAGTGTCATTGCTAACTGCATAAATCAGGTTCATAGACACATTATTGCTGCATACAATAGCTGTAGGATCAGCAGAGGCATTCAGTACAGTTGAGGGACATACATTAGGTTACTTACAGTACATTGTGCCTACCAATGCCCCTGGTATAATGTACATTTGCTAAAGATTAAATGAGCTGGGCTTGGGTCATAGATAAGTCATAGTCTGAATGCAGCCTTACAATGCTGTGAAAGGATCCAGGAACCCAAATGATTTGGGTGGATCCCATCCTCCTTAAAAAAATGTGTTCGTTTCCAAAAGGTATCGAAATTTTCAACAAAAGTTACACCCATTGAGCTGCAATAATCACGTAGCCAGTTGTGAAAAGAAAGAATCCTGCTAAAGCGTTCGATGCTACGAATCAGTGAGGGCACAGGGCCAGATATTATGGGTCTTTTATTAGTGTCTAGCAGAGAGTCAGCTCTTTGAAATCCAGTTTCAACTGTTCAAAGTTGGCCTTCATAATGTCATTTAAACCCACATGGACTAACGGTAGAAATGATGTCCGAGTCCTGGCATAGTACATTAACCTGTTAGTACTCTAGGGGCAGTATTTCATTTTTGGATAAAAAGACGTGCCCGTTTTAAGCGCAATATTTTGTCACGAAAAGATGCTCGAATATGCTTGGAATTGATAGTTTTGGAAAGAAGACAGTCTTACGTTTCCAGAAATGCAAAGATTTTCACTGTGAGTCCCTTAGAACAAATGCTTCGGGCAAAACCAAGATGTATGACCGACCAGGAAATGCACAGGATTTCTGAGGCTACGTTTTCCATGATCGCCTTATATAGCTGTGAATGCGACAGGAATGAACGGACTCTTTCTCTTGTTTCCCCAAGGTCTCTGCAGCATTGTGACGTATTTGTAGGCATATCATTGGAAGATTGACCATAAGAGACTACAATTGCCAAGTGTCCCTCTTGGTGTCTGCGTGGCATTTGGTGCGCAAAAATCAAGTCCCAGTATTTTTCCATTCAAATCTCAGAACAAAGCAGGGTACAAGGACGGTGCTTTCAATGGAGAGAAATATGACAAACCACCTTCAGGATTGATTCAAACAACGTTTTCCATGTTTCAGTCGATATTATGGAGTTAATTCGGAAAAAAGTTCGACATGTAGGTGACTGAATTTTCGGTTAGTTTCGGTAGCCAAATGCATAGTAACAAAAGGGAACGATGTGTCCTACACAAGAATCTTTCAGGAAAAACTGGACATCTGCTATGTAACTGAGAGTCTCCTCATTGAAACATCTGAAGTTCTTCAAAGGTAAATTATTTTATTTGATTCCTTGGCTGGTTTTTGTGAATATGTTGCGTGCTAAATGCTAACGCTAAATGCTAAGCTAGCTATCACCACTCTTACACAAATTATTGATTTTCTCTGGTTCTAAAGCATATTTTGAAAATCTGAGACGACAGGATTGTTAAGAAAAGGATAAGCTTGAGAACAGGCATATTTATTTCATTTCATTTGCGATTTTTAGAAATCGCTAACGTTGCGTTATGGTAATGAGCTTGAGGCTGTAGTTACGCTACCGCATACGGGTTTGGGCGGACTATGAGGTTAAGGAGCAGCTTAGTAATGTCATTTCCTCGAGCTCCGGGATAGAACATTGTTTTTACACCAGGAACAGTTGTATTTCATACCATGGAGCTGCCCAAAATCATGGCTGGCAAGAGGGACGAGGAAATCTGCCCACTCCCATGCTTCACAGGATGGTGCAGGCCTCCGACAGGCCTGCTCGATCCAGAGCAGGGACGGAAGTTGCTGACGTCGACTTCGAAACCAACTTGAATAAATTCCTGAGTGGCCTAGTTGTAGTTTTGACGACTTGAAAATGGCTGTCCAGCAATGATTAACCTGTCTGGGAACGCCAACAGCCAATTAAATTTCAGGGCGCCAAATACAAATCAACAGAAATCTCATAAATCAAATTTCTCAAACATACAAGTATCAGGCACCATTTTAAAGCTAAAATTCTCGTTAATCCAGCCACAGTGTCTGATTAAAAAAAAATATTATGTTAGGTCACCAACAAGTCACAGTAAAACCTAGCCATTTTTCCAGCCAAAGAGACCAAGATACTCATTATAAATGTTGATGAAAATACATGTGTTATACATGGAAATATAGATAAACTTCTCCTTAATGCAACCACTGTGTCAGATTTTTTAAAACTTTACTGAAAAAGCATAATCTGAGTACGGCGCTCAGAGCCCAAAACAGCCAAAAGAAATATCCGCCATGTTGCACAGTCAACATTAGCAAGAGATAGCATATTCACTTACCTTTGATGATCTTCATCAGAATGCACTCCCAGGAATCCCAGTTCGACAATAAATGTTTGATTTGTTCCATAAAGTCCATCAATTATGTCCAAATAGCTTCTTTTGTTAGGGCGTTTGGTAAACAAATCCAAACGCGCGTTCAGGTCCAGTCGGACGAAAAGTTCAAAAAGTTATATTACAGGTCGTAGAAACTTGTCAAACTAAGTATAGAATCCGTCTTTATGATGTTTTTATCATAAATGTTCAATCATGTTCCAACCGGAGAATTCCATTGTCTTTAGAAAAGCAATGGAACGAGAGCTACCTCTCATGTGAAATGCGCGAATGAGAACGAGGCTGCTGCCAGACCCCTTAGTCAAACAGCTCTCATCCGGCCCCCCTTCACAGTAGAAGCCTGGAACAACATTGTAAAGATGGTTGACATCTAGTGGAAGCCTTAGGAAGTGCAAAATGACCCATATCCCACTGTTTATTCGATAGGGGCTGAGTTCAAAAACTACAAAGCTCAGATTTCCCACTTCCTGTTTGGATTTTTTCTCAGGTTTTTGCCTGCCATATGTGTCTGTTATACTCACATTCATCATTCAAACAGTTTTAGAAACTTCAGAGTGTTTTCTATCCAATACTAATAATAAAATGCATATATTAGCATCTGGGACTGAGTAGGAGGCAGTTTACTCTGGACACGCGATTCATCCAAAAGTGAAAATGCTGCCCCTATCCCAAGTTTTAACAACCAACTTGACAGAGCTTGAATCATTTAAACAAGAAAATGGACAAATATGGTACAGTCCAAGTGTGCAATGCTCTTAGAGACCTATCCAGAAAGGCGCTGCCAAAGATGATTCTAACATGTATTAACTAAGGGGGTTGAATACTTCTCTAATCAAGATGTATTAGTATTTAATTTTCCATATATTACAAAAAATTGTATTTTGTGTAGATCCATTTTATACCCACTTTGTAACACAACAAAATTTGGAAAAAGAAAAGGTTAGTGAATACTTTCTGAAGGCACTGTATGCTTATGCAATGCGTGCAGAACTTAAGATGAAGTGACAATGAGTAACAATGAATATTTATAACCAGATAAATATAGCTGATCATTAATTATAATTGGAAGTCACTACCAGTAGCCTATATGGAGAAACAAACATCACGGCAAATGCTAATTGCTACCACAATCTCTGCGATAGAAGGGATATGCTGTAACCTGGGATCAGAAGTTTTAAAGATGGCTTTTAAAGGGTCTTCACAAGCCAAGACCCTCTAGCACACATGGGGTAGGGCAACAGGAGGCTGACGAGGTTGATGTCTTTCCCTTGAAGGATCGTGGTTCTCTGCAGGGGGGGACATTGGCTGCCGAGGACATGTAGGGCCTACTTTCATTGGAAGATGCCGGCATAGCCGAGGCCAGGGTATAGGCTCCATGTGTACTCCTGGGAAGGACATATTGCACTAGCTGCAGGAGCACCCGCTACCGTCAGTGCAGAGGCTGGAAAATATACCGGAAGCAGAGTTGCCTTCGAACACTCTGAGCCATGCATCAACAGAGGATAGCCGCCAGCACCGGGTTGTTTGTTGCAACAACAAGAGGGGCCTGAGTGGGGACGATGGAGGAAGCCGCAGCGGCGGCGTTGCAGTGGAGGAAGAAGGACCAGCCTGATCAGAGACAGACATAACTCCAAGATGCGAGCCTTTCACCTTTGCTGTCAAAGCCGTGTTCTGAAGCCTTTTCACTACAGACCCTGGTTCGTTCCGAGGTTGTGTCACAACCGGCCGTGATTGGGAGTCCCATAGGGCACAATTGGCCTAGCATCGTCTGGGTTAGTGGAGGGTTTGGCCGTCATTGTAAATAAGAATTTGTTCTTAACTGACTTAACCTAGTTAAATAAAAAATAAATAGAGGAACTCATGGCTTGATATGCATGGAACAACTGTGATGCCACTTTCGGCCACTATTCCCAGAGGTTGAGCGTCAAAATATGGGTTCGCTTACCCAATGGCAATAGTCTCACTTCTTCTCTGGGAAATCCTAGTTGAGGACGAATCACCTGGATAACCTGGGAGTGGGTGTAGATCGATTGCTGAAACATGGAACATATCACTTCCCTCAGTGGAGATTTTGGTGTCTGACATGACAAATCAACACAGAAGGCGATGACCGTCGTTGGAAAACTGTAGCTAAAAAACAGCATGTGAGAGAACAAGGATAAGTTGACAAAATACATCCCAAGATTTATGCCCATTGGTTGAGAGAGAGGAAGGAGATAAGTGCAAGAATGAGCCCATAATCTAAACAGCAGGAGTGAGAAATTGGCATTATTTTGAGGTAAATAGGATAATGACATTCCACTCATGGTTAATAGGAAAGAGGAGAATAAACAAGACGCTATACTGATTATATGTTTGTATGTAAATGTATGCACTCCCACTATGCCCGTAGAGATGGAAACAAAGTTAATTATGTTATGCTTACTGGATGAAGTTAAACAAGCATTCAGACCAACCTTCCTGATTGACCTTTTGTAAAACACACTGAACAAAAATATAAATGCGATATGTAAAGTGTTGGTGACAGAAATCCCAGAAATTGTACATATGCACAAAAGCTTATTTCTCTCAAATGTTGTGCACAAATGTGTTTATATCCCTGTTATTGAGCCCTTCTCTTTTGCCAAGATAATCCATCCACCTGACAGGTGTGGAAAATAAAGTAGCTGATTAAACAGCATGATCATTATACAGGTGCACCTTGTGCTTTGGAAAATAAAAGGCCACTCTAAAATGTGCAATTTTGTCACACAACACAATGCTACAGATGCTATGGACAATGAACACAATTGTATTTTATTGATGGCAATTTGAATGCACAGAGATACCATGAAGAGATCCTGAGGCCCATTGTCGTGCCACGTATCCACCGTCATCACCTCATGTTTCAGCATGATAGTGCCCCTTGTGGCAAGGATCTGTACACAATTCCTGGAAGCTGAAAGTGTCCCAGTTCTTACACAGCCTTCATACTCACCAGACAGGACACCCATTAAGCATGTTTGGGATGCTCTGGATCGATGTGTACAACAGCATGTTCCTGCCAATATCGAGCAAAATGAAAATGAAACAAAAGCAACAATCTGATGATTTGACAGTCTGCAGTTATAGCGGAATACATTTTTTCCTCAAAACCATAAAATATTATTTGACCTCTAAATACAACATTTTACCTGTTCTAACAGATTAAATTAGCCTCAATAATTGGGAGCAGGAGAATGGGACCTGACAGCTGGTTTCAAAGAAGTATAATTTGTTTCCTGTGTTACGTCAGAAAGATTTGCTCACGGGCCGATAACGACATACACGCTGACAGAAAAGCAATATAGCCGAAGCAGATGACACAGAGTTATGGCTTCCACATAGGATGAATTAATTTACATGATCTCATTGTCATCTCGTGGTGGACAGATGGGCGAGTGAACAGGGGGAGGAAGAACCGTATTATGATCTGCCCAGATCGCTAACTCGGTGACAGAGCACCCTTTAAATGTCTCAAAATTCATTAGAGGAATGGACCCGTTTGTCCAATGTTAGCTAGGCTACATACCGGATTGAGGCCTTGGGTTAGTCAGGATTGAGGTGTTGGCTGAGGCACTCTGAAAATGAACGAGCGTGTGAAATCACATGTTTTTTGAAACACTTAACATGATGATGAAGTTTCACATGATCACATACCCTTTCACATGTGGATTCATAGGTGATGCCCTGCAAACAAAAATGTGTCTTTAAGATGCACACACAAACACTGTTTTTAGCTAACATATTTGACATGTAATACATGATTACATTGTGTTTGTTTATAGAGTAATCATTAGTTCATCACCTGAGACTTGAACTCACAATTCACAGCATTTGGATCCTCCTGCCACATCAACAATCAGTCAATGACTGAGTTCCTACACTTTGGACGTAAGTGAAGTCAGTCTCAGCTTTGTTAAAAATACCATCAAGAAAAACTATTACATAAAATCTGCAACAACAAAAAAACGTTGTCCACTGTCAACTGCATTTATTTTCAGCAAACTTAACATGCGTAAATATTTGTATGAACAAAACAAGATTCAACAACTGAGATATAAACTGAGTTCCACAGACATGTGACTAACAGAAATTGAATAATGTGTCCTTGAACAAAGGGGGGTCAAAATCAAAAGTAACAGTCAGTATCTGGTGTGGCAACCAGTACTGCAGTGCATCTCCTCCTCATGGACTGCACCAAATTTGCCAGTTCTGCTGTGAGATGTTACCCCACTCTTCCACCAAGGCACTTGCAAGTTCTCAGACATTTCTGGGAGGAATGGCCCTAGTGCTCACCCTCCGATACAACAGGTCCCAGACGTGCTCAATGGGATTGAGATCCGGGCTCTTCGCTGGCTATGGAAGAACACTGACATTCCTCAGTCCAGCCTCTTTCAGCCTATTGCGGACAGTCTGAGCACTGATGGAAGGATTGTGCATTCCTGGTGTAACCCAGGCAGTTGTTGTTGCCATCCTGTACCTGTCCCACAGGTATGATGTTCAGATGTACTGATCTTGTGCAGGTGTTGTTACACATGGTCTGCCACTGCGAGGACGATCAGCTGTCCATCCTGTCTCCCTGTAGCACTGTCTTAGGCATCTCACAGTACGGACATTGCAATTTATTGCCCTGGCCACAGTTGCTGTCCTCATGCCTCCTTGCAGCATGCCTAAGGCACGTTCACGCCCATGAGCAGAGACCCTGGGCATCTTTCTTTTGGTGTTTTTCAGAGTCAGTAGAAGGCCTCTTTAGAGTCCTAAGTTTTCATAACTGTGACCTTAATTGCCTACCATCGGTAAGCTGTTCCACATGTGCATGTTCATTATTTGTTTATGGTTCATTGAACAAGCATAGGAAACAGTGTTTAAACCCTTTACAATGTAGATCTGAGTTATTTGGATATTTATGAATTATCTTTGAAAGACAGGGTCCTGAAAAAGGGCTGTTTCTTTTTTTGCTGAGTTTATATAACATAACTTTCAACAGATGCTATTAACTTTATGTCTCAGTCTGACATGCTTAGGTCTTCTGAGGGCAATTCCATTGTTTATTAGCATTGAGCATTAGCATGCATTTCCACATGTTTGAGTAGATCAACTGTTTCATAATGTATTAAATAACGGATGTTTTTCCTCTGTCTCTATGGGATTCCTGCTTTGGATGGTGGAAAATCAGGCTGCATCCCAATTGGCACCCTATTCCCTGAAGAGTGCACTAAATTTGACCAGAGCCCAATGGACCCTGGTTAAATGTAGTGCACTATAAAGGGAATAGGGTGTCATTTGGGGGGCACATTTCCGCAGCACAGAGAACCAGACTGAGAAAGACAGTGTGTAATTGTGTCTTACCTTAGAGGGCAAACTGTTTATCCTTCTGAGTGAATTTTGCATGACTCCCATCGGTATAAGCCCCCAAGGGATTTCCCTTTAATCTTTCTGTAAGAAAATAAACTAAATTGCTTGTTTTGCTGCCTTACAATAAATACCAGTAAACAAAGTCTAAAGCATGCTCCTGATCTGATTACTTTTGAAAGAACACATGGTACCACAATTCAAATCATTGGATATTTTTGGTCTCTGAATTGCAATTCTTGTGCAGCGTAAAAACAGCATGCTAGCGCATTAGCGCAAGTATAAATCTACATCTTACGTATTCCTCCTTGCTCATAGGGGACTGACAGACAAGCTTTTGACTAGTTTGCATGTTTCATATTGACTTCATTAGCTAGTTAGCTAGCTGGCTAACACGTATAGCTCTTGCTTCTCATCATGTCAATTTAGCCTAATTTTCAATCTGTACAACTGCATTTGTCAGATCAACTAATATTCCAAATGGAACCCCATTTCCCATAAAATGCAAACATTTTTACTAGGGCCCAAGGGGCTTTGGTCAAAAGTAGTGCACTAGGGAAGAGGGTGATATTTGAGACGTAATCTTATATGCTTCAGCAATCGGTCAAATAAGGTAACCCATTGCCTTAGAAGTATGATGTAATAATGTAATTCAAGGTTTTAATAGCTTCCAGTAAGAGAAAGTAGGGAGCTAAAGGAAGAGGGCTGCATTTAAAGTGGACCGCTGATGGGCTAACAGATTAGCTAACATACTTTAATAATCTATTTTACTTCCCCCAACGGACCGGTGGTGTCCTCGCTCACTGCTTCACCCAAAACCTATTTTGCACTGAAAGGCACAATTACATAGCAAGGTCTGGTACGTTTCACTACTGAGTTAAGTAGACAAAAAATATCACCCACCAGAAAGCTCAATTTCACTATTTTAGTGCTCATGACTGAGAGAGAGAAACCCTCTTCTATGGTTGTGTCCCAAATAGCACCCTATTCCGTACATAGGTCTCTGGTCAAAAGTAGTCCGCTATGGGCCCTTGTCAAAAGTAATGCACTATATAGGGAATAGGGTGCCATTTGGGACTTGTCCTATCTACATGGGTCACATTGTCTCATTAATTGCTTATGAGTTATCGCTCTACACATGTGAAACAGCTGGGGGAATATAGTGATTTGTTGAAAACAATACCCTAAAGAAATCGCCCTTTCCCTGACCTTCACAGCATTGTGTTGGAGACAATTACTGTGTGTTTGGAACCAGTTGTTTCTAAAAATCATTTAATTTGAGAAAGAGAGAGAGAGGTTTGTCCCCATAGGGGATCCCATTCTGGTGCTGGGGAGAACCCCTTGTAGAGGGTTCTATCTAGAACCCCCTGTATATGGTTCTACCTAGAACCCTCTATGAAGGGTTCTACCAAGAACCATTTCCTCTCATGAGCTAAAGGTTCTTCCTAGAACTGTCCATGATGGGTTCTACCGAGAGCCCTTTTATTTTTGGAGGATTCTTCCTCGAACCCTCTATGAACAGTTCATACATTACACATATAAGAGTTTCTTTGAAGGCCTAGTTATACCCTAAAATATCGGTGTTAGGAATCTCCTGGTTTACAGGCCACATCAAGCCTGCAAGTCACATTATGCTGGCATGCAAAGTGATGTGCAATTCCTATTGGAATCTAGCCAGAGTTAGGATATCCAACAAGTGGAATTGTTAATCACCTGCAATCGGCATTCAGGCCTTCATGGTTGAATTTCAGCAAAGAAACCACTACTAAAGGACACCAATAAGAAGAAGAGACTTGCTTGGGCCAAGAAACATGAGCAATGGACATTAGATTGGTGGAAATCTATAATTTTGTCCAAATTTTAGATTTTTGGTTCCAACCGCTGTGTCTTTGTGAGATGCTGAGTAGGTGAATGGACTATCTCGGAATGTGTAGTTCCACCGTGAAGCAAGGAGGAGGAGGTGTGATGGTATGGGGGGGCTTTGCTGGTGACACTGTCAGTGATTTAATTAGAATTCAGGGTACACTTAACCAGCATGGCTACCACATCATTCTGCAGCAATACGGCATCCCATCTGGTTTGCACTTAGTGGGACTATCGTTTGTTTTTCAACATGACAATGACCCAACACACCTCCAGGCCGTGTAAGGGCTATTTGACCAAGGAGAGTGATGGAGTACTGCATCACCCTAGCTAAACCCAATTGAGATGGTTTGGGATGAGTTGGACCACAGAGTGAAGGAAAATAGGCCAATAAATGCTCAGCATATGTGGGAACTCCTTCAAGACTGTTCGAAAAGCATTTCAGGTGAAGCTGGTTGATAGAATGCCAAGAGTGTGCAAACCTTTAATCAAGGCAAAGGGTGTCTACTTTGAAGAATCTAAAGTATATTTTGAATTGTTCTACACTTTTTTTGGTTACAACATGATTCCATATGTGTTATTTCATTGTTTTGATGTCATCACTCTTATTCTACAATGTAGTGTCATGGAAATTCTTACTTAGGGACACTCGAGGTCAATCTTAATTAGGGTTAGGCGTCCCGCCAGCAGGACACCTGTCGACAACTTCTGGTGAAATTGGAGTGTGCGCAATTCAAATAAATAATCATAACAATTATGGATATTAATCATTTAGGTACATACAAGTGTCTTATATCGGTTAAAATTCTTAAATTCTTGTTCATCTAACTGCATTGTCCGATTTACAATAGGCTTTACAGTGAAAGCATGCTATGCGATTGTTTGTGGACGGCGCCCCACATCAACATATTTTTCCACCGGCACAGGCTTCATAAAATCACAAATAGCGATTTAATATTCACTTACCTTTTGAAAATCTTCCTCTGATTTGCAATCCAAAGAGTCCCAGCTACAACATGTAGTGTCGTTTTGTTAGAGAAAATTGTTCTTTATATCCCAAAAGTCAGTTTAGTTGACGCCATCGATTTGAGTAATCTACTCGTTCAACATGCAGAGAAAGGAATCCAAAAAGCTACCGCTAAACTTTGTTAAAACAAGTCAAAAAACGTTTCTATTTAATCCTCATGTACCCTAAAATGTAATTAAACTATAATATTTTATATTGAAAAAAGTATGTTCAATAGGAAAACGATATTAGCAGGTGCACGTCCTCTTCATTGCCTGCGCAGAGACTGAACTCTGAGTCCCAGTACTAAAACTCAAAATTCTTCCTCGTTTTGGAAGCAACAAGCCTGAAACCTTGAACAAAGACTGTTGACATCTAGTGGAAGCCATAGGAATTGCAATCTGGGAGCTGGATTTGGATATGCCCCTAAAAAATCTGGTTGGTTTGTTTTTGGAATTTACTCCTACCAGATCTATTGTGTTATAATCTCATACATTATTTTTGAATTTCTACAAACTTCAAAGTATTTTCTATCCAATGGTACCAATTATATGCCTATCCTGGCTTCTGGGCCTGAGTAACAGGCAGTTTACTTTGGGCACGTCAGTCAGACGGAAATTCCGAAAAAAAAGGACCCTAGCCTGAAGAAGTTGAATCATTGTTTAATGTCAGTGTACTGACTGGAGAAGTTCCAACCAAGTCAATGCACCATAGTACACATGTCAATCAGGACCTCTCCCTGGGCAGTCCTAGCAGTTGTCTTATATATGGCTATACACAGACAAGTTATATTTGCATGATATTGCATTATTAATTAATCATTAACATTTTGTTGTGACAGACCAATACTGGTTCAAAACATGTGACAGACCAACATCTCACGAGGCTCTAAGCTGAAACCTTGAAACTGAGATGTCTTTTGTTCGTTCTCAAAACAAGGTCTGGGTGTACTGCCAAATTTCATCTACTGATAGTGAGGATTTGTACAGTCAGCCACCTTCATGAACACAGGAATTTGTTTATAGAACAACACATGAATAGAACACAGAAATTTAGTTATAAGAAAAGCACAAACATAAAAATTCCATTACAGTAGAAATTAGTAGAAATAAAGAAAAACCCTTGAATGTGTAGGTGTATCCAAACTTTTGACTGGTACTGTATATATATATATAAACCACAACTAAGGACACAAAAAAATTCACAAATGAAAAAGAAAATGGAAATAATGCAACTAAACAATAATTGTTTGCATGGCAAAGAGAGACTTTGCATTTAATTGCAATTCATCTGATCACTCTTCATAACATTCTGGAGTAAATGCAAATTGCCATCATACAAACTGAGGCAGCAGACTTTGTGAAAATTAATATTTGTGTCATTCTCAAAACTTTTGGCCACGACTATGTGTGGTCTTGTTATTCTATCCTCGTGGGGATCTGAAATCCCCAAAGGTCCCCACAAGTATAGTAAAACAAGAATAATTCTACCACAAAGACTATTTTAAGCTTAGGGGTTAGGATTATGGTTAGAATTAGGTTTAGGTTTAAGGGTTAGCTTTAGGGTAAGGCGGGTTTTGGTTAGTGTTATGGGTTAGGGTAAAGGTTAGGGTAAGGGGTAAGGGAAAATATGATTTTGAATGGAATTCAATTTTAGGTCCCCACGAGGATAGAAAAACAAGTGTGCGTGTGTGTGCATCTATTACTTACACATACATGTCAGTACATACACACAAAACCTATGTCACATGGGGGAGAGGTGTTGTCTTATTTAGATTTTTAAAACCAGGTTTGCTGTTCACTTGCTCTATATGAGTTGGAAGGGATTTCCATGCAATCATGGCTCTATATACTGTATGTCTTCCTGAATTTGTTCTGGACCTGGGGACTGTGAAAATAACCCTGGTGGCATGTCTGGTTGGGTAAGTATGTCTGTAAGTATGTAAGTTAATTATACAGAATTTTTTTTATTTTCAACACATTCGTATTTCTCACAAAATCAAGAATTGATGCAGTCAATCTCCACTAATGTGAGCCAAGAGAGACCAATATGCAACAACAGGTGAACATTAGCTTTCTGTGTATGTTGAAGGGCAAGATTTGCTGCACTGTTCTGGGTCAGCTGCAGCACTAGCAATAGTAAAAAAAACTAGATCCTGCAGGATTTGTTTAGTTGACTTTGGTGTTAAAATTATGAGCATCTCTTTATCACAGATAGAGCTCTCCCCATCTTTACAACAATTGAATCAACACGCCTTCACCATGACAATCTACAGTCTAAGATGACACCAAGAAGTTGAGTTTCCTCAACTTGCTCAACATCCACGTCATTCATTACCAGAATCCTCTGAGGTCTAGAACTTAGGGAATGATTTGTACCAAATACAGTGCTTTTAGTTTTATATATGTTCAGGACTAGTTTACTGCTAGCTACCCATTCCAAAACTGACTGCCCTCTTTGTTTCGGATTGCAGTGATTTCACTAGCTGTGGTTGCTGACATGTGTAATCAAATCTAATCAAATGGTATTTGTCACATACATGTGTTTAGCAGATGTTATTGAGGGTGTAGCGAAATTCTTGTGTTCCTAGCTCTAACAGTGTAGTAATATCTATCAGTAATATCTAACCATTTCACAACAATACACACAAATCTAAAGTAAAGGACTAGAATTAAGAATATTTAAATATTGGGCAAGCAATGTCAGAGCGGCATAGACTTAGATACAGTAGAATAGGATAGAAAACAGTATATACACATGAGATGGGTAATGCAAAATATGTTAACAATAGTGACTAGTGTTCCATTATTGAAGTGGCCAGTGATTCCAAGTCTATGTATATAGGGCAGCAGCCTCTAATGTGCTAGTGATGGCTATTTAACTGAATTTAAGTCTGATGGCTTTGGAATAGAAGCTGTTTTTCAGTCTCTCGGTCCCAGCTTTGATGTACCTGTACTGACCTCGCCTTCTGGATGATAGCGGGATGAACAGGCAGTGGCTCAGGTGGTTGTTGTCCTTGATGATCCTTTTGGCCTTCCTGTGACATCAGGTGCTGTGGGTGTCCTGGGCAGACCGCACCACCCTCCGGAGAGCCCTGGGGTTGCGGGCGGTGAAGTTGCCATACCAGGCGGTGATACAGCCTGACAGTATGCTCTGAATTGTACATCTGTAAAAGTTTGTCAGGGTTTTACGTACCAAGTCAAATGTATTCAGCCTCCTGAGGCCTTCTTCACAACACTGTCTTTGTGGGTGGACCATTTCTGTTTGTCAGTGATATGTACGCCGAGGAACTTGAAGCTTTCCACCTTTTCCACTGCGGTCCCATTGATGTGGATAGGGGGGTGCTCCCTCTGCTGTTTCCTGAAGTCCATGATCAACTCCTTTGTTTTGTTGACGTTGGGTGAGAGGTTATTTTCCTGGCACCACACTCCCAGGGCCCTCTCCTCCTCCCTGTAGGCTGTCTCGTCATTGTTGGTAATCAGGTCTACTACTGTTGTGTCGTCTGCAAACTTGATGATTGAGTTGGAGGCATGCGAAGCCACGCAGTCATGGGTGAACAGGGAGTACAGGAGGGGGCTAGGTCATCAGCGTAAATAACCACACAGACGAGGAAAGAGAATGCAATACACTAAGAAATACTAAATGGACTGTTAATTAATATGGTTCTTGGTTTCTTCCAAAATATACATTTCTCCCAACGACATGCAAGCTTTGCAAGATCTCACACTGCTAAATGAAATATATGATAAAACATATCACTCTGGGTTATTGGCTCCACAGCAAGCTTGCTGGGTAGCAGCGAACTCAATACTTGAGTAGCAGCGAACTCAATACTCAACACTCACAGCACAGCTTTACACCCATTACAGATCCAAGCAGGTAGCGTAATCATGTCTCTGGATTTGTCACAAATGGCATCCTATTCTGTATATTGTGCACTATTTTGGGGACTACTTTGGATCAGTACCTGTAGGGTTGTGGTCAAAAGTATGCACTTTATAGGGAATAGGTTGCCATTTGTGGTGCACTTCTGTTTCTGCTCAAGGATACACAGAAAAGACGGTTCCTCAAGGGTTCTTTAGGAAGGGTGATGGTTCTATATGGAACCATACTGACTCAAAGAATCCTTTGAGCCATTAAATGGGTCTTTGCAGTTCATAAAATAGTTATTTCCTCTTTTAGTGATTATTGAAATGTAGGGGTGGCGGCTCATTCAAATATTTTGAAGCGTGGTTTAAGTGCAGCTTTTTTTTGTGTAACCATGAATGAGAGTGTCATTCCAGTTGATCTAATGTGTTGTGTCAAAACATTACAGGTTAAGAATGACTAATACCAATTATGGTGTCTCATTGCAGGGATGCCACACCTGATTCTACTTGTCATTTAACACAATAAGGAATTTCAACTACATAATATGGCTAACCAGAATAAAAAACCTGAATGGTTCTTCAAAAGCAAATTTTGTAGAGAGAACAGTTCACATTAAGGAAGGCTCTTTATGGAACCATTCTCCATAAAGGTTCTATAAAGAACCATATGAAGAAAGGGTTGTATGCATAATGTAATAGAATCCTACTCTGATGTGTTCTGCCGACAACAACATATCTTGCATAGATTGTTTTGTTTTGGTATGTTTCATTGAAAGTGGATAATATTGCGTTTATTCGATCACAATTGCCACAGTAAAGGGAAACACTGATAGTGTTAACTAACAGGGAAAACTCTAGAAAGTTTGAGTGAAGTTCAATCTCATTCTTCTCTCTGTGGGCTGATACAGTATTTATTCTGCGCAGAAGTCCCAGAGGAGCTGCGGGACAGTCTCGGGGCTACTACAACCCCGCGCACACATGCAGTTTACAGGGAACATTGCTGTCCACATACTTTTGTATATATAGTGTACTTAAAGGTCCTCATTCCTACTTTATTCAATGGAATTTGGAGCTTTGTAAGATTATTGTGAAGTAACTACTGTAGATTTATTGGTTACAAGTTTGGCAATCCAAGCAACTATGTTCAACCAACCAAATTGATTATTATGCAAAGGTCTGGGGAGACTAATCTATGAGACTACCTAAACCATCCAAACTGGAACATTTCTCTATACAACCATTGCTGCGTACAATAGAGAACTAATTCACATCACAAAATCATGTTCGGTTGATCTTGAATTGTGGATTGGGAGACCAAAAGACTTTGCCTGTTTAAGTATGCATATATTTACCTTCCCTCTCTGTTTACCACTCAGTGGTAATCTAGCCAGAGCCAATTACAACAAGATGTGTTTCTCCCTGACGTGATTGTACTGCATGCGTCCCGAATGGCACCTTATGCCCTTTATAGTGCACTACAATGTCTAGGGTCCTGGTGCACTACTAGTCCATAGGGCTCAGATCAAAAGTAGTTCACTACATAGGGAATAGGGTGTCATTTGGGACAGTATTTGTGTTACTTTGGCACTTGGGGAAATTAAAGAAAGCAGTCCTCAAGTTACATTTCATCAGTTATGAGAACCTCTTCTGTCAGCCTCAAGACAATTAGCAAGTCAGGCTGCTGGGGTAGGAAGCTACAGCATGGGCCTCGCTAGCGCCCTACCTCTCCAGACATAATAAATATTAAGTCAGTCATTCTCTTCCTTTCTGTTCCGTAGAGTTAATTAAAGTGTGGACTGTTTATATTTGAATTTGACGCTTCACATTAATCAACATCCACACCTCCTGTCCGGGTTGGAGTGTTATGAAGAAACGCCCCCAGATTTTATAATGGGGGAGGGTGTAACGTGCGTGGGTCTCCGGAGGTGGGGGGAGTCCAGACGATAACAGTCGCCTCAGATTGTGTAGTAGACATCTAGTATGTGAAGGTGACTTCTAAACGTGTCTTTTTTGTTGTTCTGTTTCAGAAACACACAGGGAAGGAAGGTAAGGCAGGGGCTAGAAAAAGGGAACAGCTCAGGAAGTACTGGCATCTAAGCAGCTAAGCCTAAAGATTCCCATTATTTTCAGATGAATGTCATATCAGATAGAGGGTTGCAGGAACCCATCTTCAAACAAACTGTGCAGCCATACAAGATGAATCCTACCCTCACATCCTCATCAGAATGTTGTTTTCTGAGGTGGGTTAGTGTAGCCTAATTGAGTTGTGGTGCAGTAGTTGTATGAGTCATCTTCAGCAGTCCCTAATTGCTGTGTGTGTGTGTGTGTGTGTGTGTGTGTGTGTGTGTGTGTGTGTGTGTGTGTGTGTGTGTGTGTGTGTGTGTACATATGCCCGCACCTGTGTATGTGTGTGCTGCCTGAACAGAAGAAAGCATTCAAGACAGGCAACCACTTTTCTACTCCTGTTGAGGTGTGGTCAGGTCATTAAAATGGAAACAGGTCTTGAGTGGAACACGAGAAACATCTCCAGTTCCTGTTAGAAGCCCACTGATCCTGATTCATAATTGATACATGAACCACCCAATGCTACGGTTTAAATATCTGTTCAAAATGTGATCCTACACCATATTCTCGCTCCAATCTATAATGTATGCTCTCTGCTGGACTTGTTTTGACTCCAAATCTCCAATCTCCAATACTATACTGAACAAAAATATAAACACAACATGCAACAATTTCTAAGATTTTACTGAGTACAGTTCATATAAGGGAATAAGTCAATTAAAATAAATTCATTAGACTCTAATCTATGGATTTCACATGACTGGGAATACCTTAAAAAAAGGTAGGGGTGTGGATCAGAAAACCAGTCAGTATCTGGGTTAACCACCTTTTGCCTCATGCAGCACGACACAGCTCACAATGAGCAGGCTATTCATTGTGGCCTGCAGAATGTTGTCCCACTTCTCTTCAATGGCTGTGGGAAGTTGCTAGATATTAGCGGGAACTGGAACACGCTGTCGTACACGTCGATCCAGAGCATCCCAAACCTGCTCAATGGGTGACATCAAATCAAAAATTAAATTAAATTGTATTTATCACATATACATATTTAGCAGATGTTATTGCAGATGTAGTGAAATGCTTGTGTTCCTAGCTCCGACAGTGCAGTAGTATCCAACAAAATACAACAATACAGACAAATCTAAAAGGAAGAGAATGTAAGAAATATATAAATATTAGGACGAGGAATTTTAAGCCAAAATTCTTCAGCCTCCTGAGGTTAAAGAGGCGTTGTTGCGCCTTCCTCACCACACTGTCTGTGTGGGTGGATAATTTCAGATTGTCAGTGATATGTACCCCGAGAAACTTGAAACTTTTCACTTTCTCCACTGCGGTCCGGTCGATAGGGGCGTGCTCCCTCTGCTGTTTCGCCTCCTCCCTGCAGGATGTCTAGTCATTGCTGGTAATCAGGCCTACTACTGTTGTGTTGTCTGCAAGCTTGATGATTGAGTTGGAGGTGTGGCCACGCAGTCATGGGTGAACAGGGAGTACAGGAGGGGGCTGATCACGCACCCTTGTGGGGCTTCTGTGTTGAGGATTAGCAAAGTGGGGGTGTTGTTTCCTACCTTCACCACCTGGGGGGCGGCCCGTCAGGAAGTCCAGGACCCAGTTGCCCAAGCGGGGTTCAGACCCAGGGCCCTGAGCTTATTGATGAATTTGGGGGGGTACTATGGTTGTGAAGTAATTTAGTTCCGTTACCTTTGCAATCTTTGGTACAGGAACAATGGTGTACATCTTGAAGGAAGTGGGGATAGCAGACTGGGATAGGGTGAGATTAAATAGGTCTGTAAACACTCCATCCAGCTGGTCTGCACATGCTCTGAGAACGCAGCTTGGGCTGCCTTCTGGCCGGCAACCCAATGTCCTTGAGAGTGGGGTGCATCGGTGGCACTGTGTTGTCCTCAAAGCGGACGAAGAAGGTGTTTAGCTTGTCTGGGAGCAAAACGTCGGTGTCCGCAATATGGCTGGTTTTCCCTTCATAATCCACGATTGTCTGTAGACAAAGTGGGTGGGGTGATCTTAGTAGATAAAGTGGGTGGCGGTATCTCTACCGCTCCTGCAGTCTCTAGAGAGTTAAAAAGGTCTGCAGGTCTGAGACAGGTAGCACGTCCAGTGAACAGGTCAGGGTTCCATAGCCGCAGGGAGAACAGTTGAAACTGGAGCAGCAGCACGACCAGGTGGACTGGGGACAGCAAGGAGTCATCAGGCCAGGTAGTCCTGAGGAATGGTCCTAGGGTTCAGGTCCTCCGAAAGAGAGAAAGAACGAAAGAAAGAGAGAAAGAGAGAAAGAAAGAGAGAAAAGGAGAGAGAATTAGAGAGAGCATACTTAAATCCACACAGGACACAGGATAAGACAGGAGAAATACTCCATACAAACAGACTGACCCTAGCCCCCCGACATATAAACTACTGCAGAATAAATCCTGGAGGCTGAGACAGGAGGGGTCAGAAGACACTGTGGCCCCATCCGACGATACCCGCGGACAGGGCCAAACAGGGAGGATATAACCCCACCAACTTTGCCAAAGCACAGCCCCCACACCACTGGAGGGATATCTTCAACCACCAACTTACCATCTTGAGACAAGCCTGAGTATAGCCCACGAAGATCTCCGCCACGGCACAACCCAAGTGGGGGTGCTAACCCAGACAGGAAGATCATGTCAGTGACTCAACCCGCTCAAGTGACGCACCCTCCTAGGGACAGCATGGAAGAGCACCAGTAAGCCAGTGCCTCAGCCCCTGTAATAGGGTTAGAGGCAGAGAATCCCAGTGGAGAGAGGGGAACCGGCCAGGCAGAGACAGCAAGGGCAGTTAGTTGCTCCAGTGCCTTTCCGTTCACCTTCACACTCCTGGGCCAGACTACACTCAATCATAGGACCTACTGAAGAGATGAGTCTTCAATAAAGACTTAAAGGTTGGAACCTAGTCTGCGTCTCTCACATGGATAGGCAGACCACTCCATAAAAACTGAGCTCTATAGGAGAAAGCCCTGCCTCCAGCTGTTTGCTTAGAAATTCTAGGGACAGTAAGGAGGCCTGCGTCTTGTGACCATAGGTATGTACGGCAGGACCAAATCGTAAAGATAGGTAGGAGCAAGCCCATGTAATGCTTTGTAGGTTAGCAGTAAAACCTTGAAATCAGTCTCTGGCAACATGTCTGGTGGACATTCCTGCAGTCAGCATGCCAATTGCACGCTCGTTCTGGGATTGCATGTTCTGGGATCTTCTATTTCAAGGTCATGAAACATGGGACCAAGACTTTACATGTTGTGTTTATATTTGTTTTCAGTGTAGAAGCCCTGTGCAGAGGCAGCCATTTGCAGGGTTTGGTCAAAGTAATATGAGGGCTTATGCCAAACTGCTGGATCTCCACCTTATGATTTCACATGTGAAATGTCCATGTTTTAAACATGTAAAATGTTATTTCAGTAAGTCTGCAGTAAGTGATCATGTCATATGAATTCATATTGATTCAAATGCTTACACTATTTTAGCTGAACAGCGTACCACTTACCTTAAAACACCCATATCATTCCATTACTTCCCTTACAAAATCATATTTTCACATGTGAAAACAAAAATCTGCAGTTTCATATGTAAATAACTTTCACATGTGAAAATCGAATTTGCACCATCACATGTGAAAATCCAACTCTCACATGTGGAATTGCATTTTCGCATGTGAAAAACATTCACATGAAAAAAATCTCATTTGTTTCCATATGTTTGATGTTTTTGATACTGTTCCATTTATTCCATTCCAGCCATTACAATGAGCCCATCCTCATATAGCTCCTCCCACCAGCCTCCTCTGATTTAATGGTATTAAATGGTGAAATTTTGCATCCCTATGTTGTCACATTTATTTCACATGAGATCATGTTTTTACATGTGCTCAAATGTTAACCCTGTGTAGTTTCATGTTCTCTCATGTTACTTTACAAGTTGTTACATGTTATCACATTAACTTTACATAAGATCACATGTGAAATTCATGTGGTTTTTCCATAAGGGCCAGCCTACTACAACTACAACTACTAAAAAACACTCTAACCCTCCACCCCCTACCCCTTGTCGATCTGGACATAGGAAATGTAACTAAAGTCTTTGAGAGATTGCTTCCCAGCCTCCCTCTACCCCCTCCTATACTCAGCATACAACCGACTGCATAGGGCACGGCAGACGCCACTCAGCCATTTCCTGGCATGGTTAATTTATAGATCCATGCTGGTACTCACACTGGGTGAACCAACAACTCCTGCTTTATTTATTCTTGGATGCTTCCCAAATGGCACCCTATTTATTCCTTTCCTAGTGCATTACTTTTTGACCTGGGCCCATAGTGCTTTGGGATTAGGTGCCATTTGGGACTCCTGCTGGGCAGGATTCCTGGAACCAAGGATTCCTGCTCAGTGCGTTCCTGTCTATCCATGGCTTTGTGTGCAGAATGGCAGTGGCAGTAGAAGCATCCCTTCTGTCCTCATGGATATCGTAACTATCATGAGCATGCCATTAGATTATTACACTAAAAAACTACAGTGCCCCACAGGATCGACAGCACCATGGACAGCTACGGTGCCAGTCCCATGGACAACTTAACCAGCAAGCTCAATGGACAGCTCAACCAGCATGCACCATGTACAGTTTAACCTGGACCGCTACACAACAAGCACTATGGACAGCTCTGGATGAGTGATAGAAAGTTTCTCAATGGCACTGAGTAATAGTTCAAATGTTACACTAGTCAAATGCTTTATGCATGGATAATCACTTTTATATACAGCATCTTCAACTCAAAATGAAATGTAGTTAAAAAGAGAGAATGGCCGAGCCCTTTTCTGAATTACACAGCATGCGGCCATTGGAATCCATGTCCAAGTGCACAACGACAGATATTTCACCTAGTCAGCTTTGGGATACGAACCGGCTATCTTTCCGTTACTGGCCCAACACTCTAAACTGCTAGGCTACCTGCCACCCCTTATGCTAGTTTTCTGTTTGGCTGAAGAGTCACAGCCTTTAACTGTCTTCTGTTTTAACCTCACGTTCAAACAGAAAGGCTATTGCCCAAATAGTGCACTACTTTTGACCAGAAGCCAAATTTACATTAAAAGAGAACGGCCTTGGTTACAGGCAGCAGAATGTGTTGCATATTTAATCATGAGAAAAAAAAAGAAGAAGAAAAAAATAATAGAATGCAAAAGTTTTGGAAAAGTGGACTGATACCAAGCTCATAAAAGACAAATGACGTTTATTGAAATTGGGCACTCTGCCAGTGGATGCACTGATCCCCAAATGGCCATGAGGGTTTTCTTTTTCATCCATCTGTAAGTTCCAAAATGATACATCAAACATTCATCATGTCTTGAATGTGTTTTTAATATTGAATGTCAGGGTAATGATAAAGAGAGACTGAGATTTCCATTTGAGGCATTCGACTGGAACTTCAGGTAAGGGATATGAGAGGCTGCACTGGGGAAATATCTGCATGTAATACACCAGGCACGAGTTTTCCTCCTAAACCCTTCATCATGCACACACACACACACACACACACACACACACACACACACACACACACACACACACACACACACACACACACACACACACACACACACACACACACACACACACACACATGCAGGCAGGCAGGCAGGCACACACGCAATTTACCAATCCCAACCATGCACACACACCCATCCACTGTGAGGCAGACTGGCTCCAACATGATGAGCCCGTCCTATGTGGATGTATCCCAGCCTCCGGCCCCATCTCTTACCATCACTCAGCAGACAGGCAGCCACCTGCTGGAATTCCCCCTTGATCAACGGCAGGACAGGCCTGTTTTTGACAACTCCTGCCCTCCCCCATCACACCAGGACAGACAATACCAGCTGTCACTGCAGCATCCCGGGACGGGGATAAAAAGGACAGAAAACAAAGGAAAAGGAGAAACATTTAAATTCCTTTGTCATTCCTCTGCGATTCCAGTAGCCAGCAAACCGCCTGCAACAGATTCAGTCGTGTCTGTGACTCAGGGGGTAAGTAATTTAATGAGCGTGATCATTTCCAATGGCAGGAGGAACTGGACTCTGGCCAGCCCTAGTCCTGCTCTGCTCATTTGCCTGGCATACAAAGCCCCATTATGAGTGTGGAGCTAGCAACAGTGTAAGTTCCCTAAGAGTAGTGTCACGACTTCCTCCGAAGTTGGTGCCACTACTTGTTCGGGTGGCGTTCGGCGTCACACCTGGTTCCCATTACGTTTGAATTATTTCCCTATTTAACCCTCTGGAGCCATCACGGTTTTGTGCGTGTTTATTGTTGTCAGTTGTCTCGTTTATGTGATTCTGGATTTTCATTCTCCTTGTTGGAAGATTATTTTTGAGTAAAGTTACTATTATTACTCATCTCTGTGTCCTGCGTCTGACTCCGCCTTACCCCACATCACCTAGACTCTGACAAGTAGGTCCTCTGAGCTTACTCCCCCTTAGGGAAACCTATTCATGGTTGCAGCAGAGATCTGTGGGTTGATCTGTGAGCCTTCCAGCTTTCCTTGGTGTTCGCTCCTCGTTTGTTGCAGAGGCAGGGCTGGTGCCTGCCACACTCTTGATTCCCACTGATCAAGAGGTGTCTCTGTTAGTGAGACAGAGTGAGAGATGAGAAGGGAGAATGCGAACAGGCTGTAAGGGGGTGAAGTGAAGAAAGCAGAATAGAGGAGAGAAAGAGATAGAGAAGTCTCCAGCTGTGTCTGAAATGGAACCCTATTCCCTATATAGTGCATTTCTTTTGACCAGGTCCCATCACATTATATGGAATAGGGTGCCATTTGGGACTCAACCTTACTCTCAGTATTTGAGAACAAACCGTGCTCTGTGACATGCAGCCAGTGATCTGGGTCTTCAACACGTAGAATTAGCCCCATTGATATGAGTCTGTCAAACGGGCCGAGAGGGTCTGTGCCTAAAATGACTCATCTACCAAACTACGCAAGTTCCTGTTTGATGAAGGGGAACACCTCAACCAGTACATAAGAAACACAGGTTCCTGACAGGCCACCCTGGAGTTGGGTCATGAGCAATATTCTGTTTCAACTATGCCAGAATAAATAACAACAGTCAATCAATACAGACCTGGATGGTGGCTTGCACACTACTCAGACGATAATAATACCTCGGACTACAATCACATTCCTGTCACTTTAAGAGCAATAAGTTATGTCCTATATCATATCATTAATCATAACAAATCTACCTGACGAAGCCACCCATCATCACAGCCATGGGGAAGCACAGGGAGTGGCGCTTGGAGCAAGAACTACAAAATTGTCGGGGGGTGGGGGAGGATGCCGAAAAATGTGTTTTGCCCGCACTCCAGACGGCTATATCAGTCCACTAATACAGGACTAGTAAAGGCCCAGTACACTACTTTTGTGAAGATTTTTATTTTATTTGTATTAATTAATTTTAAAAGAAAATGTCAGGGGTGCTGTAGCACACTCAGCACCCCTACTTCCCATGGCTATGAGAGGAGGGTGGTTAAATAAATATACAAGCACAGCAAATCTCCAAGTCACAGTACACACATGCAATCAATCAAGGGAAATCAGCAATCAATTAAGGACTATCATTGATGAAAGCGTGCAAAGATCAGTGAAAATGCCGTTAAATATGGAAGCTAAAGTCCACCCCTTTCTCAGCATCCAGTGCTACATTGTGTATCTGGCATATTCATAAATTAAAACATTAGGCACCCACTGGCTATAATGGCTACACACACACTCACGCGCCAGCACACACACACACTAGCATGCATTTGCTCGTCTTTGAGGAATATCCCACCCTCATTAGTAAAACTTTACACACACTGTACATGATGTTCAACACTGCAACACAGAGAGACCATAATGGAGGGTGTGAAAGGAGGAAAGGAGGAGTTGAAGAGAGGGTAATGAAGGGGGTGAGGGTGATGTAGTTGTACCCCAAATGACACCCTATTCCCTATAAAGAGCATGGGCCCTTTGGGCCCTGGTTCAAAGTAGTGCACTATTAAAGGGAATAGGTTGCCATTTGGGACTCAGCCATGTTGATGGCTTAACCATTGGGTTGGTGGAGTCATATTTACTGACCTGAAAGTGAGGACAGACGATCAGCTGGACACAGAGAAAGAGACAGTGAGAGCAAATTTAAAAAGATGACACGAGGAAAGAGAGGAGGGAAAGGTGGAGGAGGGTGGAAGAGATGTGCATGAGCGGGTCATCTTCCTTATTGTTTGCTCTTTTAGTTGACAGTTTACAGAGAAAGAGACACAGGGGAGAGAGAAAGAGAGAGAGAAAGAGAGAGAGAGAGGTGAATTGGGAGAGAGCGAGGAGAAAGCGGGAGCACAGTGTGGAAATTCAGTGGCACTGGAGATTCGGTGACAGGATGCCACGAGAGGAGAGGGGCTGTGTTCGCGGGATGCTCGGCAGGGCGGGCGGGTGAAAGTAGAGAAAGGACTCATCTGACACCCAGGCTGAGATATGGGAGCTGACAGGGGGGAGCGGGAAGAGGTGGCATCCTGCGGAGGACGAGTCCAACAACTCCTACATGACACTTCCAAAAGCTAATTTAGCACATCTGAATGATGATGTGTCAAGCAGCAGTCTCTCTCTCTCGTCGACACAGTGCTACTTCTTCGTACAGACATAGAAGAGATGTAATTATATACCCAGAGACTGTGTATGTGCCAATTGGCACCTTATTTCCTATATAGTGCACTACTTTTGACCAGCCCCCAACGGGCTCTATATAGGGAATAGGATGCTATTTAGGACACAGACAAATTGGTGCATTGCATGCAGGGACAGTCTAACATTCTGTCATTTACGTAATACTGTTGGCCTAAATATTTAAGGTTTTAAGCTCACACACGTCACTTACAACTGCATTTCCTCCCTAAAGTGTCACTTAAATTGTCAGTTGAATTGTGAGATATATAGTATGGTAAGAAAATAACATCTACATTTAAAGGGAAAATACACAAAAAAATGGTCTTTTTGCATCATCATGGTGCTTCTTGAAAGACCAATATCTTGAATACTTGACTGCTGACATGCAAAACCTTTTTGGGACTGTATCAACATTGGACTAATGAAAAACAAACAAGTACACTAAGTACTACATAAATATATGATTTTAACTTCCCAAAATGTATTTCCAGTAGCTGAGAATGTCCTCTTTCAAAATGTGTCGCTTTTTTCCCCTGAGTTGATACAATAGACCAAAGTATTCAAAATGTTGAGCCAAATGTTTGATTACTGTAGGGCATTTCTATCTAAAAGGACCGATGAGCAGCAACATGTGAGGTTCATAGGAACATGTCAATTTAGGTGTCAAATGAAAGCTAAGAGTATATTATAATAATTTTTTACGAAGGCATATACAGTGGGACAAAAAAGTATTTAGTCAGCCACCAATTGTGCAAGTTCTCCCACTTAAAAAGATGAGAGAGGCCTGTCATTTTCATCATAGGTACACTTCAACTATGACAAACAAAATGAGAAAAAAAATCCAGAAAATCACATTGTAGGATTTTTAATGAATTTATTTGCAAATTATGGTGGAAAATAAGTATTTGGTCAATAACAAAAGTGGCTCTATACTTTGTTATATACCCTTTGTTGGCAATGACAGAGGTCAAACGTTTTCTGTAAGTCTTCACAAGGTTTTCACACACTGTTGCTGGAATTTTGGCCCATTCCTCCATACAGATCTCCTCAGAGCAGTGATGTTTTGGGGCTGTTGCTGGGCAACAGAGTCTTTCAACTCCCTCCAAAGATTTTCTATGGGGTTGAGATCTGGAGACTGGATGGCCACTCCAGGACCTTGAAATGCTTCTTACGAAGCATTTTTGTTGCCCGGGCGGTGTGTTTGGGATCATTGTCATGCTGAAAGACCAAGCCATGTTTCATCTTCAATGCCCTTGCTGATGGTAGGCTTTGTTACTTTGGTCCCAGCTCTCTGCAGGTCATTCACTAGGTCCCCCCGTGTGGTTCTGGGATTTTTGCTCACTGTTCTTGTGATCATTTTGACCCCACGGGGTGAGATCTTGCGTGGAGCCCCAGATCGAGGGAGATTATCAGTGGTCTTGTATGTCTTCCATTTCCTAATAATTGCTCCCACAGTTGATTTCTTCAAACCAAGCTGCTTACCTATTGCAGGTCTACAATTTTGTTTCTGGTGTCCTTTGACAGCTCTTTGGTCTTGGCCATAGTGGAGTTTGGAGTGTGAATGTTTGAGGTTGTGGACAGGTGTCTTTTATACTGATAACAAGTTCAAACAGGTGCCATTAATACAGGTAACGAGTGGAGGACAGAGGAGCCTCTTAAAGAAGAAGTTACAGGTCTGTGAGAGCCAGAAATCTTTCTTGTTTATAGGTGACCAAATACTTATTTTCCACCATAATTTGCAAATAAATTCATAAAAAATCCTACAATGTGATTTTCTGGATTTTCTTTCTCTCATTTTGTCTGTCATAGTTGAAGTGTACCTATGATGAAAATTACAGGCCTCTCTCATCTTTTTAAGTGGGAGATCTTGCACAATTGGTGGCTGACTAACTACTTTTTTGCCCCACTGTATACATTTGTCAACCATTTTCCATCCTAAAAATGTGACCCGATTCAGGAAAATAGGCGTATGTAGCAAGTCATGACTTCACAGGAGAGCCTTTCGAATGTAAAAAACTTTTTTAAATTATCAAAATCCATTTTATGCCAGAAATGCCTTGTATGCCATATGTAAATACGAATACAATTGTTAAATTACGAGCCTGGTTGGTTTAAGCCACAAAATAAATAATAGCCATGATTGGCTGAGATAATGAGTGGGCTGGACATGCCGAGAGAGAAGTTCTGATTGGTCTGCCATACAGAGGGCTTCTGTCTATTTGAGCTGGTCGGTCTGTGTTTGTAATCCTGTCGAACACGGCTTTTTTGTGTGTATCGTGTAGTGGAGCTGCATAGTTAAGTGTTGCTCTCCACTCTCTGGAGGATCGAGTTTTGAAATCAGTGGAATGATAGCTAAAGAGATGGAGAAAACACCTGTCTCCGGATTACATCGCATCCATGACAGGGAGACTCGTTCATCATGCATGATGATGTATACAGGTAAGATAGTCTAGCTTTAGCTAGCTACAATTTCAGATATTACACATTCCTGATTTTGACAGAAAGTTGTTTCATTTCAAGCTAAAGTGTACTGTTAGCTAGCTAGCTAATATGAGCTGGCTGGTTCCCGGCTGACGTTATTGTTCATATCCCGAATCTGTTTGCTTCAGTAGTTAGAGCCTAATGTTTGTTAGCTATCTAACATTGAACCTGGATGGTTAGCTCCCAGCATATTCATGCAGGGTAGTAATGACATGATTTGGCCCTATGTTCATTGTTGTTTAACTAACCAACTTTAGTTGGCTGGCTTGTTAGCTAACATTACATGACGTGTGTGATTTACTCGTTGTTTACCTAGCTAGCTAGCTACATGTCTTAAGCTAAAGTGTACTGTTAGCTGGCTGGCTCCCTAGCTAACATTATTATTTGTATCCCACGGCTGTTTGCTTCAGTAGTTAGAGCCTAATGTTAGCTAGCTAACATTGAACCTGGATGGTTAGCGCCCAGCATATTCATGCACGGTAGTAACGACATGATTTGGCACTATATTCATTGTTGTTTAACTAGCTAACGTTAGATAGCTGTCTTGTTAGCTAACCTTACATGTGTGTGTGATCTTACATGTTGTTTACCTAGCTAGCTACATGTCTTAAGCTAAAGTGTACAGCACGCGTTGAATATGGCCGGTGTCAGTCAAAGTCTGCAAAGAAACGTAATGAAAATGTTGCCAACAGAGCTGGTTAGGCTGTTTTCATGTTAACCATAGGTAAACAAATCATCCTCCAGAGCGTCAAGTGTGCGCTCTGAACGTTCCGAAGTCGAAACAAGATGGGTGGGGCTAAAGAGGATGTGAACAATGCTGAATGGGTGTAGACAAAGAAGAGATCTTCACTAGATACCAAAACATTCAAAGGCCATTTTCTCAAATGTGAGTTTACAAGTTTATCAACTTTCAAAGCAGAATTACTTTCCCATTGTTCCTCAACAATGCAGTGTATGATATACCATTGTGTAGCTCTGTCTCTACTTTAATCCAATGTAAAAAAAAAAACACCCTTTCAAATTTTGCTACATAAGACCGAATGCAGGTGGTGTGTCACAAATGTGGAATAAGCAAAGGCGTTGATTTCTGGTCTTAGACATCATCTACCAGAAGAAGTCTTAAAAGGTAGTAGAGATATATCAAAACACAATAATGTTGAAGTAAAGACCCCTGCCAACTAATATAATATAAATGATTTGCCTTCTGTAAATTTAAGAAACATTGCCTGGTGCCTTGTAATCTTTAAGATATGTTCAAATGTCTCCCGCATGCTGAGGAAGGATAATAAAAGTGTACAGAGGTCAAAAGTAATGGTAAACCTACCAATTAGTTATATTGTTTTTACCGATATCAAGTTTGCTTATGAATTACTAAGTAATTCAAATTCGTAATTCTGTAACGGAATTACCGACAATTCTGTTATTCTGAATTATTTAAATTGAATTGGCTACAATGGGAAATTATAATAGTCACAAACCACAGTTGGGTCACCTGCTACTGTCCTCCCTTCCATTGGTATACTGTTATGTTACTCTTTCTGTTGTCTGGTGGTCAAAGCAAGACTTGAAAACAGTCTGAACATCCCCTCACTCTCCTTCCCTCTCTCTCTTCTCTCTCCCACGCTCTTTCTCGCTTCTCTCACTACAGTTAATGTCACCTCTCCCGGCTCATACTGACACCTACCCTCTTTATATTTACTGTAACAAGCTTTCTCACCCACTGAGCACCGACTAGCACCAGACGTCCGTGGATGTTGAAAAGTAGTTTAAATATATTCAGTCCACCCTGGCCGGACCAATTCTGAGCCAATCATTTCTGTCTATGTTTCACAAGTTTGGACAGCAGTGCAGTACAGTAGAGACCAGTACAGTAGAAAATAGCACAGGATAATACTGTGCAGTACAGTACTGTAGAGTAGAGTAGTTTTCGATATAGTACATTAGAGCACACTAGAGTAAAATACAGTATAATGTACTGTACTGAACATATCTGCAATACTCTACTGTGCTGTAATGTAATTTACTGTGCTATACTGTTATGTCCAAACTGGTGAAACATAGACGTCTATGATTGTTTCAGATTTGGTCTGGTCCGGACCAACCAAATGTGGTCTTGTTTGGTTGGTTACCTTACAATAATAGCCCATGTGTAGATTAATACTCAGATATGCAAAATAAGGATATTGCTTATGTCTACCTTTGTGTAACTATTCAGGATACATCACCATCAAGAGAATGATATTCATATCTATAATTTTGCATTTCTGTATACTACAGATCAGCGCCCCATTATGTAATTCTGTTACCGTAATACCTTTACCGGATGTAAATCCACTTCACCTACTGCAGTTCAACCAAAATAACAATTCAATGGTTTATTCATCTTTGAAATCAAGGGTTTTTGTTTGGCACACATTTTAAAGTGGAAGATCTGAGTTAAAGCATAATTCAGTTACAGTGGAATTGCCCTGTACCAAAGGAGTAAATCAATCAAATTATGACATTTTATAACATTTATTACATTTCTTGCTAATTAAAAATGTTCAGATCACTGTCCCTTGAACGTCACAGGGAAAACATACTTATATCCTTGTGATCATCATAAATAGATCTTTACTGCATCAAATAACATTTGTCTCCAGCACAAAGGTCAAGGTCAAAGGTCAAATTGACTTCAGATCAGTGTTGCTCAGCCTCTGAGCATCATATATCTTTTTTTTCTCACCTACCTACACACAATACCCCATAATGACAAAGTGAACACATACTTTGTAGAAGCACCTTTGGCAGCGATGCCAGCCATGAGTATTTCTAGGAAAATCTCTAAGAGCTTTCCACACCTGGATTGTGCAACATTTCCCCATTATTCTTTTCAAAACTCTTCAAGCTCTGTCAAAATGGTTATTTATCATTGCTAGACAACCATTATCAAGTCTTTCCATAGATTTTCAAGTAGATTTAAGTCAAAACTGTAACTGGGACACTGTCTTCTTGGTAAGCAACACAAGTGTAGATTTAGCCTTGTGTTTTAGGTTATTGTCCTGCTGAAAGGTAAATTCATCAGTGTCCAGTGGAAAGCAGACTACCTAGCTCGGTTGCAATGGAGCCCACTTCACCTGGAATAGCTAATGAACGTTTCCAACACTGTAGAAGCTGTGACAATATTGGCAATCCGGAGTTCCAATGCAGCAATTGTTTGCTAGCGGAGGACTACAGGAATGAGGTGGCTATGCTTAGCAAATAAATCTCATTTCTGCTTGAACTTATGGGGAAAATGCAAATTGGAACTTTCTCGTTATCAACTCCTATGGCAGGATGCCGCTTGGGCTTAATGGATGTTTCCCCACCTTGTCATCTGTCCCTATCCAAATGGCCTGTGCTACCTGGAACTTGCCTGCCAAGGAAGTCATCTCCATCTGCTTCTCCTCCTCCACTGTGTAGTGAAGTAGACGAAGAACAGCAAGAAGAGTGTTCCAATCAGCGCTGGTCCCATGTCAGAAGTCGTGGAAACCGAAGGCAGTGGCATGCTGCTCAGCGGACGGGAGTGACTGTGAGATGTTCGGAGCAGATTTACATAAGGAATAGCTCCGATGCACTGGTGCCTGATCTAACTGCGCCTTCATCACGTCTGCGACGGCGGTTCTAACTCCAACTACGCTGACTCCTGCAGCGGCTTCATCGTCGAATTCAGCTCCTTTTCCTCACTATGGTTCTGACTGGGCACTGCCTGCTGTGGGAGGTCTGGACCTATCGCCGGGAGCAGCGGGCGTACGCTATCCTGCTTTTCGTGGGCCCGTGGAAGGCTCAACGAATTGTGTGAGGGGTCGGAATGGCCATACTTCTCAATTCCCTTCTCCGGCCATTGTATTGGGCAGCTCAATGGTAAGAAATGTCTCAGTCCCTGGAGCAAAATGTTGTGCTATACAGGAGCAGGAATACAGGACATCAATAAGCTGCTCCCAAACATTTTAAACCTGCATCAGGAAATTGAGTCTATCATATGAAGGGCAGCTCAGGACAGCTGAAGATGGATTTTAAAGAACTGATTTGGTCACTACTTGACACCAACAAACGCCCCATAATATCTGGCCTTCTGTCCTCCCTAAATCGTGGCATTGAACATTTCAGCAGAGTGGTTCAGCAGCCCTCCATAATTGGCTATGAGACTATTGCAGCTTTGTGGGTGTAACATTTTTTGGGGATTTTTTTTTCCATTCTGGAAACTCGTATTATATGGAGGATGGGATCCACCTGAATCATTTGGGTTACAGAATCCTTTCACAGCATTATAAGGCTGTGTTGAGACATTGACTTATCAATTACCCAAGTCCAGCTCAGTTAATCCCTACCATTGTGTCACTGAGTTGTCATAATGCTTCAGCAAATGTACATTATCCCAGTGGCGCTGGAAGACACAATGTAAGTAACCTAATGTATGTCCGTCTTACTGCCCTGAATGCCTCTGCTGATCCTACAGCTGTTGTGTGCAGTAATCATGTGCCTATGAACCAGAGTTATACTGTTAGCACTGAGGCGGTGTGCCCTAGCAGGAAGTCCACTGTCTGCAGCTCACCCGGCACTAACATAAATAAACCTCATGTGTACCTCTGCTAAGCTTCCCAGTGATGCAATAAAAAAACAAGCATCACAGAAAAGTGCTAAAATAGCCTACGTTAAATACCTGTGGATTGATGAGGAATTTAAAAACTGTATGGTTGAGAGGGGTGAGGCAAAATAAATGGCTAATAAGTGTGGCTGCACAACCGATTGGCAAACAAACTGCAAATTGAGAAATCCTGTGACTAACCTGAATAAAAAGAAGAAGAAACTACACTATGAAACAAAGATAAATGACAAAGTATGATGGTAAAATGTTTAGGAGCACCTTAAATGAAATTTTGGGCAAAAAGGCAAACTCTGTTCCATCATTCATTGAATCAGAGGACACATTCATCACAAAACCCACTGATATTGCCAACTACATTAATTATTTTTTAATTGACAAGTTTAGCAAACTTAGGCATGACATGCCAGCAACAAACACTGACACTACACATCCAAGTATATTTTCTCAAATTATGAAAGACAAGAATTGTAATTTTGAATTCCGTAAAGTGAGTGTGGAAGAGGTGACGGGGTCTGACAACTTGGACTGAAAATTACTGAGGATAATTGCAGATGATATTGCCACTCCTATTTGACGTATATTCAATTTAAGCCTACTAAAAAGTGTGTGCCCTCAGGCCTGGTGGGAATCAAAAGGCATTCCCCTACCTAAGAATAGTAAAACCCCCTTTACCGGCTCAAATAGCCACCCAATCAGCCTGTTACCAACCCTTAGTGAAAATGTTTGGGGACCAGATACAATACTATTTTACAGTTAACAAATTGACAACAGACTTTCAGCACGTTTATAGGGAAGGACATTCAATAAGCACAGCACATACACAAATGACTGATGATTGGCTGAGAGAAATTGATGATAAAAAGATTGTGGGGGCTGTTTTGTTAGACTTCAGAGTGGCTTTTGACATTATCGATCATAGTCTGCTGCTGGAAAAACATGTGTTATGGCTTTACACCCCCTGCTGTATTGTGGATAAAGAGTTACCTGTCCAACAGAACACAGAGGGTTTTCTTTAATGAAAGCCTATCCAACATAATCCAGGTGGAATCAGGATTTTCCCAGGGCTGCTTTCTAGGCCCCTTACTTTTTTCAATCTTTTCTAACGACATGCCACTGACTTTGAGTAAAGCCAGTGTGTCTATGTATTTGGATGATTCAACATTATACACGTCAGCTACTACAGCGACTGAAATGACTGCAACACTTAACAAAGAGCTGCAGTTAGTTTCAGAATGGGTGGCACGGAATAAGTTTGTTCTAAATATTTCCAAAACTAAAAGCATTGTATTTGGGACAAATCATTCACTAAACCCTAAACCTCAACCAAATTGTGTAATGAATAACGTGGAAATTGAGCAAGTAGAGGTGACTAAACTGCTTGGAGTAAGCCTGGATTGTAAACTGTCATGGTCAAAACATCTGTCCATAATAAAGCACTGCTCTGCCTTCTTAAATAGTTGTTAATCTACCTGCACTGTCCAATTTACAGTAGCTGTTACAGTGAAAGAATACCATGCTATTGTTTGAGGAGAGTGCACAGTTATGAACTTGAAAGTGTATTAATAAACCAATTAGGCATATTTGTGTACACGTCATGGTAATACGTCTGGTCCTGCGATTTTGTCAATGTTGACCTGCTTAAAGGTCTTGCTCACATCGGTTACCGAGAGTGTTATCACATGGTCAGCCAAAACAACAGGTGCTCTCGTGCATGCTTCAGTGTTGCTTGCCTCGAAGCGAGCATAAAAGCATTTAGCTTGTCTGGTAGGCTCGCTTCACTGGGCAGCACGCGTCTGGGTTTCCTTTTGTAGTCCGTAATAGTTTTCAAGCCCTACCACATCCGATTAGCATCAGAGCCTGTGTAGTAGGATTCATTCTTAATCCTGTATTGACGCTTTGCTTGTTTAATGGTTCAACTGAGGGCATAGCGGGATTTTTTTATAAGCGTCCGGATTAGTCTCAGACTCCTTGAAAGCAGCAGCTCTAGCCTTTAGCTCGATGCAGATGTTGCCTGTAATTCATGGCTTCTGGTTGGGATACGTATGCATTGTCACTGTGGGGGGGAGTCGTCAACTTATTGATGAAGCCAATGACTGAGGTGGTATACTCCTCAATGCCATTGGATGAATCCTGGAACATATTCCAGTCTGTGCTAGGAAAACAGTTCTGTAGGGTAGCATCCACATCATATGACCATTTCCGTACTGAGCGAGTCACTGGTTCTTCCTGCTTTAGTTTTAGCTTGTAAGCAGGAATCAGGAGGATATAATTATTGGCAGATTTGCCAAATGGAGGGCAGGGGAGAGCTTTGTATGCATCTCTGTGTGTGGAGTAAAGGTGGTCTAGAGTATTTTTAATTTTTTTGCACATGTGACATGCTGGAAAAATGTGGTAATACTGATTTAAGATTGCCTGCATTAAAGTCCCCGGACACTATTTTCCAATGATTGCACGTTAGCCAGTAGAACGGATGGCAGTGGGAGTTTACTTGCTCGCCAACAGATTCTCAGAAGGCAGCCTGACCTGCACCTCCTTTTCCTCCGTATTTTCTTCACGCAAATAACGGAGATTTGGCCCTGTTCCTGGGAAAGTAGTATATCCTTCTTGTCGGACTCGTTAACTTTTTATGGCTGTAGAGGCAGTATTGAGTAACTTGGATGAAAAGGTGCCCGTTGTAAATGGCCAGTTACTCAGTCTCAGTTGCTAATATATGCATATTATTATTAGTATTGGTTAGAAAACACTGAATTATGTCTGTGAGTATAACAGAACTCATATTGCAGGCAAAAACCTGAGAAATTCCACTTCCTGTTTGTATTTTTTCTGGGGGTGGCAGATTTTCAACCAAGCTCTCATTGAAATTACAGCGAGATATGGATGAGTTTTCACTTCCTTTCACTTCCACTAGATGTCAGCAGTCAATAGAACTTTGTCTGATGACTCTAATGTGAAGGGGGGCCGAATGAGACAGGAAATAGTCACCAGTGCCACGAGTTGACCATTCTTTCACCATGCACGTTCACAGGGGAAGGACCTGCGTTCCACCGGTCATCTGAAGTCATTCTAATTCTCCGATTGAAACGTTATTCAAGATATACTGTATGTAAACAACATTCTAAAGATTGATTCAGTACATCGTTTGACATGTTACTACTGACTGTCACGGAACTTTTGGACATTTCCTCACGTTATAGTGGACGCGCATTGTAACTTTGGAATTGTTTACCAAACACGCTAACCAAAGTAGCTAATTTGACATAAATAACGAACATTTTCGAACAAATCAAGCATTTATTGTGGACCTGGGATTTCTAGGACTGCATTCTGATGAAGTTCATCAAAGGTAAGGAAACATTTATCATGTATTTTCTGGTTTCTGTTGACTCCAACATGGTGGCTAATTTGGCTACTGTTCTGAGCTCCGTCTAAGATTATTGCATAGGTAGCTTTTTCAGTCAACTTTTTTTGAAATCTGACACAGTGGTTGCATTAAGGAGAGGTATATCTATAATTCCATTTGTATAACTTGTATTATCATCTACATTTATGATGAGTATTTCTGTTGAAACGATGTGGCTATGCAAAATCACTTGATGTTTTTGGAACTAGTGAATCTAATACGCCAATGTAAACTCAGATTTTTTTTATATGAACTTTATCAAACAAAACATGCATGTATTGTGTAACATGAAGTCCTATGAGTGTCATCGGATGAAGATATTTTTTTTTCTTTCTGCTTTCTGCTATATTTCGCTGGAAAATGTCTGCTTATTGTGGTTTGGTTGAGACCTAACATAATCGTTTGTAGTGCTTTCGCTGAAAAGCCTATTTGAAATTGGACACTTTGGTCAGATTAAGAACAAGATTAACTTTAAAATGATATAAGACACATGTATGTTTTAGGAATTGTAATTATGAGATTTCTGTGGTTTGTATTTGGCGCCCTCTATTTTCACTGGTAGTTGTCATATCGATCCCGTTACCAGGATTGCAGCCATAACAAGTTAAAGGAAAAAGCTTATTCCAGTTTGAGGTGAGTAATCGCTGCTCTGATGTCCAGAAGTTGTTTTTGGTCATAAGTGAAGGTAGCAGAAAGATTATGTACAAAATAAGTTACAAACAACGCAAAAAAACTAACAAAATAGCAGTTGGTTAGGAGCATGTAAAACGTCAGCTATCTTCTTCGGCGCCATCTTGCATGTTGGTAGAATTAATTGAATTCCATCTGATTATTGGGACAGATATGAATTGCCATTTTCGACAAATCTAATAAAACCACGATAATCCACACTCAACCAAGGCTCTCCAACATCTGATTAAAACCTCAATAATGCCTGGCAAGCGCATAATCCACAAGCAAACAAGTACACTTTATACTCAAACAGGCATAAAACATTCTCCCAAACTTATTTTATATTAAAATTAAGAAAATATAAATTTGACATAGGGGCTTGTCTGATCACCACGCCAATCCCTCAGCCAGTTATAACAGGCAATATCTGCTCTGCTCCATTCAAAATTACTAGAAGCAGCAGATACGGTGATCCGATGTCTCCTTCACAATTATTATTATCAATGGAACACCTGGCCCAGGCAATTCGTCAATCGTATGAAATAACACCAATTTCCCTATGATCTACTGATCACTTCAGCTCATTATACGCAGACAATATCTTACTATATTCAACCAATGTATCTCAATCGATCCCGAAAGCATTGAGGATCATAGAGTAATTCAGAAATTCATCTCATGTTATTCAATTTATCAAACCACATCAGCCCTACTGCCTCTCAAGACCCCGATGGATGACTCCATTTGTATTTATGTAATCCCAATCATTTCGCATTTAAAATATTTGGAAGTAGATATATTTCCTTCCATAAATAAAACCATTGCCAGAAACTTTAACAGAATGCTCAAATCAATTCAATCCGACCTCAGTAAATGTTGTAACAGCCCAGTTGCTTTATCTGGCAGAATATCAAAATGAATATATTGCCACGGCTGAATTTCTGTAGGTCAATGGTTGCCATGTCTCCCCCTTCTTTTTATTAGGATAAAATCCAGTGCGGTTTTCAAAATGTACATGGCAAGTTAAGTGATCACAGAGGGAATTAACAAACTTACAAAGAGCGAAAGACAAAGGACTATTCATACCAAACCTTACATTTTATTTCCAGGCACTAGCTTTTCACCACGTCACTTAAACAATGTAAGCTGTACTTTTGTCCTATTATTGCTCACACATTTTCTATTTGTTGTAAAATCAGAAAGAACATGTAACTGGGAATCAAAATGGAATGCCAATACTGCAAGATTTCACAATAATGCCTTGCATTTTACATCCCCCAATGGTCCAAATGTGGAATCTGTACCCTAGCCAATATCATGGATAGTATCAAGGCACAAGGCGAGACCCAAATGCAGACAAAGGAGGTAGATGGTTGTAGTCTTGCAACGTTTAATCCAAAGGGGTAGGCAAGAGAATGGTCATGGACAGGCAAAAAGGTCAAAACCAGATCAGAGTCCAGGAGGTACAGAGTGGCAGACAGGCTCATGGTCAAGTCAGGCAGAATGGTCAGGCAGGCAAGCAGGTACAAAGTCCAGAAACAGGCAAGGGTCAAAACCGGGAGGACTAGGAAAAGAGGAATGCAAAAAGCAGGAGAACGGGAAAACTGCTGGTTGACTTGGAAACATATAAGTTGAACTGGCACAGAGAGACAGGAAACACAAAGAAAAATACATTGGGGAAAATAAGCGACACCAGGGGGGGGTGGAGACAATCACAAGGACAGGTGAAACAGATCAGGACGTGACAGATAGTAACCGTTTAAGAGCATTCCAAGATTTGAAAGACACATACATATTACCAGGCACCTTTTTTCTATATTTACAATTTAGGTCAGCTATGCTGGCCTATGGAGTCTCTTGGAAATCTCAACTCCCGAATCATCCAATGATGGGGATTTATAAATAAATAATCCTGGCTACTGAAAAAGACTGATATCTAAGCTGTTTGAAAAGGTTTGAATCCTCAGCAACCTGCCTACACAGAAGTACAATACCCACATTGCTACTGTAGTAGGTAAAAGCTGTGTGCTGGAAAACCTTGGTAGAGCATGGGTGGAATAGGCATTGTGGTGCTCATGTAAATTCTCTTTCTTTTTTTGGCGTCAAACCAATGCCTATTCTCAATTTGCACATCGTTTTTTGTTTTTGATTTCCATGGTTTTTACACCGGAAGGTGATTATGCAGCATAACACAGCAATTAAACTTAAGTAAAAAATAAACAATAATAGCAAATGGGAACAGAAATAATGTACAGTGCCTTCAGAAAGTATTCATACCACTTGACTTTCCCAACATTTTGTTATGTTACAGCCTTATTTTCTAAAATGTATTAAATCGTTTTTCCTCATCAATCTACACACAATACCCCATAATGACAAAGCAAAAACTGTTTTTTAGAATGCTAATTTATATTTAAACATTTTTGAAATATTACATTTATATAAGCATTCAGACCCTTTACTCAGTAAATTGTTGAAGCACATTTGGTAGCGATTACAGGATCAAGTCTTCTTGGGTGTTATGCTACAAGCTTGGCACACCTGTATTGTGGAGTTCCTCCCATTCTTCTCTGCATATCCTCTCAAGCTCTGTCAGGTTGGATGCGAAGCATCACTGCACAGCTATTTTCAGGTCTCTCCAGAAATGTTTGATTGGGTTCAAGTCTGGGCTCTGGCTGGGCCACTCATGGACATTCGGAGACTTGTCCCGAAACTTTGTCTTGACTGTGTGCTTAGGGTCATTGTTCTGTTGAAAGGTGAACCTTCACCCCAGTCTGAGGTCCTGAGCGCTCTGGAGAACGTTTTCATCAAGGATCTCTCTGCACTTTGCTCTGTTCATCTTTGTCTCAATCCTGACTAGTCTCCCAATCCCTGCCATTGAAAAACATCCCCATAGCATAATGATGCTGCCACCCCCATGCTTCACCGAAGGGATGGTGCCAGGTTTCCTCCAGATGTGACGCTTGGCATTCAGGCCAAAGAGTTCGATCTTTGTTTCATCAGACCAGAGAATCGTGTTTCTCATGGTCTGAGAGTCTTTAGGTACCTTTTGGCAAACTCCAAGAGGGCTGTCATGTGCCTTTAACTGAGGAGTGGCTTCCATCTGGCCACTCTACCATAAAGGAATGATTGGTGGAGTGCTGAAGAGATGGTTGTGATTCAGGAAGGTTCTTCCATCTCCTTCCTAGAGTGACCATCGGATTCTTGGTCACCTCCTTGACGAAGGCCCTTTCCCCCAATTGCTCAGTTTGGCCCGGCTGCCAACTCTAGGAAGATTCTTGCTGGTTCCAATCTTCTTCCATTTAAGAATGATGGAAGCTTCTGTGTTCTTCACCGCAGACCTTCACCGCTGTAGACATTTGTTGGTACCCTTCCCCAGAAATGTGTCTCGACACTCCTGTAAAATCAAATCAAATCATGTTATTTGTCACACACACTGAATACAACAGGTGTAGACCCTACAGTGAAATGCTTACTTACAAGCCCTTAACCAACAACGCTTTAAGAAGTTTTAAGAAAAATAAAAGTAACAAATAATTAAACAGCAGCAGTAAAACAACAATAGCGAGGCTATATACAGGGGGTACCGGTACAAAGTCAATGTGTGGGGGCACTGGTTAGTAAAGGTAATTGAGGTAATATGTACTGTACATGTAGGTAGAGTTAAAGTGACTATGCATTGATAATCAACAGAGAGTAGCAGCAGCGCAAAAGAGGGGTCTGGGTAGCCCTTTGATTGGGCGTAGAAGCTGTAAAGAAGCCTTTTAGACATAGACTTGGCGCTCACTACCACTTGCTGTGCGGTAGCAGAGAGAACAGTCCATGACTAGGGTGGCTGGAATCTTTGACAATTTTCTGACACCACCTGGTATAGAGGTCCTGGATGGCAGGAAGCTTGGCCCCAATGATCTACTGTGCCGCACGCTCTACCCTCTCTAGTGCCTTGCGGTCGGAAGCCGAGTAATTGCTAAACCAGGGAGTGATACAACCAATGAAGATGCTCTCGATGTTGCAGCTGTAGAAACTTTTGAGGATCTGAGGACCCCATACCAAATCTTTTCGGTCTCCTGAGGGGGAATAGGCATTGTCGTGCCCTCTTCATGATTGTCTTGGTGTGTTTGGACCATGATAGTTTGTTGGTGATGTGGACACCAAGGAACTTGAAGCTCTCAACCTGCTCCACTGCAGCCCCGTCAATAAGAATGGGGGCGTTCTCGGTCCCCCTGTTCCTGTAGTCCACAATCATCTCCTTTGTCTTGATCATGTTGAGGGAGAGTTTGTTGTCCTGGCACCACACGGACAGGTCTCTGACCTCCCTATAGGCTGACTCATTGTTGTCTGTGACCACTGTTGTGTCATCTGCAAACTTGAAGATGGTGTTGGAGTCGTGCCTGGCCATGCGGTCATGAGGAATACATATGTGAGAATGCTATTCATCGACTACAGCTCAGCATTTAACACCTTAGTACCCTCCAAACTCTCTCAACCCCGCCCTGTGCAACTGGGTACTGGACTTCCTGACGGGCCGCCCCCAGGTGGTGAGGGTAGGTAACAACATCTCCACCCCGCTGATCCTCAACACTGGGGCCCCACAAGGGTGCGTTCTGAGCCCTCTCCTGTACTCCCTGTTCACCCACGACTGCGTGGCCATGCACGCCTCCAACTCAATCATCAAGTTTGCGGACGACACTACAGTGGTAGGCTTTACCAACAACGACGAGACGGCCTACAGGGAGGAGGTGAGGGCCCTCGAAGTGTGGTGTCAGGAAAATAACCTCACACTCAACGTGAACAAAACTAAGGAGATGATTGTGGACTTCAGGAAACAGCAGAGGGAGCACCCCCTATCCACATCGATGGGACAGTAGTGGAGAGGGTAGTAAGTTGTAAGTTCCTCGGTGTACACATCACAGACAAACTGAATTGGAGGCTGAAGAAATTCGGCTTGTCACCAAAAGCACTCACAAACATTACAGATGCACAATCGAGAGCATCCTGTCGGGCTGTATCACCGCCTGGTACGGCAACTGCTCCCCCCACAACCGTAAAGCTCTCCACAGGGTAGTGAGGTCTGCACAACGCATCACCGGGGGCAAACTACCTGCCTTCCAGGACACCTACACCACCCGATGTCACAGGAAGGCCATAAAGATCATCAAGGACAACAACCACCCGAGCCACTGCCTGTTCACCCCGCTATCATCCAGAAGACGAGGTCAGTACAGGTGCATCAAAGCAGGGACCGAGAGACTGAAAAACAGCTTCTATCTCAAGGCCATCAGACTGTTAAACAGCCACCACTAAAATTGAGTGGCTGCTGCCAACACACTGACTCAACTCCAGCCACTTTAATAATGGGAATTGATGGAAATTGATGTAAAATATATCACTAGCCACTTTAAACAATGCCACTTAATATAATGTTTACATACCCTACATTACCCTTCTCATATGTATATGTACAGTGGGGCAAAAAAAGTATTTAGTCATCCACCAATTGTGCAAGTTCTCCCACTTAAAAAGATGAGAGAGGCCTGTAATTTTCATCATAGGTACACTTCAACTATGACAGACAAAATTAGAAAAAAAATCCAGAAAATCACATTGTAGGATATTTTATGAATTTATTTGCAAATTATGGTGGAAAATAAGTATTTGGTCACCTCCAAACAAACAAGATTTCTGGCTCTCACAGATCTGTAACTTCTTCTTTAAGAGGCTCCTCTGTCCTCCACTCGTTACCTGTATTAATGGCACCTGTTTGAACTTGTTATCAGTATAAAAGACACCTGTCCACAACCTCAAACAGTCACACTCCAAACTCCACTATGGCCAAGACCAAAGAGCTGTCAAAGACACCAGAAACAAAATTGTAGACCTGCACCAGGCTGGGAAGACTGAATCTGCAATAGGTAAGCAGCTTGGTTTGAAGAAATCAACTGTGGGAGCAATTATTAGGAAATGGAAGACATACAAGACCACTGATAATCTCCCTTGATTTGGGGCTCCACGCAAGATCTCACCCCGTGGGGTCAAAATGATCACAAGAACGGTGAGCAAAAATCCCAGAACCACACGGGGGGACCTAGTAAATGACCTGCAGAGAGCTGGGACCAAAGTAACAAAGCCTTCCATCAGTAACACACTACGCCACCAGGGACTCAAATCCTGCAGTGCCAGACATGTCCCCCCGCTTAAGCCAGTAAATGTCCAGGCCCGACTGGGATTTTCAGTGGATTCCAGAAACAAGGGCCTTACCATGGAGTACAGCAACAGTCTCTCTGTCTCGCAGTCATTCTGTCAACGTGTATTGTATGTAATAGTGAAGGGTGCTTACATAACGCATCAAATATACTATTATGAGTGGTGCTTACTTCTCTGTGCTCTGGAGAGATCGCAGGTAGTTGGTCAGATGGCTCTGGAGGTCCTTGGACCAGTCTGTCTCTGTATCACTTGGAGAGACACAGATAGAGTTAGTGAGTGTGCTTTAAGGAGTGAGCCGTCATCCCTGACCTACCACTGGCCCAGGGCTTCCTGCCTAATCCTCTTATCGCAGTCTCTCTGACAGGGAGTTACTTCAGGATGGTGCAAAGGGCTTCTCCACTTCTGATATAAGTGTAGTATTAGCTCTTGAAATGGTATAATGCATTGTAAAGGAAAAAATGATATGACTTTTTATTGAACCTTTATTTAACTAGGCAAGTCAGTTAATTAAGAACAAATTATTATTTACAATGACAGCCAACTCTGGCCAAATCTGGAAAAACGCTGGGCCAATTGTGCACCGCCCTATGGGACTCCCAATCACATCAATTATCCCAAAAGATAATTCATTTTAAGTATTGATAGTGTGCAAAGTACCATTTGTACTGCATGCACACTTGAAGTCGGACGTTTACATACACCTTAGCCAAATACACTTAAACTCAGTTTTTCACAATTCCTGACATTTAATCCTAGTAAAAAATTCCCCGTCTTAGGTCAGTTAGGATCACCACTTTATTGTAAGAATGTGAAAGGTCAGAATAATAGTAGAGAGAATTATTTATTTCAACTTTTATTTCTTTCATCACATACAGTTTACACACACTCAATTAGTATTTGGTAGCATTGCATTTCAATTGTTTACTTGGGTCAAACCTTTCGGGTAGCCTTCCACAAGCTTCCCACATAAAGTTGGGTGAATTTTGGCCCATTCCTCCTGACAGAGCTGATGTTCCTTAGTCATGTTTGTAGGCCTTGCTCGCACACACATTTTCAGTTCTGCCCACACATTTTCTATAGGATTGAGGTCAGGGCTTTGTGATGGCCACTCCAATACCTTGACATTGTTGTCCTTTAGTCCTTTTGCTACAACTTTGGAAGTATGCTTGGGGTCATTGTCCATTTGGAAGAGCCATTTGCCACCAAGCTTTAACTTCCTGACTGACTGATGTCTTGAGATGTTGCTTCAATATATCCACATCATTTTCCTGCCTCATGATGCCATCTGTTTTGTGAAGTGCACCAGTCACTCCTGCAGCAAAGCACCCCCACAACATGATGCTGCCACCCCCGTGCTTCACGGTTGGGATGGTGTTCTTCGGCTTGCAAGCCTCCCACTTTTTCCTCTAAGCATAACAATGGTCTTTATGGCCATTATGGCCATCTTTGTTTCATCAGACCAGAGGACATTTCTCCAAAAAGTATGGTCGTTGTTCCCATGTGCAGTTGCAAACCGAAGTCTGGCTTTTATATGGTGGTTTTGGAGCAGTGGCTTCTTCCTTGCTGAGCGGCCTTTCAGGTTATCTTGATATGGGACTCATTTTACTGTGGATATACCTTTGTACCTGTTTCCTCCAGCATCTTCACAAGTTCCTTTGCTGTTGTTCTGGGATTGATTTGCACTTTTCGCACCAAAGTACGTTAATCTCCAGGAGACAGAACGCATCTCCTTCCTGAGCGGTATGACGGCTGCATGGTCCCATGGTGTTTATACTTGCGTACTATTGTTTGTACAGATAAACTTGGTACCTTCAGGCGTTTGGAAATTGCTGAGGGTCCACCATTTTTTTCTGAGGTCTTGGCTGATATCTTTTGCTTTTCTCATGATGTCAAGCAAAGAGGCACTGAGTTTGAATGTAGGCCTTGAAATACATCCACCTCCAATTGACTCAAATGATGTCAATTAGCCTATCAGAAGCTTCTAAAGCCATGACATCATTTTCTGGAATTTTCCAATATTTTTAAAGGCACAGTCAAGTTAGTGTATGTTAACTTCTGACCCACTGGAATTGTGATACATTGAATTATAAGTGAAATAATCTATCTGTAAACAATTGTTGGAAAAATTACTCGTGTCATGTACAGACTTGCAAAAACTACAGTTTGTTAACAAGAAATTTGTGGGGTGGTTGAAAAACGAGTTTTAATGACTCCAACCTAAGTGTATGCAAACTTCCGACTTCAGCTGTATTTAAATTGGCATTAGTTGTTTGTCAACTCCACATGGGCAGCTTGCATTTCTCAATGACAGGTCCATGCCCATAATCCGTCACTCTGCCATAATGAGCTGTGTTCCTGGGCAGTACCGTAGGGAAGGCGTGCATCTCACGGATGAGGGCAACAACCTCTTCCTTGAGAGTCTGAGAGCTGGTCTCTCCATTGTTCTAGCAAGAAACACACAGTAGTACACACGACCACACTCACTGCCACTCCACGAATCCAAAGGCTCTTTTATGTGTGTGTGTGTGTGTGTGTGTGTGTGATAGTTAGGGGGCTGTCAAAACTATAAATGAAATAATGGTCAAAATGTTTCCTCAGGGAGGTGAACTCACAATCTTCAGATCCACATGCAGTAACTCTGACCATTACAACACAAACCCTGCTCTTCAAACATTGACCCAGACAGACCATTTAAATGGACAGTCTGGAAGCGTATGTTCCAAAAGGATTTTGTTCATTCACTCAGTACTGACTGAACGTTTATTTGTCTTGCTAAGTTAAAATATAATAGTCTAAAACAGATGATTTGTTGAAAGCAGACTCATTTAATCACTTAACTAACCAAGTAGGCAAACATGTAATTTTATTTTGACTGCGCACAGCATGGCACTCAATTTCAGCAAGCAGAGAGGGTTTTCGATTAATCTGGCCCTGGTACATGGTCTGTCACATCATAGGCGAAAGCGGGGAAGGACGGCATATAAAGCGTTTTTAACTAAAGAAATCACTTTTGCACGTGAAAACACAGAATCCTACTCATTACTACGCACGCTTATTTATGTCACTTTTTTTTTGAGCCAACTTCGCCATCGGACAGAGCGGGGCATCTGGCTCACACCTGGGAGACAGCCAGGTTCCCGAATTGGATGTAATAAACTTTCAGCCAATGCAAAACACACCTACACAGGCGCCTGGGCGAGATGAATCAAACCCCCTCAATGATTCTGATATTGTTTTACCCGGGTGCACCGTGTGCAGCACCCGCACCCCATGACTACGTTTTACTTGTGATGGCGACCTTTAGATTTTCTGGGAGCACAATGAAAAATAACTTCTTATGGCTGCAGGGGCAGTATTGAGTAGCTTGGATGAAAGGTGCCCAGAGTAAACGGCCAGCTCCTCAGTCTCAGTTGCGAATATATTCATTTTATTATTAGTATTGGATAGGAAACACTCTGAAGTTTCAAAAACTGTTTTAATGATGTCTGTGAGTATAACAGAACTCACATGGCAGGCAAAAGCCTGAGAAGAAATTCAAACAGGAAGTGAGAAATCTGAGGTTGGTATATTTTCAAACCAGGCCCTATTGAATTCACATTGGGATATGAATTAAGTTGCACTTCCTAGGGCTTCCACTAGATGTTGACCGTCTTTAGAAACTTGAATGAGGCTTCTATTGTGTTGTGGGACTGAATAAGAGCTGAATGAGTCAGGTTACTGGCAGAGAGACATTTACTGGTCATGCGCATTCCACATGATATCGACTTGCGTTCCGTTGCTCATCTAGACACAAAGGAATTCTCCGGTTTTAACTTTATTGAAGATTTATGATAAAAACATCCTAATGATTGATTCTATACTTAGTTTGAAATGTTTCTTCAACCTGTAATATAACTTTTTTTTGTCAGAAGTAATGCACGAGGGTTTGGATATGTGTATCTAACGCTAACAAAAGTAGCTACTTGGACATAAATAATGGACATTATCGAAAAAATCAAGCATTTATTGTGGAACTGCAATTCCTGGGAGTGCATTCTGATGAAGATCATCAAAGGGAATATTTATCATGTAATTTCTGGTTTCTGTTGGCTCCAACATGGCGACAAATTTGATTATTTTTCTGAGCGCCGTCTCAGATTATTGCATGGTTTGATTTTTCCGTAAAGTTTTTTTGAAATCTGATACAGCGGTTGCATTAAGGAGAAGTATAACTATAATTCCATGTGTATAACTTGTATTATCATCTACATTTATGATGAGTATTTCTGTTTAACCTCTTAGTCCGCCCCATCCCGCATGCGGTATCGTTACTACAGCCTCAAGCTCATTAGCATAATGCAACGTTAGCGATTTTTTTAAATCGCAAATGAAACGAAATAAATATGCCTGTTCTCAAGCTTAGCCTTTTCTTAACAATCCTGTCGTCTCAGATTTTCAAAATATGCTTTAGAACCAGAGAAAATCACTAATTTGTGTAAGAGTGGTGATAGCTAGCTTAGCGTTAGCATTAGCATTTAGCACGCAACATATTCACAAAAACCAGCCAAGGAATCAAATAAAATAATTTACCTTTGAAGAACTTCAGATGTTTCAATGAGGAGACTCTCAGTTACATAGCAGATGTCCAGTTTTTCCTGAAAGATTCTTGTGTAGGACACATCGTTCCCTTTTGTTACTATGCATATGGCTACCGAAACTAACCGAAAAGTCAGTCACCTACATGTCGAACTTTTTCCGAATTAACTCCATAATATCGACTGAAACATGGAAAACGTTGTTTGAATCAATCCTGAAGGTGGTTTGTCATATTTCTCTCCATTGAAAGCACCGTCCTTGTAGCCTGGTTTGTTCTGAGATTTGAATGGAAAAATACCGGGACCTGACTTTTGCGCACCAATTGGCACGCAGACACCTAGCGGGACACCTGGTAAATGTAGTCTCTTATGGTCAATCTTCCAATGATATGCCTACAAATACGTCACAATGCTGCAGAGACCTTGGGGAAACAAGAGAAAGAGTCCGTTTATTCCTGTCGCATTCACAGCCATATAAGGCGATCATGGAAAACGTAGCCTCAGAAATCCTGTGCATTTCCTGGTTGGTCATACATCTTGGTTTTGCCCGAAACATTTGTTCTAAGGGACTCACAGTGAAAATCTTTGCATTTCTGGAAACGTAAGACTGTCTTCTTTCCAAAGCTATCAATTCCAAGCATATTCGAGCATCTTTTCGTGACAAAATATTGCGCTTAAAACGGGCACGTCTTTTTATCCAAAAATGAAATACTGCCCCTATAGGACTAACAGGTTAATCTATGTGGCTATGCAAAATCACTGGATGTTTTTGGAACTAGTGAACGTAACGCGCCACTGTAAACTCAGATTTTTTTATATAAAAAAAACATACATGTATTGTGTAACAGGAAGTCCTATGAGTGTCATCTGATGAAGATCATCAAAGGTTAGTGATACATTTTATCTTTATTTGTGCTTTTTGTGACTCCTATCTTTGGCTGGAAAAATGGCTGTGTTTATTCTGTGGCTTGGTGGTGACCAAACATAATCGTTTGTGGTGCTTTCGCTGTAAAGCATATTTGAAATCGGACACTGTGGTGGGATTAACAACAAGATTACCTTTAAAATTGTATAAAATACATGTATGTTTGAGGAATTTTAATTATGAGATTTCTGTTGTTTGGAATTTGGCACCTTGCACTTTCACTGGCTGTTGTCATTTTTTTATTTTTTTTATTTTACCTTTATTTAACCAGGCAAGTCAGTTAAGAACACATTCTTATTTTCAATGACGGCCTGGGAACAGTGGGTTAACTGCCTGTTCAGGGGCAGAACGACAGATTTGTACCTTGTCAGCTCGGGGGTTTGAACTCGCAACCTTCCGGTTACTAGTCCAACGCTCTAACCACTAGGCTACGCTGCCACCCCATATCATATCATGTCATGTCATATCATCCCGTTAACGGGATTGCAGCCCTAAGAAGTTTTAATCAGTCAGCACAAATTTGGGTTATAAGGATGAAAAGAAGGCAGGAGGGGGAGCGTATGCCGAAGCTGGAATTGATTCTACATACATGTTTGAAACCGCCATCCTGTCAATCGAGTCTGGTAAGATGTCTGATGCTAGCATGCATTTGCACACTTGCAGTGCACAACTGTCCTGAAGCTCTGTTTACATCTGCATTTGGGGTTCAACCATTGGCTATTATGCAGTTCAAAACAAGTTTACTGTTTCTTAAAAACTTCTTCAGGATCGGTGGGTCCCCTGCCGGACGGTTGAGCTAATGTGATTAGCATGAGGTTGTAAGTAACAAGAACATTTCCCAGGACATAGACACATCTGATATTCGCAGAAAGCTTAAATTATTGATAATCTAACTGCACTGTCCAATTTATAGTAGCTTTTACAGTGAAAGAATACCATGCTTTTGTTTGAGGAGAGTGCACATTTTTCAACATGAAAAGTTATTAATAAACAAATTAGGCACATTTGGGCAGTCTGGATACAGCATTTGAACCGAAATGCAGTGGTTCATTGGATCAGTCTAAAACTTTGCAAATACACTGCTGCCATCTAGTGGCCAAAATCTAAATTGCACCTGGGCTGGAATAATACATTATGGCCTTTCTCTTGCAATTCAAAGATGATTGTACAAAAAAAAGGTTCGTTTTTTTCTTCGTATTATCTTTTACCAGATCTAATATGTTATATTCTCCTATATTCCTTTCACATTTCCACAAACTTCAAAGTGTATCCTTTCAAATGGTACCAAGAAAATGCATATCCTTGTTTCAGGGACTGAGCTACAGGTAGTTAGATTTCTGTATGTCATTTTAGGCATAAATTGAAAAAAAGCAGCCAATCTTTTAGTGGTTTTAACAAAGCAATTTGATTTCTCAGGTATGGTTTGTGTTGTGGTCTTGGTTGTTCTTAGATGAGGAAATGTAATGTAGCTAACTGCAGTGTTTGTCCATTTTGAAATCTGCCTACAGTGCCTTGTCTTGCCATAGCTTGGTCTATTGAGTAGGCTACCTAGTTATTTTTTTAGCATGCATTGTAAGGTAGGTAGCTAGCAGTGTGACACTTTGGTGGTGTTAAACTTAATGTAACTAACGTTAGCTAGCTACCTATAGTTAAGAATGTGAAATGTCAGAATAATAGAACAGAGAATGATTTATTTCAGCTTTTATTTCTTTCATCACATTCCCAGTGGGTCACAAGTTTACATACACTCAATTAGTATTTGGTAGCACTGCCTTTAAATTGTTTAACCTGGGTCAAACCTTTCGGGTAGCCTTCCACAAGCTTTCCACAATAAGTTGGGTGAATTTTGGCCCATTCCTCCTGACAGAGCTGGTGTAACTGAGTCAGGTTTGTAGGCCTCCTTGCTCGCACACGCTTTTTCAGTTCTGCCCACAAATTTTCTATAGGATTGAGGTCAGGGCTTTGTGATGGCCACTCCAATACCTTGGCTTTGTTGTCCTTAAGCCATTTTGCCACAACTTTGGAAGTATGCTTGGGGTCATTGTCCATTTGGAAGACTCATTTGACACCAAGCTTTAACTTCCTGACTGAGTCTTGAGATGTTGCTTCAACATATCCACATACATTTCCTTCCTCATGAAGCCATCTATTTTGTGAAGTGCACCAGTCCCTCCTGCAGCAAAGCACCCCCACAACATAATGCTGCCACCCTCGTGCTTCACGGTTGGGATGGTGATCTTCGGCTTGCAAGCCTCCACCTTTTTCTCCAAATATAATGATGGTCATTATGACCAAGCAGTTGTTTCATCAGACCAGAGGTATGAGAGTATGATCTTTGTCCCCATGTGCAGTGGCAAACCATAGTCTGGCTTTTTTCTGGCGGTTTTGGAGCAGTGGCCTCTTCCTTGCTGAGCGGCCTTTCATGTTACGTCAATATATGACTCATTTTTAAAATGCACAAGAATGGAGCTTGTAAACAGGAGTGCCAGTATCAGATCAATGTGCAGAGTAGGGTATGTACATGAAGGCTGGGTAAAGTGACTAGGCAACAGCATAGATAATTATGTGTTATGTTATGTGTTATAAATACTTTGTTGAGGGAAAATGTACTTGGTACGATTGTGATATGTTATTGTCTCACCTAGCTATCATCAGACGTATTTACACATTTTCAAGTCGCTCTGGATTTGAAAAAAATGAACAATTGCAAAGCATGCTGAGTATTATTCTAATGAGGTCTGCCCAACAAGGCCAATAATAATAATAGCCATTTTGCCTTACAGTTCATTTTGGTATGTTCATTTTCACATTTACATTTTAGTCATTTAGCAGACACTCTTATAGAGATGATGACTGCCTTGCCTGGTTCACCAATTACTTTGCAGACAGAGTTCAGTGTGTCAAATCGGAGGGCATGCTGTCCGGTCCTCTGGCAGTCTCTATGGGGGTGCCACAGGGTTCAAACCTTGGGCCGACTCTTTTCTCTGTATATATCAATGATGTTGCTCTTGCTGCGGGCGATTCCCTGCTCCACCTCTACGCAGACGACACCATTCTATATACTTCCGGCCCGTCCTTGGACACTGTGCTATCTAACCTCCAAACGAGCTTCAATGCCATACAACACTCCTTCCGTGGCCTCCAACTGCTCTTAAACGCTAGTAAAACCAGATGCATGCTTTTCAACCGTTTGCTGCCTGCACCCGCACGCCTGACCAGCATCACCACCCTGGATGGTTCCGACCTTGAATATGTGGACATCTATAAGTACCTAGGTGTCTGGCTAGACTGTAAACTCTCCTTCCAGACTCATATCAAACATCTCCAATCAAAAATCAAATCAAGAGTCGGCTTTCTATTCCGCAACAAAGCCTCCTTCACTCACGCCGCCAAACTTACCCTAGTAAAACTGACTATCCTACCGATCCTCGACTTCGGCGATGTCATCTACAAAATTGCTTCCAACACTCTACTCAGCAAACTGGATGCAGTTTATCACAGTGCCATCCGTTTTGTCACTAAAGCACCTTATACCACCCACCACTGTGACTTGTATGCTCTAGTCGGCTGGCCCTCGCTACATATTCGTCGCCAGACCCACTGGCTCCAGGTCATCTACAAGTCCATGCTAGGTAAAGCTCCGCCTTATCTCAGTTCACTGGTCACGATGGCAACACCCATCCGTAGCACGCGCTCCAGCAGGTGTATCTCACTGATCATCCCTAAAGCCAACACCTCATTTGGCCGCCTTTCGTTCCAGTTCTCTGCTGCCTGTGACTGGAACGAATTGCAAAAATCGCTGAAGTTGGAGACTTTTATCTCCCTCACCAACTTCAAACATCTGCTATCTGAGCAGCTAACCGATCGCTGCAGCTGTACATAGTCTATTGGTAAATAGCCCACCCATTTTCACCAACCTCATCCCCATACTGTTTTTATTTATTTACTTTTCTGATCTTTTGCACACCAATATCTCTACCTGTACATGACCATCTGTGTCAGGGTTTTCCTGTGGTGAAGTAGAGGCGGACCAAAAAACAGATAAACATGAACACTACAAAAACAATAAACGTGGAAAACCAAAAACAGCCCTAACTGGTGCAAAACACAGAGACAGGAACAATCACCCACAAACAAACAGTGCAACCCAGGCTACCTAAGTATGATTCTCAATCAGAGACAACTAATGACACCTGCCTCTGATTGAGAACCATACTAGGCCGAAACATAGAAATACCCCCAAAACATAGAAAAACAAACATAGACTGCCCACCCAACTCACGCCCTGACCATACTAAATAAATACAAAACAAAGGAAATAAAGGTCAGAACGTGACAATCTGATCATTTATCACTCCAGTGTTAATCTGCAAAATCGTAATTATTCGCCTACCTCCTCATGCCTTTTGCACACGATGTATGTAGACTCTTTTTTTTCTACTGTGTTATTGACTTGTTAATTGTTTACTCCATGTGTAACTCTGTGTTGTCTGTTCACACTGCTATGCTTTATCTTGGCCAGGTCGCAGTTGCAAATGAGAACTTGTTCTCAACTAGCCTACCTGGTTAAATAAACGTGAAATAAATAAAATAAATAAAGAGTGACTTGCTCAACTAAGGTAGATAAACAACAACATGTCACCACAGACATAGCAAGAAAAGTGTATTTTTTTGGAACAGTTACTGATAATGCTGTTGCTGTTGGGGCCATCTATTTGCAAATGTATTTTAGAATACAATTTACAGGTATTTTAATGAAATACAATACAAAATCCAAGTATTTTGTAGTTTATTTTGATACATTGATATTTAATGGTAGTTTGCATTTTGCCCATCCCTCTCTTACTCCCTCTTTTTTTCCTCACTCTGCAAACATGATATACCAAACAGTTTGAGATGAATAATTTAACTCCATCTGTGGAGAACCATGGCTGGAGGGATAGAGTAATGGAGGAAGAGAGAGTGAGGTTGATGGTTTTCAGCGCCCCTCTACCTCTCCTGATATGTGAGCTAGTGACAAAGTGAGGTTAATAATAATTTAAAATTATTTATACCATTTGGGATGCAACCCCATACTGCATAGGATGGCATTTGGGATCCAACCACACAATGTGGTGAAGCTGCAGTATTTCACACTGAGATCAAGATGCCAAGGCCTTATTAAACTGCACTCTCAAACAAGCTCATAACCCCCTCCCCCGGATACTCTGCCCTTACTCTGTGCATGCCCCTGTCACCTTGAATTTCTGCAAGTGGCAGGCTCAGGGGGAGGCGAGGTGCAGGAGGCAGGGTAATGAAGGATTTAATGGAGAACCCTCCACCATGTGTCGCCTCCTCACCTCCTCCACTGCCCCCCAACTCCTTGTGTCACCTCCTCAACTCCTCCACTGCCCCCCACCTCACCTGTCACCTCCTCCACTGCCCCCCACCTAATTGTGTCACCTCCTCAACTCCTCCACTGCCCCCATCTCAACTGTCACCTACTCACCTCCTCCACTGCCTACCACCTCCCCTGTCGCCTCCTCACTTCCTCCACTGGCCAGTAGTATGCGCAGGTAGGCTGATGTGGAGGAGGAGGAGGACACGGTGTACAAACCACCAGTACTGCTCACCAGTAAACCTCATTAACTGCGTAACTAAAATTACGCTCAGAATCTCTGTTAATTAGCTTGATTATCAGTGTACCGCCACAGTATGTCCAACCAATTATCTACAGTTAGATATTGACAGAACAGCAGAAGGCACATGTACAAGCTCCTTACATCAACAAATGCAGTACTAATAAAATTACTTAGCATTATTATAACATTTCCAGATTGGATCAAATAAAACAGAAAACGAAATGTAAGTTATTAATTAAGGGAGAGATTAGATCATAATGTAGCTTGTAAATGAATAAATAAAGTTTAATGTTGTTATTACCTTTAATTTGACTGTATTTTATTCCCTACTGGGATTAAGTACATGCTGAGAAAATATCATGGTCTATAGCTTTCAATTACTCTGTGTATGTCCCAAATGGCACCCTATCCCCTTCATAGTGCACTATAGTTCCCATTATAGGTCCCATAGGGTGCACCGTATAGGGAGTAGGGTGATATTTGATATGCCGATGCTGTCTTTGAATCCATGCTGTCTTATACTTTATGGGCAATTCCATGACGCATTGGACTGAGACTTTTGGTTATTGAACAACAGTAAGTGAAGTGGTTTTAGATACGGTAACGGAATTGCGGTAACAGAATTTCATCATGGTTCCCTGATCTGTGCTACATAGAAATGCATAATTATGAATATGAAAGTCATTCTCTTCATTGTGATGTGTCCTAAATAGGTACACAAAGATATAAATATGCAATGTCCTCCGTTGTATATTTGGGTATTATTCTATACACAGGCTATTATTTTAATGAGCTCCACCCCCAAACAAGACCAAATTTGGTTGGTCACTCTGGACCAGACCAAACCTGAACCAGTCATAGACGTCTATGTTTCACAAGTTTGGACATCAAAGTACAGCAAAGTATAGCTCTAGAAGAGTTCAGTACAGTACAGTAGAGTAGAGTAAACTACTGTACAGTAGAGTACAGTACAGTAAAATAGAGTACAGTTCAGTAGAGTACAATACAGTACATTATAGTGTACTCAACTCTGTGCTTTACTGTGTACTTTACTGAACTCTACTAAACTTTTCTTTACAGTACTGTGCTGTACAAACTTGTGAAATGGAATGGGCTTACAAAAAAGAAGACACCTGTACCATGTCAGATATAGAGTTGGAACATATTAAATTTTGAGTTCGACAATATTACACTTTATATACACGTCACAGAAGACTGAAATATAACAAAATTGTTTGACATAGGTTTTATTTTAAATACGTTTTTTTAATCAATGATTTAATAATTAAAGTATTATTAACATTCCACCCATGAGGCCAAAGAGGGCGCTTTTGGTCATTGACCTCAGGAAAGGGCGACAGAAACATTGATGTGGGTTTTTGGTAACGAAATTTCAAGGGACAATTAAATGTTTCTTAAACTTACAAAAGGCAGAACAAAATCAAAAAAATAAGTGTTGATATTAGTTGTCAGAGGTCTTTGCTTCAACATTGTTTTAAAAAAAAAAAAGTATTTCTAACACCTTTTAAGACTTTGTGTGGTAGGTGTTTTCTAAGACCCCTTTTCCATCTGTTTGGCCAGAAATCAAGGACTTTGCCTATTCCACATTTTTAGGATGGAAAATGGTTGACAAATGTATATTTGCATATATATAGACTCTTAGCTTTCATTTGACACCTAATTTGACATGTTCCTATGAACTTCTCATGTTGGTGCTCATCGTTCCATGTATTTCTTAGACTCATTAAAATTAGCTTCCAGTGGCAGACAGTACAGTTGTCAGTACAGTTGTCAGTACAGTTGTCAGTACAGTTGTCAGTACAGTTGTCAGAGAAGGCATTGAGTTTTTTTATGTGCTCATGTGTCCTTTTACATGGAAATGACCTCGTGTCATTGAAGGTATTTCTAAGACTCATTTAAATGAGGTACCAGTGGCAGACAGTGCAGTTGTCAGAAAAGGCATTGAGTTTTATCTGGTCATGAGAACTAGTATGTGAAGTGTTTCAAAGGTTGACTGGCTGGCTGAACAGTCTGTGCCTTAATTGAAGTCAGAACCTCACTTTGTCACTGGCTCACATATCAGGAGAGGTAGAGGGGCGCTGAAAACCATCAACCTCACTCTCTCTTCCTCCATTACTCTATCCCTCCAGCCATGGTTCTCCACAGATGGAGTTAAATTATTCATCTCAAACTGTTTGGTATATAATGTTTGCAGAGTGAGGAAAAAAGAGGGAGTAAGAGAGGGATGGGCAAAATGCAAACTACCATTAAATATCAATGTATCAAAATAAACTACAAAATACTTGGATTTTGTATTGTATTTCATTAAAATACCTGTAAATTGTATTCTAAAATACATTTGCAAGTAGACGGCCCCAACAGCAACAGCATTATCAGTAACTGTTCCAAAAAATACACTTTTCTTGCTATGTCTGTGGTGACATGTTGTTGTTTATCTACCTTAGTTGAGCAAGTCACTCTCTATAAGAGTGTCTGCTAAATGACTAAAATGTAAATGTGAAAATGAACATACCAAAATGAACTGCAAGGCAAAATGGCTATTATTATTATTATTATTGGCCTTGTTGGGCAGACCTCATTAGAATGAATAATACTCAGCATGCATTGCAATTGTTCATTTTTTTTCATATCCAGAGCGACTTGAAAATGTGTAAATACGTCTGAAGATAGCTAGGTGAGACAACAACATATCACAATCGTACCAAGTACATTTTCCCTCAACAAAGTATTTATAACACATAACATAACACACAAGTGCATACTGACACAACACAAACACACATACACTTGAAACACACAAACTTTAAACTCATTGTTTGTTGCTACTACTCTGTTTTTTATTTTACTCTTATTATTATCTATGCTGTTTCACAGTAGTCTACACCAGATGTATTCATCGCGTGTGACAAATAAAACATTTATTTCATGGTCAACATTTTTACACATTTATATTTAGTTCAATTAGCAGACGCTCTTATCACACCATAGTGCTATCAGAGTTCTGATACCAATGCAGGGTGAAAAGAGGGCTACAAAATGTGAACCTCTATAAAAGAAAATATATTGAAATTCATTTTGTATTTTGAAAGTACAAATTGCAGTATTTTCAAAATACAATATACATTGGTGTAGTTCCGCCCAGTGTAATTCTAATTACAGAATACTCAGCAGTCATTGAAATACTATTTTTTCAAATGCATGTAACAGAAATACTGACCATCTCTGAGTGTTGCCTATCCTAGGTACTCTTTTTCTTCTCCCAAACTGAAAATAAGGCTGTGTCACACTCCTATTCCTAGGCCTGGCTGGCAAAGAAAAATCCTCATGGAAATGTATTTGACACAGTGATAGACTAAATTTACCACAGCCATCCCACGCAAGCAAGCAGAGATGAGGATGCCATATCACCTCTCCACTTCACTCTTTCCCAGCTAGCTGCATGCTGCAAGCCAGGGGGATCATAGTATTGAGATTAGCTTGTTATGAACATGAGCACCCGTGATTTATTTCGAAAAATTGTCTGGTGAAGTGAAGGGAGCTGTCAGCGAATATGTAGACATACTCATGAAGCCCTTTCAATATGCTTTTAATCGCATGTTCATATGCCAGTAATACACCACACATTGTTATTGGAAATGTCTAGCTGCTGAATAGCCGAATGACTTAGTGTGGTGACTATGGCTGGCTATGATGGTTATACTGATAGTGCTCAGACTGTGTAAAATACCTCAGCCCTCTTCTCTGCCTTCTCACACATTTGCATTCTAATAAGTTACACAGCCCATGTTCCCTTCTTCAACAACCAAAACACATTGCATTTCAGTCGAAGGCACAGAGGTGATAATCTGTGCAATCAGAACAAACCTAAGATTCTCCTGAGGAGCAGACTCTTTTTTAAATTTCATACTTCACTAGTAGCCACTATCCACCATGCCAGTTTCCCCACATAGTGAGGCTGGTACTGCAAGAGAGCACCAGTTTATAGCATATCGTGCCTGGCTGAATGACAAGCTACAAGAGACCATGTTAAAGATAGTGACCAGCGTGTTAACCACCGGCAGCATGATTCAGCATACTACACTATGAATACACAGGTAGCAGAATCTCCATAACAACACCTTCACATCCTCAGCAATGAGTCCTATTGTGTGTGTGTGCGCACGGTGTGCAAGTCAGTAGTTGAGCAATGCAGAGAGATGTGTGCGTGCTACATGCCTGCGTGGGTACATCAGTAGTTGAGCAACGCAGAGAGATGCATTGCGAAGTTAGACAAAGACCGAAGTTCATATTGATATATGCCAAATTAGATAAACAAGCCTACTGTAAATGTGCTACAAATCACTATGGGATCCCCCTTGGTGTTGTCTTCTGTTGCTGTTATAGTAGGAGGCAACTTTAATTATGCATTTGAATTCATTATAGTGATGCTAGACAAAGTGTGGATAAATATTTCATTTCGAGGACCAGGAAACTATGATGATGGTAGTTAGTAATGGACGACCAAGCACTGTCGCTACGCCTCAGAATGGAAGGGTGTAAAAAGTGTTTCTGATGATACCTGACATGAATGGTGCAGAGACACTTACAGCGGATAAACATTAAATTAGTAAAGCAAAGAAAGGGGAAAGGGAGAGAGAGAGAGAGAGAGAACTCCCAATGCTTCAATAATGAATAGCAAAGCTCAAGTAATTCTAACAATTAGCCTGTGTCGGATGGCTTCTTCTGACTAACATACGATGCATGCTCTTGGTTGAATCCCAAGAATCATACCCCCAAAAAAAAAAAATGCTAACCATCCCTGTTATTGATAATGGTAAGAGGTTAGCATGTTTTGGGGCATGATCTTCGTGCATCTGTAACTTTCTCAAAATGCGTTCATGATTATCCATAGTCATGACATCCACATTAAGGTAAATGTGTTCAGAAACTATTTATATTCTTATTTACAGTCAAAGGGACTCGAAAATGACTCAACACTTGGATTCGGTCTTATGATCATGCATGATGGACGTACAGTTGAAGTCGGAGGTTTACATACACTTAGGTTGGAGCCATCAAAACTAATTTTTCATCCACTCCACAAATTTCATGTTAACAAACTATAGTTTTGGCAAGTCAGTATCTATATCCACAGTAAAACAAGTTCTATATTGACATAACCTGAAAGGCTGCTCAGCTCCAAAACCGCCATAAAAAATCCAGACTAAGGATTGCAACTGCACATGGGGAACAAGATCATACTTTTTGGAGAAATGTCCTCTGGTCTGATGAAACAAAAATAGAACTGTTTGGTCATAATGACCATTGTTATGTTTGGAGGAAAAAGGGGAAGGCTTACAAGCTGAAGAACACTATCTCAACCGTGAAGCATGGGGTGGCAGCGTCATGTTGTGGGGGTGCCTTTCTACAGGAGGGACTGGTGCACTTCACAAAATAGATGGCGTCATGAGGCAGGAAAATAATGTGGATATATTGAAACAACATCTCAAGACATCAGTCAGGAAGTTAAAGCTTGGTCGCAAATGGGTCTTCCAAATGGAAAATGACCCCAAGCATACTTTCGAAGTTGTGGCAAAATGGCTAAAGGACAACAAAGTCAAGGTATTGGAGTTGGCATCACAAAGCTCTGACTTCAATCCTATAGAAAATGTGTGGGCAGAACTGAAAAAGTGTGTGCGAGCAAGGAGTCCTCAAACCTGAATCAGTTACACCAGCTCTGTCAGGAGGAATGGGCCAAAATTCACCCAACTTATTGTGGGAGGCTTGTGGAAGTCTACCCGAAATGTTTGACTCAAGTTAAACAATTTAAAGGCAATGCTACCAAATACTAATTGAGTGTATGTAAACTTGTGACTCCCTGGGAATGTGATGAAAGAAATCAAAACTGAAATAAATTATTCTCTCTACTATTATTCTCATATTTCACATTGTTAAAATAAAGTTTTGATCCTATCTGACCTAAGACAGGGAATTGTTACTGGGATTAAATGTCAGGAATTGTGAAAAACTGAGTTTAAATGTATTTGGCTAAGGTGTATGTAAACTTTAACTGTACCTTTTTATATCTACCTGTCAGGAATGCCATACCACGGTTGCCCTTAGTTTGAAGAATTATTCCGGAGACAGGTATTTTCTCCATCTCTTTAGCTATCATACTCTAATTCCACTGATTTTCACATCTTGATCTTCCAGAATGTGGAGAGCAACACTTATGCAGCTCCACTACACAATAAAAATATTTTAAAGCCACGTTCGACAGGATTACCAACACAGACTGACGAGCTCAAATACACAGAAACCTTCTATATGGAAGACCATTCCAGACTTATCTTTTGGCATGTCAGCCAATCATGATCACTAGATCACTGACTTTCTCTGTGGCTTAACCAACAAGGTTCATTTTTTACCTTTATTTAACTAGGCAAGTTAAGAACAAATTTAATTGCCTGTTCAGAATGACAGATTTGTACCTTGTCAGCTCTGGGGTTTGAACTTGCCACCTTCCGGTTACTAGTCCAACGCTCTAACCACTAGGCTACCCTGCTGCCCTCATGATTTAACTATTTTATTCATATGTTCAGATTGCATAAGTTTTTTTTATTAAGGCTCATGAAAATGTTCACATGTTCATTTCTGAATTGTTTTTATAAAACATGATAAAAAAACATGTTTTTTACGTTCTAACGGCTCTCCTGTGAAGTCATGACTTGCGACTACGCCTAGTTTCATGAATCGGGTCACAATTTAACATTATTTTCTATTGGTTACAACCAAAACTACATTTCAACAAGCTAGAAGAGTCACAAGCTTAATTTAGTCATTGTGTGCTAGGAATATGGGACCAAATACAAAACATTTGAGTAAATGTAGTACACTAGATAAATTTGTCCTGATACTTATGACACCTTCAAATCAGGGGACTAGTTACATAAAGAGCATTCATTTATAAATAGTAAAACAGATGTACTGTACATGAAAATTCCACTCAAATAAAAGGTGGCATTCTGTACTGTTGCTTCATAAAATATTTAATTGCAAATCCAAAATGCTGGATAATAGAGCAAAATTAAAAGTTTTGCTTCACTGTCCAAATAAATATGTAGGGGACTGTAAGTAACCATTTGGATAATGTGATACTACAGCATGTGAGCTTCTGACCAAGTGAGCTTATTACCTAATTTTACACAAGCCAAAGTAGTTAATTTTACCGAAACCAGGAGTCAACTCTTTCTGTCTTTGTTTGCTTTGCTCTTTACAAAAAGCTCTGAGCATTCCAAAACCCTAATATCAATAGAGGGAAATACAAAACGTTTGTGGCTAGTACTTAAGAAACTTTAAAAGACTACAGTAGGTCTAGGGATACGAGACTAATTATTGTTAGCCTCTAAAATCCTTTAACATTGATTTCTCTCGAGGCTCCACACTCAATGTGGGTGGGCTGCTCTCTGTTGCGTGCATCCCAACTGTTACCCTTTCCCTACATAGAGCATTACTTTTGACCAGAGCCCTATGAGTAGTATTATAAAGGGAATATCATGCCATTTGGGACTTAACCCGTGCCCCAGTACAGATGAGTTCGTTCAGCTCTCTCCGACGGAAACACTGTAAATGGAAACACTCTTTTCAGCTATTCCTGCACCAAATTAAACTGTGTCCTTGTGTCAAGGAGGGCCGTTTGTTTTCGTCAAGTTTCTCTTCCTCCAAAGGTCAAGTGAATAGACACTCAGAGTGTGTCCCAAATGGCAGGGACCATATTAGTGAACTATATAGGGGATAGGGTGCCATTTGGGACACAGATTTTCAGCGCATCCCAGGCAACCCTGTGTTTTATCTATGCCTGGTATCATTTCTCCTCTTCTAGAGGATGCATTCTGCATTCAATAAAAAAGAGCCCAGGCTTACAAATGTGGGAAATGTGAAAACACAGGAGACAGAGTGGTTGGCCATTCTTTGTGTTCCAATGCAGAATCCTAACAGAGAATAGGACAGGAAACACACCAGAAAGGCATCGGATGGCCACAGTGTTTTAGCAATCGCCTGCTGGGTATCGACATGTCAATGTGCACTACACAGCAAAATCAGAAGTTTTAAAAGGTCCCAAAAAGTCATTCAGATTCCCATGTAAAATAGCCTTTTGAATGACTAAAATATCAGCCATAATATTTGTTTTGGATAGAAATGCAAAAGAATTGAGCTACTAGGAAGTTTGAAAAGGCAGGCTGAGTGGGCGGGGAGCTTATATTAATGAGCTCGCCTTGCTGACAGCTCTTTGAAACGCCTATGTCAAGAAACTTGGACGCAGTGTTGCAGTAAAGTCATCTACAGCTAATTTGTTGTTGCACAAAGCAAATTGAAATTGCATCATTGGCGACAGAATTTCATGCGAATGTTCTAAAATCTGCGTAGCGAAAAAATGCAAATTTGTGTGTGTTTCTACCAAACTGACTTGTTGCAGATAAAAATCAGTGTGTGATGACAGTGCACACAAAATGTACCTTTTCGCTTACTTTTTCATGAACCGAATAAAAATCTAATAAGCAATGTGTTTCCATCGCATTTTCAACACTACCGATAGTTTTGTCACAAAAACTGTTGAATTAAAAAGCAAATGTGCCTACTCTGGTCTTGGCACATGCGCTCTAGCCAACAGTTCGCAGATACAAGCTGTGTTCAAAGACTCATACTAACCGCACTAAACACACTATTTGTGACGTAAATGGAGTATATAGTATGCTTATTGGTCATAGTATGGATATAGTTAGTATGCCAAAAGTTCCTGGATGTCGTACTACATTCACCAAAATACGAAGTATATAAGCAGTGGACACTATTTTCGTTCTTTATTTATGGGCCCATAATGCAATTCTTCAGAAAATTAGCATGGCTTCACAAAGTTTTCAGATTTGAAGAAAATGGCAGAAAAAATGCTGCCGAAGTCCAACGAGAGGAGATACAAATTCATTGCTTTATAACATCTATGGGATCGGTGTCCCTATACCAGGACGGTTGAGCTATATTCAAATGTATGAACTGGGTTCTGAGAGCTGAACTAACTCAACCCCTGCAGTCTCTGGCTCCACACCCACCCTGCCCGGCCATCTATATATGTGTGAAAGTTAGTGTATAAGCTAATGATCCATCATGTATGACATTCCTGGGAGTGTGTAAACTTCAGGTCCTGAGTTACAGGCAGTTAGATTTGGTTATGACATTTTAGACAACAATTTTTAAACAGGGTCCGATTCTTAAGAGGTTTTAACATTATCTAGTCGAAATATGGCATGATTCCACCAACTGTAACCTTCTGCATCACTTTCATAGAGGTACTTTTATTTTGAAGGCAAACCGCAAATTCCACTATTGTGCCTAATCCTTATAGTGGCTAGCTTCACAACACATAACCGGGTCCGGTCGAGCCTCGTGAAGCTAGCTGGCTGCTTATAAGCTTTGTGCTACAGGGTTTTGTAGTATATACAGTATTTAATATTAACATCTGATTTTCAGGAGGGTAGCGATAAACCGGAAACCCATTCAAGCCAATATGTAGTATTTTAACAAGACAAGCGAGTAAGCTCCTGGAAAATACACAAATAATCAACATGTAACTCACCCATGAACTATTTACATACATTATTGACTGTCACATTAGGTGAGTCAGTCAGCAAGGCCTGAAGTGCCACAAACTGCTCGGTGTTCTGTGACAAAGCCGGGAGCTAGCTAGCCAGGGACAACTGTAGACAATGTCCTACTCCCTGCCTGTCGGGAACTGTTTTTCGGAAGTTCTGTTAATGAGGGCGAGGGCAGGTGTTCGGCAGGCATTAACAAAGGACACTGGGTGCTAGCTAGTTAGCTAGCTAGGACTCCAGCACACATCAGGCAGGTAGGTAGCTAGCTAACGATAGATGGGACACGAGTAGACAGTGGCCGTGTCTGAATACCCATACTAGCGTAAAACAAACTTAAACTGCATACTCTGTACTAATCGTTGCATACTATTTAGCACGTAACATTTAGTAAAAAAGTATGCAGTATACCACAGCTGCAAGGCAGTAGAGGCTCCTTACTGGCTGAATAGGTGGGAGTGTGGATGGATTTTTCCAAATTCAACTGACATGCATCGCATTAACCAGCCTGATACTAGGTCATTTCCAATTTGATTAAATTCTCTAAACTCTGAATAGAATAGGAATGGAGATATAGGCCTACTCAGGCTGGTTCTAGGCAGACTATCACATTCAACCTATCCTGTTTAAAAAGGACTGAAGACAGACATAAATAAATAGGTTCCATTTAAAACCAAAGTGCTGTACCATACAGTTTAAACATTAAATCAAATAGCCTAGTGCACACACCAAAAGCTGTTTTTCAGTCTCTCGGCACCAGGTTTGATGAAACCTGTACTGACCTCACCTTCTAGATGCTCGGCTGGTTGATGTCCCTGTGGCGTCGGGAGCTGTTGTCCTGGAGGGCAGGCAGTGTGCCCCAGGTGATGCGTTGGGCAGAGACCGCACCAGTGTATAGAGAGCCTTGCAGTTGTGGGCGGTGCAGTTGTCATACCAGGCGGTGATACAGCCCGATAGGATGCTCTCACTTGTGCATCTGTAAAAGTTTGTGAGGGTCTTAGGGGCCAATCCGAATGTCTTTAGCCTCCTGAGGTTGAAGAGGCGCTGTTGCGCCTTCTTCACCACACTGTCTGTGTGGTAGGACCATTTCAGATTGTCACTGATGTGTACGCTGTCGGCATTTATGTCGGCATTTATAAAATTGTGCCTAAACTTTGTTTCTATCACAACTGTGTGTCACGTTCTGACCTTAGTTCCTTTGTTTTGTCTTTGTTTTAGTATGGTCAGGGCGTGAGTTGGGGTGGGCAGTCTGTTTGTTTTTCTATGTTGTATTTTGCGTTTGGCCTGGTATGGTTCTCAATCAGAGGCAGGTGTCGTTAGTTGTCTCTGATTGAGAATCATACTTAGGTAGCCTTTTCCCACCAGTGTTTCGTGGGTGATTGTTTTCTGTGTCTGTGTGTTCCACACGGAGCTGTTTCGGTTTTAATTTCTGTCTTTCAATTTGTTATTTTGTATTTTCGTGTTCAGTGATGTTGTTTCATTAAAACATGATGAACATGTACCACGCTGCATATTGGTCCGATCTCTTATACTCCTCGTCAGAAGAGGACGAATCCCGTTACACTGTCCTGATTCTTTTATATTGTATGACTTTACTTGCATAAAAACTGTGGCTGAAAACATGGTTAATGATGTCAAAAATGATTTCTACATCTCCCGTTTGGTATGTCTCTTGTGATGTGGTTCACAGCAACACTGACGGATGTGTTGACTTGACAACTGTGTCAGAATTTTTAAATGACACTTCCCCCCACTTTTGTTCCATGCTTGACCTAGCTATCCTGTGACTAGCTAACACCAGACACAGATAAAAGGGGAAACAAATAAGTATATTTTCCATGGATGAATACGGTAAACTTTAAATCATATTTGCTGACACCCTACAGTGAAAGCTATATAAACCATGCCCGTCTGCTAACACGCCTTCTCCGATGTTATTTACAAGGTGGTAGTTATTTAAATTAGGTAAGATAATTTAATTGGTGTGTTAAATTGAGAGAGTTACGGTGATGTCACCCTATCCCCTTAATAATTTCACTTCCTGAATCCAAGTGTTTGACACAGGGGAGGGGAACAGTAACTTGATGATCAAGCTTTAATGTAGAAGCAGCAGTCATAGTTTATACTTTGGTCATCATACTTTTCATCCAAATAAAAAATCAAATTTCATTACAAACATGATTTTGACTGTTCATGACCTTTTAAACGAACTCGCTGTAGTGTAAATGTTAACGCTTTTGAGGTGTGTATATGCATCCACTCTCAACAGAGTACATTTCACACTTTCAAAACTGTTAAAGATGTAAACATTTAGACAAACTATAACCCTATACATGGGAGAAAATGAACATTGACAATGTGAAATTCACTCTACACTGGAGTGAACTAATAGTCAATTCACTAGTTAACTTATTGGTATTTTACTCTATTCTGGAGTGAAACATAAAATTGACTCATTCTACTGTGGGGTGAAAAATCACACAATTTCACTCTTCAGTGGAGTGAAATATAAATAAATAGTTTATGATATCATGCCTCATTTGTGTATTTCCCAGGATGCATTTTGTAGTTTACTGTATTTGTTAGTGTCACAGAGACATAATCTTTTTGCATTTAAAAGGCCTGTGGCTTTCACCAAGTGAGTTCCCAAGTGAATGTTATTGCTGAAGTGAAGTGAAATGAAACGACATGACATGTATACTAAATCATAAGGCCTTACTTTGATTGCCTAATTTTACCCTAATGCATGAGTGTGGGCCTGAGTGGGCACAGACCCACCCACTGGGGAGTTAGACCCACCCAATCAGATTGAGCAAAATGTTTTATTGTGTGCGTCTTTATGCTCAACTTGTCAGTGTCCCAAAAGGGATATTATTTGTATTTTTACCTAAGTAAAGTACTTGACTTGGTTAGGAGCTCACCGGAACTGAGCACCCTCACCTCAAATGTACTTCTGCCCGCGTTCCTGCACCTCCTATAGAATTTTATGCCAAAACTATGGAGGAGTTCCTGCACTTAAATATAGATTCTACCGGCACCCAAAATGAGTACCCACACCTATTTCAGTCAAGCACTGGCCTAAAGATACACCATCAGATAGAACTCATAGTAGGGAGTGGGTGGGAAAACAGAAAGGATATATATTGACAATAATAATAATACGTAGGCCAACAAGACTATTTGGTCTGTAACGTGAAGTCACACGTTAGATGGTATATTGTTTGCAATCGATTATGGTAGGGTAGGGTAGGCTATGTTTTTATGATAATTTAAAGAGGCCCAGCTTAACTTTTTGCTGGCCCTGCCGGATTTCTGCTGACACCACTGCAGTGGTGTTAGGAAAATCCTGGTACATGCCACATCAGGCCTGCAAGTCACATTATGCTGGCTTGTAACATGATGTGTAATTCCTGGCAAAAGGAAAAGGCCAACGTGATAAGGCTGCTGACGGGGTGCAACACTGTTGATAGGAAGGTGAGAGAGAAAATATCACTATGTTTAGATTAAATTGCTATATTGCTACTTTATTTATCCCCTCAGGGACCATTAGGAAAAACCATGGTACAAATATCAACATCCATGCTACATTAGCCTTGTTTTTGATCCTTATTTGCATCAAGTATACATACATTGGCACAGTCCAATGTATGTATATACATTGAACTGTGTATGATTGATGAAGCTCCAACAGTGGAATGTAACGCCTATGGTACACATGCACGCAGGCACAAATGCACACCCGCACACACACCATGAATAAGGCAGTGGCACACATGCAAAATGATTGACATACGTGAAGGAAGAATAAATTGCTATGTGGTAAATTACAATTTTTCTCGAAGACTACCGCTGTTGATACCCCTACTATAAATCAACTAGAGTTTTTCTTTCTCCATGCTTCCATAATCTGTCTCTGTGTCAGTTTTGCTATAGTAAGCTAATTTGAGTACACACCACAACCATCCCCTCAGAATGAAATTAGCTAAGCATAATCACATGAAGATAATGATTTCCCTAACCTATAGACTCGGCAGAGAGGGTAAGATGGCAATTAAGTTTGGAAATATGTGCTTATGGATTAGCTGCTTAAATGAAGAGGTCATCAGATAGTAGTTTGCCCAGTCTAGCATGTTGACTTCATTTATACTGTAATGAAGACAAAAGAGAGAGTTGAAGTAATAATTGTTATGCCAACACCATGCTTGGAAATTACTTGTTAATTGGTGAAAAATGTTGACAAAAAAGAAAGCACACAAATACACCATGAAATAAGCTACACAAATATCTTGCGAGTATCTACATTTTTTGTTGTTTTCCCATCCTCATGTCTATTTCATGCCCATTTTAAAGCTCATGCTTTTCTCTTTCTAGTCATCTAACAAACCACAACAGAAACACACCTGAGAAAGAACCGTATGTCTCAAAGAAACCATTATTGTAACGGCTGTTGTGGGTTGAAGAAGGTGAGGACCAAGGTGGAGCGTGGTACGTGTTCATCTTTTATTATGAATTGATCACTGAATGGAAAAACAACCAAAGAGAATGAACGAAACTGAAACAGTTCTGTCTGGAACAGAATACAAAAACAGAAAGCAACTACCCACAAACATAGGTGGGAACAGGCTACCTAAGTATGGTTCTCAATCAGAGACAACGATTGACAGCTTCCTCTAATTGGGAACAATACTAGGCCAAACACATAGAAATACAACACACAGAGCAAAACAGAATGAAAAACATAGAATGCCCACCCCAACTCACTCCCTGACCAAACCAAAATCGAGACATAAAGGGACTAAGGTCAGGACGTGACAGTACCCCCCCCCCCCCAAGGTGCGGATTCCGGCCGCAAAACCTGAACCTATAGGGGAGGGTCTGGGTGGGCATTTCACCGCGGTGGCGGCTCTGGTGCGACCCTCGCCGTCGACCCCGAACTGGGGACCCTTGCAGCGGGCCCCGGCTAGGTGGGACACTCTGGCGGCGCCGGACAGGCGGGAGACTCTGGCGGCGCCGGACAGGCGGGAGACTCTGGCGGCTCTGGCGCCTCCGGACTGACTGGCGGCTCTGGCGCCTCCGGACTGACTGGCGGCTCTGGCGCCTCCGGACTGACTGGCGGCTCTGGCGCCTCCGGACTGACTGGCGGCTCTGGCGCCTCCGGACTGACTGGCGGCTCTGGCGCCTCCGGACTGACAGGCGGCTCTGGCGCCTCCGGACTGACAGGCGGCTCTGGCGCCTCCGGACTGACAGGCGGCTCTGGCGCCTCCGGACTGACAGGCGGCTCTGGCGCCTCCGGACAGACGGGCGGCTCTGGCAGCTCTGGACAGACGGGAGGGTCTGGGTGGCAAAATAAAGGAAACGCCAACATGAAGTGTCTTAATAGGGAGTTGGGCAACCACGAGCCAGAACAGCTTCAATGCACCTTGATATAGATTCTGTTGAGTACATTTTACATGAAATATCTGAAAAATAGTATGTGCACACAAAAGTATTGGCATTTATAAACCTGTTGTAAAAATGTGCACACGTGAACGCGTATTTTACAACTGTAACTTCTGAAAAATGCCCATCATTCACCATTTCTGTACACAATAACGCCTTTATTTGATTGAAATTAAGCCACGGTAGTATCTAAAGGAAATAGCAATGGCAAGCTTGATCAAATGTCTCTGGATGTGTTTGCAGAATGTTTTCTTTTGTGTTGGCATTTGCTGTATCTGACTATTTCTGAAATACAAAAACAATTGTTAATGGTTGTGGACCTGAAAACAGCTCATTTGAATTCAATAATGTTTTGCGTTTACTTTTTGCTGAACCTAAATATGCTGCACTGCCCGCGAATTTTGAAACATTGTCTAAAGAAAATGAAAACTAGGCCTATTTACATTGATAGCCTACACACTTCAATGCAAATGATCAACTGTTCACCTGTACATTTCTACTGTATGTTATAACCTGCCTTCCCTTTTGGATGATAATAGCCTATCTAATAGGCCAAATTACATTTGAGATGCACATGGTAATTTGTTGTATGGCTACTTCAGGAATATGAACTCATCGTGGCCAGAAAATGTGAGGAATTTATTCTGAAATGGTTATGATACATGTATTAGGTTTATAAATTAAATCATGTTTACTGGATGAATTTCACATTACAGTATTCAGACATAGCCTTCAAACATAAATAGAAAAGGTGAACGGTCTGTTCTACCAAACAGCAAAATCAGTGGTGTACATTTAACTCGGGAAGTGTTAAATGTACATTATCTTCAGCGGACATATGAGTTCCACTGAACTGATATTAAAATAACACTTTTGAAAGTGTTAAAGATTTTACTCTGTGGTGGTGTTACCCATTCAACTCTTAAAGTGTTCAAATGAACTTGATTGTGGTGTTTGCACAGCTCTACAGTAGAGCAGTGGTTCTCAAACTGTGGGGCATGCCCCCCGTCCCACCAAAAAACACACACAAGTTATTTTATTTTTTAAAGGAACTCATTCCGGATTTAAACTTACTCTTGAAAGTTGTAATAGTAGAATGCACAAGGTGCAATTTCAAATTGGGTAGTGCGTCATTAGTTCCTCTTGTCATGTTAGTCATTGCATACCTTAGAGCTATTTATAACTTGTCATAAATGTCCAGATCAACTAGCTCATGCAAGCTAATGTTTTTTTATTCAGGTTTGTTTGCCCATAGATGTTGTCATTTTTTTGTCCCTCAAATATCACATGAATACACATTAGACATGGACAAATGAAATTGTTCTTTGCACCCCATGACAAAATGTGTAGTATTGCAGGAAATAAGGTTTAGACCTGCAAGTGTCAGAAATTAACACCTGTAGTGTTAAAGTAAATCATTTGTGGGTGGCAATATACAACTTTTTGGGAGACCCGACCAAATTCACATAGACATGTGAGTTATAGATCTATCATTCTATTTAAAAGCAAGTCTAATAAGCAGTAGATCTGTTCTATGTGCACTATTTCAATTTTTCCCGTCCTTTGTACACATGTCCCCCCCAACATTCTGAAATTGCATTCCCCCCACAGTTTTATCATTGGAATGTGATACAAAACAAGGCAACGGTGCGCTTTAGGACTATGTGGATGCTTCCGAGCGGTCGGGTAGGCTGTTTGGATTGTTTATCTGATACATTGTTTTGTACAAATATATCCCCCCCCCACTTCTAAAACCAAACTTGAAAATATCAACACCGGCCAATTGGCTGTGTGTTGTGTTAAACTGCACTTTGGATCAGATTGCAAAGAGTAAAATACTTTAGATAGCTTATCTATTTACTGTGAAGTGGGTCCAATTAAATGAGAGACGAATGGTAACCTATCCTAAATTGTTGTAGGCCCATAGGCTATTTCACGACTATGAAACCATCACAGTCAGAAAAGGTAAGGAATGTATTATGCAATGATCAGAGAAATAAATTAAATAATAGGAAATATGCCTATTTCTAATTATTATAGAATGCAAAGATAAATCGATTTTCGCTCTTCTCGCTAATGGCAAATGATTGCATCTTGTTATTATTGTGAGGACTGCCTCTCCGCATGAGCAGTCTGGCAGTTACCAAGAACCACATACAGGATATTTAAACAAGGTTGGAATGTGAAGCAATGAAATGGGGTATCAGCCTACTTTGCAGTTAGCCTTCAAAATTAAAGAATGTCATTGACAGTGATGCAAATGAATACAAATAGTAGAATTATGCCGTAATTGAATAGATCATGCTAAATGAGGTTGGAATGTTATATAAAATCAACAAATGACAATTAGTTAATTTGACAAAAATGTGTTGAAATAACACTGGATGTATAAGACTTTAGCATTGCAATGGGGAAATACTTATTTCACTGTACAGCCTTACCTATGCATTGGTGCTAAACGGCATTCCATACCCACGCTCTACCTAGGTTTTCCAGCACACAGCTTTGACCTACAGTGCCTTGAAAAAGTATTCATCCCCCTTGGCATTTTTCCAATTTTGTTGCATTACAACCTGTAATTGAAATGGATTTTTATTATGTAATGGACCTACAATAAATTGGTGAAGTGAAAATAAAATATATATATTTAAAAAATATATACTGTATTTAGAAAAACACGGAAAACTGATGCGTGCATATGTATTCACCCCCTTCGCTATGAAGCCCCTAAATAAGATCTGGTGCAACCCAATACCTTCAGAAGTCAAATAATTAGTTAAATAAAGTCCACCTGTGTGCAATCTAAGTGTCACATGATCTGTCACGTGATCTCAGTATACATACACCTGTTCTGAAAGGTCCCAGAGTCTGCAACACCACTAAGCAAGGGGCACCCCCAAGCAAGGGGCACCACCAAGCAAGCTGCATCATGAAGACCAAGGAGCTCTCCAAACAGGTCAGGGACAAAGTTGTGGAGAAGTGCAGATCAGGCTTGGGTTATAAAAAAATATCTGAAACTTTGAACATCCCACGGAGAGCCATCAAATCCATTATTAAAAAATTGAAAGAATATGGCACCACAACAAACCTGCCAAGAGAGGGCTGCCCACCAAAACTCATGGACCAGGCAAGGAGGGAAAAGAGACCAAGGATAACCCTGAAGGAGCTGCAAAGCTCCACAGCAGAGATTGGAGTATCTGTCCATAGGACTGCTTTAAGCCGTACATTCCACAGAGCTGGGCTTTATGGAAGAGTGGCCAGAGAAAAACCATTGCTTTAAGAAAAAAAATAAGCAAACACGTTTAGTGTTTGCCAAAAGGCATGTGGGAGACTCCCCAAACATATGGAAGATGGTACTCTGGTCAGATGATACTAAAATTGAGCTTTTTGGCCATCAAGGAAAATGATATGTCTGACGCAAACACAACACCTCGCACCACCCCGAGAACATCAATGTTTTTCATCGGCAGGGACTGGGAAACTGGTCAGAATTGAAGGAATCATGGATGGAACTAAATATAGGGAAATTCTTGAGGGGAACCTGTTTCAGTCTTCCAGAGATTTGAGACTGGGACGGAGGTTCACCTTCCAGCAGGACAATGACCCTAAGCATACTGCTAAAGCAACACCCGAGTGGTTTAAGGAGAAACATCTAAATGTCTTGAAATGGCCTAGTCAAAGCCCAGACCTCAATCCAATAGAGAATCTATGGTATGACTTAAAGATTGCTGTACACCAGCGGACAAATCCAACTTGAAGTAGCTGGAGCAGTTTTGCCTTGAATAATGGGCAAAAATCCCAGTGGTTAGATGTGCCAAGCTTATCGAGACATATCCCAAGAGAAATGCAGCCGTAATTTGCAGAAGGTGGTTCTACAAAGTATTGACTTTGGGGGGGTGAACAGTTATGCACGATTAAGTTTTTAGTTTTTTTTCTATTATTTCTTGATTGTTTTACAATAAACATTTTGAATCTTCAATGTTGTGTAAATCAAATGATACAAATCCCCAAACAATTCCAGGTTGTAAGGCAACAAAAAAGGAAAAATGCCAAGGGGAGTGAATAATTTCGCAAGCCACTGTACTACAGTAGCTACGTATATAGAAACGTTCTCTCACTGTCAACTGCGTTTATTTTCAGCAAACTTAACTTTAATGTGTAAATATTTGTATCAACATAAGATTCAACAACTGAGACACAAACTGAACAAGATCCACAGACATGTGGCTAACATAAATGGAATGTGTCCCTGAACAAAGGGGGGATCAAACTCAAAAGTAACAGTCAGCATCTGGTGTGGCCACCAGCTGCATTAAGTCCTGCAGTGCATCTCCTCCTCATGGACTGCACCATATTTGCCAGTTCTTGCTGTTAGATGTTACCCAACTCTTCCACCAAGGCACCTGCAAGTTCCCGGACATTTCTGGGGGGAATGGCCCTAGCCCTCACCCTCCGATCCAACAGGTCCCAGATGTGCTCAATGGGATTGAGATCCGGGCTCTGACATTCCTGTCTTGCAGGAAATCATGCACAGAACAAGCAGTATGGCTGGTGGCATTGTCATGCTGAAGGGTCATGTCAGGATGAACCTGCACGAAGGGTACCACATGACGGAGGAGGATGTCTTCCCTGTAATGCACAGTGTTGAGATTGCCTGCAATGACAACAAGCTCAGTCCAATGATGCTGTGACACACCGCCTCAGACCATGACGGAACCTCCAAATCGATCCCGCTCCAGAGTACAGGCCTCTGTGTAACGCTCATTCCTTTGACGATAAACGCGAATCCGACCATCACCCCTGGTGAGACAAAACTGCGACTCGTCAGTGAAGAGCACTTTTTGCCAGTCCTGTCTGGTCCAGCGACGGTGGGTTTGTGCCCATAGGCGACATTGTTGCCGGTGATGTCTGGTGAGGACCTGCCTTACAACAAGCCTACAAGCCCTCAGTCCAGCCTCTCTCAGCCTATTGGGGACAGTCTGAGCACTGATGAAGGGATTGTGCATTCCTGGTGTAACTTGGGCAGATGTTGCTGCCATCCTGTACCTGTCCCATAGGTGTGATGTTCAGATGTACTGATCCTGTGCAGGTGTTGTTACACGTGGTCTGCCACTGTGAGGACGATCAGCTGTTCGCCCTGACTCCCTGTAGCGCTGTCTTAGGTGTCTCACATTACGGACATTGCAATTTATTGGCCACATCTGTAGTCCTCATGCCTCCTTGCAGCATGCCTAAGGCACGTTCACGCAGATGAGAAGGGACCCTGGGCATCTTTCTGTTGGTGTTTTTCAGAGTCTGTAGAAAGGCCTCTTTAGTGTCCTAAGTTTTCATAACTGTGACCTTAATTGCCTACCGTCTGTAAGCTGTTAGCGTCTTAACGACCGTTCCACAGGTGCATGTTCATTAATTGTTATGGTTCATTGAACAAACATGGGAAACAGTGTTTAAACCCATTACAATGACGATCTGTGAAGTTATTCAGATTCTTATGAATTATCTTTGAAAGACAGGGTCCTGAAAAAGGGACGTTTCTTTTTTGGCTGAGTTTATATACAGTACCAGTCAAAAGACGTCCAAACCTCAAGGGTTTTTCTATATTTTTACAAATTTCTACATTGTAGTATAATAGTGTAGACATCAAAGCTATGAAATAACACAAATGGAATCATGTAGGGTTGGGTTAAATGCAGAAGACACATTTCAGTTGCATTCAGTTGTACAACTGACTAGGTATCCCCCTTTATCTTGACAGCTTTGCACACTCTTGGCATTCTCACAACCAGCTTCATGATGTAGTCACCTGGATTGCATTTCAATTGACAGGTGTGCCTTGTTAAAAGTTAATTTGTGGAATTTATTTCCTTCTTAATGCATTTGAGCCATCAGTCGTGTTGTGACAAGGTAGGGGTGGTATACAGAAGATAGCCCTTATTTGGTAAAAGACCAAGTCAGTATTATGGCAAGAACAGCGCAAATAAGCAAAGAGAAATGACAGTCCATCATTACTTTAAGACATGAAGGTCAGTCAATATGGAAAATGTCAAGAAATGTTTGTTCTTTGAAGTGCAGTCGCAAAAACCATCAAACACTATGATGAAACAGGCTCTCATGAGGACCGCCACAGGAAAGGAAGACCCAAATACGGATTTGTGTTTCCCACCGTGAAGCATGGAGGAGGAGGTGTGATGATGTGGGTGTGCTTTGCTGGTGACACTGTCTGTGATTTATTTAGAATTCAAGGCACACAACCAGCATAGCTACTACAGCATTCTGCAACGATACGCCATCCCATCTGGTTTGCACTTAGTCCCACTATCATTTGTTTTTCAACAGGACAATCCAAAAACACACCTCCAGGCTTGGTTAGGGCTATTTGACCAAGGAGAGTGATGGGGTTCTGCATCAGATGACCTGGCCTCCACAATCACCCAACTGTAATCCAAATGAGATGGTTTGGAATGAGTTGGACCGCAGACTGAAGGAAAATCAGTAAACAAATGCTCAGCATATGTGGGAACTCCTTCATGACTGTTGGAAAAGCATTCCTCATGAGGCTGTTTGAGAGAATGCCAAGAGTTTGCAAAGCTGTCATCAAGGCAAAGGGTGGCTACTTTTAAGAATCTCAAATATAAAATATATTTTGATTTGTTTAACACTTTTTTACTTACATGATTCCATATGTGTTATTTCATAGTTGTGATGTCTTCACTATTATTCTACAATGTAGAAAATAGTAAAAATAAAGAAAAATCCTTGAATGAGTAGGTGAGTCCAAACTTTTATACTTTTATACTTTTACAGTATATTACAATACAGCACAGTACAGTACTCTACAGTGAGTGGAGCACAGTATAGTATGGTACAGAACAATACAATACAGTAGAATAAAATACAGTTTTACACAGTACAGTACAATACAGTACAGTGAGTAAAGCACAGTAGAGTACACTTCACTTACTGTAGTTCAATAACCAAAATAGATTTTTTCCAAACTCAAGGTGCCATGTCATAGCTGACACCCCATTATTTCTGCAGACATATTTGAATCTTAATTCAGAGCAGATATTTAACCGAGTTTTTGGAAAAGTGGTCACGTAAAAAACTGGAGGTTTTACAGTGATTCCTTTACCAAAGTGTTAATCTGCCCAGTTCTTCCACTAAATTTGTTTTTGTAAATGTTTCAGTATAAATTGATAAAAGTAGTCCTTGCGCATAGAGTTTTATGGTTTGTTTGAAATCTATGTTTTTTTGTTTGGCATACATTTGTAAGTGAAAAAACAGATTCAAGCGTAATTCAGTTTCTGTGGAATTGCCCTCAGAACAGTGTGAGATTTAACAGAGGCTTGAATGATTGTGAGTGTTTATTGGAGATGCCCAAGGGCTACTGTGGTTTACTGGGCTGCTGTGCAGAGAAGAGATAGCATGTAAAACTCTTTATTCTGGTCCACACATGCTATGTTACGTTACATCTACGACTCTCATTGATCAGGTTTGATGTCAGATATCATGCCTGCCGTCATTTGAAGTGTTCTACTGCATAGAAGAGAAGGGGAGAAGATAACAGAGAAAAATAAAAGATCAGAACTAGCCTAGTCTTTTTTATTTGGGGCTGGCTTGGCTGCATCCAAATGCTTAACTCGGACAGGGCATCAAAGGATTCACAGTATTTTATCCCTTTTCCATGGCTATTCCTGACCCTAAAACATGCCTTACTGAAATCAAGGGCATAGATTAGACTAGGCTTTCAGGCTGCCAACATCAAAGGAGACTTGCACAAAAAAACACCCGTGATAATGGAAATACATTCATGAACTGGTACTAGTTGACACTTGTGTAGAGAAAAATATGTTTAACACTGATTAAACTTCTACACTATTTTCGGATGAGAGGAGAAGAACACTCTTGCTGTCTCTCGGCTTGAAATCCCACAGCTTGCCTGCAACACTCACACAGCAAATTCTCCAGTGTTAAATAAAAAGAATGAACACAGTGTGTTAAATCAATACTGAAAGTGTGGAGTCAGTAGACAGATATACACACTGGAGCAGTGTTAAATTAGCACACTGCTTAGTGTCAGAGATGGGCAGTATTTTTGTTACATGTATTTGAAATATGTATTTAAATTACTTCTGAGTATTTTGTCATTTGTATTACACTGTGCTGAACTATAGTCCAATGTATTTTGGAACAAGATACATTCAGGAAATGTAATTTGTATTTTCAAAATGCTAAATACTTTTCTATAAAAATTGTTCTAGCAGTTCACTCTTTTGTGGCAGTTCACTCTTTTCTTTTTCTCCCAGAAATCTGACGTCACCCTGGTGTGATAAGAGTGTCTGCTAAATTAACTAAATATAAATGCGTGCATAAAAATTGACAATTGCAAAGCATGTTGAGTATTATTCTAATGAGCTCAGCCCCGAAACAAGGTTTTGTCTAGAAGCAATTCAGCTTTGTCAAAATTGACTTTTCGTAGCATGTTTAGGAGAATTTAGGTTAAGGAGAATTAGGTTAAGCTGTATATCATTTAGACATGACCCCTACCCAGTGTGCTTTGCAATTCAATTTGGTATGTTCATTTTCACATGTATATTTACATTTAGGTCATTTAGCAGACACTCTTATGCAGACTAAATTAGTCAGTGCATTCAAATAAGGTAGATAAACAACAAGATATCACAGTCATAGCAAGTAACATTTTTGTAACCGTTACTGAAAAGGTTGTTGCAGTTTGGGTCTGCTACCTCCAAATGCATTTTTGTATTTCAAAATACATGTATTTGAATAAAATACATTTCAAAAGTATTTTGTAGTTTATTTCAATACATTGATCTTTATGCTATTTTGTAATTGTATTTTCTGATTTTTGCCCATCCCTGCTTAGTGTAAAGCCATACTCAAATATTTCACATAGTGCCTTGTCGGTTCAGTTAATTGTAGAGTTATAACGCATTACTGTAGTGTTTGTTAGTGACAGAGAAGTCACTAACAGGGACAGAACCGCCCCTTTCGAACAAACTCTATAAAATGATGGGTTAAGAAATGAACATGCTAGACCAGAGACGTAAAGCTGCAGCTGTACGTTTAAAGTGGTCTGAACTTTGAATCTCAGCACGAGGTAGAGACGATAAACTCACCTCCCGGGCAATCACTGGTACGGCTGATTAGCTGTCCTAAGTAAAGTATCTTCGAAAGTTAATTTAAGTGGGACCATTCTACTACTCAGCTCAAACCATCGTTTTACTCTACTCTACTCTATCACCCCACTGGGAACCATTGACACAGGTGGCTAGCCAGCTTTCTTCAAAGAAGCATCTTCAAGAGCTAATGGAAGGAAAATAAACTCTGTAGTTCTGTTCAGGACTACACGAAAAGTCACCGGATACCAGACAACTACAGAGGAAAACAACAGTAGAAGACTTGCTGGAACCAATTGAGACCATCAGAGCCTTACAAGCGTGCTGCAAAAAGGCCCAACCCCCCTTTCCAAGGCGGCCCTGTCCACCGAGTGAGATCCGGCGAACCTCGCAGTTCACATACTGTAAATACATTCATGATTTCTTACTCAAAGAGGGCGGCGGTTCGTGTGCAAAGCATATGATTACTGTCAGTGAGAGTAGTTTCTAAATGTACCAATGTTAAGTGTTTTTGTCCCCCTCTGCCCCCCTTCTCCATCTCTTTTGTAACAAGCAGCCATGTTGTGACATTCTGCTAGGGACCTGTTTTTAACGTATTAAGTGTGTATGTTTATTTTGTGTTACCATTTAATTAGCTAGCAAATACATAATTAAACCAATTTGTGTAGTACTGAATCATAAGTAAGGCTCTGTTTTTTTGCAGATGCAAGGAGATTACGACTGTTCAGAATGACGATATGATACGAGGTTATGATTAATAAGTTGACTGTTTATAGATGTGATAGGTAAAGACCTTTTAGAGTTTAATTAAGACGGTAACTCTTTAAAGAACCATTCTCATGGTGCCAAAGATACTAATGAGTTAACTGTTACATGATTTATTTAAATCGGGTAACAGGTAAACATATTAAGGTAATTAGATGATTAAACAGCTATACCTCTTGATTGGTTGTAGATATTTATGTTCTAATAGACCAAGATGCCATGCCCTCTAAAGAAAAAGGGTTCTACATGGGATAAATCTACCCAAAGGTTTTTCCAGATTTCAATAGCAGAGAAGTAGACCAAGATGCCATACCCTCTAACTTTTTGTTTGTTGGGAAAGTGTAAAAATAGCAGATTTGTGACAAAAGTTACATTGCTTACAGTGAATGATGGAAGTCATGATGTCACAATGGGAAACTTTAGAATTTTGAAAAAAATAGTATAGTTTAAAAAGTATAAAATATATATTTTTAAATGTAATGTAAGCAGACTATTCCAGACCGTTCTACACGTTTCAAAGTCTGAACAATGTTTCCATCTTAAACAAATAATAATAAGTATGACAACGATTTACGATTTGCAAGTCCAACCTAACTATTTTAAAAAGCAACCTGCAACAAATCATGCTGGGAAATATCATGTATTTTTCACTCTGAGAGAGTTAACAGAAATTAACTCAAAACAGCTGAGTAACAAAAGCACCATGTGGTGTTGATTACACTGTGATTCAAATAACATCTCATTTATTACCTGCCGGTGGCATCAATTTCAATCCCACCGGTGTTAACCCCACTAGAATCAACATTCAAATACACAATGCATTCAGAAAGTATTCAGACCCTTTGACTTATTCCACATTTTGTTACATTACAGCCTTGTTCTAAAATTGATCAAATAAATGTTTTTACTCGTTAATCTACACACAATACCCCATAATGAAAAAGGAATAACAGATTTTCAGGATTAAAAAAAAATGTATACAAAATAAAAAAACAGAAATACCTTATTTACATACACTACCGTTGAAAAGTTTGGGGTAATTTAGAAATGTTCTTGTTTTTGAAAGAAAACAACATCAAATTGATCAGAATTACAGTGTTGACATTATATTTGTATTACCAGGCAAGTCAATTAAGAACAAATTCTTATTTTCAATGACGGCCTAGGAACAGTGGGTTAACTGCCTGTTCAGGGGCAGAACGACAGATTTGTACCTTGTCAGCTCAAGGGTTTGAACTTGCAACCTTCCGGTTACTAGTCCAACACTCTAACCACTAGGCTACCCTGCCACCCCAACTTAAAGAACCTTAGAGAAAAATGGAAACGGCAGATTTTTTATGAAATATCTACATAGGCGTACAGAGGACCATTATGAGCAACCATCACTCCTGTGGTCCAATGACATGTTGTGTTAGCTAATCCAAGTTATCATTTTAAAAGGCAAATTGATCATTAGAAAACCCTTTCGCAATTATGATAGTACAGCTGAAAACTGTTGTCCTCATTAAAGAAGCAATTAAACTGGCCTTCTTTAGACTAGTTGAGTATCTGGAGCAGCAGCATTTGTGGGTTTGATTACAGGCTCAAAATGGCCAGTTCCTCTGTCCATTGTCTGTGTTCTTTTGCCCATCTTAATTTTTTTTTTATTGGCTGAGATATTGCTTTTTCTTTGCAACTCTGCCTAGAAGGCCAGCATCCTGGAGTCGCCTCTTCACTGTTGACGTTGAGACTGGTGTTTTGCAGGTACTATATAATGAAGCTGACAGTTGAGGACAGTTGAGGACTCTGTTTCTCAAACTAGACACTAATGTTCTTGTCCTCTTTCACATTTGTGCACCAGGGCCTCCCACTCCTCTTTCTATTCTCGTTAGAGGCAGTTTGTGCTGTTGAAAACCTGCTTCAGAGCACTCAGGACCTCAGACTGGGGCAAAGGTTCACCTTCCAACAGGACAACAACCCTAAGCACACAGCGAAGACAACACATGAGTGGCTTCAGGACAAGTCTCTGAATGTCCTTGAGTGGCCCAGCCAGAGCCCGGAATTGAACCCAATCGAACATCTCCGGAGAGACCCAAAATTAGCTGTGCAGCGGCGCTCCCCATACAACCCGAAAGAGCTTGAGAGGATCTGCAGAGAAGAATGGGAGAAACTCCCCAAATAAAGGTGTGCCAACCTTAGCGCCATACCCTACAACTCAAGGCTGTAATCATTGCCAAAGATGCTTCAACAAAGTACTGAGTAAAGGGTCTGAATACTTATGTACATGTGATATTTCAGTTTTTTATTTTTAGTACATTTGCAAAAATGTCTTAAACCTGATTTTGCTTCATCATTATGGGGTATTGTGTGGAGATTGATGAGGGGGGAAAAAAACTATTTAATCAATTTTAGAATAAATCTGTAACGTAACAAAATGTGGGAAGAGTCAAGCGGTCTGAAAACTTTCCGAATGCACTGAACACTCAACCCTTTTTACGTCAACACCTGCAAATTTGCTGTCTACTGTATATATCTGCCCCATTGCACATTGCAAGTGCATATTGTATAGCATATTCTGTACATTCTATTTATTGTGGCAGTTCCATTTCACCAGGTCAAATTCCAGGTACATTCTTTTATTTAACCCATTGAGACCGAAAGTCTCTTTTTCAAGGGAGACCTGGCCATGTACGTGATGAATAAAGGTGATTCTGATTCTGGTGCCGTACCTGACGCCTTAAACCTGATTTCACGTTAACAGTTAACATTGCATGTCATCTTCAGTTTAATGTGTTTTTTTCCACATTAACATACGTGTCACACTGAATCACTGAATCATGGCTAATCACATGCTATCTGTTCATGTTGTCAATTGCATGATTTGTATCAATCCAGCAGCCCAGCTCTGTGGGCCCTGTGGGTGGTTTGGTGACATGGGCATGACTGTCTACTAGATCAAAAGGGAGATCGGTGTTGGGTTTGATGATCACCAGTGAAATTATGCTTTTTATGCTTTTGGGCTGACCACTGGTGTAAAAGGCTAGGAGAGGGGTCTGGGATGGGGGAGAGCGCCAGTGAAGGGGGTCGAGAGATCTGTGGGGTGCCAACTGGTCCCCTGAGTGGGCACGGAGAAATGATGTGATTCACCTGGCCACTTAGCAGAGCCATTCAATCAACCAGGCCTGATGTACCCTGACACCCCTTTGATTTGCAATACACAGCTCAGGAAATTTTGTAAAACATGATTTACTGATATTTAACCACTTTTTTGGCACAAAACTAGTTCCATACTTCCATACATTTAAAAAAAAACGGTACACCATTGTGTTCTCCATTAGTGGGGGTCATATTAGTTTTTAGCCCAAACCGTTTGGATGCTACAGACAGAAATGAGCAAATCTGCGGTACCAGCTTCAGATGAGTCCCGTGAGGCTTGTGGGGGTCGTACAGCAAAACGGAGAGGGGTACTGTCAACTGGTCCACTGAGAGGGCACAGAGAAACGATTTGGCACCCCTTTCCTTTGCAATACACACTCATACTGTACAAATACACACTCACACATGTCCCCCCCCACCGTATGGTAAAGTTGACAGTAATGAACTGTTGAACCAAAAAAAAAGGGGGTGGGGGGTTATTTACAGTAACATAATGTACCGTTGAAGTCGGAAGTTTACATACACTTGGGTTGGAGTCATTAAAACGTGTTTTTCAACCACTCCACAAATTTCTTGTTGACAAACTATAGTTTTGGCAAGTCGGTTAGGACGTCTAATTTGTGCATGACACAAGTAATTTTTTCCAACAATTGTTTACAGACAGATTATTTCACTTATAATTCACTGTATCACAATTCCAGTGGGTCAAAAGTTTACATACACTAAGTTGACTGTGCCTTTAAACAGCTCGGAAAATTCCAGAAAATGTCATGGCTTCAGAAGTTTCAGATAGGCTAATTGACATCATTTGAGCCAATTGGAGGTGTACCTGTGGATGTATTTCAAGGCCTATCTTCAAACTCAGTGCCTCTTTGCTTGACATCATGGGAAAATCAGGTACCACGTTCATCTGTACAAACAATCGTACGCAGCCGTCATACCGCTCAGAAAGGAGATGCGTTCTGTCTCCAAGAGATGAACGCACTTTGGTGCGAAAAGTGCAAATTAATCCCAGAACAACAGCAAAGGACCTTGTGAAGATGCTGGAGGAAACAGGCACAAAGTATCTATATCCATAGGAAAATGAGTCCTATATCCACATAACCTGAAAGGCCGCTCAGCAAGGAAGAAGCCACTGCTCCAAAACTGCCATAAAAAAGCCAGACTGTGGTTTGCAACTGCACATGGGGAAAAATATTGTACTTTATGGAGAAATGTTCTCTGGTCTGATGAAACAAAAATAGAACTGTTTGGCCATAATGACCATCGTTATGTTTGGAGGAAAAAGGGGGAGGCTTGGAAGCTGAAGAACACCATTCCAACCGTGAAGCACGGGGATGGCAGCATCATGCTGTGGGGGTGATTTGCTGCAGGAGGGTCTGGTGCACTTCACAAAATAAAGGCTCATGAGGAAGGAAAAATACGTGGATATATTGAAGCAAAGTCTCATGACATCAGTCAGGAAGATAAAGCTTGGTCGCAAATGGGTCTTTCAAATGGACAATGACCCCAAGCATACTTCCAAAGTTGTAGCAAAATGGCTTAAGGACAACAAAGTCTAGGTATTGGAATGGCCATCACAAAGCCCTGACCTCAATCCCATAGAAAATTTGTTGGCAGAACTGAAAACACGTCTGCGAGCAAGGACACCTACAAACCTGACTCAGTTACACCAGCTCTGTCAGGAGGAATGGTCCAAAATTCACCCAACTTATTGTGGGAAACTTGCTACCAAATACTAATTGAGAGTATGTAAACTTCTGACCCACTGGGAATGTGATGAAAGGAATAATGCTAAAAGAAATTATTCTATCTACTATTATTCTGACATTTCACATTCTTAAAATAAAGTGGTGATCCTAACTGACCTAAGACAGGGAATTTTTACTAAGATTAAATGTCAGAAATTGTGAAAAACTAAGTTTAAATGTATTTGGCTAAGGTGTATGTAAACTTCAACTGTACCTTTTTAATAAGTAATTTACAGGTAACTGGCTGCCGGTAAGTCACCTTAAAACAACAGGATCGTTTTTTTTTGTCCCTGCTGTTGGTGTTTGTGTGCAGGCATACATTAGGCTCCTGCACAGATCCACTGGCACCAGCTCCTGTGGCACTAGGGAACGCCAGCTGTGCCCACCCATCTGCCATGGAGACAGCACCAACCACCAACCATTACATTCACACCCCAAATAATGCAGGCTAAGAAGAGGAATGGATTGATGTGCTCTGACTATTGTATTTTACGTTTCACTCTGGTGTTTGGTGCTGTACAGCACAAGTCAACTTGATCCAAGATGTTTCCCCTTAGAGTCTATGGGCTGGGTTTCTACTAAGCTAACATATGGCATTATTTAAGATGGTCATATCAAGGAAATTTTGCTTTACAAAGTTATTACACAATTATTTTATGAAACGGTGAATTTGGCCTTACTGATATTAGCCCATAGAAACACATTGAATAACAAATTAATATATGGCAAATCAGATAGTCAAACAAAATGAATGAAAAGGAAGTATGTTTTGAAGTGTCTGTCCTATGTCTGAGATATATAAGAAAGTTTTACCGATATTTAACCCCTTTTCTGGCACAAAACTACTTCCATACTCCCATAATTGTTTTAACGGGTACCGGGTTACCTTCAGATGAGTGGGGTTGTATCCAAACCGTTTGAATGCTACAGACAGAAGTTGGCAAATCTGCGATACCAACTTCAGATGAGTCCTATGGGGGTCGTAGAGCAAATCGGAGAGAGATGATATTAGTTTATAGCCCAGACTGTTCGGACACTACAGACATTTTCCTGAGAAAAGACGTTTTCGGTCTGGCAAACACCTCTGTAGCTCTGCCACGCTCCACCGCAGATGTGTAAGGCCGACGTCGGTGAATGCAGATATCTCTGGCTTAAACAGACAGATTTTGATGGGGATGTTTGTATTATGCTAATTAGATGACGCGTCTGCACATCAATAGACTCTAGGGATAATTATTAATGAAGAGCATACAAGGGCTTTAGGCTCTGTGTATACATTTGATGTATGCTAGAGCAGCGCATACATTCCCTACACCACATATCTATGGCCAGCGTTTCATTTTCTTCTCGCAAATAATACCCACCAAAAACAACCCTACCCAAAACTCAACCCTTTGGTATGTTGATTTTATGTTTGGTATGTTAAAGGAATCTGAACAATGCAGAGAACAATCCTATTTAAGTACTAATGCTAATTCTGTATTATAACAAATCAGGCTCCAACTGTCAACGATTCCTTTTAACTGACAAATATTTTCTCTGGGTTGCACCACTGGCTGTGTTATGTGAGAGATATGTTAAGTATTACTCCTTAATCATGAACAATGCAGAATAATAACGTTAAACTTGCACTTTTCATTTTTATGAATAGGATATATTAACGCTGTGCACAACAGTTTTCCTCTTTGTTGTGCAAACGCAGCCATACTGTATGTCTGATTGCATTTAATTCGACAGGGCATGGAGTATTTACATTTCTTCAAAGAGTTAGAGGCAAATATTTCAAAAGCTTTGAACTTTTGCAGCTAACACACAGAAGAAAATCAGAAGGAAATGCATAATATGTATGTCTATGACTATGTTCCCAACAACAAGAGTTGCAATAGTGTGTGTATCTGTACAGGTAGGAAAGAAAGTATTGTCCAAAAATGTACTGACGTGTGTTTATATCTTTATACATTTCTTCTTTTTAAAGAAACCCCAAAATCCATATACAGGAGTTACACTACTGTGTAATATTTGTGCAGGTAAAGGTAGCTTTGACCCCAAATTCAACAAATGTTTCCCCTGCCCGCTGAAAGGCAAGAAAAACAAACGTTAATGAAAAACTAAAAAGGAATATCTAGTTTTGTCTATTTTTTGTGTGCAAACCAACCTTTAAGGATTAACCGGGACTCCATACAGCTGTCTCTAAAGATGTGTGAAAAGCGAAAAATGGAAATCTCATATTCTCTGAGATTCTTTACATGGACGAATGTCGATTTACTATATGACAAAGACGGATCAAAAGTGTCAACAACATTTTGTGCATAGATAGATAGCATAACCATATCTGCCATTTCTTAAACTACACCATCCTTCCCTGGCTTGGTTTGAGAGCCTGCAGACCAGTCGATTCACAAGTATTATCTCCAGCATGTAATTAAACATATCATGCACTTTACATGTGTTTCATCCGTCTCCTTGCATAGTAACAGTCGTGTTAGCTCATCGTGGCATTTCCAGACTGACAGTCATGACCTGCTGACCATCCCTGAGTCATATTCAAACATGCAGATTCATTTATTCCAAATATTATGGCGGGTATGTGGTATGCAGCAACTTTTAAATTCAAATGATGTACAGTACTTTAAGTGAAATTCAAAATGTAAAGTACATGATGTACATTGATGGTCACGGTACAGAACATTTGCATTGGACTATTAGGTTGGTGTCTGGATTTGACTCAATGGCTTTTCCAGTGGTTGTTGTCTTTGTAGAAATATCGAATTCAGATCATTCACTTTGATGCAGTTATCCTAAGCTCATATAAGGCATTTATTTACAAGGTGTATTATTCAAGAATCAATGGGTAGGTATATACCATTATTTGAACATTAAGACATCCAGTATTACAGATTGTTTCTTTAACCTATTAGCGATAATGGGAAAAGAGTATGATTTGTAATTGTACACCGAGATAAGAACGTGCGGAAATCTCACTCCACAGCCAGAGATCGGATGGTTTTTGTTACATGTAAATTGAAATATGTAAATCATGTATTTCAGTTACACTGGGCTGAACAACACTCCAATGTATTTTGTAACAAGATACTTTCGTGAGCTGTAATTTGTATTTTCAAAATACAAAATACTTAAACTACACAACTTTTTTTTCTAGCAGTTCACCATTTTGTGGCCCCCTTTCACCCTGCATTGGTATCAAAAGTCTGATGGCACCCAGGTGTGATAAGAGTGTCTGCTAAATGAACTAAATATAAATATAAATTGCAAAGCATTCTGGGTATAATGAGCTCTGTCCCCCAAAAAAGGTCAATAATAATATCCAGTGTGCTTTGCAGTTCATTTTGGTATGTTAATTTTCACATACTGTATACATTTACATGTTGGTCCTTTAGCAGACACTCTTATCCAGAGTGTCTTACAGTCAGTGCATTTAACTAAGGTAGATAAACAACAACATATCACAGTCATAACAAGTAAAAGGTTTCTGTAACCGTTACTGAGAATGATGTTGCTGTTTGGGCTCATTAGTTGCAAATGTGTTTGCATATTTTAAAATATGTTGTATTTTGCAATTGTGTTTTGTAATGTTTGCCCATCCCTTTCCACAGCTAGCTTGAAACGTTGCACAACTGGATGCTACATTGTCCAAAAGGGTGGTCACTTGGGTTTGCAATCAGAAGACCACTGGTTCAAACCCATTGAGGGGACAGTGGAGGAAGTGATGCTGTTAGCAGCACACTGACGTCCGTTTCATAATCACAGCATGGAATATTACAGATTGTCCCTTTAACATGGAGCAGAATAAATGATTATGCCATGAAATAGCAACACACCCTTACTTATTCAATCATTCCCCAGTAAACATAGTGAAACAACATGGTCCCCATCGGGGCTGTGATACAGTATACAGCTAGGAGGTTAATTACCCAAACAACCATTATTTTCCCTCTCACTTTAATTGTATCCCTGTGGCCAAGTGAGGAGGGTGAGGCCAACACACACACTCTCTCACACACACACACACACTCACAGCACTGCGGTGAGAGTCAGGGATATGAGGAGAGCCTGGTGAGATACCCCAACATCTGTATGTCAATATGTGTTCAGTCAGGTTGCAAAAACAGCCATTGTGGATTAGCCAGCTAGTCTCCACAGTGGTTATAGGCTATAACATTCCCCCCCCCCAGCCCCGCAGCCACAGCACAGCAGGCCTGGATTGAGCCTATCATGGCCTGCAGATAGAGCAGGGTAGTGTCCCAAATGTCAACCTATTCCCTATATAGTGAACTCATTTTGCCCTATGTAGGGAATAGGGTGCCATTTGAGACACATCCCAAGACTCCTATTTATGCATCCTGCAGTTATAGGGAATAATCATCAGGGTGAATGGGGGCGACTGTGAGAGAATTATGGCGTGGATAGATATTGCATTGTTGAATTCTAGTTGTTGCAGACGAGACAGTGTTTTCATTGCTCGGGAGAAAATTCCATTTCAAAAATCTAATTGAAATTCTACCTCATTGGAAATGTCTAGTAAGTGCCTAACAATACCAAATAAAGCACTAATAAGAATTTCTAATGAAATTGTCATCTATAAGCAGTTTATATGTGGATTGTACAGTATGGAGGACCCCTGAAGTAATACGATACTGTAAAGCCCAGGAAATGGATACCATGGCATACTACTAGATTATTATTTTACCACCACTTCCCTATTTTGACATTTTATCATAACGTATATAAATGTGAGAAGATATTTGAGGTGTTATATCCTTTCAGAGAACCTGTGTGTGTGTGCGCGTCTCGAATGGCACCCTATTCCCTAGATAAAGCACTTTGACCAATAAGGAGCTGGTCGAAAGGGGACGAAGCCTGGGAGTTTCAATCAAACCTCCCTTCTTTTCAGAGCGGGGCACATTGTACCTCCCTGCCAATCATCTATTTCATAGAACTGCTGGTGCGTGGTGGAAATGTGGCAAGGTAGGGCATATTAAAAAGGTCATATCATTTAGAATTCACAAAGACTTTATACCGAAATGAATATCAACCTGCTGCTCCGACAAAACAACAAAATACAAAACCGAACGTAAAGTTCTGCAGGGCTAGACAGCAACTATGCAAAAACAAGATCCCACAATCTAAGGAGGGGAAAAAGGCTGCCTAAGTATGATCCCCAATCAGAGACAACGATAAACAGCTGCCTCTGATTGGGAACCATACTAGGCCAACAAAGAAATAGAAACATAGATTTGCCCACCCAAGTCACACCCTGACCTAACCAAATAGACAAACAAGGCTCTCTAAGGTCAGGGCGTGACACAGTTAGATTGAAACTCTTCTTAAGCAATAATATTTGTCTTATAATGAATCAAATCTGTTCCTCCTATAGTATGTACTGTATCCACTCACATCACAAGTCAAGAACATACACCTGGCTTACAGTTAAGTGCTTGTATGACACACAGAACTTTCAGATTGAAACTTTTTATCCATGAGTTCATTAAAGAGCAATTGTCAATAAATCAAGGTGAAATAGATTCAAATTTTCCTACACTACTGTACATACCCATACACACACACACATCACGCTGTCCAAATGAAGCAGACAAGGCTACAGAGGTTAAGTTCCTGTATGAGACTAAGTGGATGTACAGTGCTGTTCTGAACATGTGTCATCTCAGAAAGCAAACATCATTAAATGCATTATTCATTGACAAAGATTCCCCGGCAGCAGCAGGCCCTGATGACACATTAATTGCCCGTCTATTGAGAGATGAATGTCTCCACAATGGCCCAACAGAGGGCTCACATCGATGTTCCCATTCCCCTACACCATTAATGATAATCATTACTTTCCCTTTGTTCATCAAGTGTGCATCCCAAATGGCACCCTATTCCCTACATAGTGGCATAGGACTCTGGTCAAAAGTAGTGCACTATGTAGGGATTAGGGTGTCATTTGGGATGCATGCTACAGTATGATCCTCCTCAAGCTTCTCCCATTAACATGAACATTATTACAGTCATAATTTCCCCCAAATGTTTTGGGGGGGATTTAAGTTGTTCGACCGCAGAGCGAGCCAGGCTTTTAAGTGCAATTTTGCTCACATCGCTTCCTAGCTGAGAGAAATGTGCAAACTCACAGCGTGAACCTGACACTCTGAACGAACAAACGCTCTCCAAAGCCAACAGTAGGGCCTTTGAACATTACATCACATAATATATTCTATTCTATTCATTATCTGTTTCATTGTCTGTCCCCTTTGAATGACATAAAGCACATCAGCAGGGCCTGTATTCACAAAGCATCTCAGTCAGAGTAGGAACGTGGATCTGGGATGAGTTTTGTCTTTCAGATGATGAAGAATAAAGATTATAGGGACAAGGAGGACCTGATCCTAAATCAGCACCGATCCCAGTCATTCAATGTTCAAAAGACAAAGAGACAGACAGGATAGTGATGAGTAATGCAAAAAGGCTTGGGTTTGCTATTGCGATCCTTATGGGTAAAAAAAAAAATGAAACAAATCCAGTCAACAGTTAGTTACATATTTTTGCCTAAAAGTGTTGTCAAACTGTTAGCGATTATGGTCCAAATTGGAATACATTGTCAAATCAAATCAACATTTATTTGTCACATGCGCCGAATACAACAGGTAGACCTTACAGTGAAATGCTTACTTACAAGCCCTTAACCAACAATGCAGTTTTATGAAAAGACCTAAAAAAAAAGTAAGAGATAAGAATAACAAATAATTAAAGAACGGCAATAAATAACAATAGCGGGGCTAAATACAGTGGGTACTGGTACAGAGTCAATGGTGTTGAGGTAATATGTACATGTAGGTAGAGTTATTAAAGTAGACTATGCATAGATAATAACAGAGAGTAGCAGCAGCATAGAAGAGAGGGGGGCAATGCAAATAGCAAGGGTGGCCATCTGATTAAATGTTCAGGAGTCTTATGGCTTTGGGGTAGAAGCTGTTTAGAAGCCTCTTGGACCTAGGCAGAGAGAACAGTCTATGACTGGGGTGGCTGGAGTCTTTGAGTTGCAGCGGGAGGTGTTTAGTCCCAGGGCCCTTAGCTTAGTGATGAGCTTTGAGGGCACTAGGGTGTTGAACGCTGAGCTGTAGTCAATGAACAGCATTCTCACGTATGTGTTCCTTTTGTCCAGGGGTGAAAGGGTAGTGTTGAGTGCAATAGCGATTGCAACATCTGTGGATCTGTTGGGGCGGTATGCAAATTGGAATGGTGTTAATGTGAGCCATGACCAGCCTTTCAAAGCATTTGATTGGTACAGACGTGAGTGCAATGGGTCGGTAGTCATTTAGGCAGGTTACCTTAGTGTTCTTTTGCACAGGGACTATGGTGGTCTGCTTGAAACATGTTGGTATTACAGACTCAGACAGGGAGAGTTTGAAAATGTCAGTGAAGACAGTTGGTCAGTGCATGCTCGGAGTACACGTCCTGGTAATCCGTCTGGCCCTGCGGCCTTGTGAATGTTGACCTGTTTAAAGGTCTTACTCACATCGGCTGCAGAGAGCGTGACCACACAGTCGTCCGGAACAGTCTGTATGTTTATGCCCGGATAAAAATCAATCATACAGAGGGCCATGAAGAATAAACTGGTAATGTTTGATCACTCTACTACAGTGGTTTCCAAATTTGTTATATTCCTGTACCCCTTCAAACGTTCAACCTCCAGCTGGGTACCCCCTCTAGCACCAGGGTCAGCATACTCTCAAATGTTGTTTTTGCCATCATTGCAAGCCTGCCACACACACACTATACCATAAAAAAAATTATAAACATAAGAATGAGTGTGAGTTTTTATCACAACGTGGCTCGTGACAAATTACAAAGAGGTCTTATAGGACCAGGGCAAAAATAATTTAAAAAATTATGAGCCATTTTTCTATTTATTTAACCGTCTTACATATAAAACCTTATTTGTTCATCGAAAATTGTGAATAACTCGCCCCAGGTTAATGAGCAGAGTGTGCTTGGAAGGATGCACATAACTCTGTAATGTTGGGTTGTATTGGAAAGAGTCTTAAATCATTTCCACACACAGTCTGTGCCTGTATTTAGTTTTCATGCTAGTGAGGGCCAAGAATCCACTCTCACATAGGTACGTGGTTGCAAAGGGCATCCGTGTCTTAAAAGCGCGACTTGCCAAAGCAGGATACTCTGAGTGCAGCCTAATCCAGAAAACTGTCAGTGGCTTCTGATTAAATACAATTTTCACATAACTGCTTGTTGCAATTTCGATGAGGCTCTCTTGTTCAGATATCGGTAAATGGACTGGAGGCAGGGTATGAAAGGGATAGCGAATCCAGTTGTTTGTGTCATCTGTTTGGAGAAAGTACCTGCGTAATTGCGCAACACACTCAGGTGCTTCACTATTTGACATTTGACATTGTCCGTAAGCTTGAGTTCATTTAAACACAAAAAAATCATACAATGATGGAAAGACCTGTGTGTTGTCCTTGTTAATGCAGACAGAGAAGAGCGCTAACTTCTTAATCATAGCCTCGATTTTGTCCCGCACGTTGAATATAGCTGTGGAGAGTCCCTGTAATCCTAGATTCCGATCATTCATTCGAGAAACAACATCACCCAGATAGGCCAGTCGTGTGAGAAACATGCCAGCGGTCAGACAACTGAAAATGATGGTCAATAAAGAAAACTTTGAGCACATCTCTCAATTTTAAAAAAAATTGTCAAAACTTTGCCCCTTGATAACCAGCGCACTTCTGTATGTTGTAAAAGTGTTACATGGTCGCTGCCCATATCATTGCATTGTGCATAAAATATACGAGAGTTCAGGAGCCTTGCTTTAACAAAGTTAACCATTTTCACTGTAGTGTCCAAAATGTCTTTCAAGCTGTCAGGCATTCCCTTGGCAGCAAGAGCCTCTCAGTGGATGCTGCAGTATATCCAAGTGGCGTCGGGAGCAACTGCTTGCAACCGCATTACCACTCCACCATGTCTCCCTGTCATGGCTTTTGTGCCAACAGTACAGATACCGACATGAGCAGCAGTTACTTTTGGCTACATACGGACCATTAGTGAAATTCCCGCCAGAGAGTAATGGTTAATGTAATTGGATGTTCATTATTTGACTAGGCTACCTGTATTTGACATTGTGTTTTTATTTTTGCTGAACACTAGATGGTTTAATTTTATTTTTGGCAATGAAACTAGGCTACTCAGGCGAGTGAGAAAAAAAACTGTATAGTCCTGTTGGAAAATATAAATGGACTGTTTAAAAAAAAAAATTTGATTCACATTTTTATTTGGCGTTCCCCCGACTGCATTGCGCAATACCACAGTTTGGGAATACCTGCTCTACTTCTGCTATGCTCTTAGAAAAAAGGGTTCTATGGTGCATTGTGGGAAAATGTTGTGGGTGGGGAAAGAATCTTTGGCTCATTAACAGATTTCGAGGCATACCTTGTAAGAAGCTATTTTTGTTGCACCCATTCGTGAGAAAGCTGTACCCCAGAGAATACAGTACCATACCGTCATTTTCATAATTTACAGTTTACTGTGCTGACTGTAATTTACTGTTGTTCAGTACCTTCACAAAATACAGTACCATACTGTGTTTCTGTGTCACCAAAAACCTTTAACAGTACTGGGTGCATGTTATAGCTGTTTTTTCTGTCTCACTTAACTATTTTGAGGTGTGCCTTGTTGGACAGATCAGAGTGGCAGCAAGTCTCAAACCTTTAATGTTTGAGTGTCAAGCCATGTCCTTTTGATCTTTTTCATAGTGATGGGGAAATTAAGCTTCCTGACACGTAGAAGCTTTCCAGACAATTCTGTCCAAAATAGGTTAATTAATCAAGGCTTTGATCAACAGATTTGACATTAGTGGCAACTGCTGCTCAAAAGGAATTAGGGAGCAGACAAATTATTATAGATAATGTCCCACACACCGTAGCGTGTGCACAGAGTACCGTAATTTCCGGCCAATAAGCCGCTACTTTATTCCCACACTTTGAACCTCGCGGTTTATACAATGACGCGGCTATTTTATGGATTTTTCCCGCTTTCACAAGATTCATGCCGCCAAAAAACTGAGCACCGTCACATAATGTGACGTAAATCGAGAGCGCTCAAACTTCCCATCATTCTGATTACGGTAGTAATTTTGTCAGCCTCATCATGGCAAAGACACGGAGAAATGCATATGATGCAGCTTTCAAGTTGAAGGCGATCGATCTGGCTGTTGGAAAAGGAAATAGAGCTGCTGCATGGGAACTTGGCCTTAATGAGTCGATGATAAGACGTTGGAAACAGCAGCGTGAGGAACTGACTCAGTGCAGAAAGACAACAAAAGCTTTCAGAGGGAAGAAAAGCAGATGGCCCAAAGTATTTGCAGCTACTCGACATCAGTGTAAATCGTGCATTTAAGGTGGCGCTCCTTGTTCAGTGGGAGGCTTGGATGACAAGTGGGGAGAAATCCTTCACTAAAACGGGCCGCAGGCGAAGAGCATTTTATGGTCACGTCTGCCAGTGGGTCCTGACAACGTGGAGCATTGTCAAAAAATCCACTATCATCAACGGGTTTCGAAAGGCTGGACTACTGCGTGTTGAAGGGGCAGCATGAGCTCAGCGGGGTATTTGCCTCCGGATGAAAGTGACGAGAGCCGACAATGAAAACGATCCAACATCGGATGAAGCAATTCTGAGGCTATTCAACTCCGACACCGAAGGAGATGACTTCAGTGGTTTCAGTGCACAGGAGGAGGAAGATAGTGACCAATGACTTTCTTGGTAGGCTACTGTTTTAATTTTTGTTACAAGCCGTGTTTCGTTAAAGCCTATTTATTTTTTGTTACAAGCCGTGTTTCGTTAAAGCCTATTTGTTTTTGTTACAAGCCGTGTTTCGTTTAAAGACTGTGTAAAGTTAATTTGTTTCAATGTACCGGTAGGCACCTGCGGCTCATAGACATGTGCGGCTTATTTATGTACAAAATACATATTTTTTTATAATTCAGTGGGTGCGGTTTATATTCAGGTGCGCTTAATAATCCAGCAATTACAGTAGCCTTTTTGTCTTTACCGAAATCAATACCAAACCAATCAGGTGATTGTTTGACGAAACAAAGCTTTGGACATCATTGTTCACATGCTCCCGATAAAGTGATACAGGCATTGGCACACTGCTTTAAAGTACACTGCTTAGCGATTTCAACGCATTCCTCAAAGCTCCGGCATCAAACTTAACATCACTGCTGTTTTGCTCTGTAGTCACTAACAGTCATTCTAATTCCCATGTAAAATAGCCTTCTGAGTGACTAAAATATATCCCATAATATTTGGGGGGGATAGAATTGCTTAACATTTTAGAGAAAGTACTTTTTCTTCCATGGCTAACTACCAGGAAGTTTGAAAAAGACAGGCTAAGTGAGTGGGGAGCTTATATTCATGAGCTCAACATGACTGACAGTTCTTTGAAATGTCAAGTACCTTAGACGCAGTAAAATCATTTCAAGCAAATTTTGTGATATCAATGATGTCAATTCGTTTATACATCTCCCATTTAGCATGTCTTTTGTGACACAATTAACAGCATCACTGACAGGTGTGTTGACATGGCAACTGCGTCAGGGTTAGGAACAACCCTTCCCCCCACTTCTGTCCATTCTGGCCAGTAACAAGATAACACCAGACACAGATGAAAGAGGAAACATATCTTTGCCATAGACGAATAGTGTAAACGTTTAATTATATTTGCTGACACCCTACAGTCAAATTTTGGCACCAGTAGAGTAGCTATAAGGGTATACAAACCACACCCCTCTGCAAACACTCCTTCTCCGATGTTGGTTACAAGGTGGTACTTATTTAAATTAGGTAAGAGAATATCATGTTACCATTGGTGTATTAAAATGTGTTAAATTGATGTCCCCTTAATAAAGGATCCAAGTGTTTGACATCGGGGAGGGGACCAGTAACTTTATGATCAAACTTTATCAGTGTGGAAGCACCAGTCATTTTTCATACTTTGGTTCATACAGAACTTTGATCTGGTTTCATCCAAATATCACTCAATTTCATGAAAACTTCATTTTGACTGTTCATGACATTTAAGGCCTCTACAAGTGCAAGTGATATAAAACACCAACTATTCATTGGTATGCTGTAATATATTATGACATATTCACTGTTAGCAAGTGCTGTAATTTTATTGCAATGCAATTTAACAGTAAAGTACTGTATTGCTGTGTTTCTGTATATTTACTGTAGCATTCTGTAAACTATGGTGCACTGTGGAAACGTGGCAAAGAATCACTGAGACATTAACATATTTAGAGCTGTGCCTTGAAAGCGACTGCATTTGTTGCACCCGTTAGTCAGAATGCTGTACCAATTTAACTGTAATGTGGTAGTAGTGACCAAACAATTAAATGTGTATACGGAATGGACCAATGTGCTATGTAGTCTTAAAACTCGAATGGTTGTGTTTTTTCCTGGAATCATAGCCAGTTTGGATGCCTTTGTTTAGGCCTCTAGAAGTGCAAAGGGACTTTAATGCCTGCAATTTTAAATCTGTTTTACCTCATTTCGACCAGAATGTCACATATGCAATCTGAGAAAAAAATACTGAGACCTTTACTCCACTAACAGAATTGCATACAAAGCTCTCCCTCGCCCTCCATTTGGCAAATCTGACCATAATTATACCCTCCTTATTCCTGCTAGCAGCAACTAAACCAGGACTACCAGTGACTCGCTCAATACGGAAGTGGTCAGATTATGTGGATGCTACGCTACAGGACTGTTTTGCTAGCACAGACTGCAATATGTTCCGGGATTCATCCAATGTCATTGAGAAGTATACCACCTCAGTGCATCGACGACGTTGTCCCTACAGTGACCGTACATACATATTCCAACCAGAAGCCATGGATTACAGGCAACATCTGTATCGAGCTAAAGGCTAGAGGTGACACTTTCAAGTGGCGGGACACTAATCCGGACGCTTATAAGAAATCCCAATACGCCCTCAGACGAACCATCAAACAGGCAAAACGGCAATACAGGATTAAGATTGAATCATACTACACCGGCTCTGACGCTCGTTGGATGTGGAAGGGCTTGAAAACTATTACAGACTACAAAGGGAAATCCAGCTGTGAGCTGCTCAGTGAGCCTACCTGACGAGCTGAATGTATTTTATACTCACTTCAAGGCAAGTAACACTGAATCATGCATGAGAGCACCAGCTGTTCCGGATGACTGTATGATAATGCTCTCGGTAGCCGATGTGAGCAAGACCTATATATAAACGGGTCAACAATCACAAAGCCAGACAGATTAACAGGACACGTACTCAAAGCATGCGTGGACCAACTGGCAAGTGTCTCCACTGATATTTTCAACCTCTCCCTGACCGAGTCTGTAATACCTACATGTTTCAAACAGAACACCATAGTCCCTGTGCCCAAGGAAGCGAAGGTAACATGCCTAAATTATTACCGGCCCGTAGCACTCACATCAGTAGCCATTAATTTATTTGGTCAATATTTTCTTAACTCTTTCTTGAATTGCATTGTTGGTTAAGGGCGTGTCAGTAAAAATTGCACGGTAAGTTTGTTTTCCATCCGGCATTGTTGCACCATCCCTAGTGGTGGGAAAACAAAGCTTTTTGAAGCACTGAGGCTTTCCAGCCAATTGTGTCGAAAACAGGTATATCACTCAAGGCTTTGATCAACGCAGTGTGGCACCTGCTGGTCGAAAAAATTGAGAACAGGCAACTTATTATACATGACGTCCCACACGTCGTAGCGCGTGCACAGGGTAGCCTTCTTGTCTTCAAACCAATACCAAACTAATCAGGTGGTTGTTTCGGACGTCATTGATCATGTGATTCTGATAAAGTGACACAGGCACACTGCTTCGAAGTAAACTGGTTAGCAATTTTGACGTATGCCTCTGAGCTCCGGTATCGAATCTAACGTCACTACCAATTCCATGTAATTACAATAAAATGCCAAAATTACAATTACAGTAGCATTTAATTTGTTACAGTACAGTAGGCAAATTGTACAGTGTTGTACTGTATCATTGCTCTGATATTACAGCAACTTACAGGAACCTGGTGTAAAGTCACTGTGAATATAAAACTAACATACATTAGCCAGAGATGGGCCAAGATACACCAAAAGGTACACTACCTGACCAAAAGTATGTGGACACTTGTTCATCGAAGCTCTCATTCCAAAATCATGGGCATTAATATGAAGTTGGTCCCCCCGCTTTGCTGCTATAACAGCCTCCACTCTTCTGAGAAGGCTTTCCACTATATGTTGGAACATTGCTGCAGGGACTTGCTTCCATTCAGCCACAGGAGCATTAGTGAATTCTGGGAACTGATGTTGAGTGATTAGGCATGGCTCGCAGTCAGCGTTCCAATTCATCCCAAAGGTGTTCGATGGGGTTGAAGTCAGGGCTCTGTACAGGCCAGTCAAGTTCTTCAACACCAATCAAGACAAACCATTTCTAGATGGACCTCGTTTTGTACGCAGGGGCGTTATCATGCTGAAACAGGAAAGGTCCTTCCCCAAACTGTTGCCACAAAGTTGGAAGCACAAAATCGTCTAGAATGTAATTGTATGCTGTAGCGTTAAGATTTCCCTTCTCTGGAACTAAGGGGTCTACTCTGAACCATGAAAAACAGCCCCTGCATGCTATTCATGCTATTTGGGGCTGCAGGGAGCCTAGGGGGAGGCGGGGAGCCTAGGGGGCGGCGGGGAGCCTAGGGGGCTGCAGGGAGCCTAGGGGGAGGCAGGGAGCCTAGGGGGCGGCAGGGAGCCTAGGGGGAGGCAGGGAGCCTAGGGGGCGGCAGGGAGCCTAGGGGGCGGCAGGGAGCCTAGGGGGCGGCAGGGAGCCTATGGGGCGGCAGGGAGCCTATGGGGCGGCAGGTAGCCTATGGGGCGGCAGGTAGCCTATGGGGCGGCAGGGAGCCTAGGGGGCGGCAGGTAGCCTAGGGGTTAGAGCTTTGGCCCAGAAACCGAAAGGTTGCTAAATCGAATCCCCGAGCTGACAAGGTAAAAATCTGTCGTTTCTACCCCTGAACAAGGCGTTCTACCCCTGATTTCTTCCAAAAATGGTTCTTAGGATGTTAAAAGTTCTAAGTTGAACCATTTGCCTTACAAAGAACCCTTGTCTCTGAAAGTGGTTATTCAGATTAAAACAGTTCTATCCCTCTGCAAAGAAGAATTTTGGAAACATTTTCTAAGAGTGTGTAGTACAGGGTTTCCTCAACCCGGTCCTCGGATTCGCCGCTTTGGGCACCTATTGGTTTTTGCCATAGCACTACACAGCTGATTCAAATAACCATTTCATCATAAAGCTATGATTATTTGAATCAGCTGTGTAGTCCTAGTGCAAAAACCAACCAAGGGGGGCCCAGGACCGAGTTTTGGAAACCCTGGTATAGTAGACCAAGAAACCAAATTCAGCCGTTGATGTCATGTCAATTGACCTGAAGAAAAAGGGTGACTTTCCCTATTTATAAATCCCTCTTCCCTATGACCAGTGCAGAATAGACCAAAAATAAACTTAGTCTACATCCTAAATGGCACCCTATTCCCTATGCAGTGTACTACCTGTGACTGCTCAACCCATAGGGCTCTCGTCAAAAGTAGTAAACTATATTGGGAATGGAGTGCCATTTGGGAAGCAACCCCTGGGCTTTTAGTCTCAGGGTGAACCCACTGAGCGAAAATATATTAGTCAGGAGCTCTGCATCTGCATTCAGGCCCCATCACGTTCTGGCACACCCCAGCCCTACAGCTTTGTTGGGACTGACTGACAACGCCATTGGCATAGTCAGCAGGGGTTGACGTGGTGGAGTCACAGGATGCATCCCAAAGGAAATATCCCAAAGGGAATATTCATCAGCACACCTCTCAGAAACAAACGCATGTCTCCCGCTAACACGGTATGTGACAACGCCTGCGTCCCAAATGCACCTTATTTCCTATATAGAGCCCTATTGGTCCGGGTCAAAATAACTGCAGTATAAAGGGAATAGGGTGCCATTTGAGATGCAGACAGGATGTGACACCCTTTGTCTCGCTAGTTCGTTCCACTAGTTCGGTACCTTTTGAGAAATGTGACTTGGTCAAAAGGAAACATTTGATTTCACCTAATTAAAAAAAAACATGCTTACCCATCTCAAAAGTTTAAAAGAAGAAAATGACTATAGTAAGTGCCTACTAAGTAGTAAAGTAAAATGGTTGACCATAACAAGGTTGACGATTTCATCTTAATTCATTCATAAATCTCCTTGTGACAGAGGGGATCCATAATAAATACAAAATATACAGATCATTCAGAAAGAATTCAGATCCCTTCTTTTTCTACATTTTGTTACGTCTTATTCTAAAATGGATTAAATAAATGTTTTCCCTAATCAATCTACACACCATACCCCATAATGACAAAGTTTAATTTTAACACGTTTAAAAAAAAAATTGTGAATGTATTAAGAACAAAAAACAGAAATAATTTATTCACTGGTTGATGCTTATTTATAAAACCCTCTTACACCTCACTCCCCCCAGAAATGTACAGCAGCCCTCATTCTCCACATACAACACCATTCTGCCAGTCACATTCTGTTGAAGGTCCCCAAAGCACACACTTACCTGGGTCGCTCGTCTTTTCAGTTCTCTGCTGCTAGCGACTGAAACGAGCTGCAATAAACACTCAATCTGGACAGTTGTATCTCTTCAGTCAAAGGCTCAATCATGGACACTCTTACTGACAGTTGGGGCTGCTTTGCGTGATGTATTGTTGTCCCCTTTTGTGCTTTTGTCTAATAATGTCTAATAATGCCCAATAATGTTTGTACCATGTTTTGTGCTGCTACCATTTTGTGCTGCTGCCATGTTGCGTTGCTACCCTGTTGTTGTCTTGTTGTGTTATACCATACTGTGTCGTCATGTGTTGCTGCTATGCTATGTTGTTGTCTTAGGTCTCTCTTTATGTAGTGTTGTGTTGTTTCTCTTGTCGTCACGTGTGTTTTGTCCTGTATTTATTTTATTTTCATTTACTTTTAATCCCAGTCTCAGTCTCAGCAGGAGGCCTTTTGCTTTTTGTTAGGCCGTCATTGTAAATAAGAATACAAAGGCTTGCGAAAGTATTCACCCCCCATGGCATTTTTCCCATTTTGTTTCTGTCCATACTTCAAGGCAAAACTGCTCCAGGTCCTTAAAGATGGATGGGTTCTGCTGGTCTACAGCAGTCTTTACGTCATACCGCAGATAATCAATTGGATCGAGGTCTGGGCTTTGACTAGGTCATTCCAAGACATTTAACTGTTTCCCCTTAAACCACTCAAGTGTTGCTTTAGCAGTATGCTTCGGGTCATTGTCCTTATCAAATCTTTTGAATACTGAAACTGGTGTCCCTCAAGAATTTCCCTGTATTTAGTGCCATCCATCATTCCTTCACTTCAGACCAATTTCGAAGGCCTTGCCGATGAAAAACATCCCCACAGCATAAAAATGCCACCACCGTGCTTCACTGTGGAGATGGTGTTCTTGGAGTGATGAGAGGTGTTGCGTTTTCATTGATGGCCAAAAAGCTCAATTTTAGTCTCATCTTGTCACGAACCGGCTCAAAGCCCGTAACAAAAGGGAGACAACGTGGAGATAAATATATATTTATTAAATAAGTAACTAAGTATAATATACAATGGTGTGTGTAATCAGTAATCAGTAGTGTAAGTGAGTGTTTTATATGCATGAATGTGATAATGCAGCGTGTTGAAAGATGCTAAAGCAAACAACCAAAAAACCACCAAGAAACACAACAACATCCATAAAGGTGTCTGCATGGAGAGAGTCTCCTCCACGAATGTGGACGAGGTCTATTTATCCTGGGACACACCTGGCCCAGGTGTTTCCCATGTAGCTGACGACCCTCCCAACTCCGCCCACCGCCATCCTAATAAGGAAACAAGAACAAAGAGAGAATATGGCAGACAGAGTGGGAGGGTCGTCACAATCTGGCCAGAGTACCTTCTTCTATATGTTTGGGGAGTCTCCCACAAACATGTTTGTTTATTTTTTTTAAGCAATGGCTTTTTTCTGACCACTCTTCCATAAAGACCAGCTATGTGGAGTGAACGGCTTAATGTGGTCCTATGGACAGATACTCCAATCTCCGCTGTAGAGCTTTGTAGCTCCTTCAGGGTTATCTTTTGTCCCTTTGTTGCCTCTCTGATTAATGGCCTCCTTGCCTGGTCCGTGAGTTTTGGTGGGCGGCCCTCTCTTTGGCAGGTTTGTTGTGGTGCCACATTCTTTCAATTTTATAATAATGGATTTAATGGTGAACCGTGGGATGTTCAAAGTCTCAGATATAGAACCCAACCCTGATCTGTACTTCTCCACAACTTTGTCCCAAACCTGTTTGGAGAGCTTCTTGGTCTTCATGGTGCCGCTTGCTTGATGGTGTTGCAGACTCTGGGGCCTTTCAGAGTCGGGAGTTTACATACACCTTCTTCAAATACATTGCCTGTCTTATGTCAGTTAGGATCACCACTTTACTTTAAGAATGTGAAATGTCAGAATAATAGTAGAGAGAATGATTCATGTCAGCTTTTAATCCTTTCATCACATTCCCAGTGGGTCAGATGTTTACATACACTCAATTAGTATTTGGTAGCATTGCCTTTAAATTGTTTAATTTGGGTCAAACGTTTTGGGGAGCTGTCACCCCCGTGCTTCACATTTGGGATGGTGTTCTTCAGCTTGCAAGCTTCCCCTTTTTTCCTCCAAATAAAACAATGGTCATTATGGCCAAACAGTTCTATTTTTTTTCTTCAGACCAGAGGACATTTCTCCACAAAGTACAGTCTTTGTCCCCATGTGCAGTGGCAAAACGTAGTCTGGCTTTTTATGGCGGTTTTCGAGCAGTGGAATCTTCCTTGCTAAGCGGCCTTTCAGGTTATGTCGATATAGGACTCGTTTTACTGTGGATATAGATACTTTTGTACCGGTTTCCTCCAGCATCTTCACAAGGTCCTTTGCTGTTGTTCTGGGATTGATTTGCACTTTTCGCACAAAAGTACGTTCATCTCTAGGAGACCGAACGGGTCTCATTCCTGAGCGGTATGACGGCTACGTGGTCCCATGGTGTTTATACATGCGCACTACTGTTTGTACAGATGAACGTGGAACCTTCAAGCGTTTGGAAATTTCTCCCCAAAAAATTCTCCCAGGGATGAACCAGACATGTCTACAATTTTTTCTGAGGTCTTGGCTGATTTCTTTTGATATTCCCATGATGTCAAGCAAAGAGGCACTGAGTTTGAAGGAAGGCCTTGAAATACATCCACAGGTACACCTCCAATTGACTCAAATTATGTCAATTAGCCTATCAGAAGCTCCTAAAGCCATGACATAATTTTCTGAAAATGTCCAAGCTGTTTAAAGGCACAGTCAACTTAGTGTATGTACACTTCTGACCCACTGGAATTGTAATGCAGTGAATTATAAGTGAAATAATCTGTCTGTAAACAAATGTTGGAAAAATGTATTGTGTAGATATCCTAACCGACTTGCCAAAACTATAGTTTGTCAACAAGAAATGTGTGGAGTGGTTGAATAACGAGTTTTAATGACCCCAACCTAAGGGTTTGTAAACTTCCGACTTCAATTGTATACACTGAGATCATGTGACAGATCATGTGACACTTTTTTATTTAATTTTAATTTTTTTTAACCTTTATTTAACTAGGCAAGTCAGTTAAGAACACATTCTTATTTTCAATGACTGCCTAGGAACAGTGGGTTAACTGTCTGTTCAGGGGCAGAACGACAGATTTGTACCTTGTCAGCTCGGGGGTTTGAACTTGCAACCTTCCAGTTACTAGTCCAACACTCTAACCACTAGGTAGACACACAGGTGGACTTTATTTAACTAATTATGTGACTTCTGAATGTAATTGGTTGCACATTATCTTATTTAGGGGCTTCATAGCAAAGGGGGTGAATACATACATGTTGTCACGCCCTGGTCGAAGTATTTTGTGTTTATCTTCATTTATTTGGTCAGGCCAGGGTGTGACATGGGTTTTTGTATGTGGTGTGTATGTATTGGGATTGTAGCTTAGTGGGGTGTTCTAGTTAAGTCTATGGCTGTCTGAAGTGGTTCTCAATCAGAGGCAGGTGTTTATCGTTGTCTCTGATTGGGAACCATATTTAGGCAGCCATATTCTTTGAGTGTTTCGTGGGTGATTGTCCTTAGTGTCTTTGTTCCTGTCTTTGTTAGTTTACACAAGTATAGGCTGTTTCGGTTTTCGTTTCGTTCATTACGGTCTTTGTTTTGTAGTGTTTGTATTGATTCGTGTTTACGTTTGTTCATTAAACATGGATCGCAATCTACACGCTGCATTTTGGTCCGACTCTCCAGCACCACATGAGAACCGTTACAGAATCACCCACCGCAACGGGACCAAGCGGCGTGGTAACAGGCAACAGCAGCAGCAGGAGCAGCGCGACAAGAATTTCTGGACTTGGGAGGAAATCCTCGACGGGAGAGGACCCTGGGCTAAACCAGGGGAGCGTAGCCGCCCCAAGGTGCAGCCTGGAGAATATCGCCGCCCCAAAGAAGAACTGGAGGCGGCGAGAGCTGAGAGGCGCAGGTATGAGGAGAAGCAACAGCGGCAACAGGAGCAACAATATCTGGACTACACAACTTGGGAGGTGATAGACAGGTGGGCGGTCGACCCAGGGAGAGTGCCGGAGCCCGCCTGGGATTCTATGGAGCAGTGTGCAGAAGATTACGAGAGAATGAGGTTGGCGATGCAAGCACGGCGGCGCGGAAGGAAGCCCCAAAAATGTATTGGGGGGGAGGCTCAGGGAGAGTGTGGCAGAGTCAGGAGTCAGACCTCAGCCAACTCTCCCTGTTTGTCGTGAGGAACCAAGGAGGAGACCAGAACCAGAGCCGGTGTTGGAGGTGAGCGAAGCAGAGACTGTGAAGGAGTTCATGGGGAAATTGGAGGAGAGAGTAATGAGGGAGTTGCTGTGTTGGTGTTTTAAACATGGAATTCGCCCGACGGAGCGTGTCGGGGATTTGATGGCACCTGGGTCAGCGCTCCATACTCGTCCTGAGGTGCGTGTTAGTCGGCTGGTGAAGTTGGTGCCAGCCTCACGCACCAGGCCTCCTGTGCACATCCCTAGCCTTGCACGTCCTGTGCCAGCACTGCTCTCAAGATCTCCAGTACGCCTTCATGGTCTAGCCCATGCTATGCCACCTCCACCAGTACCACCAGTGCCAGCACCACGCACCAGGCCTTCAGTGCGCCTCGCCTGTCTAGCGCTATCAGAGCCTTCCTCCTCTCCAGCGCTGTCGGAGTCTCCCGCCTGTTCAGCGCAGCCAGATCCTTCCTCCTCTACAGCGCTGCTGGAGTCTCCCGCCTGTTTAGCGCAGCCAGAGCCTTCCTCCTCTACAGCGCTGCCGGAGCCTCCCGCCTGTTCAGCGCAGCCAGAGCCTTCCTCTTCTACAGCGCTGCTGGAGTCTCCCGCCTGTTTAGCGCAGCCAGAGCCTTCCTCCTCTCCTGTGCTGCCGGAGTCTCCCGCCTGTTCAGCGCTGCCAGAGCCTTCCTCCTCTACAGCGCTGTCGGAGTCTCCTGCCTGTTCAGCGCAGCCAGAGCTGCCAGCCTGCATGGAGCAGCCTGAGCTGCTAGTCTGCATAGAGCTGCCAGTCTGCATGGAGCAGCCAGAGATGCCAGTCTGCATGGAGCAGCCAGAGCTGCCAGTCTGCATGGAGCAGCCAGAGCTGCCAGTCTGAAAGGAGCTGCCAGTCTGAAAGGAGCTGCCAGTCTGCAAGGAGCTGCCAGTCTGCACGGAGCTGCCAGTCTGCACGGAGCTGCCAGTCTGCACGGAGCTGCCAGTCTGCACGGAGCCGCCAGAGCTGCCAGTCTGTAAGAAGCCGCCAGAGCTGCCAGCCTACATGGAGCAGCCAGAGCCGCCAGTCAGCGTGGAGCAGCCAGAGCCACCAGTCAGCGTGGAGCAGCCAGATCCGTCAGTCTGCCAGGATCCGCCAATCAGCCAGACTCTTCCAGATCCACCAGTCAACCAGACTCTTCCAGATCCGCCAGTCAACCAGACTCTTCCAGATCCGCCAGTCAGCCGGGATCTGCCAGATCTGCCAGTCAGCCAGGATCTGCCAGATCTGCCAGTCAGCCAGGATCTGCCAGATCCGCCAGTCAGCCAGGATCCGCCAGTCAGCCAGGATCCGCCAGTCGGCCAGGATCCGCCAGTCAGCCAGGATCTGCCAGATCCGCCAGTCAGCCAGGATCCTCCAGTCAGCCAGGATCTGCCAGTCAGCCAGGATCTGCCGAAACCACCAGCCAGATCCATCAACCTGCCTGAGCTTCCTCTCACTCCTGAGCTTCCTTTCACTCCTGAGCTTCCTTTCACTCCTGAGCTTCCCCTCAGTCCCGAGCTTCCCCTCAGTCCCGAGCTTCCCCTCAGTCCCGACTGAGCTTCCCCTCAGGCCCGAGCTTCCCCTCAGTCCCGAGCTTCCCCTCAGTCCCGAGCTGCCTCAGTCCTGAGCTGCCCCTCAGTCCCGATCTGCTCCTCAGTCCAGTGGGGTTCTGGGTGAGGACTACTAGGCCATGGTCGGCGGCGAGGGTGGACTATCCAAGGACGCGAGGAGGAGGGACTAAGACAGTGATTGAGTGGGGTCCACGTCCCGCGCCGGAGCCGCCACCATGGACAGACGCCCACCCGGACCCTCCCTATTGTTTTGAGGTGCGTTCGGGAGTCCGCACCTTAGGGGGGGGGGGGTTCTGTCACGCCCTGGTCGAAGTATTATGTGTTTATCTTCATTTATTTGGTCAGGCCAGGGTGTGACATGGGTTTTTGTATGTGGTGTGTATGTATTGGGATTGTAGCTTAGTGGGGTGTTCTAGTTAAGTCTATGGCTGTCTGAAGTGGTTCTCAATCAGAGGCAGGTGTTTATCGTTGTCTCTGATTGGGAACCATATTTAGGCAGCCATATTCTTTGAGTGTTTCGTGGGTGATTGTCCTTAGTGTCTTTGTTCCTGTCTTTGTTAGTTTACACAAGTATAGGCTGTTTCGGTTTTCGTTTCATTCATTACGTTCTTTGTTTTGTAGTGTTTGTATTGATTCGTGTTTACATTTGTTCATTAAACATGGATCGCAATCTACACGCTGCATTTTGGTCCGACTCTCCTTCACCACAAGAGAACCGTTACACATGTATGTCCCACCACTTTTCCATTTAGAATATTTTAGAATTTTTAGAAAATAAGGATTTTTTTTTGTTTTACTTCACCAATTTGAACTATTTTGTGTATGTCCATTACATTAAATCTGAATAAAAATCCATTTAAATTCCAGGTTGTCATGCAACAAAATAGGAAAAAACGCCGGGGGGGTGAATACTTTTGCAGGGCACTGTATTTTCTGAACCTTTCTGGCGCAGGCATTCCGCTAGCGACCCACCTCGACAACATTCGATGACATTGCAGAGCGCCAAATTCAAAATACAGAAATAGTAATAATAAACATTCATAAAAAATATAAGTGGTATACATCAGCTTAAATATGAACTTCTTGTTAATCCAGCTGCTTTGTCCGATTTAAAAAAGGCTTTAAGGCGAAAGCATACCATGCGATTATCTGAGGACAGCGCCCCACTTACAAAAGCATACAAACATTTTACAACCGAGTAAAGGAATTAGAAAAGTCAGAAATAGTGATAAAATTAATCACTTACCTTTTAAGATCTTCATATGGTTCCAGTCCCAAGATTCCCAGCTACACAATAAATGTTCGTTTTGTTTTCGTTTTGATAAAGTCCCTCTTTATATTCCAAAAACTCTGTTTCGTTGGCGGGTTTGGTTCAGTAATCCACTGGCTCAAAGGCGGTCAAAATATGCAGACGAATACATCCTAATAGTACCGGTAAAGTTCGTTGAAACATGTCAAATGATGTTTATAAATAATCCTCAGGTTGTCAATTGTCTAAATAATGGATAATATTTCAACCGGACAATAGTGTATTCAATAGAAAGGAAAAACAACGAAGGGTGCGCACTCGGTCACGTAGGCATACCAGCTCTCCATTCTTCCTCAGTCCACTGACAGAAAGGTCTCATTCTTCTTCATTTTTCAGAAAACTTTTTTAAATATTATTTATTTATTTCACCTTTATTTTATTTAAGGATGTTGCGAATTTTCGCAGCTTTTTGTTAAAAATCGCGCAACATTTCAGCGCCCTGCTATTCATGCCAGGAATATAGTACATGCATATGATTAGTGTTTGTGGATAGAAAACACTCAGACGTTTCCAAAACTGTTTAAATCACGCCTGTGGCATTTACGGAACGTGCGTTTCATCGAATAGTGCATGAAAATCTGTTCACTGAAAATGGAAAAATATATTCTTCCGCGACTACAGGCAATTGTTAAAAGCGAACAGAATTACATAGAGCCGAGTTTTCATTCGCTACAGCTTCCCCAGGTTGTCTAGAGTCACGTCATTTGTTGCGCAATTGATTCTTGGTCTAACCGAAACAAGGGAACTCCTTTCCTACTGTCCCCGCCCAGATTTTGGTTCGACTTTTTCAAGACAGCATTTTTTCCACAGACAAGCTAATCTTTTCACATCGCCTCCTGAGGATTTTTATCGCTTATTAACGTGTACTAATACCTAAAGTTGCATTACAAAAGTATTTCGAAGTGTTTTGTGAAAGTTTATCGTCGACTTTTTGAATTTTAAAAAATTACGTTACGTTATGAAACACTGTTTTTTTCCGTTGATCACACAGTCTACATATAACGATATCTAGGCTATATATGGACCGATTTAATCGAAAAAAAGACCCAATAGTGATGTTTATGGGACATCTAGGAGTGCCAACAAAGAAGATGGTCAAAGGTAATGAATGTTTTCTATTTTATTGTGCGGTTTGTGTAGCGCCGAATATGCTAATTATTTTGTTTACGTCCCCTGCGGGTCTTTTGTGGTGTTACATGCTATCAGATAATAGCTTCTCAAGCGTTCCCCGAAAAGCATTTTACAAATCTGACTTGGTCGATAGATTCACAACGAGTGTAGCTTTAATTCAATATATTGTATGTCAATTTTAATGAAAGTTTGAGGTTTATCAACCTCTATGGTGGCGCTCTTGAGCATTTCTGCTGATTGTGGTCCCCACTTCGGTACCACGTCCTCAACAAGTTAACCAGGTAGGCAAGTTGAGAACAAGTTCTCATTTACAACTGTGACCTGGCCAAGATAAAGCAAAGCAGTTCGACACATATAACACAGAGTGACACATGGAGTAAAACAAACATACAGTCCATAATACAGTTGAAAAATGTGTCTATATACAATGTGAGCAAATGAGGTGAGAAGGGAGGTAAAGGCAATAAATAGGCCATGGTGGCGAAGTAAATACAATATAGCAATTAAAACACTGGAATGGTAGATTTGACAGTAGATGAGTGTGCAAAGTAGAAATCCTGGGGTGCAAAGGAGCAAAATAAATAAATACAGTAGGGGGAGAGGTAGTTGTTTGGGCTATTTAAAGATGGGCTATGTACAGGTGCAGTGATCTGTGAGCTGCTCTGACAGCTGGTGCTTAAAGCTAGTGAGGGAGATAAGTGTTTCCAGTTTCAGAGATTTTTGTAGTTTGTTCCAGTCATTGGCAGCAGAGAACTGGAAGGACAGGCGGCCAAAGGAGGAATTGGCTTTGGGGATGACAAGTGAGATAGATATACCTGCTGGAACGAGTGCTACGGTTGGGTGCAGCTAGCAGAGATAAGGCTGGACTTTACCTAGCAGGGTCTTGTCGATGACCTGGAGCCAGTGGGTTTGGCGACGAGTATGAATCGAGGGCCAGCCAACAAGAGCATACAGGTCGCAGTGGTGGGTAGTATATGGGGCTTTGGTGACAAAACGGATGGCTCTGTGATAGACTGCATCCAATTTGTTGAGTAGGGTGTTGAAGGCTATTTTGTAAATGACATCGCCAAAGTCGAGGATCGGTAAGAAGGTCAGTTTTACGAGGGTATGTTTGGCAGCATGAGTGAAGGATGCTTTGTTGCGAAATAGGAAGCCAATTCTAGATTTAACTTTGGATTGGAGATGTTTTATGTGAGTCTGGAAGGAGAGTTTACAGTCTAACCAGACACCTAGGTATTTGTAGTTGTCCACATATTCTAAGTCAGAACCGTAAAGAGTAGTGATGCTGGACGGGCGGGCCGGTGCAGGCAGCGATCGGTTGAAGAGCATGCATTTAGTTTTCCTTGTATTTAAGAGCAGTTGGAGGCCACGGAAGGAGAGTTGTATGGCATTGAAGCTCGTCTGGAGGGTTGTTAAAACAGTGTCCAAAGGGCCAGAAGTATACAGAATGGTGTCGTCTGCGTAGAGGTGGATCAGAGACTCACCAGCAGCAAGAGCAACATCATTGATATATACAGAGAAGAGTCAGTCCAAGAATTGAACCCTGTGGCACCCCCATAGAGACTGCCAGAGGCCCGGACAACAGGTCCTCCGATTTGACACACTGAACTCTATCAGAGAAGTAGTTGGTGAACCAGGTGAAGCAATCATTTGAGAAACCAAGGCTGTTGAATCTGCCAATGAGGATGTGGTGAATGACAGAGTCGAAAGCCTTGGCCAGGTCAATGAATACAGCTGCACAGTATTGTTTCTTATCGATGGCGGTTAAGATATCGTTTAGAACCTTGAGCGTGGCTGAGGTGCACCCATGACCAGCTCTGAAACTAGATTGCATAGCAGAGAAGGTACGATGGGATTCGAAATGGTCGGTGATCTGTTTGTTAACTTGGCTTTCGAAGACCTTAGAAAGGCAGGGTAGGATAGACATACAGTGGGGTTAAAAAAGTTCTCCCACTTAAAAACATGAGAGAGGCCTGTAATTTTCGTCATAGGTACACTTCAACTATGACAGACAAAATTAGAAAAAAAATCCAGAAAATCACATTGTAGGATTTTTAATGAATTTATTTACAAATTATGGTGGAAAATATGTGCGTTTCATCGAAAAGTGCAGGAAAATCTGATCACTGAAAATGGAAAAATATATCCATGCGCCTCTTCAACCGATTGATAAAGGTGAACCACATTAAATGGGGCCGAGGTTGCAATACCTACAGCTTCCACACGATGTCAACAGTCTTGTCATTTGCCTAGGCTTTGTTTCTTGGTCAAACGAACAAGAGACAGCCCATTTCTTCAGGTCTCCGACCGGATATTTTGGTTGAGATTTACCCGGACATTATTTCCAGACGTACAGCTATAGAATATACATCGCCTCATGATCAATTTGATCGCTTATTAACGTTTACTAAAAGCTAAAGTTGCATTACAAAAGTATTTCGAAGTGTTTTGTGAAAGTTTATCGTCGACTTTTTTAATTTAAAAAAATTACGTTACGTTATAAAACGCTATCTTCATAGATCGATATCTAGGCTATATATGGACCGATTTAATCGAAAAAAAAGACCCAATAGTGATGTTTATGGGACATCTAGGAGTGCCAACAAAGAAGATGGTCAAAGGTAATGAATGTTTTATATTTTATTTGTGCGTTTTGTGTAGCGCCGACTATGCTAATTATTTTGTTTACGTCTCCTGCGGGTCTTTTGGGGTGTTACATGCTATCAGATAATAGCTTCTCATGCTTTCGCCGAAAAGCATTTTAAAAATCTGACTTGTTGCCTGGATTCAAAACGAGTGTAGCTTTAATTCAATACCCTGCATGTGTATTTTAATGAACGTTTGAGTTTTAACGAGTGCTATTAGCATTTAGCGTAGCGCATTTGCATTTCCAGATGTCTAGATGGGACGCCTGCGTGTCAGGTAGGAGCAAGAGGTTAAGAGACTCCTCTGTCCTCCACTCGTTACCTGATTAATGGCACCTGTTTGAACTTGTTATCAGTATAAAAGACACCTGTCCACAACCTCAAACAGTCACACTCCAAACTCCACTATGGCCAAGATCAAAGAGCTGTCAAAGGACACCAGAAACAAAATTGTAGACCTGCACCAAGCTGGGAAGACCCAATCTGCAATAGGTAAGCAGCTTGGTTTGAAGAAATCAACTGTGGGAGCAATTATTAGGAAATGGAAGACATACAAGACCACTGATAATCTCCCTCGATCTGGGGCTTCACGCAAGATCTCACCCCGTGGGGTCAAAATGATCACAAGAATGGTGAGCAAAAATCCCAGAACCACACGGGGGGACCTGGAGAATGACCTGCAGAGAGCTGGGACCAAAGTAACAAAGCCTATCATCAGCAAGGGCATTGAAGATGAAACATGGCTGGGTCTTTCAGCATGACAATGATCCAAAACACACCGCAAGGGCAACAAATGAGTGGCTTTGTAAGAAGCATTTCAAGGTCCTGGAGTGGCCTAACCAGATCTCCAGACCCCCCCCCGCCCAAAGGTGCGGACTCCGGCCGCAAAACCTGAACCTATAGGGGAGGGTCTGGGTGGGCCCTCGTAGCGGGCCCCGGGCAGGAGGGACACTCTGGCAGCTCCGGACAGGAGGGAGACTCTGGCAGCTCCGGACAGGAGGGAGGCACAGGACTCACCGGGCTGGGAAGACACACAGGAGACCTGGCTCTGGGAGCAGGCACAGGACTCACCGGGCTGGGGAGACATCCAGGAGGCCTCTTCCTTGGCCGAAGCACCGGATACACTGGGCCGTGGAGGTGCACTGGTGGTCTCGAGCGCAGAGCTGGCCCCACCCGTTCTGGCTAGATACCAGCTTCCACCCTGCAAATGCGGGACGCTGGCACCGAGCACACTGGCCTGTGAATGCTCCGCCTCAACACCGTGAGCATCACCCTATAGCACGGGGCCTGACCAGTCCCATGCTTTCCACGGTAAGCACGGGGAGATGGCTTCAGTCTGCTTCCTGACTCTGCCACACTCCCCGTGTGCCCCCTCCAAAATAATTGGGGTCTGCCTCTCGGGCTTCCTTGCCAGCCGTGTTCCCACATACCGCTGGTTCCTTTCTCCGGCTGCCTCTGCTCTCCTAGCTGCCTCCACCTGTTCCCATGGAAGGCGATCCCTTCCTGCCAGGATCTCCTCCCATGTGTAGACTCCCTTGCCGTCCAGAACGTCCTCCCATGTCCAGGAGTCCACCTTACCATGCTGCTTGGTCCGTTGGTGGTGGGAAGTTCTGTCACGGCTGGCTGAAGGACTGGACCAAGGTGCAGCATGGTAAGCGTACATTTTCTCTTTATTAAAAAATGACGCCGACAAAACGAAGAACAAAAACCAAACCGTGAAGCTTTGGGCTATGTGCCCTGAACAAAGACAAAGTTAACTTCCCACAAAACAGGTGGGGGAAAAAGGTATCTAAGTATGGTTCTCAATCAGAGACAACGATAGACAGCTGCCTCTGATTGAGAACCACACCCGGCCAAACACAGAAATAGAAAATCATAGAACATAGACTGCCCACCCAAATCACACCCTGACCAAACCAAAATAGACATAAAACGCTCTCTACGGCCAGGGCGTGACATCAGGTGCATCCTGTTTCCATTGATCATCCTTGAGATGTTTCTGCAACTTGATTGGAGTTCACCTGTGGTAAACTCAATTGATTGGATATGATTTGGAAAGGCTATATTTTATTTTACCAGGCAAGTCAGTTAAGAACAAATTATTATCTACATTGACAGCCTAGGTACAGTGGGTTGACTGCCTTGTTCATGGGCAGAACAACAGATTTTTACCTTGTCGGCACGTGGATTCGATCTAGCAACCTTTCGGTTACTGGCACAACGCTCTAACCACGAGGCTACCTGCCCGCCCCTCTGTAAGGTCCCGCAGTTGACAGTGCATGTCAGAGCAAAAATACTAAGAGTCATGAATGCCAAGCGTCATGTCTGGAAGAAACCTGGCACCATCCCTACGGTGAAGCAAGTCTGGGGATGTGTTTCAGCGGCAGGGACTGGTAGACTAGTCAGGATAGAGGGAAAGGTAAACAGAGCAAAGTGCAGAGAGATCCTTGATGAAAACCTGCTCCAGAGTGTTCAGGACCTCAGACTGGGGCGAAGTTTCACTTTCCAACAGGACAACAAGACAACAACCGTAAGCACACAGCCAAGACAATGCAGGAGTGGCATCGGGGCAAGTTTCTGAATGTCCTTGAGTGGCCAAGCCAGAGCCCGGACTTGAACCCGATCTAACATCTGGAGAAACCTGTAAACAGCTGTGCAGCAACGCTCCCCATCCAACCTGACTGAGCTTGAGATGATTTGCAGAGAAGAATGGGAGAAACTCCCCAAATACAGGTGTGCCAAGCTTATCACGTCATGCCCAAGAAGACGCTAAGCTGTAATCACTGCCAAAGGTGCTTCAACAAATTACTGAGTAAAGGGTCTGAATAATTCTGTAAATATAATTTGTTTTTTTAAATATATTTTGCTTTGTCATTAGGGGCAGAACAACAGATTTTTACCTTGTCGGCACGTGGATTGATGAAGGGAATTTAAAAAAAATCTATTTTAGAGTAAGACTGTAACGAAAAAGTCAAGCTGTCTGAATACTTTCCGAATGCACAGTAAATACATGCGGAATGGAAGCTTATATTGTTCTAACATTTCTAGCTTGTCTATCTGTGGGTAACAGGGTTGACATGTTATGCTCTATGCTTAGTTTTCCACCACAAAACACCAGGAAATGGCCAAAAAGAGTAGAATCAGCTCACCTGCTTCTACATTATGATTGGACTATTAGATTTTAAAAGTTTCTTTTGAAAGAAATATTTGAAAAGGAATAGTTTCACCATATTAAAACTGGAGTTCAGTTCACGTAATCAGTTTTCTTGATCTTCTGATCTTGTGTGAAGATAATGTTCTATACACGGACCTTTACAGGAAACCTACTGATCGTAACAGTTTGTCGAGGGCTGATAGTTGTCACCCACTTCCCTTGAAAAATAGTTTGCACTACAGCCAATTCTGTCGAATCAAAAGAATTTGCAAAAAACAATCAGATTTCGACAGAAATATTGCTGAGACGCAAAGAAAGTTCAAGGAGAGGGGGTACAAAAATGATTAAATTAATATTGCCATTGAGAAAATTCAAAACAAAACGAGACATTACCTTTTTCAAGGTCAGTCTCGCAAAAAAGACGCATTCTTGTGTTCTAACTACCAGCTATTCAAAGCGTTCGGAACAAATTAAGGGAATCGTTCACAAACATTGCCACATTCTAAAATCCGATGATAGTCTCGGTAATGTGTTTTTAGACCTTCCCTTGGTCGTATTCTCGCGGGGCACAAATTTCAGAGACCAATTGGTACACTCTGATTTACCACCCCAAGATATTCCTGAACAACGCCTATTTGCGCCCCTACTGGATGGAAATTAGAAGTGTAATGGCTGTGCTCAATGCAATGGCGCTTATAAATGTAGATCCTTCAAACACCCACAAACACGGAAATCGATCCCAATCAAAGGTGTTATTACGTGCTCCACTAAGGCAGTTATTTGTCTTATAACTTGTCCTTGTGGTAAAAAATGATGTGGGTAAAACAAAGCGCGAATTAAAAGTACGTATCTCAGAGCCTCTTAGCACCATTAGGTGCAAAAAACTCGACTTACCCAGTTGCGGACCACTTTTTGGAGGCAGGCCACTCGATTTCGTCTCTGCATTATATTGGCATCGAACATGTCACCCTCCCTAGGAGAGGGGGTGACCTTGATCATTTATTGTTAAAACGAGAGGCTGCCTGGATCTGTAACTTAAAGACCCTTGCTCCCTTTGGTCTCAACGTAGACTTTGATCTGAAGCCGTTCTTGTGATTATTGTGACTTTGCCATTGTAATTGTTTGTAAGCTTGTGTTGTCTAAAATGAATCTATGATCGTATGCAATCCATTTGTTTGTATGATGTTCTTTGTATGTCATTTTAATATTTGAGAATGAACCAATGATATTAGGCCACTCTTGGCCATGATTACAGACACCTGTGTCTTTTGACACTATATAAATGAGTCATCCCGCAGTGTTTGTGATTATACCCTGATGAAGACAGCTTGGCTGTCGAAACGTTGGTAATTACATTTTTGCATCTGATCTCAGTGTGCAGCTCTCCTTTATTTTCAAGGTTTCTACTCCGCTAGCCAGTACCTCGCCTAAATAGGTGTGCGTTTCTTTTTCTTCACGTAAGAGGGTTGACCTTAAAATGAGGGACAGAAGTAAATGAATCACTAATTTAACCTTTATTAACTAGGCAAGTCAGTCTTATTTACAATGACGGCCTACCCCGGCCAAACCCGGACGACTCTGGGCCAATTGTGCGCTGCACTAAGGGACTCCCAATCACAGCTGTGTGATGTGATATATGTGATATAGCCTGGATTTGAACTAGTGAATGTAGTGACAGCTCTTGCACTGAGAGCATTAAATAAATCACGTTAAATACATTTGAATCTTCAGAAATGACTTTGCCAAAGCAACACAATAACTAGAGCTTTACAAGGATGGTGAAAACTTGGAGAAATGTTGCGGTTAAAGTGGGTTAAAATCCTAGAAGTCACCGAGGGTGCATGGAGGGATGTGTCAAAAGGCAGAATTTGGGCACTTTAGCAGGTCTTTATTCATATTGAAAATCTGATTTATTGAATTCTCCATGTGGTCTATATTAAAGGGCACTTAATTTAATATAACAGGTTTTTAAATACAATATTGGTGCACAATTTCTACTTAAAATATCAAAGGGACACAGAAGGCACTCATTTCGTGGAATGACTCATATCAGCTAGCCTTCGGAACATATTCATACCCCTTGACTTATTACTGATTTAGTTGTGTTACAGCCTGAATTCTAAATGGATTAAATATATTTTTCTCTCACCAATCTACACACAATACCCCATAATGACAAAGTGAAACCATGTTTTTGGACATTTTTGCTAATTTATTGAAAAGGAAATATATATATATATCTCATGTGTGCACACCCCTGCCTTAATACATGTTAGAATCACCTTTGGCAGCAATTACAGCTGTGAGTCTTTCTAGGTAAGTCTCTAAGAGTCTCTAATTAGACACAACGATTACCAGCTGCATCTAATTGGGAATCATACACAAACACCAACATAGAGGCTTTCTATGGTCAGGACATGACATAAGCACATTTTTACTTATTTATTTATTGAACTTATTTAGGCTTGCCATAACAAAGGGGTTGAATACTTATTGACTCAAGACATTACAGCTTTATATTTTTTATTTATTTATAGACATTTATAAAAAAAATAGTTCCACTTTGACATTACGGGCTATTGTATGTAGGCCAGTGACACAAAATCTCAATTGAAAGTATTTTTTAACTCAGGCTGTAACACAACAAAATCTGGAAAAGTTTAAGGGGTGTGAATACTTTCTGAAGGCAATGTATATCATTAGCTACCACCACAGTCATGATTTCTGCATTTCCTCCATGTGTATTTTCCTCCATTTTATTGAAACACATACTGCAGTAAAAACCTAAATGTCCTTGTAACAATACCTGTTCTACAGCACTTTAATACATATTTGTGTTCTATATTCAGCCTGTTACAATAAACCATGGAAACTAAGTTGTCTGTCTTCTCATCGTTTGTCTCATGTTCAATGTACATGCTGAAGAGAAATGTTTCTAAAGGTTACATCTGAAATGGCCCTCTATTCCCTATATAACGCTCTACCGTAACCCTGGCTCTGGTCAAAAGTAATGCACTACAGTATATAGGGAATAGGGTGACATGCACTATTGAAGGAATGGGGTGCAAGCGGGTCAAATGTAGTGTACTACATAGGGAATAGGGTAGAATTTCAGACTTGGCCAACGTGGTTGAGTGCAGTGGTTAATGTGACAGGGGAGCTGCGGAGATTGAGGCGCCTGGGGGAGCCTCTAAACAGTCCCCATTCCATGTCCGTCTGTCTGTCTCTGCCAGAGGGGTAAACCACACAAATGTCAGCGCCGACACGTTCCCTGTCAGCAAGCTGTTCCGAGCCACTTCATTACCAACATTGTATTGGTGGATAACATCTCATTTCACATTAGCACCTGCAGTCAAAAACGAGAGGGAGAGAGAGAGAGAGAGAGAGCGAGATTGCCGGCGGGCAAGTAGGCAGGCGGGGACAGGCAGACTGGCACACCTAAGAACCATCTATTACAAAGGGAATGTATAAATCAAGTCCAGAACTGTAACTGGTTTCATACCAATCATTATGGAACACTGCATCACTGCAACTGTGAAACATGCCAAATTGATACAGCAACTGTCAGAAACAAAGATTTCAAGATGGATGGGAAAACCATGGAATGTGTCTACGTCTGGAGAGATGGACAGAGAGATTCTCCACCCTACCACACACAGAACTCTAGTTCCCTGCAATCAAGGGATGTAAACATCTGTGCCAATAGTGCTGCAATGTAATCGCGACATAAACACAACAGAAAGGGACCCAAATGGCACCCTGTTCCCCCATTAGGGCACTACTTCTGACCAGGGATCTGATCGAAAGTAGTACACTATATATGGAATAGGGTGCCATTTTGTACACAAGCTGGGATATCTGTGCCAGTAGTGCTGTTATGTGATGAAGACGGAGACAACACAGGGAACACTAGGACTTCAGAGAGAGAAGCATGTTTGTGTCTATGGGAGGAAACACTCCCCTCAGTGTCTGTGACTGAAAAGTTATTCAGGAAATCACTCTCGCAGCTGCCTCCAGCTCAAACAAGAGCATGAGGGAAAACGGTTGTGACTAGTGGAAGAGTCTCCATGTTGAATGAACCACAAACACACAGAGAGACACCCATGAATGCACCCACCCACCCACCCACACAGACACAGCCTTGAGACCCACTGAGAACAGATATGTATGTTGTTTACAATTGTGTGCAGCTGAAATGCAGTTTCTTTCTGCTGACTACGATGAAGCGTGTGACCTTTGAATATACAATTTAATCCCTGACTGGGAAACACTGTCAATACTCTCCTTATTGATTACTTAGTGTAGAGGTTTGTGTGTGTCTAAGTATGTGTGATGATATCGTCTGGAGTCGATGTTGACAGGTTGTTACACGTTATGTCTTCTGTACCACATGTGTAATAAATGTAGATTATTGTGTTATAAATGTGGCACTCTCCCTTCTGTCTAGATTTTAAAAAGGAGAGATATGTTTTATAGCTGAGAGAAGAAAAGCACAGTCTGACAGAGCATAGCACAAAGTAAATGCTGCTCATCTACCCCGACAGAGATTGTGTAAAACAATGTCCACTTACTTGAAGAAATCTAATGTTTGTCGAAGCAGGTAAGTTTAGTTCTCCTCCTGCACTTCCAATGATCTTTCAAATGTCATGTCTATGTCAGTTTTAAATGTCATTTTCATGTAGAGTACAGCAGCATGTAGCCGGGCTGGTTATGAGCATCTGACTGCATCGTTTCTGTGACCATACACTGCATGTAAAGTGATCAGACAGACAGGCTCTGTGTCTCTTGTGCTCCCCCCTCAGGATCATGGAGACACAGGCAGATATAGCGTGAATGAGAGAGACATGTTTCTACAATGGTTCCAGACTATACAGGATCTATCCAACAATACCAAGGATTGTGCTACTGTTTTGTTTTGTTTGGCAGACATTAGACTACTACCTTAGAATGCTAATCTCATTTAAACTGTAAAGTGTCAGCGAGAGAGACAGTGGAGAGAGGGGGATGAATCCATATCTCCGTCTCTCACTGGTCTGAAGAAGTAGTCCTCAGGGCTCCATGTATCTCACTGCTGTCAGATGCTGACCTTTGTGTATCCCTCCCTGATTTCCGATTTCTCTGTTTGTTCTGATGCGCTGTGCATTACTCTACACGTACAAATGGCAAGCTTCTTTCTATCTTACGCCTCAATGACACCGACAGTTTCATTGCATTTTGGTACACCAGAAGTACATTCATTTCCAATGGAATTCTGCGTTTGTGTTGCAGAGGCAGTTGTGGTGTGGTGCGCACGCATATGTAGACTGCTTGACAGAAGTGGTAGCGGAACTTTTGTTGCACACATGTCCAGATGATGCTGCATACTATTTTGCGCAATGATGCTGTCGGTGTGGTCAAGGCTTTACTAAGGGAACAGTAACAACAGCCAGACAGACATAGGGAGAATCTCAATTGCACACTCCTTGTGTCCTCTCCCCTCGCCTACTTCTCAAAATCCATTGGATGAGAAAGCCAGAGGTCCTTCCCCTCTGACCTTCTCCTCCCCCTCTGAACTTATCCTCCAATTGGTTTTGAGGAGGTGAGGAGAGAGGACGTGAGGAATACGCAATTGAGATTCTCCAGGGAGACAACAATATTATTTTTGTGGACGATATGGAATATGGATATGCAGTGCATTCAGAAAGCATTCAAACCCGTTGACATGTTACAGCCTGAATGGATTCAATTGAGATGGTTTGTCACTGGCCTACACACAATACCCCATAATGTCAAATTAATTAAAAATGAAAAGTTGAAATGTCTTCGCTCAGAAAGTTTTCAACCCCTTTGTTATGGCAAGCCTAGATAAGTTCAGGAGTAATAATTTGCTTAACAAATCACATAATAAGCACGGACTCATTCTGTGTGCAATAATAGTGTTGTACGTGATTTTTGAATGACTACCTCATCTCTACCCCACACGTACAATTATCTGTAAGGTCCCTCAATCGAACACTGAATTTCAAACACAGATTCAACCACAAAGACCAGGGAGGTTTTCCAATGCCTCGCAAAGAAGGGAACCTATTGGTAGATGGGTACAAATAAAAAGCAGACATTGAATATCCCCTTGAGCATGGTGAAGTTATTCATTACAATATGGATGGTGTATCAACTACACCCAGTCACTACAAAGATGCTGGTGTCCTGCCTAACTCAGTAGCCGGAGAGGAAGGAAACCACTCAGTGATTTCACCAGGAAGACAATGGTGACTTTAAAACAGTTACAGAGTTTAATGGCTGTGATAGGAGAAAACTCTGAATGGATCAAGAACATTGTAGTTACTCCACAATACTAACCTAATTGACAGAGTGAAAAGAAGTAAGCCTGTAGGGAATAAAAATATTCCAAAACATGCATCCTGTTTGCAACAAGGCACTAATGTCACTAATGTGACAAATCAATTAACTTTTTGTCCTGAACACAAAGTGTTATGTTTTGGGCAAATCCAATACAGCACATTACTGAGTAACACTCTCCATATTTTCAGGCATAGTAGTGGCTGCATTCTGTTATGGGTATGACTGTAAAGACTAGGGAGTTTTTCAGGATAAAAAAAGAAACGGAACGGAGCTAAAAGAAATCTATGAAGAAAACCTGACACTGGGAGATAAATTCACCTTTCAGCTTGACAATAACCTAAAACACAAGGCCAAATCTACACTGGAGTTTTTACCAAGAAGACAGTGAATGTTCCTCAGTATTTTAGTTACAGTTTTGACTTAAATCTAATTGAAAATCTATGGCAAGACCTGAAAATTGTTGTCTAGCAATGATCAACAACAAATTTGAGAGAGCTTAAATAATTTTGAATTGAATAATTGGCAAATGTTGCACAATCTAGGTGTGTAAAGCTGTTATAGTCTTACCCAGAAAGACTCACAGCTGTAATTGCTGTCAAACGTGCTTCTACAAAATATTGACTCATGGGTGTGAATACTTATGCAAATTAGATATTTATGTTTTTATTTTTCCATAAATGTGCACAAATTCGTTTGTCATTATGAGGTATTATGTGTAGATGGGTGAGATATATAAATGTTTTCATCCATTTTGAATTCAGGCTGTAACACAACAAAATGTGGAAAAAGTCAAGGAGTATGAATACTCTCTGAAGGCACTGTAGCACAATTCATTTGCGATAGAGTGTATGTTATACATAGAGAGTATTTAAAGCGCTACAGTACATATTAATAAAATCAGAAGTGTTATTGTATATTGTTATTATTTGTCTATTGAGGAATATTTTGTTCCAGGCCATTTTATTTTACTCTTCAATGTATACAGAACCAGTTTAATGAGAGACAGGGGTCTGTAGGTATAGACCGTATTATTGTATCCTAAATGGAACCCTATCTCATATATCGTGGGCCCTGGTCAAAAGTAGTGCACTACATAGGGAATAGGATGTAATTTGGGATGCTGCCTGTGTCTTTTTAAAAAATATATATTTTACCCCTTTTTCTCCCCAATTTCATGGTATCCAATTGTTTTTTAGTAGCTACTATCTTGTCTCATCGCTACAACTCCCGTACGGGCTCGGGAGAGATGAAGGTTGAAAGTCATGCGTCCTCCGATACACAACCCAACCAAGCCGCACTGCTTCTTAACACAGCGCCATCCAACCCGGAAGCCAGCCGCACCAATGTGTCGGAGGAAACACTGTGCACCTGGCAACCTTGGTTAGCGCGCACTGCGCCCAGCCCGTCACAGGCGTCGCTGGTGCACGATGAGACAAGGATTTCCCTACCGGCCAAACCCTCCCTAACCCGGGCGACGCTAGGCCAATTGTGCGTCGCCCCACGGACCTCCCGGTCGCGGCCGGTTACGACAGAGCCTCTGGTGGCACAGCTGGCGCTGCAGTACAGCGCCCTTAACCACTGCGCCATGTCAGTTCCCTGTTCATATAATCATATTCTCTATGATCTAAAAAGCAAAACTGATCCTCGATCAGCACTCCTACTCTGAGACACTTCATGAATATGGGCCCAGATCTTCACCTTGGTGAGTCTACTACTTCGTAAATCACATGTCCATTAGCATGCATTGCTATTGGCTAGTACTCTCTGTGCATTTTACACACTAACGCTTGGTGAATACTGTACATGGCATTGATACAGGGCCGGGAAATGCCTCTCCTCAGCAAAGAATGTTGCAATTCGTTTTCAAAGAAAGAAAATAGTGTTAGATCGCTTATACTCAAATTTACAACAAAACAACAAGTGAGGCCAATATTGACTGTGTAATATGTCAGGGAAAAAAGAGCGGGAAAACTGCTGAGTAAGACCAATGTGCTTTGGCGAGATATTCTTGCAAGCCGGCACTAAACTATCACACGTCTTGAATACAACAATAGGATGATTTCAACTGGAACTCCGAACAATGATGATGCCACAGCCTTGTCTGGAGGGAGAGAAGTTCTTGTTTTTTTACAGCGGCAGACTTTTGTATGAAATCAATAGTTTCATGGCCATCCAAGTGTGAATTCTTGCCTCCCTCTCTCTTTTCTTTTTCTCTTTTTTTTAGGGGGATTGAGAACACTTGTTTGGAATGGCTCTCTCTCTCTCTCTCCTTCCTTTAACCGTCTGATGTTCTTAGGCATATATGTTTTCCATTTCCAGGACGATGTTCTGTTCTTTTCCCATCAGACTTTATTCCACCGTTCATTTACCCAGGACTAGACCAATGCTCATTGAAGCACAGGCACATCTGAGATTCATGGTTACTCAAAAGATGCTATGTTAGCAATGCCAGTCTCCAGTCTGCACTCCCAATCTTGTCCATCTCTTCATTTTACTCTATCCGTCTTCCTCAGACAGCCACACACACACACACACACACACACACACACACACACATACCAATAACAGGTACAGTCACAGGAGATAGGACATATCTTGCGTTGAAATGTTAAGTTTACCAACTCCCCTTCCTAAGCATAAGTCCTGGTTTGCAAGATGAACTAATCTGTATATACTGTATGACTGAAAAGAGCACAGTAAGTGAAACGCAAAAGCTATACAACTACAGGGAAATATTCTCTTGTATTCTTTAAGAAGTTTTAAAACCAAGTGTGCATCCCAGTGGCACCCTATTCCTAATTGTGCACTACTTTTGACCTTATAGTGCACCCTTATCGGCCCTGGTCAAAAGTAGTGCACTATATAAGGAATAGGGTCTCATTTGGGATGTACCCACATTTTTGTTCCAGAAACTGCTGCCACTGTTTGACTAAGTTTTGATTAAAGGTTAATGGAGGATATTTTTGACATGTACATTCCTTCTCCTGTTACGCAAGAAGGGCTGTGGCATTTGGTTGGGTGGGGGAGTGATAATATAATAGATTAAGTTATCTGTGTTGTTGTCCTGTGAGGAACATCTGTCATCTGTGTGACTGACTAGCATGACTTTCACCAGTCAATCCACCAGCTGGCGGCTCTCTACTTCCACAGCATTGTAGAGATGACAACGTCCAAAATGCCACCCTATTCCCTACAGAGTGAACAACTTTGACCAGAGGCCTATTGTAAGTATATAGTGTACAGATATATTGATATATTGAGTTCAAACAGTTATTTTTCAACACTTGTGTGTTTTGTCCCGTTTAATATTTTTTATAATGTCTCCTCTACAGTTCCTCCTGTTGAACGAGGGAGAACTCAGTTTGTTGTTTTGGAACGTTTTGAAAGTGTATTGAAAGGATCCTTAGTAGCTAGCTACCTTTTTGAATTTGGATCCCACGACACTGTTGGCATCAGTTGCTGGGACTGCTACTCTCTGTCCAGTAATCCTGCCGACCAAGGCCAGGTCTGAGGAGCTGTTTGGCATAGCAGCTGCCTATCAAGCTAGCAGGGTTTTCTTGAGGGCTTGATCTCAGCCTGCGACGCAGTTAGCCATGGTGTCTGGGACCACGGATTGTCCCGGGCTCCTGGCTGTCTAGACCCCTGCTGTTTGTTGGTGTTTTCAATCTTCCCTGCGACCTGCCCTGTCTGGAACTACAAGGAGTAACAGCGTAACCAACGTTGCTTCCATGACAAAGACCAAAGCCGGTGGGAGTACCGTTGAGGACAGTGGGGTCTCTCTATCACAGTTGTTACAGCAACTGCTTGTCTAAATACTGGACGACCTGACCAGAGAAGTCCAGGACCTAAAAAAAACAGTTTTCAGTTCCCCCAGGGTCAGCTCAATGAGTTTAAACAGGAAAACAGCAAGATGACAGCAATTTGTAGGTCACTGAGAGAGGACATCAATTCTGTATGTGAATCCATGACAACAATGACAGAGAAATCAGATTATCTCAAGGGGAAATCAAGGCGGAACAACATGGTTATGGACGGAATTGCAGAATCTCCACATAAGACCTGGCTGGAGTCTGAGGACAGAGTGAGGGAAATGATCTCGGAGAAACTGAAGAGGAATGTATTGTATAGCTTCCTCAACGAGGACTATCCTGAAGCTGTGCGCCAGAAGAGGAAAGCACTTATCCCAGCCATGAAAGCTGCCAGAGCGCATGGGGCCAGAGCGCATGGGGACATTGCTTACATCCGCTATGACAGGCTCGCTGTCGACCCTCCCTCCCAAAAGTCTGGAAGGAATGACAGAGCCAAGCCTATGGGTTCGTAGCTTCAACCTTCGCAGCACACACACACTTACAGACACCAATTGATTAATGGACTGCTGAATGTATATTTTTTCTCTTGCTTCGTTTGCTCCTTTCCAAACTATGTCTATTTCTGATAAGCTACCCAGGGAAGGGCTGAAAATAGCCCATATTAATATATGTAGCCTTAGAAACAAGGTTCATGAAATCAGTAACTTGCTAACATTAGATAACAGTCATATATTAGCCATGTCCGGGACGCACTTAGATAATTAATTTGATGATGCAGCAATAGCAATACATGGATATAACATCTATAGGAGAGCCAGTGTAATGCTTGTGGGGGAGGTGTTGCTGTATATATATATATATATATATATATATATATATATTTATATTCAGAGCCATCTCCCTGTAATGCTTATAGAAGATCTTATGTCAAGTGTTATTGAAGTGTTGTGGTTGCTCACTTGGCTCATCCAAAGCCTTTTCTTTTGGGTTGTTGCTATAGGCCACCAAGAGCTAACCGTCAGTATCTAAATAATATGTGTGAAATGCTTGATAGTGTATGTGATGTAAACAGAGAGGTCTACTTTCTTGGAGACCTGAATATTGACTGGTTTTCATCAAGCTGTCCACTCAAGAGGTAACCAGTGCCTGTAATCTGGTTTGGATTCTTTTTTATCAACCTACCAGGGTGTTTACAAACACTACAGGAACATGTATTGATCACATTTTTATTAATACTGTAGAACTTTGTCCTAAAGCTGTATCCATTCCCATTGGATGCAGTGGTCACAATATAATGACTATGTCCAGCAAAGCCCAAGCTGGCCCTAAAATAGTGTATAAACATCATACAAAATATTTTGCTATGACTCTTACGTGGATGATGTAAAAAATATTTGTTGGTCTGACCAGACGCTGCACCTTCCAGACGCTGCACTTGATGAATTTATGCAACTGCTTCTTCCAATAAACATGCACCTGTTAAGAAACTGACTGTTAGAACTGGTAAGGCTCCATGGATTGATGAGGAATTGAAAAGCGGTTTGGTTGAACGAGATGGGGGAAAATAAGTGGCTAATAAGTCTGGCTGCACATCTGACTGGCTGTCTTACTGCAATTTGAGAAATTATGTTAATAAACTCAACAAAAATTTGAAGAAACTGTATTATGAAGCCAATATTAATTACATAAAGAATGATGGAAAACAACTTTGGAGTACTTTAAAAGAAAATATGGGCAGAAAGACAAAATTCAACCCCATCTTTCATCGAATGGTTAGAGGTCTTTGTTTCTAGCCAGTTTGAGCCTGTAATCGAACCCACAAATACTGATGCTCCAGATACTGAACTAGTTTAAAGAAGGACAGTTTTATTGCTTCTTTAATCAGCACAACAGTTTTCAGCTGTGCTAACACAACTGCAAAAGGGTTTTATAATGATCAATTAGCCTTTTAAAATTATAAACTTTAATTAGCTAACACAGCGTGCCATTGGAACACACAAGTGATGGTTGCTGATAATGGACCTCTGTACGCGTATGTAAATATTCCATAAAAAATCTGCCGTTTCCAGCTACAATTGTCATGTACAACATTAACAATGTCTACACTGTATTTCTGATCAATTTGATGTTATTTTAATGGACAAAACATTTTTCTTTCAAAAACAAGGACATTTCTAAGTCACTAAACTTTTGAACGGTAGCATATGTAAGGTCTCACAGTTGACAGTGCATGTCAGAGCTAAAACCAAGCCATGAGGTCGAAGGAATTGTCCGTAGAGCTCCGAGACAGGATTGTGTCGAGGCACAGATCTGGGGAAGGGTACCAAAAAATGTCTGCAGCATCGAAAGTCCCCAAGAACACAGTGGCCTCCATCATTCTTAAATGACAGAAGTTTGGAACCACCAAGACTCTTACTAGAGCTGGCCGTCAGGCCAAACTGACCAATCGGAGGAGAAGGGCCTTGGTCAGGGAGGTGTCCAAGGTCATTCTGACAGAGCTCCAGAGTTACTCTGTAGAGATGTGAGAACCTTCCAGAAGGACAACCATCTCTGCAGCACTCCACCAATCAGGCCTTTATGGTGGAGTGGCCAGACGGAACCACTCCTCAGTAAGGCACGACTTGGAGTTTACTAAAAGGCACCTAAAGAACTCTCAGACCGTGAGAAACAAGATTTTCTGGTCTGATGAAACCGAGATTGAATTACTTGGCCTGAATGCCAAGCGTCACATCTAGAGGAAACCTGGCACCATCCCTACGGTGAAGCATGGTAGTGGCATCATGCTGTGGGGATGTTTTTCAGCTGCAAAAACTGAGAGACTAGTCAGGATCGAGGGAAAGATGAACAGAGCAATGTACAGAGAGATCCTTGATGAAATCCTGTCTCTGGATATCTTTGAGTGGCCCAGTCAGAGCCAGGACTTGAACCTGATCTAACATCTCTAGAGAGACCTGAAAATAGCTGTGGAACAACCCTCCCCATCCAACCTGATAGAGATTGAGAGGATCTGCAAAGAAGAATGGGAGAAACTCCCCAAATACAGGTCTGCCAAGCTTGTCACGTCATACCCAAAAATACTCGAGACTGTATTCGCTGCCAAAGATGCTTCAATAAAGTACTGAGTAAAGGGTCTGAATACTTACGTAAATGTGATATTTCAGTTTTTTTTATTTATAAATAAGCAAAACAATGTTTAACAGCTATTTTTGTCTTGTCATTGTGGGGTATTGTGTGTAGATTGATGAGGGAAAAAACGATTTAATCAATTTTAGAATATGGCAGTAACCTAATAAAAGGTGGAAAAAGTCAAGGGTTCTGAATACTTTCCGAAGGCACTTTATTGATATGTAGGCTACGTGTGCCTTTTTAAAAATGTATGTGGTTCTGTCCTTGAGCTGTTATTGTCTATTAATGTTTTCACTACAGCTAATGGGGATCCTAATAAAATACCAAATACCTCTACACATTATTTTAGTGTTATTACAAAATTAGCACGTTTCCATTGTCTGAGTTTCATGACATTTGCAATACATTTGCTGTTAAAACATATTCACATGCCTAAGCAGTCTTGATAATGTGATAATTTATTCAACCCTTCCTCTCACACCACACTCCCCTTTCTTTCTCTCCCTCTCTCGCTCTCTCTCTCTCTCTCTCTCTCTCTCTCTGTCTTTCCTCCCCCACTATTTTCTCCTTCCCCTTCTATGTCTCACTCCCAGGTTATTCACTCTCTCTTCTTCTCCCTCCCTGCATCATAAATACTGGTAGAACATTACAACACTGAATTATCAGGTGATTTATATAACACAAAAGCCCTGCAAATATCAATCACTCTTCGCTGTTCATTTACGTGGACAGATCATTATTGTATCGACGCTGCACTTCCATGTCCCTCGCTGTTCCCTCACTGTCATACAATGAAGGATGAGACTTGGTGGCTTTGAACTTGAACTTCACTTGCCCTTTCTGAGTCACTTAAATCCTAATTTGAGAATAGAGCTAAATTGCAATGGCTTTTTATTGAATTTAATTTGATGGATCTGAGGGATATGTGTTTGTGTGACCTTGTCCACTCCGGTCGTGAAGCAGCTTAATCTTATCCCAGGCTATATTTGTGTGGTATGGGTTATTGATTTGTAAATTCTGCTTCCATGCATTATTTATATGTTGAACATGAAATGAAAACAGCGTGACACTGAGTTCACCTCTCTCTCCTCTCTCTGAGTGATGTGGAGGCGATTAGAGAGAGAGCTGGGGAGTCTAATTAAACACACGCAGCTCTGGGAGGGAAGGTATATTCAAGCTGAAAGCAGTGCCTTTTACAAAGGTCTTCTCTGAGTCTGTGGTTGAGTCCCGAATGGCATCCTACTCCCTACACTGTAAAATATTTCCTGTAATTTTTTACATTGAATTACTGGCAACTCAGTAGCCAGTAAATTACTGTAGATTTGAAAGAAAAATGTACAACATATTACTGGAACAAATGACTAAAGTACCATGCTGTATTTCTAGAATTGACAGCGCATGACTGGAAGTACAGTGGTTAGTAAACTGTTGCTGATTTACAGTGCAGGCAGCTAGTGCCAACGATAGGCACTATTTCTGTTACATGTATATGATATAGTTATTTCACTGGCCTGAACTACAATTTATGTATTTTGTTACAGTTTAATTAGAATACATGTATTTTGTATTTTCAAACACAAAAATAAACTTGCAAGTAGCATATTTAACTACAGCAGAATTCATCGCAACATAACATAATATTTTTACTATAAGTCACTCTGGATAAGAGCGTCTGCTAAATTAACAAAATGTGAAAGTAACAATTAACAAATTGCAAAACACACTGCTGGGTATTATTCTAATGAGCTCCGCCCCCAAACAAGGCCAAATTAGATCAAAACACAACTAGTTTGTGGGCAGAGCTCAATATGATAATACCCAGCAGTGTGCTTTGCAAGTGTTCATTTTTACATGTACACTTTGGTCATTTCGCAGACACTCTTGTCCAGAGCGACTAACAGTCAGTGCATTAAACTAAGGTTGACTAACAAAAAAAACAATGTCACAATCATGGTGAGTAAAAAAATACCTGTAACCATTACTGAGAATGTTGTTGTCGTTAAGTATACATTGGTATTCAAGATGTTCTGTATATGTCACAAGGGAGCTTTTGATGTATATTTGTTCTTCTCTGGCTAGTTATAATAAGGGCTACCAACTAGTAACGTTAGTCAGTTAGCTAGCTAGCTAGCTGCTTTCCTTCAATGCTTGGTGGCTTGACAGACAAGACAGGGAGCTTATGAAAATCCACCCGCAAGCATCAAGCTAATGGCTGAAGCTAGCTAGGTAGCTATCATATCAAATATGTGCGTGTGTGCACGTGCTCGTCTCTGTCTGTGTGTACACTGTCAAAGAACTCAGCTAACACAGCTTGACATACCAGGTTTTGACCATCACCATCTCTCTGCCATCATGTGAGTATAAATTAATTATCATCAATTGTCTATATTGTGAAGTAGTAGGGTTGGGCGATATCCTGATTTTCATACCGTCATTATACCGTACAGGGGTATACGGTATTACCGGGACGCACAAAACAATTTAGGCAACAGGGATCTTGATTCAGGTTTGAGTGTCTCTGCCTTAACCAAGCAGCTTGATCTTGACATATAGCCACTTAGCTAGCAAGTTAGCAAACCAAATGCATAGCTGGAGCCCTGAGCTGGATACAATTTATTTGACACATCTTAGATTTCTTATAGTTCTACTTAATTTAAGTGTTGCCCTAGCATCATACCGTCGCTTTTCTAAATACCCCAGTATATAATATAAATGTCATATCGCCAGAGCCTAGTAGGTAGCTAACTATAACTGGTCCTAATAATGGAAACATAAAAGGAATTAAGAGGGATCATTCAATTGTTTACCACTACACCTGCACCACTGGTTGAGATTGAAGCTGGCAGTGGTAAGAGTGACACTGCACATATAGGCAGGCACAACAGTGCTCCGTGTGTGTGTGTGTGTGTGTGCATGTGTGTGTTCTCAGGTGTGTTTGATTTAATCTCATACTGCCCAAATGCGCAAAGAGTCTGTTAGGCCAATGCGTCAAACCTGGCCTTCGTTAGCCAATGCAAGAGTGCCAGGGGAATCTCCCAGCGCATAGACAGGCTTAATCAGCTTAGTCTACCTCCCAATCATCCCCCACAACATCTTCCCCCTCACCCTCCCCTGTACGCTAGCACACCATAAGCACAGAGGCACGCCTTATAGAATTGAGATTCACCAACATTGTATGATGACAAATACTTTACTCAGTAGGTCTCATAGAACTCTATGGTCACTCCCAATAAGGCCAACTTGGAGTGGTTGATATCCCAGGCTTATAAGCCTGGGGACGAGGTTATGTTTTATTTGACCGTATGTATATTGACCATGTTGTGTGGTTAATGTGTGGTCAATCTGTGTTCAGTGGGAGATGGGGTGCAGACGGCAGATGGTGGGAATGGAGGTGGTGGAGGTGTTTGGGGTGGAGAGGACGGTGGACTCAGTGGAGGACATCCCAGCCACTTGGCAGTGTTGGCACTGATCAAATCAAATCCAACTTTATTTGTCACCTGATCGTGAAATGCTTACTTACAAGCCCTTAACCAACAGTGCAGTTCAAGAAAGAGTTAAGAAAATATTTAACAAATGAACGAAAGTAAAAAAATCTAAAAAGTAACACAATAAAATAACAATAATGAGGCTATATACAGGGGGTACCGGTACCGAGTCAATGTGCTTGGGTACAGGTTAGTCGAGGTCATTTGTACATGGATGTGGGGTGAAGTGACTATGCATAGATAATAAAAAGCGACACTTCCTACCTGACGGGTAAGAAGACATCACTGTAACTTATACAGTCAATCAATCAAGCAAAATTATACATGGCCTTTTTTTTTTTTTTTTTACATAACAGCACCCACCCACACCATAGCAGCACCCCTCGTAGCACGCGCTTCAGCAGGTATATCTCACTGGTCACCCCCAAAGCCAATTCCTCCTTTGGCCGCCTTTCCTTCCAGTTCTCTGCTGCCAATGACTGGAACGACCTGCAAAAATCACTGAAGCTGGAGACTCATATCTCCCTCATTAGCTTTTATCTTGCTCCTTTGCACCCCAGTATCTCTACTTGCACATTCATCTTCTGCACATCTACCATTCCAGTGTTTAATTGCTATATTGTAATTACTTTGCCACCATGGCCTATTTATTGCCTTCACTCCCTTATCTTACCTCATTTGCACTCACTGTATATAGATGTTTTGTTTTCTTTTTTTCTACTGTATTATTGACTGTATGTTTTGTTTATTCCATGTGTAACTCTGTGTTGTTGTATGTGTCGAACTGCTATGCGTTTATCTTGGCCAGGTTGCAGTCGCAAATGAGAACTTGTTCTCAACTAGCCTACCCGTTTAAATAAAGGTGAAATAAAATATATAAAAAATAAAAACATCTGCAGTTGTCACAAAGTACTTTTACAGTAACCCGGCCTATACCAGAGAAACCCGGGGCATACATGGCACCACTGCTCCTGCCATCTCTTTCTCCCTGTGTGATGTCTTTCCCTGTTAAAGTTTAGGCACCTGGCCAGCCGAGTGCAGATGGGCTCTCCCGTCAACATGAGGCTCCTGCTGCTCCTGCCCAAATACAGTTCCACACACACAGAGAGACACACACTATTAGGAATGTTCCCCTATTTACATGTGTGTGTCTATGTGCGTTGTGTGTCAGATGTGACGGATGATATGGCAGTGTTTGAGAAGAGGCATCTGCTGTGGGGGGAGGACATGCAGATGCACTCCAAGCTCCTGGACAGAAAGGTAACCTATTCGTCTTTCCCTACACGCTACCATAATCCCCTACTCTCACCTTAGCACATTACTCTTAAACCACTATCCCCTAAGTTTCCAGCATGACCTGACGTGTTGGTGTGTTACAGTTGAAGGCTGAGCATGCCTCATACCCGCGGCAGCACCCGGAGCTCCACGCCATATGACTTCTACAGATTGTAATATGCCATCCTTGATAACAACACCACTTCAGACTAGTTCAATTTCGTGTGAAGTGTACGCCAAGGATGCATATTCTCTTCTTGATTGCCATGGATTGGTTAATGAGAAACACCACAAAAGACTCAATAAGGGGAATCCAGTAGACCCTGTTCTCAGTACTTGAATATCGGGATTTTGCAGTTGACATTGCTCTGCTCTCTTCTCAACAAGCCCAAATGCAAGAAAAAAGTTGGACCAATGTGCTCATCAACTAGGCCTATTGGTAAACGCGGAAAAGACCCAAGAGCATAGAATCAAATCAAACATGACACAAAAAAACAATCAAAGGGAAGCCACTGAAACAGGTTGAGAGTTTTACATACCTTGGGGCTGTACTTGGATAAGAAAACTCCACATGTAAAGACATCAAGCACAGCCGAAACAAAGCTACACCTAACATCTGGGAAATCTAGAACTTGAGTCAATACAGCCTAAAGACAAAGATGCACATCTGCAACAACAATGGAAAATCAGTCCTACTAAAAAACAGCTAAAGCTAGAGAACCACCGAGACGGAGGTGAACTCCCTATCCACCTTCCACAACAATTTCCAAATGTCCATCTTCTGGCCTAACATGATGTCAAACCCAGACCTCTATAACAAGACCAGTTCCAGATGGATAACAACAGTCATAACTCAAAGAACACTCCTGTGGCTTGGACACATTCTGAGGATGGAACCTGACTCCATACCCAAGAATGCCTTAATGCCAGAGGCCACCTGGTGCTGCCCTATGAATTGACAATTGTGACCCGTTTCAAAAAGCTGTATGTCACACATCACTACTCCACAGGAGAGGAATTTTTTTATTAGCTAGCTATCGAATGTTAACTTGCTGGCTCGCTAGCTAATGTTACGTGTATGATCTGCGTAGTAATATTATTTGTATCTCAGAAAGCCATTTGCATTGCTAGTTTTAGCCTAATGTTAGCTAGCTAGCTAACATTGAACCTTGTTGGTAAGCTTCAGCTACCTGCATATTCATACTCCAGGATTTCATGTATAGTGGCTAGCTATGACAATCCGTTTATACTGATGGGTTGGGAATAGGGTTCATTATTTAATTAGCTAGCTAGCTCTTCCACTTCGCAAGAGAATTATTACATGACCCACCAAGTTATCCAGGAGTGTCTGGGGGTGATTACGACATTCGATTATATTTCATGAACATGTGTACATGTCTAGATAATAGTGACGCATCCACTTAGCTAGATGTGGCTGAGGGGTGGTTATAGCATTTCTTTCACATGACCCATCAATTTAGACAAGTGTCTCGGAAAGCATCATTTAATAATTTTCATACTTTCAAAATCAGATTAGGATATAGGCTAAGGACTAGATAAATTATTTTTACCTGGAGTTTTTCCTTAATGTACGAAAAAAAGTGGGCCACTTTTAGTCTTGAAAACTTTGGTTGTTTACTACACTACCTTACTCACTCTGTTCAGCAAATGGCCTCAGATGCAAATCCTTAAAGAGATGGGTAGGGCCAAATTTGCCAAGGACCATCAGGCATAGCAATGGCTTGTTGCGGCCTTAAACTTCACAGGGAGAAAAGTACTGTACTTTCTATAGTCCTTGTCTCTAATGCTTATAAACCTGTGTGTAAAACATTTCCTGTTGAATGTACAAGGACCGTCAGCTAAACTAAAACAAATTACAAAAGATTATAGTGTGACCTACACACCGCCTTCAGAGATGAGTTTCTCCCTGGCTCTATATATGTATTGCATGTACTGTAATAGGCATGTCTTTCAAAGGATTGCTCTCTGCCTCCCAAGTGGCTCAGCAGTCTAAGGCAGTGCTTGAGGTGTCACTACAGACCCAGGTTCAATCCCAGGCTCTGTCTCAGCTGGCTGTGACCGGGAGACTCATAAGGCGGTGCACAATTGTCTGGGTAAGGGGAGGGTTTGACTGGCTGGGATGTCCTTGTCCCATCGTGCTCTAGCGACTCCTTGTGGTGGGGCCGGGTGCAAGCACACTGACTTTGGTTGCCAGCTGTACAGTGTTTCCTCCGACACTGCAAACGGTGTGGCTTGGCACGGTGTGGCTTGGCAGGGTCGTGTTTCGAAGGACGCATGGCTCACGACCCCTCACCTCTCCCGAGTGCGTACAGGAGTTGCAGCGATGGGACAAAAAAACTTTGTAAGCAATCCACCTGTGGAGTGGAACACTTGTAATGACATATAAAAACACGAGATAGAACCATTGAATTACTATTACATCCAACAAAATAAATGTCAAATATGCAGAGTTTGGACATGAAAGTAATGTGGCAACATCCTGAAAGGAAGTGAATAAAAAAAAAGCCCAGTCAAAACTGTTCGCTGCTCTGGCCCCCCAATGGTGGAACAAACTCCCTCACGACGCCAGGACAGCGGAGTCAATCACCACCTTCCGGAGACACCTGAAACCCCACCTCTTTCAGGAATACCTAGGATAGGATAAAGTAATCCTTCTCACCCCCCTTAAAAGATTTAGATGCACTATTGTAAAGTGGCTGTTCCACTGGATGTCTTAAGGTGAACGCACCAATTTGTAAGTCGCTCTGGATAAGAGCGTCTGCTAAATGACTTAAATGTAAATGTAAAGTGAATAGCTTGAGTGTGTAAACAATTTGCTATGACACAAGCTATTCAGAAATCTATATGTGAAATCAGGACAAGGGAGTGGTGTGAGAGGAACACGTCTCATTTCATTCAACTTCAACTTCTGTTCTAATGTTAAGACTTCTTATATTCGAATAATATTCACTCAAGGATTATGTGTAGTGTAGAGAAAAAAGGAGCAATGAAAAACAGATTGGACTCCTGACAGATGAACCGACCATGTGACAGGAATGTAGTTTTTGCCGCCATCAGAAAGAAAAGTAGGATTATAAATTACTTGTCAGACATAAGAAATCTATCGCAACAACTGAGCTCATGACAGCTCCTGGAGACCATCCTCTCCCATAACCTCAAGTGGAAGGACAACATCACAGCATTTACCAACAAGGCCCACCAGATGTATTATCTGCGTCAGCTAAAGAAACTCAACCTCTCATGGACAATCCTGGTTCGGTTCTATGTGTCAGTCATAGAGTCTATCCTCACCTTCTTTCTTCATCACCATCTGGTCAGGGAATGCGTCTTGATCGTGGTGTACCTTGATCGTGGTGTACCTTGTACCTTGTTTGTGTTGTGGAACTTGAAGCAGAAGTCTTGGAAGATAAATACCAATCTGAATGGTTCTCTTTCCTTACAGAACAAGTAAATCAGTGTTCCCTTCTCAACGCAGCTCCTGTTAACGATGGCAAAAACTCACTCACTCACTCACACATATACACACACATACAGACAAAGAAACAAAAAATATACACAACTGTTAATACATTTAAACACAAAGCTCATAAGATTTACAGTGCAGCCTTTCCATATGCAAATGCTGTGTGTGTGTGTGTCCTGTGTGTTACCTGTATGAAGTGGTCTAGCTGCTGCAGCAGCTCCATGTCTACGGATGTTCTCTACTGAACATGTGTGGCGTGTGAGGGATTGTAAGGGACTGCATCCAGCATCTCTATGGAAAATGTATTGTGTGTAGAATCTTCAAAGTACATTTTTGTCAATTTAATTATATAAAGACAGCCTCGACTGTGAAGGCAGTCAGAGCGAGACAAAGAGGGACTCAGTTATGACAGCTGACAGTTTGCTCTCTGGTGGACGTGCTCATGCAGACACACAGACAGACAATGGGGGGGTGTTGAGAAAGGATAGAGACAGGGAGAGAGAAGGGAAGACGCACCGAGGAGAAAAACTGACATGGGTTACTATCTTGATAACTTGAATAACCCATCAACTTCCCTTTCGCTTTTTGGTGGGCAGGGAAGGACCCGCTGTGGCTACCTACACCATATAGACAATTGCTGATCATTAATTCATGCTCACCTAATGGCAGAGAAAGGGTGATTGTCAAAACGTGGTATGTCAAGCCGTGTTAGTCTGGAGAGTCTTGATTGATCCTGAGACAGTGTAGGCCTACACAGACAGACAGACAGACAGACACACATACACACACACACACAGACACACCTGTTCAATATCATAGATAGCTAGCTAGATTTACCCTTTAGCTCGATGCTTGAAGGTGCATCATAAATGCTCCCCGTCTTGTCTGTCAGTAAAGCCACTAAACATTGAAGGAAGGCATAGCTAACTAACTTGTTGGTGGCCCTCTGCTAACATTACCTGACCATTGCTGATCGCTCCAGCTATAGTTAGTCATCGCCGCACAGCTTTTACGTTGAACACAGCTTTTACTTTGAAAACCACTAGTACACGTATCCTGTTGCAGCCCCTCCTCTCCACGCCCACACCGTCTCTGTTCATTAATTGAATCTTGTAGACAACATGAGAAAAATGAATTCAAGCAGTCAAAACTATTATCCGTCTTCGTTGTTTAAGTCACTGAGGTATAATAAGAACTGGAGACAGCGTCCAAGATGTCTGACCGTTGTTGTCAACGTAATCTACTCACGTTTCCATACGCCGTTTAGTCACTTTGCTAGTTTCGGTTTAACTGGGAATACTCTGCCTGTGCACTTGTAACGGAGCAGCGCAAGCTTGAGCGCATGCAGCAAAGTCATCACGAGCATGGGCATTCCGCCAGTGTTGCCGGGGACCTGGATCTGCATGGCTGCAACTAACATGCTGACCAGACCGGACACGTTGCGTGCGCGAGCGTCGCAAAATACATTTAGAAATCCATGTTGTTCAAATATTGCACCAACGAGCGTCTGCGATGCCAAGGGCTAAAATACAGCATGAAGTACTTTATTTCGGTCCTGGTATTCAAAAACAATCACCAAGTGTTGCATTGTTTACAGACAGATTATTTCACTTATAATTCACTGTATCACAATTCCAGTGTGTCAGAATTTTACATACACTAACTTTACTGTGCTTTTAAACAGCTTGGAAACAGCTTGGCTAATTGACATCATTTGAGTCAATTGGAGGTGTACTTGTGGATGTATTACAAGGCCTACCTTCAAACTCAGTGCCTCTTTGCTTGACATCATGTGAAAATCAAAATAAATCAGCCAAGAGCTCAGAAAATAAATTGTAGACCTCCCCAAGTCTGGTTCATTATTGGGAGAGATTTTCCAAACGCCTGAAGGTACCACGTTCATCTGTACAAACAATAGTACGCAAGTGTAAACACCATGGGACCACGCAGCCGTCATACCGCTCAGGAAGGAGACATATTCTGTCTCCTAGAAATGATCATACTTTGGTGCAAAAAGTGCAAATCAATCCCAGAACAACAGCAAAGGACCTTGTGAAGATGCTGGAGGAAACGGGTACAAAAGTATCTGTATCCACAGTAAAAACGAGTCCTATATCGACATAACCTGAAAGTCCGCTCAGCAAGTGTCACGAGAATTTGATATCTCAATGGTTAAACTCAACTACTACAAAAGCTCTGTCTAATTCCTGAAGGTTGTAAATCTCCAGTTCCAAGAAATAGACAGTCTCAGCCTGCAATAGCTCAATTCTTTATTCAGAGAGCGCTCTGTCTTCAGTACCCAGTCCAAAGCGTCCGGCGACAGTTCACAGTACCGAGCTTCCGGCGACAGTTCACAGACCGGAACCTCCAACGACGGGCCACAGTCCGGGGTCTCCAGCGACGGTCCCCAGTCCGGGTTCTCCAGTGACGGTCCTACGGCGAGGATCCGCAGTCCAGAGGCTCCGACGATGATCCACGGGTCAGTGATACAACAGCGGACTCAGTGTAAAGAAGCGGGGCGGCGTCCAGAACCAGAGCCGCCACCGAGGTTAGATGCCCACCCAGACCCTCCCATATAGGTTTAGGTTTGCGGCCGGGAGTCCGCACCTTTGGGGGGGGGGGGGTACTGTCACGCCCTGACCTTAGTTATCTTTGTTTTCTTTATTATTTGGGTTAGGTCAGGGTGTGACAAGGGTGGTTGGTTTAGTTTTTGTATTGTCTAGCTGTTTTTGTCCTGTCTAGGGTTTTGTATATCTATGTGATTTTAGTATGGTGGTGTAGGTTTTAGTATGTCTAGGTACAGTGGGGAGAACAAGTATTTGATACACTGCTGATTTTACAGGTTTTCCTACTTACAAAGCATGTAGAGGTCTGTAATTTTTATCATATGTACACTTCAACTGTGAGAGACGGAATCTAAAACAAAAATCCAGAAAATCACATCACAAGTAATTCATTTGCTTCAACTGTGAGAGACACCTTAGAAAGCACTGTCCATTTCATTGTCCATTTCAGGCTTTGAAACAACATCCACAGACCATGTTTTTCACTCAGTATCAACCTGTTGTTGAACTTCTTTCTTCAAATGTATCAATCACAGTGAGGTGAGTTTTAAAAGCACAATACTGTTTTGATGATAAGTGTTTGACGTGATTTTCAAATGCATTTGCATTGATGCCAGAGTGGTTAGAGGGACAATAGAGCCCTGAGTACCAGGCCATTAGTGACCTGATGGTCATTAGTGAGTTGGGTACTACCAAAGCATTCCAGAGTGCATAAGAGTCCAGGTGGGTGCTACACATCGGTAGTGGGTGAGTTCTACCCATAGAGTCTGACTTCAGAGACTAGTACTGCGATGTGCTGCTTCAGCGATAGCAAGGGCCAAGGCCAGTCTGAAATCCCCTCAGTTTCATCTACAAACTGCATCTACTTTAGCCTTCCTCCTGGTGCTGACTACTCAAGCCATTAATGAACTACCCTGCCTGTCATGATCTTCCATTATAATTGTTTATGTTTTTCAAAATTGCATGTCTTTTTCATTGTTCTTGTTGCTTAAAGCACTTTGAGATTGTAATTAAAAGTGTTATAAAAGATGAATCAACTATTATTATTATATGAGGATATTACCATGACCCAACGGTCACGTGGAATTTTACTGCGGTCATAACTCGGCGTGGCGGTAATACAGTCACTGCAACAGCCCTAATCATATCAAAATAGTGGAAAATTCCACAGCTAATCTTTTCACATATAACTAATTATGAGGAGATGAGATAAAATACTTCAGAACAGCCCCCCCTCACCTGCCAGCATTCTAAGAAATACACACAAAATGTATGTAAGATTTATGGATAGCAATATCAATAGTTTCTGTAGTTTCTGTTATACTTCTAAACCCATATGGTTATGCCGCTCTCATCAAAGCACCTTAGTTGAGGTGGAGAAGAGGAGAAGTAACAGAGGAGAGGACAAGAAAGACATGGGAGAGGAGAAGTAACAGAGGAAAGGACAGGGGGGAGAGGAGAGGGGACAGGAGGGAGGGGAAGTGACAGAGGAGAGGATAGGAGAGACAGAGGACATGATTTGACCTCATCATGACTTCCATGACTTTGGATGTCAGGCCCAAAGACTGACATCCAAGTTGTTACATATCTCATCATGACTTCCATGACTTTGGATGTCAGGCCCAAAGACTGACATCCAAGTTGTTACATATCTCGGCTTTCCACAAGGTCACTTTCATCACAGTGTGGCTGTTTTGACAGAAACCGGTAGCCCAAATCAGTTACGAGTTGGATTATTTTTTGTAGGAAATGGTTCTAAAATAACTATCAGAAAACAGTATGTAAGATTTATGGATAGCATTATCAATAGTTTCTGTTATACTTCTAAACCCATGTGATTATTCCTCTCTCATTAAAGTTCATAAAACATCTTAGTTGCACACAAGCACCATTGTCAATCCACATGTAGAGTATAATATAAAAGAGAATCTTTGAATTTAACCAAGAAAGTGTACCACTGAGGATCTGCTGCATGGTTTGTCGGTATTGGATCCTCTGCTCAGCTGAGATGTGGGAATATCGGCTAGTGTCGTCAGCGGCCTGCAGATCCACTATAGTCAGCCAGGAAGCTCTCTTGTAGAGGCAAGGAATCAGCAGCGATGGCAGCGTTGCTTCCAAACTGAAACACAAGTAAGTGGCATGTGAACACAAATGACACTCGCGCCAAGAAAGAATTAAGTATGGATAAAATCGTCCCTCTGCAGGGCTTCCTCGTCAGCAGCCTCCTGTCAATGCAGATAGTAGTCAATTCCAAGCAGCCAGGTGGCTAGGGCTGCCCCACAGCTTCCAAGGCAGGGCACCTGACTAGAACAAAAGTACCTCAGCATCATCGACGTTACTCACACAGTAAGTGTGATCATGCACAGCAGACGCTTTCGCATGATCAACGTTGCCACTTACCTCCATATCTACCAAATTCCTTCGTCTTTCCCTGGGGCATTGTGACCGCTTTAGAAGACGATCGGGAACGGAGAAAACGGTGGGCACAATAGTCGGGGTGAGGCAGACTTTTCCCTTGTCATCATATCGAAGACGTTCCTCTTCAATGTGATGGACACAGAGACGAAAGTGTTGGGTTGGTTTCCAAATCATCCTCCTGACATTTCCTACCCACTGCTGCAGCCTAGGCTTGTCATGAAATGGGAACCTGTGGAAAAATATGATGTATTTATGTAAATGTTCAAATACAATAGCTCAAGGATTTATGCGTTAAAATGTAGGGTTACTGGGTGATAAGGGGTTTCCACAGGCTTGCGTTTAAAAATATACTGGATGGGAATTTTATTGAGCAGTCTACGCCATTGTATGTACGCCACTTAGTTATGCAACTATAAAGGTTTAAAACATATATACAATCACAGTGTCTACCATTTTGTGCAAAAAACATGAGAGCTCTCTTGTTTATGTTGAGAATCATCAGATAATACTGAATACTTCATTTGACATCTTCATGCTATCTACTGTTAACCCAGCTAGCAGAGGATGGATGCGTACCGTGGCAGGTTAAGTGCAGTCTGTCCTCCTGCTTCTTCATGGTAAGGTCAGCTCTTTGGGCCAGCAGTACAGCACAGTGTACAGCTTTTCTTAGCCGCCTTGTGGACAGGGGTAAAGGCCAACTTGTCAAAAGCTTGATCAGGAGGGCTGCAATGTCCACATGCTGTAGAGTTGACAGATGAGACAGATGAGAAGTTAAAGAGGAGAGGACAGGATCCACAAGAAGTAACAGAGGAGAGGACAAATGACAGAGGAGAGGACAGGAGAGATTGAGAAGTGACAGAGGCGAGGAGAAAACAGTGGAGAGGAGATGTGACAGATGAGAGTAGAGGACAGGAGAGTCAGGGGAGAGAAGTGACAGAGGAGAGGACAGGAGACAGAGGAGAGGAGAGGAGTGACCGAGAAAAGTGAGAGAGCAAGAGAGACAGAGGACATGATTTAACCTCATCTTCACTTGCCCAATGACTGATGACATCCAAGCTGTTACCTATCTAGGCTTTTCATAAGGTCACTTTCATCACATTGTGGGTATTTTGACAGAAACCGGTAGTCCAAATCAGTTACGAGTTGGATTATTTTCTGTAGGAAAGGGACCAACAATACAGTTTTTAAATCATTTTCAGAAAACAGTATGTAAGATTTGAGATTTCAGCATCTGCTTTTTTTTATATTTACACCTATATCAATCAGTGTCCTTTGCAAGGCATTGGAAAACCTCCCTGGTCTTTGTGGTTGAATCTGTGCTTGTAATTCACTACTCAATTGAGGGACCTCAAAGATCATTGTAAGTGTGGGGTACAGAGATGGGTTAGTCATTCGAAAATCATGTTAATCACTGTTATTGAACACGGAATGAGTCCATGCAACTTATTATACAATTTGTTAAGCACATTTTTATTCCTGAACTTATTTAGGCCATAACAAAGGGTTGAATACTTATTGACTCAAGACATTTCAGCTTCACATTTTTTATTCATTTAAAAAATTCCACTTTGACATTATGGGGTGTTGTATGTAGATCAGTGACACAAAATCTCAATTTAATAAGTTTCAATTTAGACTGTAATAAAAAAAAAGTATACTCATTTGTAATTTGATAAAGCCTGCAATGATCTGAACAGTATGCTGGGAAGACGCAAACCCTCAGGATGCATCCCAAATGGCATTCGATTCTCTTTATAGTGCACTACTTTTACCAGGATCGTAGGCTCTACCACAGGGCTCTGGTAAAAATGTGTTCACTATGCAGGGAACAGGATGCCATTTAATAAGATGCAACCTTTCTGTTGTTGTTTTTTTATATATACTTCTCTCTCCCTTCATGCTCTGTAAGGTTCCAGGTGGACCAGAGCAACAAATACCACTGACCTTCCTGCCTCGCCTGAGATGGCTGCCACTGTGAGTTAGTCAGCCATGCAGATACAGTACCAGTCAAAAGTTTGGACACACCTACTCATTCAAGGGTTTTTCTTTATTTTTACTATTATCTACATTGTAGAATAATAGTGAAGACATCAAAATGATGAAATAACACATATGGAATCATGTAGTAACCAAAAAAGTGTTTAAACAAATCACAATGTATTGTATATTTGAAATTCTTCAAATTAGCCACCCTTTGCCTTGATGACAGCTTTGCACAAACTTGGCATTCTCTCAACCAGCTTCATGAAGTAGTCACCTGGAATGCATTTCAATTAACAGGTGTGCCTTGTTAAAACTTAATTTGTGGAATTTCTATCCTTCTTAATGCAGTTTAGCCAATCAGTTGTGTTGTGATAAAGTGGGGGTGGTATACAGAAGATAGTCCTTTTTGGTAAAAGACCAAGTCCACATTATGGCAAGAACATCTCAAGTAAGCAAAGAGAAATGACAGTCCATCATTATTTTAAGACATGAAGGTCAATCAATCTGGAAAGATTTCAAGAACTTTTCATGTTTTTTCAAGTGCAGTCGCAAAAACCATCAAGCGTTATGATGAAACAGGCTCTCATGAGGACCGCCACAGGAAAGGAAGACCCAGAGTTTTATTGGCCAGTCTAAGATATGGCTTTTCTTTGTAACTCTGCCTAGAAGGCCAGCACCCGGAGTCACCTCTTCACTGTTGACGTTGAGACTGGTGTTTTGCGGGTACTATTTAATGAAGCTGCCAGTTGAGGACTTTTTTTTCTGGTTATTGCCAGTTCGTGCTGTTCTGGGAATGGAGTAGTACACAGCGTTGTACAAGATCTTCAGTTTCTTGGAAATTTCTTGCATGGAATAGCCTTCATTTCACATAACAAGAATAGACTGACAGGTTTCAAATGAAAGTTCTTTGTTTCTAGCCATTTTGAGCCTGTAATTGAACCCACAATTGCTGATACTCCAGATACTCAACTAGTCTAAAGAAGGCCAGTTTTATTGCTTCTTTAAATCAGCACAACAGTTTTCAGATGTGCTAACATAATTGCAAAAGGGTTTTATAATGATCAATTAGCCTTTTAAAATGATAAACTTGTATTAGTTAACACAATGTGCCATTGGAACACAGGAGTGATGGTTGCTGATAATGGGCCTCTGTACGCCTATGTAGATATTCCATTAAAAAACAGCCGTTTCCAGCTACAATAGTCATTTACAGCATTAACAATGTCTACACTGTATTTCTGATCAATTTGATGTTATTTTAATGGACAAAAAATGTGCTTTTCTTTAAAAAATAGGGACATTTCTAAGTGACCCCAAACTTTTGAATGGTAGTGTAGGTAATAGGGTGCCATTTTGGGACGCAGTCTAAGCTACACTATTTCCCCCTCATACTACCATTCTTCAAAGCTCACACTGTCATATTTCACTGTCCCCCATCCACAGAAGCTGAACTACAACACCATTGCACCATTGTTAGCCACAGCATGTCATTAAACCTCGCGCAAATTAACACGTTAGCATGTAATTGTCTAATCGAGATTGATGATTGATGTCTACATTTCGCCTGCAGAATTTAAGTGACAGTTTTCTCACGTGGCTTTTCTTTGGTGCTTTATCTCTTCTTCTCTTCCCACAACGTTTTATCATTTAACCACGCTGTCTTTTCTCGTTCAATTTCAAATCTATTTCATCTCTACATACGACGTTTGAAAAGCAGCATCTGGCAGCTTGCTAGGTTGTCAGGTTGCAGTGGAGTTAGTAAGTGTAGCCTTTAATGAAGATGCATCGCGCTGGTTAAAGGTTTATCTCTCATCGTATGGCCCAGCAGATGCTGACTCAGTGTATAACCTCCATGGCACGAGCCATTCATTTCCACACACCACTGAACTGACTGCATCCTCATCAAAGCTAATACACTGTATGGCCAACCAGCGTAACACACACTTTCATCAAAGCTAATACACTGTATGGCCAACGGCGTAACACACACTTTCATCAAAGCTAATACACTGTATGGCCAACGGCGTAATACACACTTTCATCAAAGCTAATACACTGTGTGGTCAACGGCGTAACACACACTTTCATCAAAGCTAATACACTGTATGGCCAACCAGCGTAACAGTGATATATTGCCAACTAACTACGCCACTTTAAAGGAAAACGTTCTAGTATGATCATCATGGTACTAGGAGTATGATAACACTCTGTATGGCCAACCGGCAATACAGCAACGACACTTCAAGTACATAATCATAGTATCATCTACAATGGATCACATATACAGTATTCAATACAGTGCGTATACAAAGTACAACAATTTTCAAAGGTTAAGTGACATTGTAGGTGGCTCTATGTTGTTGCTGCTATAGTAAATCTATTTTTTTCTTTGCTTGTAAGTTACAAAAAACCCAGTTGCCGCTCCTATAAACAGCCTTTAGACGTGTGCTATTCACAATAATATTAGAAAACCCTCTCTCTGGCTCTGGGACTTAGAGACACATTTTGTGACTTCTTACTGCTGAGTCTATTGTCCTGCTGCAGAAGGCAAATTCACACCTGTGTGTTAAGGACCAGGTTGACAGAGAACAGTGTCAGCTGACCTGGTCAGCCAATCAGTGAGCTAGCTTGAGTTTGGAGACCCCCCCACTCTGCCACTGTACAGCTCTATAAATTTGTGGGCTCCCCACCAACTCACCAATCGGACCTCTACCCACATGGACAAACCACTCTTTGGACTTTCTGATGGTGCTTAGAGTGTCCTTGACCTTAAACCACTACTAGTCTCCTCTTCCTGTTTCAATGCTGTGTGTGTCTGTCTTGCGTGTGGTATTAAATGTGTGAATTGTATCTCTGTCTCTTACTGGTCATTCTACGTCCTCTAACCTGGCGCTGGGACAGTTTTAATTTAAACCGGCACCTCTTTTGGAGACCACCACATGGAGGCGCTATTTTCAATAATCCATTTGTTCTTCTCATTACTTATTGCTTAACGGTGCGAGCAAAAGTTATGCAAATGCCTCTCATTATGTAATAGGAGTTTGAAGCTATACAAACCAATTGCGCTAGATTAAGTCAGTCGGTCTGTGTGTTGCATCCATAGAGAATGATAGAGGACTCTAGTATCCAAAAGCCCGTTTTAGCATGGGCAGCGCCATTGAGAACTTACACCATTTTGAAGTAGTCAACTGGATGGGACTTCCTATGGGTTAAAGGTCAACTGCCCTTTAGAACCAACTTCTCAAAATTGACTACGAAGTGTAAATAGGATCATTTTGATCATAAAGTCAGTCTCATCCAACACTGAGTTTTGTAAGAGAGTTCGTCACGACTGACAATCATGTCCACTTGCCCAGTGCCCACTAACACGAGAGAAGCAGCGGTGTTGATTGCGTTCTATCAGCTACGCACACTCTATCCAATCACTGCAGCGAACCTCCAGAGAGTGAGACAGACCTGCCCATTAAGCACCACCTCAGACTTGTTTACTTAAGACAACACGTCACCAATGTTATGTTGAAATAACGCTTGGCCGTAAGCCCTTTATGGAGTGGCCACTTGATGATGTGTTTGATAGTGCCAATCACTCGAGTCCACCACTTTTTTTGGTCAAAAGGATAATTGACATGATCAGAGTGCACTTGTATTCCAACTGCAACTTGTCAATAATCCAAAACCAATTTGAGAGCATCTTGTTTTCCCCCGTGATCTGTTTTGTAACATGATTCCCTATTAAACACTACCAGACAGACGCACACTATGGTAATTCATAAGGGCAATTCCCCCCCAAAATGTATGCCAAATAAAAACCATTGATTTCCAAGATGAATAAACCGAACACTATGCACAAGGTCTACTTTGAACAATTTACACAGAACATTTGACAAAAACACATTTACTGGAAGAACTGTGCAGATGCCAAGTTTAGTTATCTGTAAAATCTCCCTCCGTTTTGTTTTTCTATGTGTCCACGTTTTCCCAAACATCTGTTAAATATCTGCTTCGAATTAAGATTTAACAGTGTATGCAGAAAGAATGGGGCGTCAGCTATGACATTACACATGGACTCTGAAAACATCTATTTTGAAAACAGTATGTGAATTTACACCCGGTAACGGAATTACGGTATCAGAATTTCATCATTGGTCCCTGATCTGTACCACAGAGAAATACTTAATTATGGGAATGAATGTCATTCTCTTCATGGGGATGTATCCTAAGTAGGTACACAAAGGTATAAATATGCAATATCCTGCTTTGCGTATTTGGGTATTATTTTACACACTGGCTATTATTTTAATGAGCTTTGCCCCCAAACAAGACCACGTTTGGTTGGTCTGGACTGGACGAAATCTGAAGCAATCACATATGTCTATGTTTCACAAGTTTGGACACCAAAGTACAACACAGTAGAGCTCAGTACAGTAGAGTGCAGCACAGAACAGAAGAGTTTCAAGTTTTATTTGTCACATGCACTAGTACAGTGAAATGCCATTTTTGCTTGCTCTTTCCCAACAATGCAGTGGAACTATGAAAAAACCCCCACAAGAAATAGATACTGGGTCAGTTCCAGGGTCAGTGCCAATACCATATTTGGGTCTTTCTATAAACTAGGGTACCAGTGAGCATTTCTTGTAGTGGACAACTGTTTGTAATAATAATTAGCCCTTTTTTCCAGGTGAAAACATTAAGATATAAAGGGGGAACATCGGTACATTCAATATAATTCATGAGTTGAATCAAAACCTATGTTTAAACCCTTTCTCACGTTTGGAGTCTTCACAGATTTGGCAAAAATTGCGTGACATAAAATATTACCTTTTTTTCCTTACACTTATGATACTGCTGTTTGTCGTTAAACTTGATCCTGTAAAATTCCTAGATATTGCTGTCTGACTCTTTTTTTTGTACCGAGCTCTTGGAAGTGTACTTTAACCTCGTAACATTTCGTACCTCCCTATGTTACGGTGTGTTACACTTTTTCGTATCTCCCAATGTTTCAGTTTTCATGGACATACACAGTGGCAACAATTCATTTGTTGCCTGTTTTGCCTGTTCTTTTGTCATTAATATGTGTCACATATCAGTTTGCCAACAATGTTAAAAATGATAATAATTGAGTTAATAAAGCCACATACAACCATGGTCTCTTTTTTTGCTTTCTTGAGTAAAGCAGTTCCAACTCAGTGCTTTCTGTGGTGGGGCAGGCAGTGGAAAATACGGAGTGTAGGGGTTGGTAATGTTCTCTAGTTGCGCTGTGATTGGCTCAGTGTTCTGTCACTCATGGGGACACTACGTCACTACAAAATCTTTGGGTAGAGCTTGAAAATTCAAGCCCCCTGCCATAGACTTACATTAGAAGTACCCATCCTGTGCCTCCAGAGTGGCGCAGCGGTCTAAGAAACTGTATAGCAGTGTTGCGGGATCACTACAGCCTGGGGTTGAATCCCGGGCACCTGCAGGTTAACTTCAGACGTCAGTTGAACGGTGTTTCCTCCGACACACTGGTGAAGCTGGCTTCTGAGTTAAGCGAGCGGGTGTTAAGAAGCACAGCTTGGCGGGTCGTGTTTCAGAAAACGCATGACTCGACCTTTGCCCAAGCCTGTTGGGGAGTTGCAGTGATGAGACAAGATCGTAATCACGAAACTGGGGAAGAAAAGGGGGTTAAAAATTACAAAAAATAACACAAAGTGCCCATCCAAGAAGGCTCAAGGTCAATGGCCACAGATGAAATTAAGTCAAATCACGTTACAGTTGAAGTCGGGGGTTTGCCAAATACATTTAAACTGGGTTTTTCACAATTCCTTACATTAAATTATTGTAAAAATTCCCTGTCTTTGGTCAGTTAGGATCACCACTTTTATATTAAGAATGTGAAATGTCAGAATAATAGTAGAGAGAATGATTCATTTCAGATTTTATTTCTTTCATCACATTCCCAGTGGGTCAGAAGTTTACATACACTCAATTGGTATTGGATAGCATTGCCTTTAAATTGTTTAACTTGGGTCAAACGTTTCGGGTAGCCTTCCACAAGCTTCCCACAATAAGTTGCGTGAATTTTGGCCCATTCCTCCTGACAGAGCTGGTGTAACTGAGTCAGGTTTGTAGGCCTCCTTGCTCGCACAAGCTTTTTCAGTTCTGCCCACACATTTTTTATAGGATTGAGGTCAGGGCTTTTGTGGATGGCCACTCCAATACCTTGAACGGGGTACCTTCAGGTGTTTGGAAATTGCTCACAAGGACTTGTGGAGGTCTACAATTTTTTTTCTGAGGTCTTGGCTGATTTATTTTGATTTTCCCATGATGTCAATGAAAATAGGCACTGAGTTTGAAGGTAGGCCTTGAAATACATCCACAGGTACACCTCCAATTTAATCAAATTATGTCAATTAGCCTATCAGAAGCTTCTAAAGCCATGACATCATTTTCTGGAATTTTTTAAGCTGTTTAAACGCACAGTCAACTTAGTGTATGTAAACTTCTGACGCACTGCAATTGTGATACAGTGAAATAATCTGTCTGTAAACAATTGTTGGAAAAATTACTTGTGTCATGCACAAAGTAGAAGTCCTATTCGACTTGCCAAAACTATAGTTTGTTAACATGAAGTGTGTTGAAAAAGTTTTTATGACTCCAACCTAAGTGTATGTATACTTCCTAATTCAACTGTATATCTACCGTAGCTTTGATTGGATTGATCATATCAACATCATACTTTCAAAATCTTAGCTAGCAATCTAGACAAGAATGTGAAATGTCAGAATAATTCATCACATTCCCAGTGGGTCAGAAGTTTACATACACTCAATTGGTATTCGGTAGCATTGCCTTTAAATTGTTTAACTTAGGTAAAACGTTTCGGGTAGCCTTCATCATCATGAATGAAGTCCACAATCTACTTTTCAATCCTTGTCATACAAAGAGAAATTATACATCAAATGTATCGGTGCTCATCGGCCATTGGATATAAACATTACACAACAAGTTGGAAATCGCAAATTCAACAATGAGTGCTGAGGAGCCACTGCAGCCTTGGGTTCGATACTAGGCTGTCACAGCCAGCCACAACCGGGAGACGCATGGGATAGGGCGCAATGGGCCCAGCGTCGTCCAGGTTAGGGGAGGGTTTGGCCGGCCAACATTTCCTTGTCTTATCGTGCTCTAGCGACATCGTGTGGCAGGTCTGGGTGCCTGCAAGCTGACCTCTGTCATCAGTTCGACGGTGTTTCCTCCAACACGTTGGTGCAGCTGGCTTCAGGGTTAAGCAAGCAGTTTGTCAAGAAGCAGTGTGGCTTTGCTCTCGACCTTCGCCGAATCCGTATGGGAGTTGCAGCGATGAGACAAGATCATAACTTCTGGCCCATGTGAATGTTTATCCTTTTTTTACCCCCTTTTTGTCCCCAATTTCATGAAATCCAATTGGTAAAGTTTGAATACATTGGCCATGCTGTTAATCCAGCATAACTTCTGCAGGATTCAAAACAACTGGAAACTCGGAACTGGGAAATCTTAGACTTCAGAGAGTTCAAGACAACTGGGATCTCTGAAAATACGGAAAATAATTTTGAACGGTCATCCAACTTGGGAACTCTGGCCAAGTTGGGAACTCTGGCCTCTTTCTAGAGACCACAATAAGGGCCGCCGCACCACCTTCCTGCTCCAGCACAACAAGGTAAGTCCAAAAATGTATTGTATGCTGCTGCATAAATTATGTCATATGCCAGGGAGATATGCATACTGTAGCCAAGAAAGTAATACTAAGTGTATGTTGTGCAGTAAGCTGTTGGTAGCCCATGTGCCTCACCCTAATTATTTGGTCCCTTTCCCCCCTCATAACTTAGCCTACTGTTCTGACCTGGTGGTGCACATGTAGCCTATAGGCTGTTTTAGAGAAATGTGATCATCGAATATTGTAAGAGATTTCCTTGTCTGCTTATATGCCCCCTTTATTTATCCTACGGTTCTGACTTGGTGTACAGGGAAAATACTGTAAGAATGGCCCATGCTCTGAATTCTGTCAAGGTACATTTCAAAAGTGCTGAACCAATAGTTATATTGACTATGTCCGTCCTAGCTTGCTCATTAATGTCTTAATCAAAATTACAGATTGCTTCTTATCCACTAGTCATTTCTTATGCCATAGTTTGTACATATCAATTGTCAGTAGAAACCACATTTGTTTCAGCAAGTCAGCCATATCAGCTTTGTTTTTAAAAAGGCATTAAATGAGGTTCAACGGTGGTAAGGATTCACTCCATGGTGCTGAAAATAATAAGATTTTCTGTTGTGACAGCTTTATGTAGGCCCTAACAGTTTGTGGGCACCATTTGTCACCATTAAAGTGCAATGAATGTATTGTTTAGTGTTGTGTTGTGTAGCGGCTTTGCTGGCTTGCATTAAAAAAAATGTGTTTGCCCCACCAGGATTTACATGCTAAAATCGCAACTAGACACATTATCCCGGGGACGGCAGGTAGCCTGGTGGTTAGAGTGTTGGACTAGTAATTGAAAGGTTTCAAGATTGAATCTCCAAGCTGACAAGGTAAAAATATGTCCTTCTGTCCCTGGACAAGGCAGTTAACCCACTGTTCCTAGGCCATCATTGAAAATAAGAATGTGTTCTTTAACTGACTTGCCTAGTTAAGTAAAGGTAAAAAATATATATATATCCAAAATAATGTATGGCTTGCAAAATGGAATGCTTCTAACAGAAAGAGTAACTTTAACCAGATGAATCAAACAAAAATCGATACTGTCATTAATGGGGTTCTTCAATAATTATGCGTAATCGTCGTTTGATGCACATTTGATGTCTAGCTGTTTAGTGATGTGGGGGATTTATCGCCATTAGCTGATACAGCAAAGGATTTTTTGAATGACAGTAAAGTGGTATAGAGCTAGTCTGATACTGCATGCATGTCAATCAACAGTCAAAGTGCGGGAATTCATGTTCATCTGGAGAATTTATAGAACATTTTGGTGTCTATTTTGTTATGGTGGTCAAGATTAGACTGTCTTGGACACCATTATGTCAAGATTCCTGAGATTTGTGTACGTTTTGATCGTTGGTTTATTGAGTTAAAATGGAGCAATCTGGAATGTGAAAACAGCTTGTTTATTCGTTTTTTTATAGAAATAGAAGAAAAAAATTGCTTGTTTTCATTTTTGTTTTCACAACTTGTTATTTCGATGTTCACATGTGGGTGGGGTTAAATGTGTAATGCCTGTCATTGGTTAAGTGCACTGCCAACACTTCCTTTCCTTTCGAAGTAGAATCTATTAATGAATGAAATAATAGCTGCCCATACTGTACTACAGAGCAAAGTAAAGTAAGATTTCTCAATCTCTGCATAAGATTTAGTGTGCATTGAGTTAATGAATTGCTTGTTACTATAATTGGTTAGTTGACTGATATAGCCCAGCTACCTAACTACCTAGCTAACTAACCATTGGTAATCTTATTCAATACACCCAAAACAACAGTATCTATTTTTCAGATATGCCCCTAGCTATGGTAAGTCAGTGGTTGCACATCTAACTGTCTGTAATGAATCAAGGGTGTGAATAGTAGACATGTAAATATATTCTTTCACTGTTATCAGCAGGTCTTCAGCTACCCAGAACTGTCTGATTAGCCTGATATGGTGCCGTGGGTGTGTCCAGCTTACACCTGTGCCAATCCCTGTGTGTATAGCAATGAAATTAAACATCCAACCAATGTCTCGAGTCGTGCTGTAGGTCCACCACACACCTGTCCAGGAACAACACCTAGCCCCTACCCCTAGAGACTTGTGGAGATCTGAGAGGTTTAGACAGGTGTAAGCAATACCGCCAATATTCTACAAAGCCTTTCAGAGAGTAAGACGGAGCACTCATCATGTCACCACCCATCACCCCCTCTCAGATGTCCACAACTGTCTAGACTCTGGGCAGTAGAGGCTAGGAGCTGTTTCTGGATAGGCCATGGGTATTATGGTGATGCAGTCAGTCTGGCACTGTCTAAAAATTGTCTAGGGGCAGTGCAGTTAAGTTTTATTATGATATTTCAACAAACACACTATGAGGTAGGGCTGGGACAATATCAGTATCGCAACATTGTTTTGGTCCTTTAAAAACCTGCTGTATGCAAAATAGTGTGTGCTACAGCTTGGAAAATAAATAAATGGGACTCTGGATGACAACATGATGATGTTTGTTTCTAACATTAGGGCTGTTTTCCTAAAGAAGTTACAATTGCTACGTGTCTTGTTTCCTTTCCACGATACAAACGAGTATCGCGATACTGGTATCGTCCCGGCCCTACTAGGAGGTCAAAATAACACTCTGAAATTGACAACATGATGATTATGCCATTTTTTGTGTAAGAGCTGTTTAAAAAGAAATGCCTGGAATTTCAACCTGTTCAGGTGGAAAGGAACCTTTAGCCAACATCATGACATCACAATGTGATCGGATTATAATAGACCAATGTCTTTTCATCTGGCTAAGGGGGTGGGCTCTAGACCAGTGGTTCCCAACCTTTTTTGGGTACTGTACCCCTAAAACACATTGATCTGCCTGAAGTACCCCCTCATATATTTATATATTCTTAATTCCATTCCTTTACTTAGATGTGTGTGTATTAGGTAGATGTTGTGGAATTGTCAGATTACTTGTTAGATAATGCTGCAGTGTCGGAAATAGAAGCCCGAGCATTTCACTACACCCGCAATAGGGTCTGCTAAACACGTGTATGTGACAAATACAATTTGATTTGATTCATGCATGTGTGACTGGCATAATTCTAAATTAGGTGTACATATGAAAAAAAATGGTTTACACACCCAGTCAAGTTTGGCAGACTTGTTTTCAATGTCAGGGAAGTAGGAGTTGAACTCACTGCGTTTGGACAAATGTGAGCTAACTATTTGCACCATAGGAGCTCTGTCAACATCACCTATAAAAAGATAGGTGTCAAGCTGCTGGAAACAACCTATATCCCCATCTTCACATTTCCTCTCCCAGAATTTGATGTTCTTCATGAATCCACACAATTTGTCATGCATGTTTAGAAAATCACTTCGGCAAGCAGATCAAAAAGCCTCTGTAGAGTTTTCCTTCTGGATAGCCAACGGACATCAATGTGAAGCAGTAGCTGCTGGTGCTTGAAAGGCTCTGTCATCACAGAGCCTTTCAAACAGTCGTGACTCAGAGGCCAGGACATGATCAAATTAATCACGTTCACTGCGTCATTCAAAACATAATGTAACTCAGGACTCATTCTCTTGCTGCTCAATGACTCTCTGTGAATGCTACAGTAGGATTTACCTTATTTATGTGGGCAAAATTTTCAAGTATCTTAAAGATATGTGAGTTTTATTATAACGTAATTTCAAGGCACAATGCAATGTTTATTAAACTTACAGGAAGTAGAACAACTTCTCCTAAACTAAATATGTTGATATTACTTGGCAGGGGTCTTTACTTTGTAATATTTTTTAAGACTTTTTCTGGTAGATGTTTTCATACTTTTTTTAATTTATTTTTTTATTTCACCTTTATTTAACCAGGTAGGCTAGTTGAGAACAAGTTCTCATTTGCAACTGCGACCTGGCCAAGATAAAGCATAGCAGTGGGAACAGACAACACAGAGTTACACATGGAGTAAACAATAACAAGTCAATAACACAGTAGAGAAAGAAAAAAAAAAAAAAAAGGGGGAGTCTATATACAATGTGTGCAAAAGGCATGAGGAGGTAGGCGAATAATTACAATTTTGCAGATTAACACTGGAGTGATAAATGATCAGATGGTCATGTACAGGTAGAGATATTGGTGTGCAAAAGAGCAGAAAAGTAAATAAATAAAACAGTATGGGGATGAGGTAGGTGAAAATGGGTGGGCTATTTACCAATAGACTATGTACAGCTGCAGCGATCGGTTAGCTGCTCAGATAGCTGATGTTTGAAGTTGGTGAGGGAGATAAAAGTCTCCAACTTCAGCGATTTTTGCAATTCGTTCCAGTCACAGGCAGCAGAGTACTGGAACGAAAGGTGGCCAAATGAGGTGTTGGCTTTAGGGATGATCAGTGAGATACACCTGCTGGAGCGCGTGCTACGGATGGCTGTTGCCATCGTGACCAGTGAACTGAGATAAGGCGGAGCTTTACCTAGCATGGACTTGTAGATGACCTGGAGCCAGTGGGTCTGGCGACGAATATGTAGCGAGGGCCAGCCGACTAGAGCATACAAGTCGCAGTGGTGGGAGGTATAAGGTGCTTTAGTGACAAAACGGATGGCACTGTGATAAACTGCATCCAGTTGGGTTTTCATCAAGGATCTCTCTGAACTTTGTTCCATTCATCTTCCCCTAGATGTCTCCCAGTCCCTGCCTCTGAAAAACATCCCCATAGCATGATGCTGCCACCACCATGATTCACCGTAGGGATTGTGCTGACGTGACGCTTGGGATTCAGGCCATAGTGTTCAATCTTGGTTTCATCAGACCAGAGAATCTTGCTTCTCATGGTCAGAGTCCTTTAGGTGCCTTCTGGAAAACTCCAAGCAGGCTGTCTTGCCCTTTACTAAGGAGTTGCTTCTGTCTGGCCATTCTATCATAAAGGCTTGATTGGTGGAGTGCTGCAGAGATGGTTGTCCTTCTGGAAAGTTCTTGTGAGGGAAAAATCGGTGCCAACCTCCTTATGTTTATGCACCTATACAAAGTATTGAATGACCTCTTTAATGGTTTGATAAGCTTGTTTTAGTGGAACTTTCTCGTGTGTGTGTGTGTGTGTGTGTGTGTGTGTTAGCACGAATGCTCTAGGCGAGCTGCTAAGGCGCTGCCTCAGACTTTAGAGGAAAATGCATCTAGAGTGGTTCCTGTTGTTTTGACACCTGTTGTTCTCACTAGAGACTAGAATATCCAGCTGTTGCTGCAGTGTATGCTTTACAAATGGTGCAATTGCACCCCAGTTTCGTCACGTTTTCCACACACGTACACATACCAAGATGACATTTTATATGCTTGCACAAGAAGTTTGGCTATATAAGCTGTGCCCCAACATTATTCGTTGAGCTCTGTCTTCCACCCCACCTTAGAGTGTATGGTTGATCAGTTTCATTATTGCAAATCTTATTGAAGATTAATTGTTTAAAGAGTTTCTTCTAATTGATTAAGGCGGAGCTTTACCTAGCATGGACTTGTAGATGACCTGGAGCCAGTGGGTCTGGCGACGAATATGTAGCGAGGGCCAGCCGACTAGAGCATACAGGTCGCAGTGGTGGGTGGTTTAAGGTGCTTTAGTAACAAAACGGATGGCACTGTGATAGACTGCATCCAGTTTGCTGAGTAGAGTGTTGGAAGCCATTTTGTAGATGACATCGCCGAAGTCGAGGATCGGTAGGATAGTCAGTTTTACTAGGGTAAGCTTGGCGGCGTGAGTGAAGGAGGCTTTGTTGCGGAATAGAAAGCCGACTCTTGATTTGATTTTCGATTGGAGATGTTTGATATGAGTCTGGAAGGAGAGTTTGCAGTCTAGCCAGACACCTAGGTACTTATAGATGTCCACATATTCAAGGTCGGAACTATCCAGGGTGGTGATGCTAGTCGGGCATGCGGGTGCAGTCAGCGATCGGTTGAAAAGCATGCATTTGGTTTTACTAGCGTTTAAGAGCAGTTGGAGGCCACGGAAGGAGTGTTGTATGGCATTGAAGCTCGTTTGGAGGTTAGATAGCACAGTGTCCAATGACTGGCCGAAAGTATATAGAATGGTGTCGTCTGCGTAGAGGTGGATCAGGGAATCGCCCGCAGCAAGAGCAACATCATTGATATATACAGAGAAAAGAGTCGGCCCGAGAATTGAACCCTGTGGCACCCCCATAGAGACTGCCAGAGGACCGGACAGCATGCCCTCCGATTTGACACACTGAACTCTGTCTGCAAAGTAATTGGTGAACCAGGTAAGGCAGTCATCCGAAAAACCGAGGCTACTGAGTCTGCCGATAAGAATATGGTGATTGACAGAGTCGAAGGCCTTGGCAAGGTCGATGAAGACGGCTGCACAGTACTGTCTTTTATCGATGGCGGTTATGATATCGTTTAGTACCTTGAGTGTGGCTGAGGTGCACCCGTGACCGGCTCGGAAACCAGATTGCACAGCGGAGAAGGTACGGTGGGATTCGAGATGGTCAGTGACCTGTTTGTTGACTTGGCTTACGAAGACCTTAGATAGGCAGGGCAGGATGGATATAGGTCTGTAACATTTTGGGTCCAGGGTGTCTCCCCCTTTGAAGAGGGGGATGACTGCGGCAGCTTTACAATCCTTGGGGATCTCGGACGATATGAAAGAGAGGTTGAACAGGCTGGTAATAGGGGTTGCGACAATGGCGGCGGATAGTTTCAGAAATAGAGGGTCCAGATTGTCAAGCCCAGCTGATTTGTACGGGTCCAGGTTTTGGAGCTCTTTCAGAACATCTGCTATCTGGATTTGGGTAAAGGAGAACCTGGAGAGGCTTGGGCGAGGAGCTGCGGGGGGGGCGGAGCTGTTGGCCGAGGTTGGAGAAGCCAGGCGGAAGGCATGGCCAGCCGCTGAGAAATGCTTATTGAAGTTTTCGATAATCATGGATTTATCGGTGGTGACCGTGTTACCTAGCCTCAGTGCAGTGGGCAGCTGGGAGGAGGTGCTCTTGTTCTCCATGGACTTCACAGTGTCCCAGAACTTTTTGGAGTTGGAGCTACAGGATGCAAACTTCTGCCTGAAGAAGGTGGCCTTAGCTTTCCTGACTGACTGCGTGTATTGGTTCCTGACTTCCCTGAACAGTTGCATATCACGGGGACTATTCGATGCTATTGCAGTCCGCCACAGGATGTTTTTGTGCTGGTCGAGGGCAGTCAGGTCTGGAGTGAAACAAGGGCTGTATCTGTTCTTAGTTCTGCATTTTTTGAACGGAGCATGCTTATCTAAAATGGTGAGGAAGTTACTTTTAAAGAATGACCAGGCATCCTCAACTGACGGGATGAGGTCAATGTCCTTCCAGGATACCCGGGCCAGGTCGATTAGAAAGGCCTGCTCACAGAAGTGTTTTAGGGATCGTTTGACAGTGATGAGGGGTGGTCGTTTGACTGCGGCTCCGTAGCGGATACAGGCAATGAGGCAGTGATCGCTGAGATCCTGGTTGAAGACAGCGGAGGTGTATTTGGAGGGCCAGTTGGTCAGGATGACGTCTATGAGGGTGCCCTTGTTTACAGAGTTAGGGTTGTACCTGGTGGGTTCCTTGATGATTTGTGTGAGATTGAGGGCATCTAGCTTAGATTGTAGGACTGCCGGGGTGTTAAGCATATCCCAGTTTAGGTCACCTAACAGAACAAACTCTGAAGCTAGATGGGGGGCGATCAATTCACAAATGGTGTCCAGGGCACAGCTGGGAGCTGAGGGGGGTCGGTAGCAGGCGGCAACAGTGAGAGACTTATTTCTGGAGAGAGTCATTTTCAAAATTAGTAGTTCGAACTGTTTGGGTATGGACCTGGAAAGTATGACATTACTTTGCAGGCTATCTCTGCAGTAGACTGCAACTCCTCCCCCTTTGGCAGTTCTATCTTGACGGAAGATGTTATAGTTGGGTTTGGAAACCACTGAATTTTTGGTGGCCTTCCTGAGCCAGGATTCAGACACAGCAAGGACATCAGGGTTAGCAGAGTGTGCTAAAGTAGTGAGTAAAACAAACTTAGGGAGGAGGCTTCTGATGTTGACATGCATGAAACCAAGGCTTTTTCGATCACAGAAGTCAACAAATGAGGGTGCCTGGGGACATGCAGGGCCTGGGTTTACCTCCACATCACCCGCGGAACAGAGAAGGAGTAGTATGAGGGTGCGGCTAAAGGCTATCAAAACTGCTCGCCTAGAGCGTTGGGGACAGAGAATAAGAGGAGCAGGTTTCTGGGCATGGTAGAATATATTCAGGGCATAATTCGCAGACAGGGGTATGGTGGGGTGCGGGTACAGCGGAGGTAAGCCCAGGTCCCGGGTGATGATGAGAGAGGTTGTATCTCTGGACATGCTGGTTGTAATGGGTGAGGTCACCGCATGTGTGGGAGGTGGGACAAAGGAGTTATCAGGGGTATGAAGAGTGGAACTAGGGGGTCCATTGTGAACTAAAACAATGATAACTAACCTGAACAACAGTATACAAGGCATATTGACATTTGAGAGAGACATACAGCGAGGCATACAGTAATCACAGGTGTTGAATTGGGAAAGCTAGCTAAAACAGTAGGTTAGACAACAACAGCTAATCAGCTGGCACGACAACAGCAGGTAAAATGGCGTTGACTAGGCAACGGGGCCAACAGATAAAACAAACAAGCAGAATGGAGTACCGTGATTAATGGACAGTCCAGCGTGCATCAGCTATGTGGCCAAGAGATCAGTGTCCAGGGGGCAGCGGTGGATGGGGCAGGGAAGCTGGACTGGCGAGTGTTATCCAGGTTTAAAAAAACTAACAATGACTAAATAGGTTGTAGCTAGTTAGCTGGTTAGCTTCTGGAGGTTCTTGAGTGTGTTCTAAAAAAATTAAAAATAATAGCGATTCCGTATCACATTGGGTGAGGCAGGTTTCCGGAAGGTATAAACAAATTAAAAATCAAAAAGAGATAGAAAGTAAATATGGGTGTTTGGGACGCGGTGATGCAGACGGTTAGCAGGCCTGTGCTAGCAAGCTAACAGTTCGTAGATAGCTAGATAGCTAGTTGTGAAGATCCAGCTGAAAAATGTTCCATTTGCGGTGGGAATCCGGGGAAGAATCCGGGGATGAAAAAATAAATAGGTCCGTTATGCTATGGTTAGAGTCACGTTGTTCGAACTGGCGAGAGCTTTCCGGGCTGAAGGTTAGCATATGACCGGTTAGCTGACCTAGTGGTTAGCTGGCTAGCTTCAGTTGAGCTTCAGTTGAGGGGTTCCGAAGTAAATATAAATATAAATACTTTAGGAAAAATAGCTACATTGGGTGAGGCGGGTTGCAGGAGAGTATTTGGAAGCTTAGGTTTAGCAAAAAGTTTTTAAAGAGATATGCGAAGAAAAATATGTAAAAAACGAAAAAGATATATACAGGGGACACGACACGAAAGGACGACTTACTGCTACGCCATCTTGGCGACCCCCTTTCCATCTGTTTGACCAGAAATCAAAGCCATTCCTTATTCCTAATTTTTAGGATGGAACATATTTTAAAAATGTATATATATACACCCTAATTTCTCAGAAATATAGACTCTTAGCTTTCATTTGACACTTGCTGGTTTCATTGACAAACACAGAGTTGGAACTTAGCTAGCTAGCTAGTGATTTTGGGCACTGACTTGCCTAGTTAAATAAAGGTGAAAGGTTGTGCTTTATTTACGTTAGCTTGAAGTTGTAGACATGTTATTGCTCTTGAAAATCAGTCCTAAGCGCGCAGCCAGACTTCCCTGACTCGATAGCCTGTATATGCAGTGCACTGACTAGTTTTCCATGCACAGTTACTATGCGACATCTCTCCATTACTCCCAAAGGCTGCAAGACCAATGGTGTGTCAAAAGAAGTGCTCTATATAGGAAATAGTGTGCCATTTGGGATGCACCCCACAACCTCTACAAACATGATTCCATCCCACGCCTGATATCAAAGCTAATTCAAGCCTTACCACCATGTTATTTACATACAGTAATGCAGATATAAAGTAATAGCTATCTCGCAGGGATTCTACAAGCCTGTATGTCCGTATGTTCTGCTCTCTCTCTACTTTGAGCCAATTTATATATAATGTTGTGTTTAACCTCTGTGACTGCATCCCAAATGGCACCATATTCCCTATATAGTGCATTACTGGCCAAAAGATTGCACTAAAGAGGGAATAGGATGCCATTAGGGACACAGACCTGGTGTTATCAGGAACACACAGCCATGAAGGACAGGAGATGAAATAGAAATGTTTATTGAGTTGTCAATATTAATGTAAATGTAATCATGATAGGGTAGCCATTCCCTTGTCTAACACTTCCAATTACCTCAGGGGTAATCATGCCCTTTGTCAGGTCAATCCTCATGCAGTCTCCTCTTCCTCTTCTCCGCGTGACCGTTCAAACGGATGGAAAGATATTCCACCAACTATACTTGTGTACTCATATGAAACACCCAGCAATAAATAAGATTGAGGACTGTCCAGCTATCCATTGTTGTCCATGCACAGGCATAGCTGTCGAACCCATAAAAGAAAACATTTACATATGCTTGGTAGACAGAAAAGAGGTAATTGTGTATTTTATTATACATATCCCTGTGAAGTATTAATTTGTCTAGACAGCCATTACAGATAATTCCCCTCCACAATATAATTGTTTTGCCTTCCAGTTAAATGCTGTTCATATTTACAATGGTTATTATAATTGTGTTGAAGTACTTCATGCCTTGAATACATTGTCAGTGTAAATACAAGGGGATGTCTTTTTTACTGAGATCGGAAGACTTACGATGGTTCCCCAAGCTAATGCCTAGGATTTAACTCAAAGAGCTAACACAATTAATTATCACTTTATAGTCATGTTAAAACAGACTGGAAGTCAAGGCAGAATAATTGAGGTCTCTGGCATAGAGATCTCTATGGACTCTGCCCCTAAGTTCTGGTATCTGTCACAGTTGGTCTGTTGGACTACATGTATGTATGGCTGTAAATTAAATTGACCGGGCCAGTGGAGGTGTGTGTGTGTGTGTGTGCGTGTGTGTGTGTGTGGAGGCTGAACAGACAGCAGGGAAGGTCTGGGCTACATCTGTGGAGCTGAAGCACTGGGCCTGAAGGGGACAATCACACACCGTCACGGGGAGCGAGCAGAACCTCTCCACCGGGGCTTCAGCAGACAGACTTACTACAACACTCACAAACACACAATAGTAGGAAGAGGCTAAGAACAGTGTGCAGTGTGTTAATTCTGTTGAGGGATCGCCATACTACTGACAAGAATACTGCGATGATGATACAGCCATAACATGTCAACATTATGTGACAGTGAGTTCTATCAAGTAGAAACAAGATATATATTTTGTAGTTTTTATTTCACCTTTATTTAACCAGGTAGGCCAGTTGAGAAAAAGTTCTCATTTACAACTGCGACCTGGCCAAGATAAAGCAAAGCAGTGAGACACAAACAACAACACAGAGTTACAAATGGAATAAACAAACAGAGTCAATACCACAACAGAAGCAAAAAATATACAGTGTGTGCAAATGGCGTGAGGAGGTAAGGCAATAAATAGGCCATAGTAGCAAAGTAATTACAATTGAACAAATTAACACTGGAGTGATAGATGTGCAGATGATGATGTTCAAGTAGAAATACTGGTGTGCAAAAGAGCAAAAAAGTAAATAAAAACAATATGGGGATGAGGTAGGTAGATTGGATGGGCTGTGTACAGCTGCAGCGATCGGTTAGATGCTCAGATAGCTGATGTTTAAAGTTAGTGAGGGAGATATAAGTCTCCAACTTCAGTGATTTTTGCAATTCGTTCCAGTCATTGGCAGCAGAGAACTGGAAGGAAAGGCGGCCAAAGGGGGTGTTGGTTTTGGGGATGACCAGTGAGATATACCTGCTGGAGCGCGTGCTACGGGTGGGTGTTGTTATCGTGACCAGTGAGCTGAGATAAGGCGGAGCTTTACTTAGCAAAGACTTATAGATGACCTGGAGCCAGTGGGTCTGGCGACGAATATGTAGCGAGAGCCAGCCGACGAGAGAATACAGGTGGCAGTGGTGGATGGTATATGGGGCTTTGGTGACAAAATGGATGGCACCGTGATAGACTGCATCCAGTTTGCTGAGTAAAGTGTTGGAGGCTATATCGCCAAAGTCAAGGATCGGTAGGATGGTCAGTTTTACGAGGGCATGTTTGGCGGCGTGAGCTTTGTTTTGCGAAATAGGAAGTCAATTCTAGATTTAATTTTGGATAGGGTCCAGTGAACAGCAATAGATGAAACAGGGAAGCCACTAGGTAGTCGTTATGAATGGTAACATTGCGGAATATGTCTAATGGTAAAGTCTGTATGCACACTATAGGGAACATTCCAATAAACCTTCTGTGACAGCCTGCTATGACAAGAACCAGAGGACAAGACTAGGACAATCAAAATATGAGAGCACATCGCTGTACTTGCATGGGAGCCCATCTGGGAAAAGCAGGTTTCTGATTGGAGTGGTGTTGGCATTGCAGTCAATAGTGCTCACATCTGTGGGGTTATTGCAATTGCCATTCAGAAAGCATATTGAACCCCACTGGCGATATAGATGGTTATTTTCACAAGTACAGTTAGTCATCATGTAAATGTATCTTGAAGCAAGGATAAATCTCTCACCCTGTATTCAGAATACTAACCAAATACAACTACAATGGAGGTATTTTGTTAATCAGGGGAACAGAGAGCGTCTTTCATATTTGTCAGTAGAAAAGTAGACATTTTTACTTTACCCCGCCTCGCAATCTGTGAGGGGGACAGGAGGCATTGAGCTGTACTTAGTGAAAGATGTATGAGTTTAGCTGCGCAGACAGAAAGCCGAGGGGAAAATTTTTAAGTGGGAGGAAAAATCATTAGCTTTGTTTGCATGTTCCCCTCTGAATTACAATTCTCCCAAGTCTGGTGGAACAGCGTAAAGAGAATAATATCCGCGCCTAGGATAACGATTTATCACTACGCCTCGCTCCTGCTTCTAACGGATGCATATGTCTTCAAAAACATCCTCCTTCGCCTGCCACTGAGTTACAGCAGCTTAGCCCATCTCAGCCCTGCCCGGGCAGGCACAATCACACAGCTACATTTCATGGCAACAAGGAAGAGGGGGAAAGCAGGAGACTTCCAATTGTGACAAAACTATTGCTCATTCCAACTCTCAATATTTATCAATGTACAATTTCCCTCCAACGCACCGATCTCCAGGGGGTGATTTATGACGCACTCGTCCTCAGTCTCATCAGAACGAAGACACGTTTATCACAGGGATCTTTCCTCCGCATCAATTCTGTTTAATCCAAACGGGGGCAATAGACACAGAGACAGAGGGGGGATGGAGAGAGACAGAGAGAGTAGATGAAGAGGGAGGGAGAGAGAGAGAGAGAGAGGTAGAAGGAGAGACAGAAAGAATGAAAGAGAATCCAGCATCTACTTATCTATACATCAAAGAGGGCACTGCCTCGCAAATATGTTAAAGCTCATTTGTAAAAAAAAAAAAATCCCGCTTGTCACTGGCCTTAACACACACTGCTCATGGGAATCGCAGCCTGCCACATGATCAATGGAACTCAGGGAAAGTTACATCTCACCATTAAACGCTTTTGACTTGCAATATGCAAAACGCAGAGCAATGAGTGATGCTTTTTTGTGGCAGCCAGGGTTAGTTGTCAGATATATTATAAATTGCACTTTTGGTGCACAACCAAAGGCAAGCTCCCCTGCATATGAAAGCGCCATGCTTTGTCACTAAGCGCTCTCTCTCTCAGTGTCACCACACGCCCATGCATTGAATACCCCACCTCTGGATTTGGGGTACCCTGATCTTTATGCTGTGCCACAAAGTCTATAGCATTTGTAGAAGTCTTAAATCTTAAAGATTCATTACCTATAATACATCCCTGAACTTGACAAAAGAGTGCCATCTGTACTGCTATTTTAGTAATCAGTTAATCTGACTATTCTCTCATTGTTGATTTCATTTCATTTTTTTCTGTTTAGCTGTCTAATGTTGGTGGGGCATATTGTTCTGTGTTAATAGTTCTCCTGAATCACTATGATAAATATAATAGTTTTCCTTGAGAGTATTTTTTAACAAAGCTGAGATTTACTCTGATGTCCAAAGTGTAGGAATCCAAGTGAAATCAGTTATTCACACAGACATCGTGGTGTGGCAGGAAGATTAGAACGGAGTGAACCAAGAGGTTGTGAATTCAAATCAGGTGAAAATCGCATGAAAAATGTGTTCCAAAACCATATGCTTTCACATGATTTTACATGTGAAATTTCAGGTGAAATAAAATGATACGTGTGCAAAACGTGGAAATCACGCGTTTTTTCCATAAGGAATGGCAAGGAAAAAGAGCGAAACAACTCATTGTCAATCAGTTAAAACAATATATATATTTTTTTAGGGGCAGTTTTTAATTCAGGATTACTAGTCAAGAATGAAACAAATGTAGGCCTACAGTGTCTCAGACAAATAATTGATGTGGTTTTCTAGGAAATTGAATGTAGATAAATCCAATAGTCCATAGTCTATACTCTATATGCAGAAGTATGGTTACATTCCTTACCACAGCAATTGTGCAAGGTTAACAAACTCACTGTACACCGAACTAGATCTGTGGGCCCGAGTAATATAAGGGGAAAGTTGTGAAAAAATCCCATGTGCTTGGCAGGAATGATGAGGTTCAACATACAACAACTTGGGAGGTGCTTATATTTGTCCTGTGTGTAATGGAAATGTTCTTTTCTGCCTATCCAAACCCCTGGGAGTGGGGTCACGGCCAGGGTTGCCACTTTACAGCAAGTGCCTTGCTCAAGGGCACAGCAACAGGTTTTTGTTCACCTTGTTGGCTCCGGTATTGGAACCCGCAACCTTTCAGTAACTGGCCCAATGCTTTAACCTTGAGGCTACTTGCCACCCCATAACTATCACTATAACAGTCAGTTAGCACTAAGCCCAACTCAATATGCAAACATCTAATTAATCCAGCTGCAATAAATGAAATAAGGATTGATTTTACCAGTTCATTTGTCTTGTTAATAATCCAAAGGAGAAATAGTCCACAGAGAAACCCTCCCAAAAATATAAGAACGTCTTAGAATGTTATTTTAAGTCAATAGTCCACAAAACGAATCTTTGAGAAAACTAGGCTTTTAAATTATAAACAATTTCTAAGTTACCAAACATTTCTGGGGTGTAAACATTAGTCCAACGAAAATGAGAGCTCATAATGTACAAATGCAGGTAGGTCCTATAGAGATAAGAGGACTCATCATGGATATACTGTAACCTGTTTATAGCATAATTACATTCCTTACCACTGCAATCGTGCAAGGTAAACAAAGTCACTACATACAGAACAAGATCTGAGGGGCCGAGTTTTAAGGGCAACGTTGTGGGAAAATCCAGTGCGCTTGGACAGAATTATAAGGTGCAACATACAATAACGTGAGAGTCTATACCACCACAGGACATACTGGACCACAACCGTTTAACAGTTCCACGCGAGGAGTTCAGACGAACAGTATCCTTCGGGTACTGAAACTAAGTCAAATTGTCGTCACATCGACACACCATTCATCTTCATCACAATATAGATCGCACAGAGCGTTCCCTTGAAACCTCCTCCATATGAGAGCACATTATTAAAAAGAACTCCATCCGCAAGGTAATTCAAGTTGATTAAGTTGTAATTATTGATCAGAGAAACCTCTCATCCTGTTTTTATTTCAGAGAGCTCGGTGGTGGTGCTAAATAGGCCTACTCAATACATCAATAATTCAATGAATATTTAACCAGGAGTCATACGACATTGATGACAGCCATATTGGCAAGATAAGAAAATCCAGTTAAAAAAATGTCTTTGTCTATGTCCCAAATGGCACCCTACTCCTTACACAGTGCACTACTTTTGACCAGAGCCCTATGTGCCGTAGTCAAAGGTAGTGCACTACAATGTAGGATATTAATTGAATTCCCCTGTTGCAGGACAACTTTTGTGCAAAGCAGGAAATGTAAAACATGTAGTGTATTTGAGGTTTAAAAAGGTTTCTGAAAGTTTGTAATTTCCACTTTGAAATGCCAGACTTGATTTTTCCTTTGGAAAAATGTATCAACCCCGACACCAATGTTCATCAATTATAACCCACGTAATAATTCACATTTCCTGTTGCTTCAGGATTATGTTCCTGCTGTAGCAAACTGGCTCAAATTAAAACCCGACATCTGTATGTAGGGAATAGGGTGTCATTTTCAACAAAGTCGTTCTAATTTGTTGCAGAGGATGAGGACCTCTTTGATGTTAATGACAATTTAAAAAAATATGCTTCTAACTGCAGACAAATACAGAGAGACATTCTTCATTCCATCTCAAAAAATCCCAACCTTATCTTCAACAGCTGTGATAAAGGAGGTGGATTGGCATGCACGACTAGATCTGATTATGATGGAGAAACCCATAGACAATTGTCTGACACTGACTCTTACTGCAAACTCAAAGGTGACCTAACTGTGTATAAAACCGAAATGTATTATTTTCTCAGCAGAGCTCGTGAGGCAGGCGATCTGACTGATGAGGAGCAGGGCTACCTCATCAACAAGCGGCCTACCAAGGCCGCTATGTGCATTTGACCAAAAACACACAAGGATTGCCAGGAGGTTCCCCCTTGACGTCTGATTGTGGCAAGGAATGACTCTCTAACCGAACCTTTGTTTCATGTAATTGATTTCCACATCAGACCTCTTGTTACGAAGCTACCTTCCTACCTAAGAGACACAGGTTATCAGTTATCAGTTATCCTGAACTAAAGCTGGACAAGGATGATAGGCGTACTTTCTTAACTTAACTAGCTTGTACACCAACATTCCCCACAACATTGGACTGGAGGCTTTACGTTACTTTTTAGACTCTAGAGCTGACATCCCACCTGCTTTCTGTATGAAATGGCTGGGCTGGTATTGACTGAGAAAATGTTTTTGTTTGGAGAGGATTACTATCTACAATTGATGTACTTTGATGGGCGCTACCTTGACCATTACCAGTTTTTGCCAACCTTTTTATGGGCCTCATTGAGGATAAATAAATCCATTCTAATAATCATTTTTTCTGATAATATCATGTTCTACAAACGCTATATTGATGATGTATGTATCATATGGAAAGGCACTAAAACAAAACTGGACTCATTCCATCAGTATGCCAATGACTTAGTTGATTCTATTAACTTCAGTTTGGAATGTGACCCTGCCAAGATACATTTTCTAGACACATATGTGATTTATGAAAATTCATTTTACACTACCCTCTTATGTCAAACCGATGGATAAAAACAGCCTCCTTCACACGTCAAGCTACAACCCCTGGTTCTTTGAAGAGGGACTTGCCATTCAGCCAATTCTTACGCATTAGACACATCTGCATTTTGAAATGAGGATTTTATCATGGAAGCAAATACATTGTACTACAACTTCCATCACAGAGGTTACACCAAAGCAAGTTTGGACTCTGCTCTTGATAAAGTCTGGGCTATGGACAGACGTGGCACATTACAAGGCAAACACAATAACAACCAAAAATACTTTTCTGTGGTGTGCTGTACCGCATACAGTCCTTAAAGCTCTGACATTAAAAACATTATTAGACGACCCTGGCATGTATTGCAAACTGTGGGCTCTGATGTGTGCCATGATCTCTCCCTGTTCACTCATTCTAGGTCCTGCAGCCTAAGGGGCATGCTGGTGCGCGCAGACATGGATGACTCTTCAAAATCTCCTCAGGAATGTCTGGATGATGCCTGTGGTTTCTTCCCCTGCCGCAATTGTGCGGCCTGTACAGGTATTAAAAAGTGCAACACCTTCAGATCTTCGTCACAAATAAAGAATACACCGTCAATAGATTCATCACCTGTGGATCTAACTATGTCGTGTATCTACTGTCTTGTCCATGTGGCTTGCAATACACTGGCATTACGCACAGACAACTACAGTTACGCATCAACGAGCATTGTGGTGCCATCTAAAGAAATGACCTAAAATCATCAGTGGCCAGACATTTTCACGAGGCTAATCATGCTGTGACTGATCTTAAGTTCTGTGCCATTGACCGTGTTTGCTCAAGCCGCAGATGCCGCAACACGAATGAGCGCCTTCTCCAGTGCGAAGCCCAATGGATCTTCTACTTCAAAACTTTACACTCCCAGGGGCTTAATGAGGAATTGGACCTTGTACATTTTTTGTACTGTTGTGTACACTCACCATGCACCGGCCACCTTTCATTATAGCCTGAGCGCAAACCCTGATATTGGCTTTCTACATTAATCATAATCCACATAATAATTCACATTTCCTGTTGCTGCAGGATTGTTATCCTGCTGTAGCAAACTGGCTCAAATTAAGATCCTACATCTGTATGTAGGGAATAGGGTGTACTTTGCGACACAGACTTTTTAATTTGTTGCAGAGGATGAGGACTGCTCCCTGGAGAACAACCTGATTATTGGCCGGCAGCTGTCACAAGGAGACAGTGGTGGGGGGTGGAGATCTCATTAAAGAATCATTGAGTAATTTAGGAGGCTAATGTTTACCATGACAACAGCTTTAGACCTTCCTGCCTCCAGCGGTGTGTTTAAACAGCTCAGAAAATTAATATTTCTCGCCACCTGACGAGACTAACAGTAAATGGATGAGAGAACATCACAAACAATAAAAAGGCAGGCACTTAGAGAGAGAGAGCATACTCTCTTTCTCTCTCTCTCTCTCTCTCTCTCTCTCTCTCATAACAGACTTGAATAGAATGGTGGGGGACTGTTTTCGACAATTAAATGGGCCACCGTGTTAATCTTACTACAGCTTAGCTTGATGATGTGTAGACAAGAGGCTGCATGTGGTGTGTAGGGCCGTTTAGGCTGGTTTGAAACCTATTGTCATGACACACCGGGCACATCATCAAGGTGATGGACAGACCATAGGTGATAATGCACATTATTTATTGTTGAGAATAAATCTCTCATTTGTATAAGCAATCCACTGATAGCAGAAAACCTGTCCTTGTTGAGAGAAATTAATAATATACCGCTCTACATTTCCTGCCTGTCCAAATCATTTTACTGAATGTATCCATTAAATTTCCTCACCCTTTTGAATCAATTTATTTTGTCGTGGTGGGTGCTCTGGCTCAATGATTTAAAACCAGCCGCACCTCCTGAACAGCAATAATGATATACAGTTGAAGTCGGAAGTTTACATACACTTAGGTCAGAGTCATTAAAACTCGTTGTTCAACCACTCCACAAATGTCTTGTTAAGAAACTATAGTTTTGTCAAGTCGGTTAGGACACCTACTTTGTGCATGACACACATTCATCTGTACAAACAATCGTACGCAAGTGTAAACCCCATGGGACCACAAAGACGTCATACTGCTCAGGAAGGAGACTCGGATGGGGGGTGTCCTCGGTCCTCCGGGGGTGTCCTCGGATGGGGCCGCAGTGTCTCCTGACCCCTCCTGTCTCAGCCTCCAGTATTTATGCTGCAGTAGTTTGTGTTGGGGGGCTAGGGTCAGTTTGTTATATCTGGAGTACTTCTCCTGTCCTTTTCGGTGTCCTGTGTGAATTTAAGTGTGCTCTCTCTAATTCTCTCTTTTTTTCTCTCTCTCGGAGGACCTGAGCCCTAGGACCATGCCTCAGGACTACCTGACATGATGACTCCTTGCTGTCCCCAGTCCACCTGGCCATGCTGCTGCTCCAGTTTCAGCTGTTCTGCCTTATTATTATTTGACCATGCTGGTCATTTATGAACATTTGAACATCTTGGCCATGTTCTGTTATAATCTCCACCCGGCACAGCCAGAAGAGGACTGGCCACCCCACATAGCCTGGTTCCTCTCTAGGTTTCGTCTTAGGTTTTGGCCTTTCTAGGGAGTTTTTCCTAGCCACCGTGCTTCTACACCTGCATTGCTTGCTGTTTGGGGTTTTAGGCTGGGTTTCTATACAGCACTTTGAGATATCAGCTGATGTACGAAGGGCTACATAAATACATTTGATTTGATTTGATTTTGATTTCGTTCTGTCTCCTAGAAATGAACGTACTTTGGTGCAAAAAGAGCAAATCAATCCCAGAACAACAGCAAATGACCTTGTGAAGATGCTGGAGGAAACCGGTACAAAAATATCTATATCCACCGTAAAACAAGTCCTATATCAACATAACCTGAAAGGCCGCTCATCAAGGAAGAAGCCACTGCTCCAAAACCACCATAAAAAAGCCAGACTACGGTTTGCAACTGCACATGGGGACAAAGATCATACTTTTTGGAAAAATGTCCTCACAATGACCATCATTATGTTTGGAGGAAAAAGGGGGAGGCTTGCAAGCCGAAGAACACTATCCCAACTGTGAAGCACGAGGGTGGCAGCATCATGTTGTGGGGGTGCTTTGCTGCAGGAGGGACTGGTGCACTTCACAAAATAGATGGCATCATGAGGCAGGGAAATTATGTGGATATATTGAAGCAACATCTCAAGACATCAGTCAGGAAGTTAAAGCTTGGTTGCAAATGGCTCTTCCAAATGGACAATGACCCCAAGCATGCTTCCAAAGATGTGGAAAAATGGCTTAAGGACAACAAAGTCTCAAGGTATTGGAATGGCCATCAAAAAGCTCTGACCTCAATCCTAAAGAAAATTTTGTGGGCAGGACTGAAATTGCATGTGCGACCAAGGAGGCCTACAAACCTGACTCAGTTACACCAGCTCTGTCAGGAGGAATGGGCCAAAATTAACCCAACTTATTGTGGGAAGCTTGTGGAAGGCTACCCGAAACGTTTGACCCAAGTTAAACAATTTAAAGACAATGCTACCGAATACCAATTGAGTGTATGTAAACTTCTGACCCACTGGGAATGTGATGAAAGAAATCAAATCTGAAATAAATCATTCTCTCTTACTATTATTCTGACATTTCACATTCTTAAAATAAAGTGGTGATCCTAACTGACCTAAGACAGGGAATTTTTACTTGGATTAAATGTCAGGAATTGTGAAAAACTGAGTTTAAATATATTTGGCTAAGGTGTATGTAAACTTCTGACTTCAACTGTAAATGACCACAGAAATAAATATAGATTTCCCCACTGTATGTCAATAAAGGTTGCCTTATACCAAAGCCGTTTTCTTTTCTTTTTTATCTGGTCTCGTGTCATGGCAGATTTTCATCCTGTGTCGCAGTGAACGTCCTACAGGAATGGGTTGTGAAATACTTGGTTACACTGCTTATTGATTCATAAGAAAGGTATTCCCAGCCCTCTGCTTCCTCCTGTGACGATGAACCTTTCAGAAGAAGCTCTGGCTGTGTCCCAATTGGCACCCTATTCCTATTCCTCTATTCCTCAATACTTTCGACCATGGCCCATTGGGGAGCACACCATTGTAGAGTACTACATGTCCAGTATACAGGGCATAGTGTGCCATTTGGTACACATATACTGTCTGTATAGCCAGTCAGTACCGATAATACATTAGATATCCATCGAACCAAAAAGGTGGACACACATGCACACACACCTCAGTGCTTCACCAACACACCATACAGGATTGCATTTCATACTGATATGTTCACTTCAATGTAGACGTGCAACCAGACGTCCATGTGCAAATATCTACAGATAGACCCATAGCCGCAGGAAGTAGGGGAGCTGAAAAGGCTGCAGCATCCCCTGATAAATTGAAATAATATTTCAAAAATGTATATAATTACTCCCGTCTGAACAATGACTGAATTTGGGCCAACACCGGTGCCAAATATCGAATAGCTTGTTGTTTTGCGGGCCACAGAAATATAATCCATAGAACCCAGCTAACACATAACGTTCTAAAAACCATATGTTTCTTAGAGCTTGGCGACAGCGTGGTTGTCCTATGGTTATTTTGTATACAACCTTCCCATAACGTTTCCTGCGGGTTTTCTCATGGTTCTATTGAAACAAATGTTATCAAATTGTTCAGAGAATGTCAAAATCAATGTTCTTCTGTGGAAATTTCAGTACTACAGCTAAATGTTTTATACAGGTTGCCGCATGGTTCTATTGAAAGTCATGTTCTCAGAACAGTCAGAGAACGTTAAGAAACAACGTTCTTCTGTTGGAATTTGAGTACTTCAACATAACGTATTCAGCAACAGGTGGATCTGTGAAGACCTCTAATTCACACCCCTAGACTTTTTCAACCTTTTGTTGTGTTACAAAGTGTGATTAAAATGGATTTAATTGTAATTAATTGTCAACGATCTACACAAAATATTCTAATGTCAAAGTGGAAGAAAAATTCTAACATAAAAAATAAATAAGTCATAAAACACGAATATATCCTGATTCAATCTTGATTAGAATTACCTTTGGCAGCGATTACAGCTGTGAGTCTTTCTGGGTAAGTCTCTAAGATCTTTGCACACCTGGATTGTTCAATATTTGCAGATTATTCTTTTTTAAATTATTCAAGCACTGTCAAGTTGGTTGTTGATCATTGCTAGACAGCCATTTTCAAGTTTTGTCAAAACTGTAATTAGGCAACTCAGGAACATTCATTCTTGTCTTGGTAAGCAACTCCAGTGTATATTTTGCCTTGTGTTTTCGGGTATTGTACTGCTGAAAGAGGAATTTGTCTCCCAGTGTAACGTTTTTCTTCCCCTGAAGGAGAGGAGGATCAAAATGCAGCGTGGTTAGTGTTCAACATCTTTAATATAGACGATAAACGATAACACTACAAAATACAAAACAACAAATGTGAAAACCGAAACAGTCCTATCTGGTGCAATGACACAAAGACAGAAGACAACCACCCACCAAGTACCCACAGAATATGGCTGCCTAAATATGGTTCTCAATCAGAGACTACGATAGACAGCTGCCTCTTTTTGAGAACCAATCTAGGCAACCATAGACATACAAAACTACCTACACAGGAAACTGCCCCATAAACATACAAAACCCCTAGACCAGACAAACACATAAATCCCCCATGTCACACCCTGACCTAACGGAAATAATAAAGAAAACAAAGATAACTAAGGCCAGGGCATGACAGTACCCCCCCCCCAAAGGTGCGGACTCCCGGGTGCACACCTAAATCCATAGGGGAGGGTCTGGGTGGGCGTCTGTCCACGGTGGCGGCTCTGGCGCGGGACGTCGACCCCACTCCACCATAGTCTTTGTCCGCTTTAGTATCTTCTTAGGAACGGCAACCCTACTAAAGGGCCCTACTGGACTAAACAAACTCCTCCGGACTGAGGGGCAGCTCCGGACTGAGGGGTAGTTCAGGACTGAGGGGCGGCTCTGGCGGATCCTGGCTGACTGGCGGCTCTGGCGGATCCTGGCTGACTGGCGGCTCTGGCGGATCCTGGCTGACTGGCGGCTCTGGCGGCTCCTTGCAGACTGGCGGCTCTGAACTAATTTAGGCTTGCCATAACAAAGGGGTTGCATAGTTATTGAGTCAAGACATATTTTTTATTAAACATAATTCCACTTTGAAATTATGAGGTATTGTGTGTTGGCCTGTGGAACAAAATCAACAATGAATCCATTTTAAATTCAGGCTGTAACATAATAAAATGTGGGAAAAAATGTGAATAGTTTATGAAGGAACTGTAGGTCATTGTCTCATATCCTTGTAAAATAAATACATTTTTATTTTAAAAAATGCCTTCCTCACCATCTTAAATAAGCATGCCCCATTCAAGAAATTAAGACCAGGAACAGATATAGCCCTTGGTTCTCTCCAGACCTGACTGCCCTAAACCAACACAAAAACATCCTATGGCATTCTGCATTAGCATCGAACAGCCCCCGTGATATGCAACTTTTCAGGGAAGCTAGAAACTGATATACACAGACAGTTAGAAAAGCCAAGGCTAGCTTTTTCAAGCAGAAATTTGCTTCCTGCAACACAAACTCAAAAAAGTTCTGGGACACTGTAAAGTCCATGGAGAATAACAACACCTTCTCCCAGCTGCCCACTGCACTGAGGATAGGAAACACTGTCACCACCAATAAATCCACTATAATCAAGAATTTCAATAAGCATTTTTCTACGGCTGGCCATGCTTTCCACCTGGCTACCCCTACCCCTGTCAACAGCACTGCACCCCCCCACACTGCAACTCCCCCCAAGTCTTCCCCATTTCTCCTTCTCCCAAATCCAGTCATCTGATGTTCTGAAAGAGCTGTAAAATCTGGACTCCTACAAATCAGCCGGGCTAGACAATCTGGACCCTTTCTTTCTAAAATGATCTGCCGAAATTGTTGCAACCCCTATTACTAGCCTGTTCAACCTCTCCAAAGATTGGAAAGCAGCTGCGGTCATCCCCCTCTTCAAAGGGGGGGATACTCTTGACCCAAACTGCTACAGACCGATATATATCCTACCCTGCCTTTCTAAGGTCTTCGAAAGCCAAGTCAACAAACAGATTACCGACCATTTTGAATCCCACCATACCTTCTCCGCTATGCAATCTGGTTTCAGAGCTGGTCATGGGTGGACCTCAGCCACGCTCAAGGTCCTAAACGATATCTTAACCGCTATCGATAAGAAACAATACTGTGCAGCCTTATTCATTGACCTGGCCAAGGCTTTCGACTCTGTCAATCACCACATCCTCATTGGCAGACTCGATGGCCTTGGTTTCTCAAATGATTGCCTCGCCTGGTTCACCGTTCACCAACTACTTCTCTGATAGAGTTCAGTGTGCAAATCGGAGGGCCTGTTGTCCGGGCCTCTGGCAGTCTCTATGGGGGTGCCACAGGGTTCAATTCTTGGACAGACTCTCTTCTCTGTATACATCAATGATGTCGCTCTTGCTGCTGGTGAGTCTCTGTTAGTATAATTTAATTATGACAATGTGCTTTCATCAATTGAAAGCCCTTAATCTATTTTATGAGAATTTGTAAGATTTCTTGTTTGCATAAAATAGACGCAGACCAGTCTTTAAATAATAGGTAATAGAATTTATTCTCGGAGCGCGCTACCACTCAAACACATGCATCAGTTTAAATACAGATACAGATCATGACGTCATTTCACTGTCTTAACCGACCCCCCCCCCCCTCTCGACAGGACAAAGTAAGGTGAAAAGTTCATTCTAACTTACTAACACACTCCCAGCAACTTTTGACCCCTCAACATTATCGATCACCACTGAACTGACAGGTTTAATTAACAGAAACCATAGGAATGCACTCACTGCCTAATCTAAAAACCCCAGAGCTAAGTTTCAGGTTGGGTCAACCATAGGCTAACGACCTTATGTGTTTACACAGTCCACAACCCATTTGTTCCTGCCCAGTTGGAATGGTTTTATTACTACTTTCTCCTGTCACACAATTTCTTCTTATGAACTCATATTGTCTATTAAACATACAGAGTATAAGTTTACCTAGACACAATTCTATTTAAAATGGGGATATTGTTTATTCATTTATCCATAATAAATCCATAATAAATTCAACAGTCTCTGATCCACCTCTACGCAGACGACACCATTCTGTATACTTCTGGCCCTTCTTTGGACACTGTGTTAACAACCCTCCAGACGAGCTTCAATGCCATACAACTCTCCTTCCGTGGCCTCCAATTGCTCTTAAATACAAGTAAAACTAAATGCATGCTCTTCAACCGGTCACTGCCTGAACCTGCCCGCTCGTCCAACATCACTACTCTGGACGGTTCTGACTTAGAATACGTGGACAACTACAAATACCTAGGTTTCTGGTTAGACTGTAAACTCTCCAGCCAGACCCACATCAAATATCTCCAATCAAAAGTTAAATCTAGAATTTGCTTCCTATCTCACAACAAAGGATCCTTCACTCATGCTGCCAAACATACCCTTGTAAAACTGACCATCCTACCGATCCTCGACTTCTGCGATGTCATTTACAAAATAGCCTTCAACACCCTACTCAACAAATTGGATGCAGTCTATTGCCATCCGTTTTGTCACCAAAGCCCCATATACTATCCACCACTGTGACCTGTACACTCTCGTTGGCTGGCCCTCGCAAAAAACTTGTCGCCAAACCCACTGGCTCCAGGTTATCTACAAGACCCTGCTAGGTAAAGTCCCCCCTTATCTCAGCTCACTGGTCACCATAGAAGCACCCACCTGTAGCACTCGCTCCAGCAGGTATATCTCTCTGGTCACCCCCAAAACCAATTCTCCCTTTGGCCGCCTCTCCTTCCAGTTCTCTGCTGCCAATGACTGGAATGAACTACAAAAATCTCTGAAACTGGAAACACTTATCTCCCTCACGAGCTTTAAGCACCAGCTGTCAGAGCAGCTCACAGATTACTGCACCTTTACATAGCCCATCTATAATTTTGCCCAAACAACTACCTCTCCCCCTACTGTATTTATTTATTTTGCTACTTTGCACATTCTTCCACTGCAAATCTACCATTCCAGTGTTTTACTTGCTATATTGTGCCCTTACCTCCCTTATCTCACCTCATTTGCTCACATTGTATATAGACTTATTTTTCTACTGTATTATTGACTGTATGTTTGTTTTACTCCATGTGTCACTCTGTGTTGTTGTATGTGTCGAACTGCTTTGCTTTATCTTGGCCAGGTCGCAATTGTAAATGAGAATTGTTCTCAACTTGCCTACTTGGTTAAATAAAGGTGAAATAAAATAAATAAAAATAAAGACATGTACAGAAATTAATAGACACCAGAGATCCTATAAATCCCTAGTTCTATATTTAATTCTATGAGACACACATTCAAACACCTTACTGTAAATATATACTCACATGCATCGAAATGTCACCATTATCTTCCATGAAAACATGAACAGTAATGCCTAACTAAAGGATAAACACTTTCTATAGATCATAATGAATGGTTGAATAGCAGATCATACATTAGGAACATACATACCTGCAATGTCTGTTGACAATGATAACCCACTTCTCTATAATTATTTGAGGTGCAGATGACAGTGGGAAGACTAGTGCAGCCATGAATTATTAATTGATTATTGCTGTTGGATCAAACTAAACCAGGAAGTAGACACTGTATGTGTCTCAAATGGCACCCTATTCACTATATAGTGCACTACATAGGGAATATGGTGCCACTTGGGACACAAGTAATCTCAGTGGTATAATACGATAAACCTACTTCTCCCACTTAGCCGAGGTCAGAGAAATGTCTATTCAGTTCCCTGGGATAAAAATGTCATATTTTTTGCTGTCCGGGGCATTGCCTGGGTAGATGTAAGACACCTTCAATGCTAATCCAAGGCTCCAGTTGTCTTATCTCCCCATGTAAACCATTAATAAATTGATGGTAATCAGTATGGAGAATTAGTGTGTGCCTCCCTTTTCACACAATGAATTACCTAAGCTCAGGCACTTGGGGAGGTACCTTAATTAAATATGTACACTCTTAGTTTTAAATATTTGTCTTACCCCAGGTGGTATTGTAAGTGTGTGTTTATGTACAAAACTGTCGGAGGGGATAATAGAGGTGCTGTAGGAAGCAAAAGACTGCAGGTGAACTGGGGTAGTCTGTAAATATGTTTTTCTCTCCAGCAAGGTGGATTCTATTGGCCTTTAGTGTCAACAATCCCACACTGGTTTTATATATTTCAACTGTGTAGGCCCCTGACATCTAGGTTGGTCATGTTCATGGCTCAGCTGACCCAAAGCCCAGCTGCCTTTTAAATTTATGTACAGTACCAGTCAAAAGTTTGGACACACCTACTATTTCAAGGATTTTTATTTTATTTGTACTATTGTCTCAATTGTAGAATAATAGTGAAGACATCAAAACGATAAAATAACAAATATGGAAACATGTCCTTAAACAAATCAAAATATATTTTATATTTTAAATTCCAAAAAGTAGCACATTTTGCTTTGATGGCAGCTTGTGTGCACTCTTGGCATTCTCTCAACCAGCTTCATGAGGAATGCTTTTCCAACTGTCGTGATGTGACTATCATTAATCTGATGACTGATATTTCTCCTAAAATTATAATCTTTGTCCCCATGTGCAGTTGCAAACTGTAGTCTGGCTTTTTTATGGCGGATTTGGGGCAGTGGCTACTTCCTTTCTGAGCGGCCTTTCAGGCCGATATAGGACTTGTTTTACTGTGGATATAGATACTGTCCCTTTGTACCTGTTTCCTCCAGCATCTTCACAAGGTCCTTTGCTGTTGTTCTGGGATTGATCTGCACTTTTCACCACCAAAGTACATATATCTCTAGGAGACAGAATGCATCTCCTTCCTGAGCGGTATGATGGCTGTGTGGTCCCATGGTGTTTATACTTGCGTACTATTGTTTGTACAGATGAACGTGGTACCTTCAGGCGTTTGGAAATTGCTCCCAGGGATGAACCAGAGTTGTGGAGGTCTACAATTTTTTTCTGAGGTCTTGGCTGATTTCTTTTGATTTCCCATGATGTCAGGAAAAGTGGCACTGAGTTTGAAGGTAGGCCTTGCACCTCCAATTGACTCAAATTATGTCAATTAGCCTATCAGAAGCTTCTAATGCCATGACATAATGTTCTGGAATTTTCCAAGCTGTTTAAAGGCACAGTCAACTTAGTGTATGTAAACTTCTGACCCACTGGAATTGTGATACAGTGAATTCCAAGTGAAATAATCTGTCTGTAAACAATTGTTGGAAAAATTACTTGTGTCATGCACAAATGAGATGTCCTAACCGACTTGCCAAAACCATAGTTTGTTAGCAAGAAATTTGTGGAGTGGTTGAAAAACGAGTTTTATTGACTCGAACCTAAGTGTATGTAAACTTCCGACTTCAACTGTACATGAGATAAAAGTCCCAAGTGGACTGACAAGATATGATGGCTTGTTACACATATGGAGAGGGAGGGTAGGTAAAGAGAGGGAGAGACAACACTTGGATACATTTGGAAGCTACGCTCAAGGAAATATTAATACTTAGCATCCTAACCACCGCTCATTCGGATTAGAAATGCAATTTATATATTTACCCATAGCTGTCCTTGATCATCGTTACATCTCTATTTAACTCGATGACTCATTTAGTGAAGAGTTCAGCTCCCGACCACTTTGCACGCCAGTAGTAACCCGGCAATGTACGGGTCTCACCATTTTCAGCCGTATAGCCACCGCTCCACGCTGTCTGGTCTTGTAGTTTTAACCATTTGTAACGTTCAGCTTGCGCTGTACATTGGCTGGTCTGATATGTTAATTCTTAGCGAGTCCTTTTAAGCAATCTGGCCAAAGGGGGCGTTCTGTCATGAACTCTGAGATCACTTGGGTGTGGCTACTGACTGTGCATATGTTATATGAAAAACAATGATCTCATTATTAAACTAAAATCACATTTTTATCTTTTCAAAATACTCTCATACTTAATCATTTATTTTATACAACATTTAGATGTGAACTTGACAGATAAAATGTTTCCTTCCTAAGTTACCGTTATACCATCCTTAATGACATCACAAAATAATTAACAACATGACAGGATTATTCTTTAGATCCCCTGGACCATTCTTAACATTCCTATCTTATGAATATTGTTCCAAAGTTCATTTTCTTGGAGAAAAAGGTTTTGGTGGCAAAACATATTTATTTCCCAATATTAGAGAATCAGAGGGAGAGTTTCTGCAAACTATTTATGACAGGCTGTTAAGTCATAAAACCGGCCAAACTCCCCCTCTCCTCTCCTGTGGGGGAGAGGGCAGGTCTGGCTATCTGAAAGCCATTGCCAGCTGATCTGGCACCTTTGATCCAAGTCCCCCTCTGGTGGGTTCAACCTTGGAAAGATTCTGCAAGATGAAACCCACCATTAAAAATGACCATGGGATGTCCTGGTTGTGGATCATCGTTGCGGTCCCCCTCTGGTGGTTTACCCTGGTAGGATTTCTGCAAGCTGCAGACCACCACAAGAATGACCAGGGGATGTCCTGGTTGGGGATTGCTGTTCCGGACCAGTTGTACGGTTGTCCAGGCTGGTAGAGCTAGGCAGTAACTTAGGCAGATGTTAACAACGCACAACACTCACAAAATACATAACTATATTTTTTGCCCAATGAGCGGCTTTGTGGCACTAACTAATGGTTGTATGGGGAACTTATTTATGGCTCTAAGTGTCAAAGAAAATGAAATAAAATAAATAAAAGCTTAAACAAAAGATATACAAAATAAAATTGCCACACCTTTATCCTCTTATTGGACTGTATTCTATATACGTCCACGGTCTTGGCTAAATGACCCTATCATTGCATTGTGTCTAATGTCATGTCTAGGGCATTCCTACTTAGCGTTGTGTTGCTTGGGGCACTATCCTAAGTTGATAACTACATGATAAGTCTTCAGCTTCGGACAGTCTACAGCATGGGTGTCAAACTCTGGCCCGTGGGCCAAATTTGGCCCGCGGGGTAATTATATTTGGCCCGCGAGGTAATTATATTTGGCCCGCGAGACAATACCAAATTACTACTAGAGCTGGCCCGCCGGTATTATACAGCGCATTCACCACTAATACTACGAATCCCATAATGCTCTGCTGTTTTCGCGCGCCAATCAGGACAGGACCCAGAAACGCTCTCTCCTCTGTGACAGTAGTCATAGCAACATAGACGCTACAACTGTCAGCGAGCTAACCCTTCCCAAAAATGGCGAAAAGAAAGGCAGAAAACAGGAGCTTTCTGGACAAGTGGGAGGCAGAATATCTGTTTACATATGTAAAAGACAAACCTGTTTGTCTTGTTTGTGGAGTCAACGTGGCTGTAAGTAAGGAGTCAATTTAACAAGGTAGTTCAATTGCCTAATAAACTTTTTTAGGTTGATGTTTTGGATAAGGTCCAAATGGATTTGTTTCAACCTATGAGACATTTTAAACTTTTCCACATTAACCTAGATACAGCGACGCTTTCAGGTTAATTCAAGTTTACTGTCCAGATAGCCCATACAGGTTTGATTAATCAATTAAGTTTGCTTTTGTAAATTCATTCACGTCCAACTCCCACATTACTGATCCAGTATTGATGGTTCATTAACTTCTATAAATAGATTTAAATCGTTTTTGCAGCTTCCAACGACTCACAACCTAAACTAAAAATAAATAAAAATAAAAATAAATAATGCTCAAGCTATCAGAGGGGGTGGTCCCCATTCCCCCGCAATTAGTGAACCCTCACTCATAAAAGGTTGATCACTGACCCCAGCACCGATATAAACACTAACTATGCCATTAGCAGAAAACCCCCAGAAATTGTGACAAACGATCTCCAAAATCAACCATCGGGTGCAGGCCTTGTAAAGGTTCTCTCCAGTTTAGCCCTGATGTATTGCCATCAGAGATTGACATCGGTCCAGTACCACAGTGGAACTGGGAATCTAATGACAAAATCAGAAAAGGAAGACATTCTGCTAGCCGAGGAACTGCTTTTGAAAACTGAACAATTAATAGTAATTGCAAAAACGTATGACAATGAACGAGCACAAACTCTTCAACAAAATCAACTTGAGTTAGCCAATACTAAATACGATGAAGTTCACGCGAAACTAGATAAATCTGACGAGTTATCTACAAACAGGAGCGCGCAACTTGATAACATGCATGCCGTTTTGATGAATGTTACTCAAAGTAATAATGTTCTAGTCCAAATACTGCAGACCAAAGACGATCAATTAATGAACACACTGACCAAGTTGGATGACAAATCAGCGGAACTCATTGAAGTCACTTACCAAATGAATGATGAGAGAATTCAGGTGATGAAGATGGAAATATTGATTTCTAAGCAAGTGGACGAAATCTCATCACTGAATCTCTTGCTCCGTACTCAAGTACGGCCAACCATGACAGATAAGTACAGATAAGTATGGAGCAAGTGCGACACTCACGTGCCTAAAATAAGTATTCTAAGCGCCCAGGTTGACTCTGCTATGCAACAAAACGACTACGCTATACTTGCCATGGCTTTGAAAATAGAATTCAGTGGTTCTGCGACTTGTAAACACAACAGTTCACTGACTAACACTGTCAAACTAGCTCGGCATGAACACCCACAAGCTTACTGTCATAGGCTTCGTTCACCTTACTTTTACTCACTGAAACAGGAATGGAAGAGCTGTTACCATTCAAACAAATGTTTCTGTCGAACAAGTATCCCAACTTCATTACCTAGTTGGGCCATACAGCCCATGTTGGTTTGCCAATCTCAGAACTCAGAGAGCTTGCGAACACAGTTTTTGAGGCATCAAAAGTGCACAGCGCTGACTACCCTGACATCTCGGTTTTGAAATTTGACCAGGAGCACTCACTCCAGTTAGAGGGTGCATTATCAGGTATTGGAGTGTTGAGAGACAACTCTCAACAACTACTTCTACCACGAAACCACGAGACCAATACCCACCGAGGTTGAAATAACTGTAAAATACGTCGCCATCGAAACGACTCGCACAACAATCGGCCTGATCGCTACGTTCCTGCACCCAACCCACATAAAGGGTAACAAAGGGTTCAACAATGATCAAAACGTAGACCGATGCTCTCTAGGCATTCTACTATGAGGAGTACTAAAGCAAGGAAAATTTGAGAAAAGGGAAAAGTTAGGTCACTATGACTAGATTGTCGGACAATAGGTCCGCCGGAATTAACACCTTTAGCAAGGACGTTAACAATCAAATTACTCCTGCTCTCACTCGAGACCCTATCCAGGATCACTTAGGGGTCAGAGCAATATACCAGCCTTGGTAAAGTACCCTGAGGCCTTTGACTCTACAGCTACTCACCAGTTTCTCCCCAGCGGTCCATAGGTCATCCCTGTAGACCAGGGGTGTCAAACTCAAATACCCAGTGGGCCAAAATGTAAAACCTGAACAAAGTCACGGGCCAACATTGAACAAATTAACCTTTTAATATGGACCCAAACAAGTTTTGCTTTAACATTGAATATGGAACAAGCATCGCTTATTACCATACAATATATAATTTAATAGTGGAGACATGCAAAATCAAATTTCAAATGAAAAAACACATCAATGGCATTCATTTATTAAATAAATAAAATTTACATAAAAATTGTATGCCTCTTTTCTATTTGCAGCCTTCTGATTTAAATACCAAAATAAACTTTTTCCACTGGCTAATAATTTTACAAATAAAATGATAATAAATCAATCAACCATTCAAGCCCATGCCTTGTAGCAAGAAAAAGTGCATAAAGAAAACGTTAATTATTGCACACTGGTCTAATCTGATGTGCCCAAGCCAGATACCTGGCATCTCTTCTTGGATGCTAGTTCATCAATGTCTGGGCTCAAGCTCTGAGCTGAAGAAATCCTCAGTATCGAGCGAAGATGTTCATCAGTCAGACGTCTCCTGTGAGTTGTTTTGGTCATCTTCATCGAGGAGAAAAGTTGTTCGCATAGATAAGTGCTGCCGAACATGGAGAGCATCTGAGCAGCTTGGGTGCGGAGCTGAGGCCTTGTGTCAGGGATGAACCGTGGAAACTGTGCGGCGCCCACAGCATCATACTTTGACTTCAGCCTGTCGTTGCACTGGAGTTCAATCAGCTCCATTTGGATGTTGGTTGGTGCATTTTCCACATCAACTGCGAAGGGATTACTAAGCAGTTCAAACTTGCATTTCTGGGCATCGAAGTCGGCAAATCGCCGGCTAAACTCAGCGGCGAGAACACTGAGTTTTTCAGCAAACTGTGCGCATGGGAACACGGCGGTAGAGATCTGCGCTTTTATGGATTGGCAGCAGGGAAAATGGCAAGGGTTTCCTTGCAGCATCTGATTCTCCCACAGGCACAGTTTAGTTTTGAAGGCCCTCACTGCAGCGTACATGTCTGTGATGATGCGCCCCCGCCCCTGAAGCTGCAGGTTCAGCGCATCGAGATGGCTCGAGATGTCACAGAGAAAGGCCAGCTCACACAGGAACTTTTGCTCCCGGAGCTCTGCTGTATCCTTCCCTTTGGTTTATACAACCCTTTGGTTGTTTGGCAACTTCCTTATTAAGTTGAATGAGACAACGATATCCAATCAGTTGAGATTGGCTTGATATCAGACAGTGTACCCATAGTTACAAAATGTAAAAACATGTTTTGCCCTCACATAGAAATGTTCTGTTATTTCAAGTTGTAAATTCCTGGTGGAGACTCTCTCCCCCTTCTCATGCAGTATGGAGAGAGAGCGTTTTACAGTAGAACAAAGGAACTCCCGCCAAATTCTACTACATTCACGAATTTGAGAATGGAACAATATCCATATTTTGTACAATGTGTAAACAGTCGGTGGAGAAGCCAGCTACGACCCGGTCCATTTTGTTTCATGTTAGTGACCTAATGAAAGACAATACAGCCACATATGTAACTATATCTCTGAATGTGTACATTTCTCAATTATGGGGTTTGCATCTAATTCTTGTATAAAATGAATGAGTAAAAATGAAACTATTTGTGAAATGATGTAATGTGATGTTAAACCTTGAATGTGAGAGAATTGTATTCCCTTTAAAGTTGAATTAAGTCATTGGCCCACCCCCGTGAGCACAGATATGATCAGGCGTCATAGAACCGACTTTTCTACTGTTACGAATAAAAGCCTCTCCTGAGAAAATCCTCTTCAGACCACACGTACCTCGGTGTAAACTGAGGTGGAATAGATTTGAGTACCAAAACTAAGCAAACCCACAGCGTGAGTTGTGATTACGAATAATTATTGAATTCCTAACCATACCACATGGAGTATTGGCTACACAGCTGGAAATGGTTCAACTCTGAGACTATCTATCCCTACAGAATAATAGATACTAATTACTAGTCTGCAGCTAGAAATCACGTAAACCTGGGATGCGAAGACCGACAATCGCCGAAACATCTATCTATGAGAACATTTCTGAATGGTACTCTAAAGTATCCATTCTAACCACAAAATACTTCGATCTTTGGGGAAACAGAGAGAGAGAGAGAGACTCAGATGAACTCTCCAGCAGACGGATTGACGAGTCCAACAGAGATCACGATGACACATGGGCGTAAATATATATTGATTGCAATTATTCCCAAATGAGTGCGCGTTCAAGTGCAAAGGATTAGCATTTCAAGTAATACAATTATCAACTGTGTGTAGTGTTCCCTTTTGTCTTTCCCGCTCTCTCTCAGTCCACGCCCACTTCCCTTTGTCCATCAAGCTGTCATAACGGCTTAGCCCACTAGGGAATCTTCCCTATAATTTTGTTAGAAAAAGATCTATTGTTTGTTTGTTTATGCATTTCTGTGATTATTTAGTTAGTTAGTTAGTGAATAAATTATTAAGCCAATTGGTGTATGGATGATTCATAGTAAAGGCTGGGTTCGTGCAGATAACCAACAATTTACGATGTTTGGAATGAGACTGACGTGAGGTAAATAATAATTCATTAATAAGAAGACGAGTTGATCAGATATTAAAAATTATAACTTTGTAATCTGAAGACTTTCCTTGGTGCCCTGACTTCCTAGTTAATTACATTTACATGATTAGTATAATCACGTAATAATAATTAAGAGAATTGATTTGATAAAATAACAGTCTTCACTTTTAATGATGCCAAAGACACAACACCGCGGTAACAAAGAAATACACCGTGATGTACGTACGCTACTGAAATGCGAGAGATGTAGAGATAATTATTCACTTCGGTCAAGCTAATAGATCTACTCAAATTTCTATAATCAGCCGGCCCATATGTCCTCGCTCAAGAAATTAATAATGACAGATTCTACTCGACAGAAATAGTACTACGTTTTGGCTCAGCAAGTCTATTTCGCAGAATACCTAAATCGTTTGGCCCATATGTCCTGGCTCATAGCATTCAGTAATTTACCCTACACACTGACTCCGTCAGAGAAACAACACCGGAGGCAACCTCTAGTATCTTGTTCAAATGGAAACACACACACACCCAAACCAAATCTTGCTACGGCTCTAATTAGATTTTTTTTCAGATGTCCAGGAGGAACAAGAGAACAATGATTTAGAAGTGAAGGAGGTATCTGAAGAAGAAGATGGGAAAGAATACAAACCAGAGCACGGTACATCATCTTCAGATGAAGAAGAAATCCCCCAAGCTGAATGAGAGACATTTTTGTCATTGAACAGCAAAACATCATGGTCCTTGTCACCATATGACAAGCAGGGCAGGATGGCATCACACGATGTCATAAGGATGACCCCAGGGCCCACAAGACATGCAGTTGCTCATGCCCAGGACATCGCATCAACATTCTACATATTCATCACACACTCCATCGACAAATTTGGAGGGTTTCCGTAAATATGGAGACAACTGGAAAATGATGGATGAGATTGACCTGCATGCCTACATAGGGTCTTAGCTGGTGTGTATAGGTCCCGAGGCGGGGCTACATATAGTCTCTGGGATGCAGCGAGTGGAAGGGCGATTTTCCGTGACACGATGCCACCGAAAGTGTTTCACAAGTTTTCAAGAATGCCACAATTTGATAACCGTGAGTCAAGACCTGCAAGATATGTGAGAGACGGCTGCCATAAGAGAGGTCTGGGAGAAGTGGGTGGAGCCTTACCTCTACAAGCCTGGGCCTGAAGTAACAGTGGATGAGCAACTGGTACATTTTTATTTTCAAATCTGTAATGTAAGTGATTTTCACTGTTCATTTTATTATGTATTGCTGTAATATTATTGATTTATGTGATTGTTTTCTGTGACACTAATTACTGATAGTAATCTATTTTGTCAAAAGGTTGCTGTCCTTTCCGGCAGTATATGCCCAGCAAGCCAGTAAAGTATGGCATCAATATATGGATGGCCTGTGACACACAATCCAGCTACGCTTGGAAGCTGCAAGTCTACACAGGGAAGCTGACCAGTGGAGGCCCGGAGAAGAACCAGGGGACGCGGGTTGTGCTTGATGTGACAGATGGACTGGGGGGACAATGTCACATATGACAATTTCTTCACCTCTTATGAACTCGGCCAGCAGCTCCTGAAGAGGAAGAACACCATGGTTGACACAGTTAGAAATAACAAGCCTGAGCTCTCTGCACTCCTCGCAACAAGTGAGAGAGAGGCCTTCTCATCAAAGTTTGCCTTCACCCCCACCACCACTCTAGTTTCTTACCTCCCAAAGAGGAAAAATAATGTGGTCCTCCTGAGCACACTGCACAAAACGGCTGAGATCAGTGATCGTGAGGACAGGAAGCCAGTCATCATCCTGAACTACAACCACAACAAAGGAGGCGTGGACAACCTGGACAAGGTGATTGGAACTTACAGCTACAGGACTATGACTGCCCGTTGGCCCCTGGTCATCTTTGAAAACATAATTGAAGTGTCCTCATACAATGCCTTTGTGATATGGAACAAGATCAACCCTACCTGGATGCCTGATCAGCGGAACAAGAGGAGGGTGAATCTTGTTCTGATCCACCTGAGGCTGCAGCTGGGGCAGGAAAGAGGAGATGCCAAATCTGCCCCCCAAAGAAGGACTGTAAAACAAATACTATGTGCTGCACATGTGAGAAATACATCTGCAAAGTCCATGTACACACACTTGCATATAGTCCTACATGTGCTAATTAGTGTTGATTGATTTATGTTCTTCATGTTTTTGTTATGTATCTATTATTGTATTTTATTCTTATTTATTGTTGTTGTTTATACACCTTGTGGGTGGGGGCAAAAATAAATAAATAGGAGAATACTAGTATTTTGTAGTTAAATTCCTCATTGTACAGTACATAAGAATATATCACTATGTTGCCAAAAAAGTTCAAGATTTGTATTGTTTCCTTCAATAAAATGCATTCAAAACTGTTTTATTCACATTTCTGCTGCTTTCTTAGGCTATACAAGTGCTACCTCTTGCAAAAAAAAATGTGTTTACACCTATGCAGTACCTTTAGCAATAATAATATTAATAAACCTCTACTTTAGTAAAGAAAAACAATTATGACAGGTGTTGTAATAAAAACGAGTGGTGTCCACTGATTAAATGCAGTCTTTCTGCATTGTGAAGAGGGAAAACACAGATATTCACAAGGTTTGTGATGAACGACAGGTTGTTTCTTCATGCAAAATAGATTTGGGGTTTAAAATTCTATTCAGCTGCTTTATTTTAGAGGTTTAGTGAAGGTAGGTCATTTTTTACCCTTAGGACAAGGGGAGTATACAGAATGTTAAGACTACACAAGTGTTCAACTCTAAAGATATATAGATATCTCTTACATCAATAACAGTCAATTATTAATTATTACCTCATCAGTCTAATTTTGAACATCGCATAATCCTAGAATCACCACAGACAACCGTTGGTACATCTGAAGTATCTGTCTAATAAACACTCCACCACCAGAGAAGCTCTACAAAGGACATTGTGACCTCTGGTGGATAAACCAGAGCCTTAGATACATCTGCAAATTCACCATAGGAGTCATCAAGGACAGCTATGCGTAAATATATTTATTGCATTTCTAATCCGAATAAGCAGTGGTTAGGGTGCTAAGTATTCATATTTTCATGAGCGTAGCTTCCAAATGTATCCACTTGTTGTATCCACCCCTCCCTCTCCATATGTGTAACAAGCCGTCATATCTTGTCAGTCCACTAGGGACTTTTATCTCATGTAAGTCTGCATGTGTATCCTGTGTTATTATTTAGTTAGTTAGTAAAGAAATTATTAAATTAATTTATGTAGTACTGGAAATTCAGAAGGGCTAGAGTTTTTGTGGATCGAAGGATTATGCGATGTTCAGAATGAGACTGATGAGGTAATAATTGATAATTGACTGTTATTGATGTAAGAGATATCAATATATCTTTAGAATTTAAGTCAAGAGATAGCAACTCGTTAAACAACTTTTCCAATGGTGCCCAAAATTCCTAATGAGTTAATTGTTACATGATTCATTTAATTGAGTTACAATTAAACGTAGTTAGTTGATAAAATAAATAACAGTCATCAGATTAATGATAGACACGTCACAACACAACAGTCTTGAAGGAGTTCCCACATATGCTGAGCACTTGTTGGCTGCTTTTCCTTCACTCCGCGGTCCAACTCATCCCAAACCATCTCAATTGGGTTGAGGTTGGGGGATTGCGGAGGCCAGGTCATCTGATGCTGCACTCCATCACATTCCACTTGGTCAAATAGCCCTTACACAGCCTGGAGGTGTGTTTTGGGTCATTGCGCAAACCAGATGGGAAGGTGTATCCCTGCAGAATGCTGTGGTAGCCATGCTGGTTAAGTGTGCCTTGAATTCTAAATAAATCACTGAAAGTGTCACCAGCAAAGCACCTCCACACATCACACCTCCTCCTCCATGCGTCACGGAGGGAAACACACATGCAGAGAACATCCGTTCACCTACTCTGTGTCATAATACAAAGACACAGTGGTTGGAAACAAAAATCTCAAATTTGGACTCATCAGACCAAAGGTCTTATGTCCATTGCTTGTGCTTCTTGGCCCAAGCAAATCCCTTCTTCTTATTGGTGTCCTTTAGCAGTGGTTTCTTTGCAGCAATTCGACCATGAAGGCCTGATTCACGCAGTATCCACTGAACAGTTGATGTTGAGATGTGTCTGTTACTTGAACTCTGTGAAGTATTTATTTGGGCTGCAATCTGAGGTGCAGTTAACTCTAATGAATGTATCCTCTGCAGTAGAGGTAACTCTGGGTCTTCCTTTCCTGTGGTGGTCCTCATGAGAGCCAGTTTTATCATAGCGCTTGATGGTTTTTTGCGACTGTACTTGACAAAACGCTCAAAGTTCTTGTTATTTTCTGGATTTACTGACCATGTCTTAAAGTAATGATGGACTGTCGTTTCTCTTTGCTTGTTTGAGCTGTTCTTGACATAATATGGATTTGGTCTTTTACCAAATAGGGCTATCTTCTGTACACCAACCCTACCTTGGTCATAACACAACTGATTGTTTCAAACACATTAAGAAGGAAAGAAATTCCACAAATGAAGTTTTAACAAGGCACACCTGTTAATTGAAATGCATTCCAGGTGACTACCACATGAAGCTGGTTGAGAGAATGTCAAGAGTGTGCAAAGTTGTCATCAAGGCAAAGGGTGGCCACTTTGAAGATTCTCAAATATAAAATGTGTTTCTATTGGTTTCACCCTTTTTTGGTTACTACATGACTCCATATGTGTTATTGCATAGTTTTGATGTCTTCACTATTGTTCTATAATGTAGAAAATAGTACAAATAGAGAAAAACCCTTGAAATGTGGGTCCAAACTTTTGAATGGTACTGCATGTGTATAGGAAACAGTTTGAGGATGCGACATTGTGGCATTTCCCATGTAGGCTAACCTCTCAGTCTGTTCCTGCAGTGCCTGACTCTGTCTAACTCCTCCTATGTAGACTAGAGACCCCAGCCACATTCTCTCTCTCTTTCCCTCTCTCTCTTCTCCCTCTCCATCTCTGCCCCCTCTCTCTCCTACATACAGTATCTCTCCCTGCTATCTGTCACAGCGCTGAAGCGCTCTTCTCTTCCACTTCTATTAGTGTAATCACACTCTATTGAGCCGCACTTGTCATTCTGATACGAAACTAATCAAGACTAATGCATTCATTTAACTGATGATAATAATGTTATTAAAATGCAAATTCTTAATTTCTGTTAATTGCTCTACATCAAATTTAATCAATCACAACAACTTTTATCATGGCATCAAATCTTCTACACTCCTACTATATCAAAGATTCCTGTTTTTCCCATTTCTTATTAAATTAATGTTACGGTCCGGTTGAGATGATCTGTTAGGTGAGTCACTCACATTCCTTCTTCTTAATCTTGTTTTTCATACACACCACTGATTGTGAAAGAATTGGGAACAGTATCTTAATTAGAAATTACAAGTACAATTGATCAGTTGGATGAGGAACACAGTTGAAAGTTTACATACACCTTAGCCAAATACATTTAAACTCAGTTTTCCACAATTCCTGACATTTAATCCAATTAAAAATTCCCTGTTTTAGGATCACCACTTTATTTATAGAATGTGAAATGTCAGAATAATAGTAGAGAGAATGATTTATTTCATATTTGATTTCTTTCATCACATTCCCAGTGGGTCAGAAGTTTACATACACTCATTTAGTATTTGGTAGCATTGCCTTTAAATTGTTTAACTTGGGTCAAACCTTTCGTGTAGCCTTCCACAAGCTTCCCACAATAAGTTGGGTGAATTTTGGCCCATTCCTCCTGACAGAGCTGGTGTAACTGAGTCAGGTTTGTAGGCCTCCTTGCTCGCGCACACTTTTTCAGTTCTACCCACAAATTTTCTATAGGATTGAGGTCAGAGCTTTGTGATGGCCACTCCAATATCTTGACTTTGTTGTCCTTAAGCCATTTTGCCACAACTTTGGAAGAATGCTTGGGGTCATTGTCCATTTGGAAGACTATTTGCGACCAAGCTTTAACTTCCTGACTGATATCTTGAGATGTTGCTTCAATATATTCAATTAATTTTAATTCCTCATGATGCCATTTATTTTATGAAGTGCATCAGTGCATTCTGCATCAAAACACTCCCACAACATGGTGCTGTCACCCTCGTGCTTCATGGTTGGGATGTTGTTCTTCGGCTTGCAAGCCTCCCATTTTTCCTCCAAACATAACGATGGTCATTATGGCCAAACAGTTTCATTAGACCAGAGAACATTTCTCCAAAAAGTATGATCTTTGTCCCCATGTGCAGAGGCTTCTTCCTTGCTGAGCGGCCTTTCAGGTTATGTCAATATAGGACTCGTTTTACCGTGGATATAAATAGTTTTGTGCCTGTTTCCTCCAGCATCTTCACAAGGTCCTTTGTTGTTCTGGGACTGATTTGCACTTCTCGCACCAAAGTACGTTCATCTCTAGGAGACAGAACGCGTCTCCTTCCTGAGTGGCATGACAGCTGTGTGGTCCCATGATGGTATTACTTGCATACTATTGTTTGTACAGATGAACGTGGAACCTTCAGTATTTGGAAATTGCTCCCAAGGATGAACCAGACTTGTGAAGGGCTACAAATTTTTCTTGTAGACCTTGGCTGATTTCTTTTGATTTTCCCATGATGTCAAGCAAAGAGGTAGGCTATGAAATACATCCACAGGTACACCTCCAATTGACTCAAATTATGTCAATTAGCCTATCAGAAGCTTCTAAAGCCATGACATAATTTTCTGGAATTTTCCAAGCTGTTTAAAGGCACAGTCAACTTAGTGTATGTAAACTTCTGACCCACTGGAATTGTGATACAGTGAATTACAAGTGAAATAATCTGTCTGTAAACAATTGTTGGAAAAATTACTTGTGTCATGCACAAAACTATAGTTTGTTAACAAGAAATTTGTGGAGTGGTTGAAAAACAAGTTTTAATTACTACAACCTAAGTGTATGTAATCTTCCGACTTCAACTGTATGTGAGTGTTAGCTATCTACAGTACTCATACTGTACAAGATCTTCAGTTGCTTGGCAATTTCTCGCATGGAATAGCCTTAATTTCTCAGAACAAGAATAGACTGACGAGTTTCAGAAGAAAGTTCTTTGTTTCTGGTCAAAATATGCCTTTTCACCTTTCATTCAGAACCTAAAATCTTTCAGACACCTTTTCATAGTAATTTTGCTTACTGGGATCTCTTGTGGCCAAAAGCATGTTTTGTACATACAATACAATACTGTCTTCATATGGTCCCTGTTGATAGTAGTAACCCTTGATAGTTTAGCACTGCAGCATCCATCCATTTATTCACACCCACAGGGTAGATTGATGTTGACCTAAAGAGATAAACTCCCACAATATTCTCTGTTGTAGCCTGCAGGGATGAGTTGGCTTGCTCTGTTGGGCACGCCCCAAATGGCACCCTATTCCCTATATAGAGCACTACTTTTGACCAGGGACCATAGGCCTCTGGGTGTCATAGGGCGCAATTTGGGACACAGCCATTGTCTCTGACTCTAACCCGAGGCCGCGGCAAGAGATGATCCTCTATCTATGCCATGATTCCCCCTATGGTCCTGTCATTGTGAAAGGTTAGCATTCACACTTTGACACATGGAACCACAGATCAAATGACTTTTGCTGTGGCTTTAGAAAGGTCTTGGCATCTGTTGGTGCAGTGCAAAGGGGATATCATTGTGTGTGTGTGTGTGGGTGTGTGCGTGTGTGTGTGTGTGCGCGCACGTTTCTATAGACTCAGACAAGTCTGGAAGACATTTTTTAAATCTCTCTGTCATGTCACTCTCCTGTCGTGTACCACGAATATCAATGTCAGCTGTGATGTCAGAAAAAAAATACTATAGTAATCATTTCATTAACTTGACAAACTCAACCATGGAATGATTAAACAACTGCCAATTAATTATCTATAAATTAGTCAATTATTGAACGGAAGTGTCTAACAAGATGTGTGGCTGGCTTTCTGCTTGACAGTGTGGATACATGCACAGTAAAACTCAGTAACGGTATCTTAGTCAGACTGAATAACACAGTGAGATAGAGAGAATGAATAGTAGAGAGAAGCTGAGCAACTCCAGGCTATAGGGTGATGGTATTCTAATGCTTCCATGAACACTAGACTAACAGACACAGAGCCATCCACCACCGCAGTGTCCATAGTCATGTCTCAGTGCCATCGTATCATCATATTCCCCCTGGACTGATCATCCTTGACCCTGACTGCATCCCAACTGGTACCCTATTGTCACGCCCTGACCTTAGAGCTTTTTATATGTCTCTATTTTGGTTTGGTCAGGGTGTGATTTGGGTGGACATTCTATGTTCCTTTTTCTATGTTTTTGTATTTCTTTGTTTTGGCCGGGTATGGTTCTCAATCAGGGACAGCTGTCCATCGTTGTCTCTGATTGGGAACCATTCTTAGGTAGCTTTTTCCCCACAGGGTTTTTGTGGGTAGTTATTTTCTGTTTAGTGTTTGCACCTTACAGGACTGTTTCGGTTTCATTTATTCTCTTGTTCCTGGCTGGAAGGGATCACCTCCCATGGGAACAGGTGGAGGCAGCCAGGAGAGCGGAGGCAGCAGGAGAAGGGAACCAGCGATGTGATGTGTGTATCCTGCGTTTGTGTGTTCGTGTGTCCCGTGTGCGTGTGTCCGGGATCCTAATCCCTTCCTGGAAACATGACTCTCCAAGATTGTATTGCCTTGAGCATCAGGAGAAACTGATGATCTTGCTATGGTCATTTCCATGTAAAAGAACCCATGAGCACTAATAAGTGAAGATCATAGGAACATGTCAAATGAAAGCCAAGAGCCTAATTTATTTATTTTAATTGAGGCATATATTTAATTTTTCTCCCATTTTCTATCCGAAACAATGTGGAATAAGCAAAGGCTTTGATTTCTTCTTAAAAAAGTCTTAAAGGTATTAGAAATACATCAAAACACAATCATGTTGAAGTAAACCCCTGCCATCTAATATCAACACATATTTAGTTTAGAATAATTTATTCTGCTTTCTGTAAGTTTAAGAAAATATTGCCTTGTGCCTTGAAATTCTGTTACTAAAAACCCACGTATCTTCAAGATATTTTCTAATTTCTCTCCCTTATGAGGGAGAAGTTCACAGAAATAACAAGTAAAGGTAGACACATCAATTAGTTGTAGTGTTTTTACTGATATCAATTTTGCTTATGAATTATATATTGTTTAAAACTTGAAATGTTGTTACCAAATCGATAACAGAATTTCAGAGAATCTGTCACGGAATTTCTGCAATTGAATTGGCTACAATGGGAAATCCTAGTAGCTGCAAACCACAGTTGGGTCACCTGCTACTGAACTCCCTTCCACTGGCAGACGATGTTCAGCTGATGGTCAAAGCAAGAGTGTGAAAAGTCTGGACAACCCTTCCATGTCCCACTCCCTCTCTCTTTCCAATTAATGTCACCTCGTCCAGCTCTTACTGACACTTACCCATAAGCCCCCTCTTTTTCCATTTACTGTAACAAGCTAACAAGCATCCTCACCCACTGAGCAGCGACCGAGACCAGACGCCCACAGACATCATTTTTTGGTCCGATCCGGACCAGCCTTGATTTCTACGTCCACAGACATCTGGACCGGCCTTCACATGGCCCAAACATAGACATCCATGATTGGTTCGGACCAAATCTGAACCAGTCAGACATCTATGTTTCACAAATTTGAACACCACAGTGCAGTACAGCACATTACAATACAGTAGAGCACAGTACAGAAAAGTATAGTTCAGTAAAGTACAGTGGAATAGAGTACAGTACAGAAATGTATAGTTCAGTCAAGTACAGTGGAATAGAGTTCAGTACAGAAAAGTATAGTTCAGTAAAGTACAGTGGAATAGAGTTCAGTACAGAAAAGTATAGTTCAGTAAAGTACAGTGGAATAGAGTTCAGTACAGCGCACAGTAGAGTACGCTAGAGTTGCGTACACTATAATGTACTGTAATGAACTATACTCTACTGTACTCAACTTTACTATACTTCCATTTACTGTAACAAGCTAACAACATCCTACAAAAGGTAGAAATATGCAATATCCTCCTTTGCATATTTGGGAATTATTCTAAACACTGGCTATTATTTTAATGAGCTTCACCACTAAATAAGCCCAAATTTGGTTGGTCAGGACCGGACACAAATCCATAATTATGGCGAAACTGGCTCTCATGAGGACCGCCACAGGGAAGGAAGACCCAGAGTTACCTCTACTGCAGAGGATAAGGTCATTACAGTTAACTGCACCTCAGATTGCAGCCCGAATAAATGCTTCACCGAGTTCAAGTAACAGACACATCTCAACATCAACTGTTCAGAGGAGACTGCGTGAATCAGGCCTTCATTGTCGAATTGCTGCAAAGAAACCACTACTAAAGGACACCAATAATAAGAAGAGACTTGCTTGGGCCAAGAAACACGAGCAATGGACATTGGACCGGTGGAAATCTGTCATTTGGTCTGATGAGTCGAAATTTGAGATTTTTGGTTCCAGCCACTGTGTCTTTGTGAGTAGGTGAATGGATGATCTCTGCATATGTCGTTCCCACCGTGAATGATGGAGGAGGAGGTGTGATGGTGTGGGGGTGTTTTGCTGGTGACACTGTCAGTGATCTATTTAGAATTCAAGGGACATTCTGCAGTGATACGCCATCCTATCTGGTTTACGCTTAGTGGGACTATCATAATTGTTTTACATTTACATTTACATTTAAGTCATTTAGCAGACGCTCTTATCCAGAGCGACTTACAAATTGGTGCATTCACCTTATGACATCCAGTGGAACAGTAGTGCATCTAAATCTTTTAAGGGGGGGGTGAGAGGGATTACTTTATCCTATCCTAGGTATTCCTTAAAGAGGTGGGGTTTCAGGTGTCTCCGGAAGGTGGTGATTGACTCCGCTGTCCTGGCGTCGTGAGGGAGTTTGTTCCACCATTGGGGGGCCAGAGCAGCGAACAGTTTTGACTGGGCAGAAGGTACACCGACCTCTTCCTCCTGCTCGGGGAAGAGTGGGGACTGATACACCAGGGAATGCTCAAACGGAGATAGGCCCGTGGCAGAGCAGGGAAGGGTGTTGCGGGCATACTCCACCCACCCTGCTGGCTCCAGGAGGTGGGGTTGGAGGGGACCAGGCAGCACAGAGCAGTCTCAAGATCCTGGTTGGCTTGCCTCGACTGGCCATTGGACTGGGGGTGGAACCCAGAGGACAAGCTGGCCGACGACCCAATGAGGGAGCAGAACACCTTCCAGAACTGGGACGAGAACTGAGGCCCCTGATCGGAGACCATGTCCATGGGCAGTTCATGGATCCGGAAGACGTGCTGCACCATGATCTGGGCCTTCTCCTTGGCCAAGGGTAGTTTCGGGAGAGGAATGAAGGGAGCGGCCTTGGAAAACCGATCGACCAAAGTCAGGGTGGCAGTGTTGTCCTCAGACGGGGGGAGACCAGTGACGAAATCCAGGGATATGTGGGAACAGGGACGGTGATGGACAGGCAGTGGTTGCATAAGATCAGCCGGAGCTTGTCGAGGAGTCTTATTCTGAGCACATACTGTGCAGGAGGAGACAAACGTGGTGACATACGGAACAATCGTAGGCCACCAAAAGCATTGTTGCACGAAGGCCAGGGTTCGACGTGAGACTGGGTGGCAGGCAAGCCTGGAGGAATGGGCCCACTCCAGCCAGTGCCTCCATTCCTCCAATGCCATATTCACCACGAGAAGCTCACGATTCCCCACATCATAGTTTCTTTCCATGGCGTTGAGGTGGTGGGAGAAGAAGGCGCAGGGATGTAGCTTGAGGTCCAGGGCAGAACGCTGGGACAGGACCGCCCCCACTCCAACATCAGAAGCATCGGCCTCCACCACCAACTGACTGGAAGGGTCTGGATGAACCAAGCTGGGAGCTGTGGTGAAGCGATGTTTGAGTTCCCGGAATACCCGGTCAGCAGCTGGAGACCACGTGAATGGAAACTTGGGCGTGGTGAGTGCGGACAGAGTTTTCATCAGGACAGTGACCCAAAACACCTCCAGGCTGTGTAAGGGCCATTTGACCAAGAAGGAGAGGGATGGAGTGCTGCATCAGATGACCTGGCCTCCACAATTACCCAACCTCAACCCAATTGAGATGGTTTGGATGAGTTGGACTGCAAAGTGAAGGAAAAGCAGCCAACAAGTGCTCAGCATATGTGGGAACTCCTTCATGTAAAAGCACCTGTGTGTAGCTGGTGTAGAGAGTCAGGCGCAGACAGCAGATATGAGTAATCAACGTACTTTACTCAAAAAGACAAATTTACAAAGTAACAATCACGAGCCCACAAAGACGGACCGAATTACAGTAAACAATCACTCACAAACACAACATGGGGAACAGAGGGTTAAATAATAAACAAGTAATTGGTTGAAGCCAGGTGTGATAAGACAAAGACAGAACAAATGGAAAATGAAAAATTAATCAGCAGTGGCTAGAAAGCCGGTGACGTCGCCCGCAGAACGCTGCCCGAACAAGGAGAGGGACCGACTTCGGCGGAAGTGTTACTTGAACTCACTTCAAGACTGTTGGAAAAGCATTCCTCGTGAAGCTGGTTGAGAGAGTGCCAAGAGTGTGCAAAGCTGTCATCAAGGTAAAGGTTGGCTACTTTGAAGAATCTAAAATATATTTAGATTTGTTTAACACTTTTTTGGTTACTACATGATTCCATGTGTTATTTCATTGTTTTGATGTCTTCACTATTATTCTACAATGGGGAAAATAGTAAAAATAAAGAAAAACCCTTGAATGAGTAGGTGTGTCCGAACTTTTGACTGGTACTGAAAATGCCAGTATATTTCAAACGGCACAAGTTAAAATCAAATCAAATCACATTTTATTTGTCACAAGTGCTGAATACAACAGGTGTAGACCTTACAGTGAAATGCTTACTTACGAGCCCTTAAACAACAATGCAGTTTAAAAAAACAAGTAATAATAACAAAAACAAGTCACAAGTAATTAAAGAGCAGCAGTAAAATAATAGCAAGACTATACACAGGGGGATACTGTTACAGAGCCCATATGCAGGGGCACTGGTTAGTTGAGGTAATATGTACATGTAGGTAGAGTTATTAAAGTGACTATGCATAGATGATAACAACAGAGAGTAGCAGCGGTGTAAAAGAGGGAGGGGGGGGGCAATGCAAACAGTCTGGGTAGTCAATTGATGGTGTTCAGGAGTCTTATGGCTTGGTGGTAGAAGCTGTTTAGAAGCCTCTTGGACCTAGACTTTGTGCTCCGGTACCGCTTCCCGTGCGGTAGCAGAGAGAACAGTCTATGACTAGGGTGGCAATTTTTAGGGTCTTCCTCTGACACCGCCTGGTATAGAGGTCCTGGATGGCAGGAAGCTTGGCCCCAGTGATGTACTGGGCCGAACGCACTGCCCTCTGTAGTACCTTGTGGTCGGAGGCCGAGCAGTTGCCATACCAGGCAGTGATGCAACCAGTCAGGATGCTCTCGATAGTGCAGCTGTAGAACCTTTTGATGATCTGAGGACCCATGCGAAATATTTTCAGTCTCCTGAAGGGGAATAGATATTGTTGTGCCCTCTTCACAACTGTCTTGGTGTGCTTGGAACATGTTAGTTTGTTGGTGATGTGGACACCAAGGAACTTGAAGCTCCCAACCTGCTCCACTACAGCCCCGTCGATGAGAATGAGGGCATGCTCGGTCCTCTTTTTCCTGTAGTCCACAAACATCTCATTTGTCTTGATCACGTTGAGGGAGAGGTTGTTGTCCTGGCACCACACGGCCAGGTCTATGACCTCCTCCCTATAGGCTGTCTCTTCGTTGTCGGTGATCAGCCCAAACCACTTTTGTGTCATCTGCAAACTTAATGATGGTGTTGGAGCCATGCCTGGCAGTGCAGTCATGAGTGAACAGGGAGTACAGGAGGGGACTGAGCACGTACCACTGAGGGGCCCCCATGTTGAGGATCAGTGTGTCGGATGTGTTGTTACCTACACTTACCACCTGGGGGCAGCCCGTCAGGAAGTCCAGGATCCAGTTGCAGAGGGAGGTGTTTGGTCCCAGGGTCCTTAGCTATTCATGAGCTTTGATGGCACTATGGTATTGAACGTTGAGCTGTAGTCAATGAATAGCATTCTCACATAGGTGTTCATTTTGTCCAGGTGGGAAAGGGCAGTGTGGAGTGCAATAAGAGATTGCATCATCTGTGGATCTGTTAGGGCGGTATGCAAATTGGAGTAGGTCTAGGGTTTCTGTGATAATGGTGTTGATGTGAGCCATGACAAGCCTTTCAAAGCACTTCCGCGTAGGTCATCGATTTTATTTTCCTAATATTGCACGTTTGCTAGCAGAATGGAAGGAAGTGGGGGTTTATTCGATCGCCTATGAATTCTCAGAAGGCAAGCCCGCCCTCTGGCCTCTTTTTCTCCGCCTACCTCGTCACGCAAATGACGGGGATCTGGGCCTGTTCCCGGGGAAGCAGTATATCATTCACGTCGGACTCGTTAATGGAAAAAAAGGATTCTGCCAGTCCGTGGTGAGTAATCGCAGTTCTGATGTCCAGAAGTTATTTTCGGCCATAAGAGACGGTAGCAGCAACATTATGTATAAAATAAGTAAAAAAATAAATGACAAAGAAACAAACAGAAAAGCACAATTGGTTAGGAATACGTACAATGTCAGCCTTGTTCTCTGGCGCCATCTTGTCAGGTTGTTCACTTGTTGTTGTAACGGCTTTCTTGTGGTGAAGGAGAGTCGGACCAAAATGCAGCGTGATGATGATTCATGATATTTTAATGAAGGAAAAAACTATACATGAAGAAACTACAAAATAATGAAATGTGAAAACCGAAACAGCCCTATCTGGTACAAAGACAGGAACAATCACCCACAAAACACTCAAAGAATATGGCTGCCTAAATATGGTTCCCAATCAGAGACAACGATACACACCTGCCTCTGATTGAGAACCACTCCAAACAGCCATAGACTTTGCTAGATAACCCCACTAAGCCACACACCCAACACCCCACAAAACCCCAAGACAAAACACACCACAATAAACCCATGTCACACCCTGGCCTAACCAAATAAATTAAGACAAACACAATATATTACGACCAGGGCGTGACAGTTGTGATTAAAGTGCTACATTTAAAAAACACCTGACATCAAGTTCTCTTTTCATGAATATGGCCTCCATGATCATTTTATCTGTCAGTTAGAGATGATTCAGGGCACAGCAACTTAATGAGTAATTAATTATTGTCTTTTTTAAACAACTAAATATCTTGTGTTTTCAGTGTGAGCACTATAACATATAAGAATATAACTTATTTGCAGAGAGAATAGCAAGGAAATGTGACCAACTATGTTTTTCAGCAGCTGTGCATGTTTTGCACTGTAATGGTAGAGTTTAGTCTGATATTTCCATCTGAGCCCACACACTAAAGGTCAGGTTCTAAACAGAGCAGTTTAATGGCAGAATAAGAAAGGGGAACATCAAATTATTCACATAGAGGGATCTTTTGAGGGTCAAATGTTTTCTGAGGTGATTCATTTTGGGAGGCCTTTCAGAGTCAACTATTATCCAACATTGTTTTAACAGGAATAGAGTAATGATCTCTTCACATATATTTCAAATTCATAATCTGAGTAATTATCTAATTTAATTAATGACCTTACACCATCACTTGCTATTAACTCTAGCCTGATGTAAAAGCAATTAAGAAACCATGTTCATTATGCGAGTCTATAGACTGACAGATGGACTGAACATAGCCTAACCTGAACATGGCGAACCAATGACCGAATCCGTCACCAGAATCCAATTTTGCCAACTTGCACAGTGTCCATGATTTGTTCAATCAAGACATCACAACCAATTTATCTGCTGTCCTTTCTTCTCTGCTTTGGCTGGGACAGTAGTAGCAGCGGGCAGTGTGTGTGTGTGTGCATAGGTGCGTGCGTGTGTGTGTGTGCGCGTGTGGGGGCACTAGTCTAAAGAAAATTGGAGTATCCGTCAGCCGTCCCGTAGGATCCTGCCTTTAGAAGACACAATATGCATCTCAAATGGCACCCTATTCCCTTTATAGTGCACTAGTTTTGACCAGGACACATAGTACACTATATACAATAGGACTCTGGTCAAAAGTATTGCGCTATATAGGGAATAGGGTGCCATTTGGGATGCAAACACAGCATCCTCCTCCTCCACTCTGCCTCTGACAAACCCAGCACTCGCCTCACTAGTCAATGTAATTAGTTTTGTTTCTCTGCTATTGTGTTCATCCCAAATGGCACCATATTCCCTATATAGCGCAATACTTTTGACCAGAGCCCTATTTGCTTTGGTGAAATGTAGTGCACTATGAAGGGAATAGGGTGTCATTTGGGATGCATACATTGTGTTTCTCCACAGCACCTTCTTTATTGTTCCCTGCATAGCTTCTGGAATGGCGATGGAAGTGTACCATTACACCATTACACCATTCGCCAGGATTGCATTAAAGGTTTTTGATCAAGTTTCACTCGTGTGAAAAATAAGTGTTATCCAAAACATTGATCTCTTCCTCTCTTCCTTCTTCTCTCTGAACGGCTCATAATAGGCAAACATGCTCTGTGTATACTTCCCTGCTCTCTCGCCGCTAACTTCTTTGCTGCAAAACAACAATTACAGAGTGGTGTTCCAGTGATTAATCAAGGACAGGTTTAATTAATCAGCGAGATAATACAACTAAACTGCAAATGGTTAGTTATTGATGAAGGGGGTTATGAGGGGCTTGACTCGCCACGGATGATAGAACAAATCTAAGAGATTGATAAACACAATTTTATTTTATCTGCCCAACTGTGGACCTCTCGGAAAATACCTCTTATCTAATGTGAACAGGAGGCTGCTGTGTTTAGGGAGTAGAAAAAGACTGAAAATGTGTGTGTGTGTGTGTGTGTGTGTGTGTGTGTGTGTGTGTGTGTGTGTGTGTGTGTGTGTGTGTGTGTGTGTGTGTGTGTGTGTGTGTGTGTGTGTGACAAGGACACAACAGCGGGCTCTGAATGTGGGTTCTGCAGTCGCATGGAGTGCATTGTGGACACTGTACATACTGATATGAAATACCATTAACTTCTTATCACAAACCTGGGCTTCTTTTGACTTTATTCTATACCTTTTGTTTTCTTTTATGAAATTCACACTTGGGAAGTTTGTATGATGTATTTCAGTCAGTTGAAAGTGGTACTACTCTAACAGCCTCAACAGCCTTTTAAACTAAAATATTGCCATGTACAGTGCATTCTGAAAGTATTCAGACCCCTTGACTTTTTTCCACATTTTGTTACGTAAAAGCCTTATTCTAAAATTGATTAAATCGTTTTTTCCCCCTCACCAATCTACACACAATACCCCACAACAACAGTTTTTTTAAATATAACATTTACATAAGTATTCAGACCCTTTACTCAGTACTTTGTTGAAGCACCTTTGGCAGTGATTACAGCCTCGAGTCTTCTTGGGTATTGTCACGCCCTGGCCATAGAGAGGCTTTTTATTCTCTATTTTGGTTAGGCCAAGGTGTGACTAGGGTGGGCATTCTATGTTATTTTTTCTATGTTTTTATATTTCTTTGGTCTACTCCTTCTTCCTCAGACAAACATCGCTACAGAACTACCCAACACCAACGGACCAAGCAGCGTGGTAAAAAGGAGGAATGGACATGGGAGGACATCCTGAACGGCAAGGGATCCTACACATGGGAGGAGATCCTGGCTGGAAGGGATCGCCTCCCATGGGAACAGGTGGAGGCAGCCGGGAGAGCGGAGGCAGCAGGAGAAAGGAACCAGCATTACGAGGGAACACGGTTGGCGAGGAAGCCCGAGAGGCAAGCCGGCACACGGGGAGTGTGGCAGAGTCGGGTTGGAGACCTGAACCCGCCAGAACAGGGGGGGGGGGGGGGGAGCTATGCGGTCGAGACCGCCAGTGCGCCTCCACAGCCCTGTGTATCCGTTGCCTCGGCCAAGGAAGAGGCCGCCTGTATGTCTCCCCAGCCTGGTGAGTCCTGTGCCTGCTCCCAGGACCAAGTCTCCCTCCTGTCCGGAGATGCCAGAGCCGCCCTCCTGTCCGGAGCTGCCAGAGCCGCCCTCCTGTCCGGAGCTGCCAGAGCCGCCCGTCAGTCCGGAGACGCCAGAGCCGCCCATCAGTCCGGAGCCACCAGAGTCGCCCTTCACTCCGGAGCCGCCAGAATCGCAGCCCCTCAGTCCAGAGGCGCCCCTCAGTCCAGAGGCGCCCTTCAGTCCAGTGGCGCCCTCTACGAGTGTCTTCAGTCCGGGGCCCGCTGCGAGGGTCCCCGCTCCAGAGGCACCACCTAAGTGGGCCAAGACTGAGGTGGAACGGCATCCACATCCCGCACCCGAGCCGCCGCCGTAAAGAAGGCCCACCCGGACCCTCCCCTTTAGAGTCAGGTTTTGCGGCCGTGGTCCGCACCTTTGGGGGGGTACTGTCACGCCCTGGCCATAGAGAGGCTTTTTATTCTCTATTTTGGTTTGGTAGCTCTTGCCCACATGGGTTTTGTGGGTAGTTGTTTTCAGTTTCAGTGATTGCACCATACGGGACTGCTTCGGTTTTCATTTATTCTCTTGTTCTTTTGTATTTAGTGTTCAGTTAATTAAAGGAATTATGAACACGTACCACGCTGCGCTTTGGTCTACCCCTTCTTCCTCAGACGAACATTGTTACAGGTATGACGCTTCAAGCTTGGCACACCTGTATTTGGGGAGTTTCTCCCATTCTTCTCCGCAGACCCTTTCAAGCTTTGTCAGGTTGGATGGGGAGTGTTGCTGCACAGCTATTTTCAGGTCTCTCCAGAGATGTTTGATCGGGTTTAAGACCTCATGGCTTGGTTTTGGCTCTGACATGCACTGTCAACTGTGGGACCTTACATAGACAGGTGTGCCTTTCCAAATCATGTCCAATCAATTGAATTTACCACAGGTGGACTCCAATCAAGTTGTAGAACATCTCACGCATGATCAATGGACAAAGGACGCACCTGAGCTCAATGTCGAGTCTCAGCAAAGAGTCTGAATACCTATGTAAATAAGTTATTTATGTTTTTTGTTTTTTTTATGTACAAAGAATTCTAAAAACCTGTTTTCTCTTTGTCATTATGGGGTATTATGTATAGATTTCTGAGGGGGAAAAAGTATTTAATTCATTTTAGAATAAGGCTGTAACGTAACAAAATGTGGAAAAAGTCAAGGGGTCTGAATACTTTCCGAAGGCACTGTATCTCAATAGCTTGCATTGCCACAAGCTTCAATCAATGTACTGTAGCGTCCTCTTCTGGGGGTGTAGTTATACATCAAGCTTACTTACTTTTCAATCAATGTCAAACTGAACGCATTTCATTTTCAAAGCAAAAATCACAAACGTCATGATTTTGAATACGTTCACAAATCAATTCCCTATTGTCACAAAATGATCTCTGTGCACTTTCCAGAAGGTGTGTTGTGTCTATTACTGTGCATTCTGAGAGTGATTGCTACTGAGAGCTGAGCAAAAAAAACATTTCCTTTACAAGATGGACAAACAAATTACTATTCAATTCTACATCATCCAACCATAATAAGAGCAATGAAGGGACTTGCTGAACTGAATGCAGAACAAAAGTGCTCTTACCACTACTCCTCTCCACTAATGATTCCCATCCCACCAGTCCATAATGTGTGCGAGTGTACGTGTGTGTGTATACGTGTGTGTGTTTCCCATCCCATCTATTCTATAATGACTTTACTCTCCCAAGGACTCAACGGCATGCGGCAGGCAGGAAGCAGACATGCGGCAGGCAGTGAACAGCATTACCAACACACACACACACACACACACAGCCAACTGCATTAACAACACCACACACACGTTGTGGTTCATCTGTAACTGGGGACAGCCTTTTAGTAATCAGATAGTGGTTCGATAAGACTGAACTGCTGACTCCCTGAAGAGGCATTCTGAAGGACGATTTACCGCCTCGCTGCTGATCTGATGTATATCCTCTGTTGGCTTGAGACTACACTCTGTGTCTGTGTGTGTGTGTGTGTGACACAAAAGAAACACTGAAACAAACCTCTATTTTTGTCACCTCCTCAAAGGTTCCAATGCCATGTAGAGCAGCAGTCGTTGCAGATTTGCAGTTGTTGCCATATCCGTCTTCAGGTTGTGAAACTTTTTATCTGAAAAAGAGAGTAAAGAGAATAGCATAAATGGGGTTGATCATCAGCTGTGCACCTGAAGGCAGTTTAACGGGTATACTAGTTAAAGAACCTGTCATAAATCTTGACCCTAGTGACACTAGAATGGGGGAAGGCATCAATTGCAACTCAATAATCACTACTACTGAATTATTACTCCGCTGTTGTTATAATTCAGAACATACACTGACTGAATGGGTCTGAAGCAGCAGGTTGGAGGAAGGAAAGCTCGCACAAGGAATAACATCACAACCTGGTGTCTGAATTAGGAAACAGAAATGGTGATGACGTTGCAGTCATATCTGTCTATGTAAGGGTTCCCCAACTGGCAGCCCGCGGCCATTTTATTTGGACCCCCAATTTTTCTGAGCAAAAAAAATTGAATTGTTTGACATAAGACTGTAAAAAGGCCAGAAAATCAGCTCCAAGTGGTTTTCATTTTCCAAATCTGTCCCAATGTATTACCATGCATAATAGAGAGATATATGTGATTGTTTACAAATGTAAGCAAGGTTTGAAGTGATATTGTTTTAGTCATCTGTTTGGGCTTCTTGCAGTTTATTTGCAGTCTATACATTTCTTGTAAATATGTTCCGGTCCCCAGACCATCTGCTCAAGAAAAAAAAGAATCCCGCAGCTGAATCTAGTTGATGGTCCCTGGCCTATGTGCTATGGACGTGCCAGACAGACAGAGAGTGGCGTGTATTTATGGATGCCAAGGGAAGCCAGGCTTCCCCAAAACATTTACCAAGAAAATATATCATCTCTCTGTGTTTTCATCATTTTCCTTCAATTCGCAAGAGGCTGAATGTACTGAATCTCACCAGAGAAAGCATCCGAGTGAGCAAAACAGCGCCCTCTGCCTCTGTATGTGTAGGCCATTTATTTGAAGCTGTCTGGTCATAAAGAGTATGATGTCGTTGCCGCCCGTAGCGTTGAATGGAAGGGAAGCCAGCGAGCATTTGGACTCCCTTGATTTAAAGAAATGGTATACTAGCCAATCAGTGTTGAGCTAAACTGAGTGAGCGCAACTGTGAATGGTGCTTGTGCACCAAAAAAAGGTGTCAAGGGAAGTCAGTTTGGATTTGGCTTCACTCCTATCACAGAGAAATAGGTCATTGACAGTAACAACTTGCATTGCTGCATCTGGTTGTGTTGTTGTTCTGTGGTGGCTAGCTAGCTAATGAAAATTGTCCCTTTCCTAAATTAGCCATGGGTGAGGATAGGGATTTGGAGTTGTGGTTTTACTTAATTCTCCTTACTGGCCAATGATTATAATGGCGATTCTGATCCAACCATAAAATACATTGTGCCCCTGGAATGAGAGGATGGAAGTTCAATATGTAGCTAGATGTAGAAGGTTAACTGGCTAACATTTCCCATGATAGGAAGCTAGACTAGCTAGAAAGCATTTTAGCCAGGTAGCCTAGGACAACAAAAAATAAAAGCATGTACTGTATGACAGAGAGGAGGATGGCATTGGCATTTCTAGGGTGAATCAACATGATTTTACTACATGCATGAACGCACGCACACACACACACTCACACGCACACAAATCAGAACCATAGACAGCCACATCATATTTAGCTTATGTTGATTGGACTAAATTGCAGTTGCTCTCTGTGGTTCTAAATCAATAGTTGTTTAGCAGTCCGAAAATGTCAGAAACATTAACTTGCTAGACCATACTGTAGGCCATGTAACTGTTTGTTACATGCAATGTGCTTTGTGGACTTCACGGACAGAGGTTGCTCTCCGGTTTTGTGATGAAACAAAGGTGTGGTTGAATTTATTCTGCCACTGTGCCTTCTTATTGTCTCAGCCTTAGGTATATATCAGGGTCACAATGCATATGAACTAACAGGTTATAGAGAAAACAACGCAATTACACATAGGTTGTAATACTGCATTTTTTTCTGGCTTTGCTTCCCCAGTCATATTGCCCACACACCGCTACTGCAGACAGACACCACACAATGACAATTATAGAAGATGAAAGCCATAATAGGCCTATGGTAGGTTACTCTGTCATCAACCAGCATCACGGGCCAGGGTGGGTGGCAATACTACCAGAAATAGCCTAGTTCTAGAGGATAGCCCAGTTCGGAGATGATTATACTTTAACGAGCTCAGTGAAAGAATGTCAAAAGCTTCAAAACAACTCATACTGACGTGTTATCTTTGGCAACTGACTGATGTGGAAGAGCATCCGCACCTTATGCACCTGCGTGACAGAATGTCGAGAAAATCCTTTTCAGTGAATCCATTCATTCACACATTCTAAGCGTTGCCTGCACCTGCTCACTCACTCTTCCAGACGTTTCTTCACCAATTTAGCCGTGTATGTGTATTGTAGTATAGGTGCAAGTTGGCGTTGCTGCTGATCGAGTCTGTTAAGATTGTGTACGTTTTTCTTAGCGCACGCAATTACGCAAGCAGCAACTGTCCCTTTTCTCTTCATGCCTTCGTTAGTTGCGCTTTAGTAATGGGCTGCGGAAGCACCAAGGTGCTGCCAGAAAGCTCGGTTAAAAACGGTTACGTGAGCTTCGTGAAGTCGGTAGTGGGCTACAGTCACAAAAGAAAAGAGTTAGACGATGAGCTACAGAAGTGTAAAGGGACGCAGAAAGACTTTTTGGGTGTTGTTCAGAGCAGTGGAGTTACGGGTACACAGGCGCCGTCACGCGTTCTACTGCCGACGGGCCAGGATGGGCAGAGGCACAACAAAGTGGCCAAGTACAAGGCGAAGTTTGACCCCAGAGTCACAGCAAGGTAACTGTATAAAAATCGTTAACGTTTGAAGATCAGTAGTAGCAATATAAATCAGTGCCGATTCATTGTAGGTACTTAGACTAATTAATTTGCTAATGTTGTTGATGATGATGATGACTCCATATTCTATGATATTTCATATTTATCTCCCATAGAAGACCTCACCTCACTAGAGTTGAATACAGTAGAACAGAACACTATTCTACTTCCCACTCGCCCTTTTCTCTTCTCCCTCCTGCCCTCTCTGTCCAGGTATGATATCAAGGCCCTGATCGGTAGGGGGAGCTTCAGCCGGGTGGTACGCGTCGAGCACAGAGCCACCCGCCAACCCTTCGCCATCAAGATGATGGAGGTCTGTAAACGTATTTCTTCCAGTAGACCTAGGGAAGAGGTAGGGGGACAGCGAATGTTCATGAGGGGAGAAACAGAAGGAGAAGGAAGTGTGCAACATTAGTAAGGGCAATTACACCAACAAATTAAAAGGGCAGTAATATCAGTGGTCAAACTATTCAGGATTGTGTGTCGTTTTCTAAAATGAAATTCAACACCTGTTGCAGGTGGAGGCCAGGGAAGGGCGAGAGGTGTGTGACTCGGAGCTGGGGGTGCTACGCAGGGTCAGCCACCTCAATGTGGTACAGCTGGTGGAGGTGTTCCAGTCGCCCCAGAGGGTCTACATGGTTCTGGAACTGGCCACGGGCGGGGAGCTGTTCGACCGTGTCATCGCTAAGGGCCACTTCACCGAGCGTGATGCCACCAGAGCCCTGCAGATGACTTTAGCCGGGGTGGGGTATCTTCATTCTCTGGGCATCACACACAGGGACCTGAAACCTGAGAATCTGTTGTACTACCACCCTGGAGCCGACTCACGCCTGCTGGTGACTGACTTTGGACTGGCCAGCTTTGGGAACAGGGACCCTGGAGGGGGTAAGGATGGAGGTGGGGATGGAGTGGGCAGTGGAAGTGGAGATAGTGGAGTTGGAAGAGGCAGTGGAAGGGGTGCAAGTCTGGGTGGAGTTCCAGGTGGTAGGGTAGCAAATAGGGATGGTAAGGAAAGCTGTGATAGAAGGGATGGAAAAGGAAGTGGAAGAGATGGAAGAGGGGATGGAGGAGGTGGCGGTAGAAGAGACTGGTCCATGACGACCACTTGTGGGACACCAGAGTACATGGCCCCAGAGGTGGTCTTGAGGTTGCCCTACTCCTGCCAGGTGGACATGTGGGCCCTAGGGGTCATAGCCTACATCCTACTCAGTGGCTCCATGCCCTTCGAGGACGACAGCCGGCCCAGACTCTACAGAGCCATCCTCAGGGGAAGGTACAGCTTCCACGGAGAGGTGAGTTGTTGTTGCGTTCCATCATGCGTTTCTTAAAGGGGCAATCTGGGATTCAAACAACAACAAAGCTGTCACCCCACTGCTTTCTTGTAAACAGCAGAGGGATGGGGCTGGAGCAATGTAACCACTCTCAATTCTTAGACTGAGTTATCGGTGCAAGGACTGACCATCCGTGAGATCCAAATCCTAGATTTCCTTCTTTAAATGTTTTTTTTTACTTTGAATGATCCATCTGTCTTTTTGCTGGTTTGGCTATGTAGTCCCATCGTGCACAGCAGGACAATGATCTGAGTGAAGTCCTTCTACATCCACTGCCTGCCACGCATCACACACTTTCAAACACGGTCTTTCACTCATGCAGAAGACACACACACACACACACACTGTCACACACTCTCACACAATTTCTCTCAACAAGGAAACATAACCATACAGTTACACACATCATATCCTCATCATTATTTCACCAGATAATTTCTAATAGTCTGAATCACTGAACTGAATGTCTCACTGAACATCTCAGAACCATCATGTGAAGTTTTTCTCCATTGATCTCCTTCAGCAGATCAGCATGGTAACACACTTGAATGGACACGTATGTTTGATTTAGCTCTTTGAAAACGCTTAGAGGGTAAATAGGGCCTTGTCGTTCATGTCCTCTCTGCTCCTTTCTGCTCCGTGCTGTAACTGAACTGGATATTTTAACAGTTTTGTTAGAGCGCTCTCACACACACACACACACACACACACAAGCACAAGCTCAGTCTCTGTGGTGGTGTGTTTGTGGGGAGGTTTGGGTCCGTTCTTTCACGCTGATTACACCCCAGCCTGGGATTATTCAGTGGGCTTTAAAGCATGGCCCCATTCTGTTGTATGCAGCGGCTTGACATTTCAGTCTGCTCTATTATTCCAATGTTTACTGCGGCTACACTGACCAGACAGACCACCAAAGGAATAATGGATATGGCTGAAACCCTGGGTGGGATTTACAAAAAAAAACATATTTCACATATTTATAGCTTTCTAGAAATATTTCTTATGTAAAACTGAGAAAATATATTTGTGTTTCGGCTGTATAATAACCTTGTCTGCAACGGTTACGAAATGAATAACTAGTCTACTGATTTTGCTGCACTATTTATGTCTAGGGGTCTTAGGCCTAGCTACGTGGTCTGTAACCTGATTTGATGTGTGCATAAATGTAAGAAGTAAGCGTGTGCGACTAGGTGTTGAATGTACACGTAACTGCCAAAGTAAAGGAAACACTTGATTAAATGAGGGAAAGAAAGTATTTTGAAAGCAGGTGCTTCCACAGAAGTGTGGTTCCTGAGTTAATTAAGCAATTAACATCCCATCCTGCTTAGGGTCATGTATAACAATGATGGGCAGGCCGTTATTTTGGCCGTTATTTTGGCTCCCATGGCTATGCCCCCATAGGATGACAGTGCCCCCATCCACAGGGCACAGAGTATGTGAGCGGAGTTGAGCTGTCGGAAATGCCGCTCATCTCTCATGGAGTGTTGCTTGCGCACTGCTCCCGCGCTCCACGTCCTTTCCAACCGTTCCGCTAAAAAAACGCTCCTTGCTCAAAAAGAAAAAAAACTGCCTCTCCAAATTCACTCCGTTCATTAAAATCACAATTTATCCAACAGCCATTGATTTTTGTGACTACCTGGACCTACCATTTTGGATATGAAGCATCGAAACCAAACCATATGATTTGAATGAAAAGTATTTTAATAAACAACAGGAAACTTTAAGACGCGCTCATCATTTTAAATAGGCTATGTGTTGTATTAAACAAGATATAAACACTCTAAATAGGTCAGGAGTCAGACAGGTAGCCTAAGAAGGATGAAAATGAATTATTTAGGCTATATTATTGAAATTATGTCAAGGCTGGCAGGGACATTAACCACTCAGCATTTAAACAACATTTCGTTTTATTAAATCATTATAGTCTATGAATTGCACATTTAGGCTGTGACTTAATTAGAATTAAATACAAATGAAACGAAAAAAAATGCCTTATTAAGCTACATCTACAGTGCCTTTGAATTCATTTTTAGAAACATGAGTTTGGCCAGAGTCTGTGGCTTCAGGCTCATGCGATGGTGCCATATGCCATAGCTGACTCAGTCACCAGATCACAACCCAATTGAACAATTATGGGAGATTCTAGAGCGGGGCCTGACAGAGTTTTCCACCACTTTCTAATAAAACACCAAATTAGAGGTACAGAAGCCCATCCTTATACATCACATGTTCACAGGTGTGTGCAACCAGACTATCTGTCTCTCATACCACCCACACACACTTACAGTGCCTTGCAAAAGTATTCATCCCCCTTGCCGTTTTTCCTATTTTGTTGCATTACAACCTGCAATTTAAATAGATTTGTATTTGAATTTCATGTCATGTGAACACACACAAAATAGTCCAAATTGGTGAAATGAAAGGAAAAAAATGACTTGTTTCCAAAAAAAATACAACATTTTAAATGGAAAAGGGGTGCGTGCATTTGTATTCACCCCCTTTGCTATGAAGCCCCTAAATAAGATCTGGTACAACCAATTATCTTCAGAAGTCACATAATTAGTTAGATTGCACACAGGTGGACTTTATTTAAGTGTCACATGATCTGGCACATGATCTGATCTCAGTATATATACACCTGTTCTGAAAGGCCCCAGAGTCTGCAACGCCACTAAGCAAGGGGCACCACCAAGCGAGCGGCACCATGAAGACCAAGGAGCTCTCCAAACAGGTCAGGGACAAAGTTGTGGAGAAGTACAGATCAGGGTTGGGTTATAAAAAAATATCAAACTTTGAACATCCCACGGAGCACCATTAAATCCATTATTAAAAAATGGAAAGAATATGGCACCACAACAAACCTGCCAAGAGAGGGCTGCCCACAAACTCATGGACCAGGCAAGGAGGGCAAAGAGACCAAGGATAACCCTGAAGGAGCTGTGGAGATTGGAGTATCTGTCCATAGGACCACTTTAAGCCGTACACTCCACAGAGCTGGGCTTTACGGAGGAGTGGCCAGAAAAAGCCATTGCTTAAAGAAAAAAATAAGCAAACCTGTTTGGTGTTCGCCAAAAAGCATGTGGGAGACTCCCCAAACATATGGAAGAAGGTACTCTGGTCAGATGAGACTAAAATGTAGTTTTTTGGCCATCAAGAAAAATACTATGTCTGGCACAAACCCAACACCTTTCATCACCCCGAGAACACCATCCCCACAGTGAAGCATGGTGGTGGCAGCGTCATGCTGTGGAGATGTTTTTCATCGGCAGGGACTGGAAAACTGGTCAGAATTGAAGGAATGATGGATGAGCTAAATACAGGGAAAATCTTGAGGGAAACCTATTTCAGTCTTCCAGAGATTTGAGACTCGGACGGATGTCCACCTTCCAGCAGGACAATGACCCTAAGCATACTGCTAAAGCAACACTTGAGTGGTTTAAGGGGAAACATGTACATGTCTTGGAATGGCCTAGTCAATGCCCAGACCTCAGTCCAATTGAGAATCTGTGGTATGACTTAAAGATTGCTCTACACCAGCGGAACCCATCCAACTTGAAGGAGGTGGAGCAGTTTTGCCTTGAATAATGGGCAAAAATCCCAGTGGCTAGATGTGCCATGCTTATAGAGACATGACCCAGAGACTTGCAGCTGTAATTGCTGCTAAAGGTGGTTCTACAAAGTATTGACTTTGGGGTGGGGGAATAGTTATGCACGCTCAAGTTTTCTGTTTGTTTGTCTTATTTCTTGCTTGTTTCACCAACAAAAATATTTAATATATTCAAAGTGGTAGGCATGTTGTGTAAATCAAATGATTCAAACCCCCAAAAATCCATTTTAATTCTAGGTTGTAAGGCAACAAAACAGGAAAAATGCCAAGGGGGTGAATACTTTCGCAAGCCACTGTACATCCATGAACACACACACACATACAAACAGACGTGCATACTAGTGACGCGCAGGTCAGCAGTTTGTTCAACCACACGCCTGGAATAGCTAATAACCCAGCTGTGATAACGTGAAAATTTGAGGCCCCCACCTGACCGTAACTCGCAAATAGGCCAATAGAAAATGTGCTGTTACACAGGTGCACCTTGTGTTGGGCACAATAAAAGGCCACTCCAAAATGTGCAGTTTTGTCACAAAACACAATGCCACAGATGTTTCACTTTTACAGGAGCTTGCAATTGGCATGTGGACTTCAGGAATGTCCGCCAGAGTTGTTTCCAGGTAATTTTGTGTTAATTTCTCTACCATAAGCCACCTCCAACGTCGTTTTAGAGAATTGGCAGTACGTCCAACCGGCCTCACAACCGCAGACCATGTCATGTGTATGGGCTCGTTTGGGCGAGCTGTTTGCTGATGTCAACATTGTGAACAGAGTGCCCCCTGGTGGTGGTGGGGTTATGGTATGGGCAGGCATAAGCTACGGACAACAAACACAATTTTATTTTATCTATGGCAATTTGAATGCACAGAGATACCCGTGATGAAATCTTGAGGACCACTGTCATGCCATTCATCCGCCGCCATCACCTCATGATTCAGCATGATAATGACCCCATGTCGCAAGGATCTGTAAACAATTCCCGAAAGGCTTGCATACTTACCAGACATGTCACCAATTGAGCATGTTTGGTGTGCTCTATATCGACATGTACGACAGTGTTTACCAGTTCCCGCCAATATCCAGCAACTTCGTACAGCCTTTGAAGAGAAGTGGGACAATATTCCACAGGCCACAATCAACAGCCTGATCAACTCTATGCAAAAGAGATGTGTCGCGCTGCATGAAGCAAATGGTGGTAACCCCAGTGACTCACTGGTTTTCTGATCCAAGCCCCTACTTTTTTTAAGGTATCTGTGACCAACAGATGCATATCTGTATTCCCAGTCATGTGAAATCCATAGATGAATGGGCCTAATGAATTTATTTCAATTGACTGATTTCCTTGTATGAACTGTAACTAAGTAGAATCTTTGAAATTGTTGCATATTGCATTTATATTTTTGTTCAATATAGTTGACATCAGCAAAGTTCTCTTTCATCTCTGCTTCTCTCGCTCAACAGACATTTAGGGACCGTGGAGAAAATGCCATAACTTAAAAAAATGTGAAAGATTTTTCGTGCAAAATTTTCAAATGATATCAGTTTGGCCAGTTTTAAGGAAATTATAAGCAGTGGAAAATACCCAACATGTTTCTGATAAGATTTCAGTACTGCTTGGATGCATATTATGGGATCCTGAGTGGCACAGTCAGCTAAGTCGTCACTACAGACCCGGGTTCGATCAAGGGCTCTATCACAACTGGCCGTGAGTCCCATAGGGCGGCGCACAATTTGCCCAGCATCGTCCGGGTTAGGGGAGGGTTTGCCCTGGGTAGGCCACCATTTTAAATAAGAATGTGTTCTTAACTAACTTGCCTAGTTAAATAAAGGTTAAATAAAAAATAAATACAAATATTTTATATGGTTGAAATACTATCAGCTTTTATGAATCTGATAGAGATAGCGCCTTTACAGACAGTCCCTAACTACGCATTCATTCTCTCAAGATGCTGAAAGAAAAAAATCATATTTCTCCACTCCTGTTCCCGAGTCAAAATGTACATTTGGTGTATCATTTTACTGCAAGATATGCTTAATTCTTCAGGAGTTTGTATTATATTGGTTATGTGAGAGGTTATAGACCTACACGCAGTGTCCAGATTTCAGTTAGGCTTTTATAAATTTAACCCATCAAAACAGTAGGCTATAGTTCCCTTGAGTTGCCATATTTGAAGTCCCCCGTCTTGTAACTCTTGAATGTGTGTAGCGCCTCACAATAATCACACTGCACACGTTTACCACTTCACAAAATCACACCCAAACATTACTTTTATGGCCCTCCTTTCTCTTTATTTTAAACTCTCCTTTTCTCTCATTGAATTCAACTTCGACATTGTCCTTTTTGCCACAGTGGATCGCTATGAACTTTTTCTGGCCAAATTCCCAAAAAGCATTTGGCCATTGGCGAATATTTTGCGCATACAGTTAGGCCATAAAGCTTTGGCTTACATACTCCACTCAAAGCGTTAAAGGAGCCCTATAGTACAGTAAATTGTGAGGAGCCAGCCAGAGATGGAGAGAGATAGGAAGATAGAGAGGGAGACAGTGAAAGAGAGAGAAATGGAGACAGAGCAAGAAAGAGAATTGGAGAGAGACAGAGCGAGAGAAAGACGGAGAGAGAGAAGGAGAGCGACGGAGAGGAGAGCGAAAGAGTGGGGGAGGAAATGGAGGAGGAATGATAGCCCAGGTGTCATCCAAACTTCTTCCTTTTAAGAATGATGGAGGCCACTGTGTTCTTGGGGACCTTCAATGCTGCAGAATAGTTTTGGTACCCTTCCCCAGATATGTGCCTTGACACAATCCTGTCTCGGAGCTCTACGGACAATTCCTTTGACCTCATGGCTTGGTTTTTGCTCTGACATGCTCTGTCAACTGTGGGACCTTATATAGACAGGTGTGTGCCTTTCCAAATCATGTCCAATCAATTGAATTTACCACAGGTGGACTTCAATAAATTTGAAGAAACATCTCAAGGATGATCAATGGCAACAGGATGCACCTGAGCTACATTTTGAGTCTCATAGCATTTGATGAGCAAGTCTCATTGAGTCTCATAGCATTTGCTAAAAATTCTAGAAACCTGTTTTCGCTTTGTCGTTATGGGGTATTGTGTGTAGACTGATGAGACATTATTTTTATTTAATCTGTTTTAGAATAAGGCTGTAACGTAACAAAATGTGGAAAAAGTCAAGGGGTCTGAATCATTTCTTAATGAACTGTATGTGCCGGTACTCATTTTGGGTGCCGGTACCTTTTTATATTTAGTTGCAGTGACTCGTGAATACTTTTGAGCTAATATTCTATAGGAGCTGTCTGTATCCTTTTGACTGGTGTTTTTTTTAACCAAACTAAATATGCTTCTCTGCATCTCTGCTAAATCTGGGTAAAGGATTGAAATGAATGTGAGTGTTGTTCAGTACATTTAGTAATTGTTTGCTTTTCTAAAGTCTACCAACCTTGCCAGGAGGCATGCCAGCTAACATAGTTAGACAAGCTAGCTACTCTAGCTTGATTGATAGCCTAAAATGGCTTCTTGGTGGCTAGTTATGAGGTTAGGAGATTGGGAACCTATCTGGGCTGAAGACAACTTTATAAAAGTGCTAGGTGGCTAGTAGTATTACAGAGAAACAACAACAACAAAAATGTAACAAAAATGTTTTAACGGGACAAATCTGAGGGGCACATGCCCCCTATGGGCATGACGCCCCACATACACACATACACACACACACACACACACACACACACACACACACACACACACACACCACTTCTCCTTCCCCCACTGCAGTACAGCATCACAGGTGTCACAACCCTGGCCTCAGGCTGTGTGGTAGAAACTCTGAACTGTAGAGGTGAAGGAGGAGGGATGGGGGATAGGGGGTGGGGAGGAAGTTGCCTCTGGGCTATTTGAGCCTTATCGCTCAACCTGTTCACTGCAAGCATGAGTTCATTGTGAACTTGCCATAGCATGGTGATTTTTCTGCATTTGAACAACAAATTACAACAGCCACACAATATTGACCTAAGCATCTGCATGGTAGATTTAGCGGCAAGAGCTATGCATGATTCTAATAGTTAGCCCAGTCTGCCACCTAGTGAGGGGACTGTGAATGAACTCAGCAGTCCATATAGAAAAACAATCTCCTCTTTATATTCCACTTGAGTCATGACATTTAAATTTGTTTACCACCTGGATTTGATATTTAGACTTTGAATGGTCATTTATGTTTGGTATTACAATATACATGCAGGCCAGTTATTTGTTTGATTTAAAACACCTGGCTACATTCTTCCATTGGCCTTAATAGCTGTGCTATTATAGTGGTATATACTGTATGTACTAATGTTATATAAGGTTGTCTTTGTTGCTATGGAAAATCCCTGCTTGGGTTCCACTTCCCATAACAGCAGCTAATAAATCTTTAGCAGTGACTGTCTGAGAGGCTTGCGTGCAGTTTTACATTATTCAGAGTGCATTATCCACGCAATCACATTAGAGCTGTAATCCTAGCCTCTAGCGTTTTCTTTATTTGTTGTAATTATATGTTTGTCAGGTGAGGATGGATCCTGGCGCTAAAAGAGCCGGAGCGAAGCGACTCACTGACTCCTCACATCTTCCTGTCTCTCTAACAGCTAACGGCATGTTGCTCAATAAACCAGGCCCTGTAGTGTTTTCTCTTCTAAGGTTGCATCCCCAAATGGCACTCTATTCCCTACATAGTGCACTACTTCTGACCATGGCCCTATTAGTAGTGAACGATGTAGGCAGGGAATAGGGTGCCATTTGGGACGTAGTGTTATTCTCCTTCTTCCTCTGCCCAATACCTTTCCCTTTCTCTCCTAATCTGACTTTCTCCTCAGCAATGATATATGGTTCAGGCTCTTGTCCCTTTCTACCAAACCTAATAAAGCCACTGTTTTTATGTGAAAAATTTACAAAATAAAACAAGAAAATATACTTGTATTTCAGGTCGTTGGTGCACTACCACAGACAGAGTTGCCACAACTCTTCCCTCTTCTTCAGTGTATTGATATAGAAGAATACTTGGGGAAAGTATGAAGATCCTTCATATTATTGTAGTGGAGGCTGCTGGGGGGAGGACGGTTCATAAGGACAGCCGTGATTGGGAGTCCCATAGGGCGGTGCACAATTGGCCCAGCGTCGTCGGGTTAGGGTTTGGCCGGGGCAGGCTGTCATTGTAAATAACAATTTGTTCTTAACTGACTTGCCTAGTTAAATAAAGGTTCAATAAAAAAATGGATTGGTATCAAACAGTTGTGAAAAACTGTCGTACTTGAGTAAAAGTAAAGATATCTTTAATAGAAAATGACTCAAAAGTGAAAGTCACCCAGGAAAATCCTACTCTTAAAAGTCTAAAAGTATTTGTTTTTTATGCTTAAGTATCAAAAGTAAATGTTATTGCTAAAATATACTTAAAACTATAAATAATTTCAAATTCCTTATATTAAGCAAACAACACTCAGACATCATTGACAAACAAAGCATGTGTTTAGTGAGTCCACCAGATTAGAGGCAGTAGGGATGACCAGGGATGTTCTCTTGATAAGTGTGTGAATTAGAACATTTTCCTGTCCTGCTAAGCATTCAAAATGTACTTTTGGGTGTCAGGGAAAATGTATGGAGGAAAAAGTACATAATATTCTTTGGGAATGTAGTGAAGTAAAAGTAAAAGTTGTCAAAAATATAAAAAGTAAAGTACAGATACCCCCCAAAAAAACACTTAAGCAGTACTTTCAAGTATTTTTACTTAAGTACTTTACACGTGTGTTTGATACCATTCCATTATATCCAGACAGCTGATGTTCTGAAAGAGCTACAAAATCTGTATCCCTACAAATCAGCTGGGGTAGACAATCTGGACCCTCTCTACCTATTACCCGCCGCCATTGTTGCAACCCCTATTACTAGTCTGTTCAACCTCTTTCGTATCGTCTGAGATTCCTAAAGATTGGAAAGCAGTCGCGGTCATCCCCCTCTTCAAAGGGGGAGACACTCTAGACCCAAACTGTTACAGACCTATATCCATCCTGCCCTGCCTTTCTAAAGTCTCCGAATGCCAAGTGAACAAACAGATCACCGACCATTTCGAATCCCACCGTACCTTCTCTGCTATGCAATTTGGTTTCCGAGCTGGTCACGGGTGCACCTCAGCCACACTCAAGGTCCTAAATGATATCATAACCGCCATTGATAAAAGACAGTACTGTGCAGCCGTCTTCATCGACCTGGCCAAGGCTTTTGACTCTGTCAATCATCACATTATTATCGACAGACTCAACAGCCTTGGTTTCTCTAATGACTGCATCGCCTGGTTCACTAACTACTTCTCAGATAGAGTTCAGTGTGTCAAATCAGAGGGCCTGTTGTCTAGACCTCTGGCAGTCTCTATGGGGGTGGTACAGGGTTCAATTCTCGGGCAGACTCTTTTCTCTGTATATATCAATGATGTCACTCTTGCTGCGGGTGATTATTTGATCCACCTCTACGCCCACGACACCATTCTGTATACTTCTGGCCCTTCTTTGGACACTGTGTTAACAAACCTCCAAACAAGCTTCAATACCATACAACACTCCTTCCGTGGCCTCCAACTGCTCTTAAATGCTAGTAAAACGAAATTCATGCTCTTCAACCGATTCCTGCACGCCCCCGCCAGCCCAACTAGCATCACTACTCTGGACTTCTGACTTAGAATATGTGGACAACTATAAATACCTAGGTGTCTGGCTAGACTGTAAACTCACCTTCCAGTCTCACATTAAGCATCTCCAATCCAAAGTTAAATCTAGAATCGGCTTCCTATTTCGCAACAAAGCCTCCTTTACTCATGCCGCCAAACCTACCCTTATAAAACTGACAAACCTACCGATCCTTGACTTCGGCGATGTCATTTACACATTTTCCTTCAACACTCTACTCAGCAAATTGGATGCAATCTATCACAGTGCCACCCGTTTTGTCACCAAAGCCCCATATACTACCCACCACTGCGACCTGTATGCTCTCGTTGGCTGGTCCTCGCTACGTATTCGTTGCCAAACCAACTGGCTCCAGGTCATCTATAAGTCTTTGCTAGGTATAGCTCCGCCTTATCTCAGCTCACTGGTCACCATAGCAATACCCACCCGTAGCACGCGCTCCAGCAGGTATATTTCACTGGTCATCCCCAAAGCCAACGCCTACTTTGGCCGCCTTTCCTTTCAGTTCTCTGCAGCCAATGACTGGAACGAATTGCAAATATCACTGAAGCTGGAGACTTATATCTCCCTCACTAACTTTAAGTGTCAGCTGTCAGAGCAGCTTACCGATCGCTGCAGCTGTACACAGCCCATGTAAATAGCCCATCCATCCAACCAACTGTCTACCTCATCCCCATATTTGTTTTTGTTTTTCTGCTCTTTTGCACACCAATATTAATACTTGCACATCCTCATCTGCACAAATCACTCCAGTGTAAATTGCTCAATTGTAATTACTTCGCTACTATGGCCTATTTATTGCCTTACCCCCTTACTTCATTTGCACACACTGTTTACAGATTTTTCTATTGTGTTATTGACTGTACGTTTGTTTATCCCATGTGTAACTCTATGTCTTGTTTTTGTCGCACTGCTTTGCTTTATCTTGGCCAGGTCACAGTTGTAAATGAGAACCTGTTCTCAACTGGCCTACCTGGTTAAATAAAGGTGAATTAAAAAAATAAAAATAAGAACACAATTATCTGTAAGGTCCCTCAGTAGAGCAGTGAATTTATAACACACATTAAACAACAAAGATCAGGGAGGTTTTTCCAATGTCTTGCAAAGAAGGTCAACTATTGGTAGATGGTTAAAAAAAGAAGCAGATATTGAATAATAATGGCAAAATTATTAAATACGGTTTGGATGGTGTATCAATGCACCCAGTCACTACAAAGATGCAGGCGTCAGTTGCCGGAGAGGAAGGAAACCACTCAGTAATTTCACCATGAGGCTAATGGTGACTTTAAAACAGTAACAGAGTTTAATGGCTGTGATGGATCAACAACATTGTAGTTATTCCACAATACTCACCTAATTGACAGAGTGATAAGAAGGAAGCTTGTACAGAATATAAATTATTCCAAAACATCCATCCTTTTTGCAACAAGGCACGAAAGTAATACTGCAAAAAATGTGGCAAGGCAAATGAACTCTTTGTCCTGAATACAAAGTGTTATGTTTGGGGAAAAAACACTACAACATTACTGAGTACCACTCTCCATATTTTCAAGCATCATGGTGGCTGCATCATGTTATCAAACCAAACCAAACTTTATTTATATGCGCCGAATACAACAAGTGTAGACTTTACTGTGAAATGCTTACTTACAAGCCCTTAACCAACAGTGCAGTTCAAGAAGAAGAACATATTTACCAAGTAGACTAAGATAAAAAGTAAGAATAAAAAAATAACACAATAAGAATAACAATAACGAGGCTATATACAGGGGGCACCGGTACCGAGTCAGTGTACGAGGGTACAGGCTAGTTGAGGTAATCTGTACATGTAGGTGGGGGCGAAGTGACTATATATAGGTAACAAACAAACAACGAGTAGCAGCAGTGTACAAAAGGGAGGGGGGTCAATGTAAATTGCCCGGTTGCGAATTGTTCAGCAGTCTTATGGCTTGGGGGTAGAAGCTGTTGAGGAGCCTTTTGGTCCTAGACTTGGCACTCCGGTACGGGTACAGTGCCTTGCAAAAGTATTCATCCCCTTGGCGTTTTTCCTATTTTGCTGCATAACAACCTGTAATTTAAATGGACTTTTATTTGGATTTCATGTAATGGACATACACAAAATAGTCCAAATTGGTGAAATGAAATGGAAAAAAATAACATGTTTCAAAAAAACAAAAAAAAGTGGTGCTTGCATATGTATTCACCCCCTAAATAAGATCTGGTGCAACCAATTACCTTCAGAAGTCACATAATTAGTTTTAAAAAGTCTAAATGTGTGCAGTCTAAGTGTCACATGGTCTGTCACATGATCTCAGTATATATACACCTGTTCTGAAAGGCCCCAGAGTCTGCAACACCACTAAGCAAGGCGCACCACCAAGCAAGCGGCACCATGAAGACCAAGTAGCTCTCCAAACAGGTCAGGGATAAAGTTGTGGAGAATTACAGATCAGGGTTGGGTTATAAAAAAATTACCGAAACTTTTGAACATCCCACGGAGCACCATTAAATCCATTATTTAAAAATGGAAAGAATATGGCACCAGAACAAACCTGCCAAGACAGGGCCGCCCACCAAAACTCACGGACCAGGCAAGGAGGGCATTAATCAGAGAGGCAACAAAGAGACCAAAGATAACCCTGAAGGTGCTGCAAAATCTCCACAGCGGAGATTTGAGTATCAGTCCACTTTAAACCGTACACTCCACAGAGCTGGGCTTTATGGAAGAGTGGCCAGAAAAAAGCCATTGCTTGAAGAAAAAAATTAACAAACACATTTGGTGTTCGCCGAAAGGCATGTGTAAGACTCCCCAAACATATTGAAGAAGGTAATCTGGTCAGATGAGACTAAAATTGAGCTTTTTGGCCAAGGAAAACGCTATGTCTGGCACAAGTCCAAAACCTGTCACCCCGAGAACATCATCCCCATAGTGAAGCATGGTGGTGGCAGCATCATGCTGTGGGAATGTTTTCCATTGGCAGGGACTGGGAAACTGGTCAGAATTGAAGGAATGATGGATGGCACTAAATACAGGGAAATTCTTCAGGGAAACCTGTTTCAGTCTTCCAGAGAGTTGAGACTGGGACGGATGTTCACCTTCCAGCAGGACAATGACCCTAAGCATACTCCTTAGGCAACACTTGAGGGGTTTAAGGGGAAAGGGGAAACATATTCATGTCTTAGAATGGCCTAGTCAAAGCCCAGACTTAAAGATTGCTGTACAGCAGCGGAACCCATCCAACTTGAAGGAGCTGGAGCAGTTTTGCCTTGCATAATGGGCAAACATCACCAGTGGCTAGATGTGTCAAGCTTATAGAGACATGCAAGAGACTTGCAGCTGTAATTGCTGCAAAAGGTGGCTCTACAAAGTATTGACTTTGGGTGGGTGAATAGTTATGCACGCTCAAGTTCTGTTTTTTGGCTTGTTTATTTTTTGTTTCACAAACAAATTATTTAGCACCTTCAAAGTGGTAAGCATGTTGTGTAAATAAAATGATACAAACCCCCCAAAAACTATTTTAATAATTCCAGGTTGTAAGGCAACAAAATAGGTAAAATGTGAAGGTGGATGAATACTTACGCAAGCCACTGTATGCTTGTAGTCGCTAAGGACTGGGGAGTTTTTCAGTATAAAAAAACAAACAGAATGGAGTTAAGCACAGGCAAAATCTTAGAGGAAAACCTGGTTCAGTCTGCCTTCCACCAGACACTGCAAGATTATTTCGCATTTCAGCAGGACAATAACTTAAAACACAAGGCCAAATCTACACTGGAGTTGCATACCAAGAAGACAGTGAATGAGTGGCCGAGTTAAAGTTTTCACTTAAATCTACCTGAAAATGGTTGTCTAGCAATTATCAACAACCAATATGACAGAGCTTGAAGTATTTTGAAAATAATAAATGGCTAAATGTTGCACTATCCAGTTGTGGAAAGCTCTTAGAGACATAACCAGAAACACTCACAGCTGTTATCGTTTCCAAAGGTGCTTCTACAAAGTATTGACTCGGGGGTGTGAATACTTATATAAATGAGATATTTCTGTGTTTTATTTTCAATATATGTGCAAAAATGTATAAAAACCTGTTTTAATTTTGTCATTTATGGGGTATTGTGTGTAGATGAGTGAGAGAGAAAAATCTATTTAATCCATTTTAAATTCAGGCTGTAACACAGCAAAATGTGTAATAAGTTAAGGGGTTTGAATGCTTTCTGAAGGCAATGTAAGCAATCATCAGTCAGAAAATTATGATTCTGAAGGACAGACAAACACCGGCATGTGGTGTGGGAGCTCAATCAAAAACTGCTTCTCTCAGGTGTGAAATAACACAATGAAGGGAGTCTGTGAGGAGCATGTTTATGGTGCTTTGTGTGCAGTACTTTCTGCTCAGTTACAGACAGACAGTTGACTTCTCCCTCTTTCTCTTCATCTCTCTTAGCTCTCTCTAGTGTAGTACACTGTGTCTATGAGTGAGACCTGCTTCTCTTTAAATTCATCTCCCTGGCAACAGTTTTGCAATTGTCAATTTCATGGTTGATTAATTGTCATTACTGGGTGAGAGACACAAAAGGAGAAATGCATTTCTGGATTAAAATAGAGAGGAGCGAGACCTTCCCCGAAGAGCGAGGTTTATCTGCTTTTGCGAGGTTGAATTAAAGAATAAGAGAGAAACATTCATTCATCCACTGTTTTCCTTGGGTTGTTGTTGTGGCCCTTATTGTACAGAAGAACATTTTAAAGTGAGATGTTTGATATATTTTAATTGAAGGTATCATGCTCTATTTAGCAGTAAAGTGAGAAAAGCGTATCATGCATTGCATTGTGCATTGACAGTAATAATACAAGTAGCCTGAGGTAACAAATGATTACACTATTACCAATAATCAAAGCCTCAAAAGTATTTATAGAGAGAGCTTAGTGTGAAGGAAATTAGTCATTATTTTAGGGATTATGACGTTATTTTCTTTGTTGAATGACATTGATGAGTTTGAGTCTTGGTTGTTTAGGCGACAGGTAGATTTGGTAGATTTTGTTCTTGAGCTATTATGGTATTAAAGTATTATAATCAATATACAGTACCAGTCAAACGTTTCGACACACCTACTCATTCAAGGGTTGTTCTTTATTTTTACTATTTTCTACATTGTAGAATAATAGTGAAGACATCAAAACTATGAAATAACACACGTGGAATCATGTAGTAACCAAAAAAGTGTTGAACAAATCAAAATATATTTTATATTTGAGATTCTTCAAAGTAGCCACCCTTTGCCTTGATGACATCTTTGCACACTTGACATTATATCAACCAACTTCACCTGGAATGCTTTTCCAACAGTCTTGAGGAAGTTCACACATATGCTGAGCACTTGTTGGCTGCTTTTCCTTCACTCTGCGGTCCAACTCATCCCATCTCAATTCGGTTGAGGTCGGGTGATTGTGGAGGCCAGGTCATCTGATGCAGCACTCCATCACTCTCCTTCTTGGTCAAATAGCTCTTACACAGCCTGGAGGTGTGTCAGATTATTGTCCTGTTGAAAAACAAATGATTGGGATGGCGTATCGCTGCAGAATGCTGTGGTAGCCATGCTGGTTAATTAGGGATAGCCCCCTTTTTTTCAATTTTTGCCAAAAATGACATACTCAAATCTAACTGCCTGTAGCTCAGGCCCTGAAGCAAGTATATGCATATTATTGGTACCATTTGAAAGGAAACACTTTGAAGTTTGTGGAAATGTAGGAGAATATATCACAATAGATCTGGTAGAAGAAAATACAAAGACAAAAAACAACCATTTAAAAATTGTTTTACCACCATCTTTGAAATGCAACAGAAAGGTCCTACATCTAGCCATCACTCTGGTTGTAATTCTGATGGTGTAAACAAAATGGCAGCTGTGTGTGTGCCAACGGATAACTTTAAGTATGAGCAAACTACATGACTTTAGTGTGAAGTCACCCAGGTACATTTGGGCAAATCGTGAAGAAGACATTTTTTATTTATTTAACCGGGGAAGTCAGTTAAGAACAAATTCTTATTTACAATGATGGCTAGAAACAGTGTGTTAACTGCCTTGTTCAGGGGCAGAACGACAAATGTTTTACCTTGTCAGCTCAGGGATTTGATCTAGCAACCTTTCGGTTACTTGTCCAACGCTCTAACCACTAGCATACCTGCCGCCCTATTACATTTCCTGCAAGAATATCGTCAAATCAGAATACATGGACTTTTATTTAGCTTTTCCAGTATTAGTAGCCATATTATAAGTTCAACATTTGCAAAACACCCAGTGTTCATAACTTCACAACTCTCCATATTCTAATAATTTTTGACCAAAAGGAAAAGTCTTGCAATCGCACAGCTACATTTTGCATCAAATACGGGGTTTTGCATCAAATACTCCCGTAAAGCCCAGTTCATTGGCTATATAGCTAGCTTTGTTTGACCCCGATTGGTGCTTATTTGACAAAGTTATAGTCAATCACGTGAAGACTGCCCACGTCATCGGCGTGCCATGAAGGTTTCGCTCTCTGACCAAATTTGGTGTCCTATAGGATGTACTACACCCCTAATGGTATAGTGAAGTCTGGTTACTTTCTAGGATCTCTGGGGAATAAATACGAACGTGATTTGACTGGTTGAAACAACGTTTAGGGTTAGATTTTCACAGATTCCTTTCTTTGCAAATTGAACGAGTGGAAATACAAAATCGATCATGCATGCTATATGGACTTTTTTCTGATATGATAAAGGATTTTATCTAACAAAACTACACTTCATGTTATCTCTGGGACCATTTTGATGATAAATCAGAGCAAGATTTCAGAATGTAAGTACAGATTTCACCTTCAGAGGTGAATTTACCAACCCTATCGTGGTGAAGAAAATGTTTTAAATTGGACAGTGCAGTTATATTAACAAAACTTTAAGCTTTCAGCCGATATAAGACACTTATATGTACCGGACATTTGTTGTTTCTCTAAAATCTGCGATCGTGACACAAGGCGCTGCATGATTTACAACTGTCCCGTTGATGGGTCGCCTATCCCTAAGAAGTTTAAACAGATTATATATTCTTTATTGAAAAGACACTGCGCGTTGATGACGGTCTACTCATGAGTGTCATTTTATTCATTACAAAGGGGGATAATGTGTTATTTGAATTAACAACGAACTGAAAGACCCCATAGATGTGGTGTGAAGCAGGGTTGTTTTGTGAAGCTAGTGTAAATAAAATAATTATCCTAGGACCCATTCCCACATAGACCTAAATCCAGTTTTGTCATATTCAGGTTTCAAAGTAATTCAGCCAAGACCGGTCCATTTACCCAGTGACATTTAGCTGTGCTTTTGTATTTCTCATCCTGACTGTTGGGCAGCAGAGGTCAGGTAACACACTCGTAGAGACCTATTTAATCAAATCTTGGTATGTGTGTCCCATATGTAGTACACTATAAAGGGAATTAGGTGCTGTTTGGGATGTATACCTGGAAGTTGGTGTCAATTTTGATTGAACGGGACTTTGAATACGTCCTGTCGTCGTCCAATCAAGTATTTAGAAACTAGATTCACCGAATCAAGGGGCTGTTACACTTGAAGGGTATCTAGGGAATAGTGAGAATGGACTCTGCTATTTTAGAAATGCAGTATAATCTGCAGTATAGACCACCTGGTATTAGTATTTTATTAGGATCCCCATTAGCTGTTGCGAAAGCAGCAGCTACTCTTCCTGGGGTCCACACGAAACATAAAACATGACATAATACAGAACAGTAAAAGACATGAACAGCTCAAGGACAGAACTACATCAATGTATGTGAGCAGTGGAGTCTAAAGTAAATTAGTTGAGGTAAGTCCTACTAGGACAGATAGCTGTTATTATGAAAGTTGACCTTTCATTTCTAGTCTTTATAACAGGTCTAAGTCTGTACTGTAAGTCATATTACAGTATACATAGTGTGAATGATTACCTCTCTCCTCTCCTCTTCCCATCATAGCCCTGGCCCTCTGTTTCCAACCTGGCTAAGGACTTCATTGAGCGCCTCCTAGGGGTGGACCCTTCATCTCGCCTCACCGCCATCCAGGCCCTCCACCACCCCTGGGTGGTCACCATGTCAGCAAGCTCCTCATCCATGACCAACCTGCATCGCTCCATCTCCCAGAACCTCTGGCGGCGGGCATCTCGGGCCTCCGTACCCTCCTCCTCCTCATCCTCCCGATGCCCCAGCAGCACAGGGTCCGGGGCCAGCCACAGTCGATCTACACATCTGCTGGAGAAGAAGCAAACCCAGAGATCCACCACCCAGAAACAGAGACGACAGCCAGGGAACCAGGCTACGACCCAGTCTCTAAGACCCACCTCCCAGCCCAACAAGCCCCCTGAGCAGGTTCAGCCAGCGTGCTCCACCACCACCCAGCCAGGGTCGCCCTGACAAAAACCCAGTCACAGTCAGGCTAACATCAGCAGCATAACAGCTGTTCAGGCTAAGTCTGCTGTCTTGCTGCTGCAGACATCGGCGTGTCTCCCAAATGGCACTCTATTCCCTATTTAGTGCATTACTTTTGACCAGTGGTGTCTGTGGATCAGGCTGAAAGCTTTAGCCTGTTCTGTTGCTGCCACTCTGTGTTAGTTACAGACCCATGCTCAGCTATACACTCTGATCCTGCTCAGGCTACCTCAACACTTGGTTGCTCACAAACACGCCACACAGACTGAGGCTTTTCCTAAGACAGTACCAGCTCCAACCCCAGCAGAGATGATCAGACTTTGCCTTAAAGAATAGGCAAAACATCAGATAATTTTTAAGGTGTCGTATAAGTGAAACTCTAGTACAGGTCCTATTTTCTTTCAGGAAAGTAAAGGGTTAAGTAAATAAGTATGAGTGAAACTCTGCGGGATGAGGCTTGACAGGCAGTGGTACGCTACCTCTTGAAACACCCAGCTCTGTAATAGTGTAATAAACTATCATCAATATTTAAATTGAGTACCTGAAAACTTTATTTCAAATCCAAAACGTTCTAGGAAAAGGCTATGCGGAGAGGAAAACAAAAATAAAATCAAAGTTTGAATGTGCATCAAAATGCAAATAGGATGGGAAGAATAATTGCTCCATTTCATCAGGCATTATCACAAATTATATTCATGATTTTTTTGTGTTTTGTATTTAATCTTGGTGATTCATGTTCTCAGTTGAAGATGACTTGGGGTATGTGCTTAATGGCACTCTATTCCCTATATTGTGCACTACTTTTGACCAGAGCCCTATGGTTCCAGTGCACTATAAAGGGAATAGGGTGCCATGAGGGATTCCGACTTGCTGTCTGACTTACTTGGCTAGTTTCCACTTTGGAGAGGAGAGGAGAGTAAAACTTATAGAGGAAAATGGGTCCAACCACTGATGCTGGTTGATGGAGTCAGATGTAACATCTAGCCTATTTGTGTGGAAAGGCCTCACTAACACCACCTCTTTACCCCAGTGAATGGTTGTAAATATAAATATGAAATCTAATCTGCCTGCCACCTGCATGTTTGTTTTCTTAGTGTCTGCATCCTTTTTCTCATTCTGACGTAAGGTGAAATAAACTGTATATTACTCCAACAAGTTAATGTAACAAACGTTTTTAATCAAATGAACATTCTTCATCACCATGTTTTGATGATATATAATGATCTGTATTATTTGTCCACAAGGTGAGCACCCTGTGGCATGGCTGAATGAATGCATCCTTAATGGAAACGATGAGAGGCACTAATGTGTGTTCTTCTATTGTCCCTTGGTGTTGAATTATCTTTCCCATCACAGGCTCAAGGGCCTAAGAGTGAGTAGACTTCTTGAGTTGGTTTAAACACGTCCATCATTTCTCCTTTGGATTGACAAGAGATGTGATAGCACTCTTGTAGATTGGCTTCTCACCCTGTAATGGTATAGAGGAACACTATCGGTACGCATATGATCCCCAAGGATTTCTCCCTCCACAATCCTCATTCACAGACTGTGAAGAGACAAAACAGCTCATGTACTGTATATTCTTGTGAGTCTGGTGAAACACTTTCCCTGATACGTCTGACCTGTAGCTTCCATGGTGTCTACAGCCACACCAGGGCAAGCCAGACACTGAGAATAGGCCTACGTTCCAAATGGCACCCTATTCTCTATATAGTGCTAGGGGGCCTGGCCAAAAGTAGTGCACTATATAGGGAATAGGGTGCCATTTGGAACAGAGCCTGGGCCGGTCAGAGGGTATAGCAGGGCGGGCAGGACTCGCAATTAGCCAGGTCATCCCTCCCAGGTCTTTGTGGAAGCGGGCAAACTCTCGATGGTCGTGGGTGGAGGTGAGTCGTTACCAGAGCAGTACAGAGAACTTTATTTCAAATCCAAAACGTTCTAGGAAAAGGCTATGCGGAGAGGAAAACAAAAATAAAGCAAAGTTTGGACCCAGACACCACTGCAGTCAGCTGAACTACATCAGCACCTGACAGGCAGAAAATAAGATCAAACATTAAAGACACAACCTCCCATTTCAATAGCCTCACTTTGCCACATGGAAGAAGCAATTGGTGTGTCATTAATTTAAATTACCTTCGAACAGCAGGAATTATGACAGAGTGTGGCTTTAAATCTGTGATTTAAACAGCAACAAACTGGTCACCCAGCACTTTTTTTGGTGAACAACTGAGGTATGGGGCTGGAGAAATTAACCACAATCAAATGAGTGAACATTCGTGAGTGCAAAACGATTATTATCTTTGACAATATAGGTTTTAGTACCTCTCTTAAGAGCTGCGTGAATGTGGGCAAAGCCCTGTCTCTGTCTGGCCAGATACAAGAAGAGAACCAAGCACCCGTCCGTGTCCCTCTCCTTACATCTGTGGAAACTGTTGGAGGGGTGGTGGTGCTCAGAGGCAAGGGGTAGCTGACCAGGTTGCTTCCCACCAGGGTAAGGTTCAGGTGGGCACATCTCCTCTGACAGACCCTGGTAAAAGGCCAGACACAGGATGCAATCCCTGTGGAGGGAGGAAAGTAGGATCGATGCAAAGTTGAAAAGCACGATGGTTGACCTGACTGAGGAACTTCAGTTACGTTTTCTCTTTCTGTATTGCTATGTGATTATATGTATAACGTTTGATGTGTCTCTCTTTCATGAATACTTGTATGTAAACATTTCACATTTTTGTCATTTAGGAGACGCTCTTATCCTGAGCGACTTACAGTTAGTGCATTCATCTTATGATAGCCAGGTGAGACAACCAAATAACTAAGCCATAAACTAGGTTTCCATCCAACCTTTTCATGCTAGTAAAGTACATGTCGGATAAAAATGTCACAACAGGCCTGATGGAAACAGAACATTTGTTGGTAAACTTTCCAAATGTCGACAAAACAAAACAAGCTAGACAAGGTGGGTTCTTTTCGTGTCGGTAAAATGAATTATGCGAGAAATGTCTGTGCGCAAATATTGATATAATAACCATCATAACAAAGTCAACTTGGAGTCACGAGATGACATGTTGTGTGGTCCATGTTGTGTGGAAAGCATGCAGTTTATTAGGCTACAGATGAAATAAATGATGATGAATTTCACAGGGTGGTGTCACACCTGCCCCCCAGGCGTGCCCTGCATTACGCACTCCTGCCATCATCAATTACGCACACCTGCCTACCCTCATCACACGCATCAGCGATTTTGGACTCACTCACATCACCTGTTTATTCCCTCCCCTATATTTGTCAGTTCCCTAGCTCTGTTCCCGGCTGCTGCATTGATCGTTATATTGTCTGTGTTAAACGGTGTGTTACACTGTTCCTGTCTCGTTTTAGGTCCGTTCCATATGAAATGTTTGACTCCCTGTACCTGCTTCACCTCTCCAGTGTCATCCCTTGGCAGGTGGTGAAAGTGCAAGGTGATGAGCTTGATGCTCCTTTCCAATAAATGTCCATGGGCTTATTCTGGTGACATGATCATCTATGCTTGGCAAATAAAAATAATCTCGCTCTTTAGTCCATAATGATCTCATCGTGTAGGCTATACCCATGCTGTATCTGCAAGCTGTTGGCTAGAGTGCGCGGTGCCAATACCAGAGTGGGCACACTCGCTATGTGACACAACCATTTTTGTGAGAAAACCATCAGTTGAGTTGAAAATGTGATGGAACCCCAACCCCAACCCCAACTTTTTATTTAGTACATGGGAATTGTCATCACGCAAAGCCTTTTATGTCCACAAGTCAATGTGATGGAAACACATCTCTGGTGGGGAAATGCCCATATTGTTTTTATGAGGATTTTATAATACTCACATGAAAATCTGTCGCCAATTGGATGGAAACCTAGCTATTGTAAGTAACATTGTCCTCAATAAAGTAGCTATCAGCAATGTCGGTGCTTGTAGGAAAAAGTCAAGTCTGAGTGTAGAGCTTTCCTTGCAGTCAAATTCCAATGTATGCACTTGTTCTTACAAGTGTTAGATATAAATGTTCACTTGGCTGCCACTCCGTATCTGTGTGCGGTGCATGCGCCAGGGCAGGTGGGGCAGAGGTCACAGGCAGGGCCCTTGGTAACGTCCGTCCTGGCAAAGACAGGCACCACAGCTGCAGACGCCCCTCCCTGCACAGGCTGCCATGGGACAAACAGTGGGCACTCAGCACGGAATCACAGAGACGAGACGAACGTGCACACACACACACACTGACCATTACAAAGACAACGTTACAGTTGACCTGCCTATGTAAAGCAGTAGAAAACAACTGTATGTCAGATGTGAGAGAGAGCACACACCTACCTCCACATGGTAAGCTCCGGTACTGGTCACAGCGGAAGTCACTGCACTCACAGAACTGCACATAGTAAGCATGAAATGTGGGATTTTTGTGGCTTTTATGGCACAAACACTTTCCACAAACATACTCCCCATACCCACTGCACTCTTCTGAAGCATTGTCATGGCAACACAGGTGTCTCCCATGATCCCCTTTGCCCGGCTTTACTTTCTCACACAACGTTCTGACACACCCCTCCCTATAAGTGTAAGAGACATGATGACCTCGTCATTCATATTCAATGGGGTAGGATTTGCAACTAGCACTATATACGGAATATGATGCCATTTGGGACACAGCTTCTTACCTTCACACTCCACACTCGAGGGCACTGTTACCATGGCTACATGCTGGGCAGGTGGAACCCTGTCCCTCTGACATGGACGGTCACATATGGGCTTCAGCAAAATCTCCAGCTCCTCACTATACCCCTGGGGCTTGATGACCCCACACAACTGTCCCATACTTGTACCAGACAGACATGGAGGGGCAGTGGTTCCATTAAACTTCACCTAGACGGGAGATGTGACTATAGCCTGAATATACTGTAGTTATGTAGCCCTGAAATAAATCTGAAGTCAGAAGTTTACATACACTTACGTTGGAGTCATTAAAACTTGTTTTTCAACCACTCCACAAATTTCTTGTTAACAAACTATAGTTTTGGCAAGTCGGTTAGGACATCTACTTTGTTCATGACACAAGTAATTTTTCCAACAATTGTGTACAGACAGATTATTTCACTTAAAATTCACTGAATCACAATTCCAGTGGGTCAGAAGTTTACATACACTAAGTTGACTGTGCCTTTAAACAGCTTGGGAAATTCCAGAAAATGATGTCATGGCTTTAGGAGCTTCTGATAGGCTAATTGACATCATTTGAGTAAATTGAAGGGGTGTACCTATGAATGTGTTTCAAGGCCTACCTTCAAACTCAGTGCCTCTGCTGGACATCATGGGAAAATCCAAATAAATCAGCCAAGACCTCAGAAAAAAATTGTAGACCTCCACAAGTCTGGTTCCTCCTTGGGAGCAATTTCCAAATGCCTGAAGGTATCACGTTCATCTGTATAAACAATAGTACGCAAGTATAAACACCATGGGACCACGCAGCTGTCATACCGCTCAGGAAGGAGAAGTGTTCTGTCTCCTAGAGATGAACATACTTTGGTGCGAAAAGTGCAAATCAATCCCAGAACAGCAGCAAAGGCCCTTGTGAAGATGCTGGAGGAACAGGTACAAAAGTATCTATCTCCACAGTAAAATGAGTCCTATATTGAAATAACCTGAAAGGCCACTCAGCAAGGAAGAAGCCACTTCTCCAAAACCGCCATAAAAAAGCCAGACTACGGTTTGCAACTGCACATGGGGACAAAGATCGTACTTTTTGGAGAAATGTTCTCTGGTCTGATGAAACAAAAATATAACTTTTTGGCCATAATGACTATTGTTATGTTTGGAGGAAAAAGGGGAGGCTTGCAAGCCGAAGAACACCATCCCAACCTTGAAGAACGGGGGTGGCAGCATCATGTTGTGGGGATGCTTTTCTGTGGATGGTGGATATATTGAAGCAACATCTCAAGACATCAGTCAGGAAGTTAAAGCTTGGTCGCAAATGGGTCTTCCAAATGGACAATGACCCCAAGCATACTTCCAAAGTTGTGGCAAAATGGCTTAAGGACAACAAAGTCGAGGTATTGGTGTGGCCATCACAAAGCCCTGATCTCAATGCTATAGAAGATTTGTGGGCAGAACTGAAAAAGCGTGTGCGAGCAAGGAGGCCTACAAACCTGACTCAGTTGCACCAGCTCTGTCAGGAGGAATGGGCCAAAATTCACCCATATTTTTGTGGGAAGTTTGTGGAAGGCAACCCTTAAACGTTTGACCCAAGTTAATCATTTTAACGGCAGTGCTACCAAATACTAATTGAGTGTATGTAAACTTCTGATCCACTGGGAATGTGATGAAATAAATAAAAGTTGAAATGAATCATTCTCTCTACTATTATTCTGACATTTCACATTCTTAAATTAAAGTGGTGATCCTAACTGACCTAAGACAGGGAATATTTGCTAGGATTAAATGTCAGGAATTGTGAAAAACTGAGTTTAAATGTATTTGGCTGAGGTGTATTTAACTTCAACTGTATGTATCTCTCTCTCACACACACACACACACACACCACATCACCAATGGATATATTGGAGAACCACCTTCCCTGGTCCTCTCTCTCCAGCAGCTCTTCATCATTGTTCTTACAGTGGGAGCTGTATGATATCTGGAAGCCTGCAGGCAGCTATCTCTTCTCCATAACAACCTCAGAGGTCAGGTCCTGGGGTCAATAACAGAGTTAACCTTTTTAGCTGAGGAGGAGTGTGTGTATGTGTGGGTCTGTGCGTGTGTGTGCATGTGTGTGTGTGTGACAGTTAACCTCTGTAGCTGAGGAGGTGTCAGCAGTTCGTCAGCAGCCTCATACACACAGAAATAATGACCTGTGTAGGAAGGGAGTATTTTTGCTGCACTTACGTTATATGCCTATTATACGCGGGATGTTTTGGGAGTTGTTGGAGAGCGTTCCGACAGCACTTTTTGAGAAGGTGCTCTTCAGGATCTGCCAGAAGAATAAAACAACACTACATCCATCTTGATAAAATACAGAAGAGTTACTGTTAAACTATATATACTGTATTGTGCTGTCAAAGATATTTAGTGTAATGTTGTGGTTGGAGGGAGGGAGGGAGGGAGGGAGGGAGGGAGGGAGGGAGGGAGGGAGGGAGGGAGGGAGGAATTGATGAGGAGGAGGAGGAGGAGGAGACAAAGATGGGTTTCTACCTCGTACAGGTGTGTGACGTCCTCGGTCACAGCAAAGTTGATCTGGATATATTTTTTTCTCTCAGCTTCTCAGCAAGGTGAGCCACAGAGGGATAGTCCTACCAGGAAGACAGACAGTACATTCTCTCTATTTCTATCTCTACCCCCACTCTATCAGACAAACATTCCATTTCCTTCTCTGAGAAGGGATAAATAAATCCAATTTAGAAGGAGTGTGGGGATCCATATTTCACATGTCCATTCCCCACCCTGGGTGGGTACTTATCCAAACAGAAATGGTCTGTAACACACTCAGTAGCACAGTGTGGAGGGAGGCTCGATAAAACACACACACACACACACACACACACACACACACATAGACACAAACACACAGACTTAGTTTAGGAGATAAAAGGCTCTGTCAGGATTATTCCATGGTGACCCCGGCTGTTTCAAATCAGGAAGTGCCTGTCAGTATCCTCTTTACAAATGATATTGACCTTTAAATCACTGCCGTTGACTTCTGTCTGTCGGCTACTTCTGCAGTCTGTACTGCATGGATTTACTGGCACTCCCTAATATCCTCTCACACTAGCTACTGTAAGAATATAAAGGAAGATACCACTATTTAGTCTTCCGTTAGAGACATGCTAGTGTGACCAATGGGATACAAACCAGGGTTTCCTGCATGCACTCTACAAGGCTGTGTTATCCCACTGAGTTTTAGCCTTGGAATTAGCTCAAGGAACTCTGTTATACTTGCAAATCCTATTGTGTTTATTGAGGGGTTCTGGATAGAGCATAGCTGTACCTGGAGGTTACCTCTGGCGTACACATTGTTTTCCAGGTGACATTTCCCATCGTTGGGCAGAGCGATCGCTCCCAGGTTCACTGTCTCCAGCAAAGTGGAAGCCAGCATCAGTGGAGAACACCAGCAAACGGGTGACGTTCCTCCAGCCAATATCCTCCTGGGAGAGAAAAGAGAGTCAAAGAAAGAGAAAGAAAGAGAGAAGGACAAAGAGAGAGGCCCAATAATACGCACAGCCAATTGGTCTAAAAATGATCCCAAAAGGAGTTAAGGTAACACAAACACACTAACCCAGACAAAACAACATAACAATCCAACACAGCAGCTCTACTGGGTGTGTATCCGACCTCACTTTGTTTCACACATGGCGGCCTGCATCAAGGCATCCAGGCCCCCTCTGGTGAGTCAAGGTTTCCGGAGTTTCGATGCCCCCCTCATGCCCCCCTCATAGTCTCGTCAGAATGGTTCAAAATAATGGCATTTAACCATTGTAGTTATATGTCCCCTCTGCTGACATACAGTATTAATTATATGTCACTATAATGACCAATGACTTATATATACAATTTATATATACACATGCCCTACCAGGGCACAGGTGCAGCAGGACTCTCTGGGGCTATAGCTGGGTAATGTGGTTGGGGTCCAGCCTGGGCTGGTGTTTCTGGTCCTGGGGTCTGGAGGTGACCTTGTGGTTCTCCAGGAGGCCTGTGGAACCTCTGGGGTTCTCGAGGTGCTCCACCAGGCAGCCTCTCTCCAGCAGAGCCCTGGAGGTGTCACAATGCTCCCACGTATGCTTACCTGGTTCTATGAAAGTCTACACATCATGGAAGAACAGTAAAACAAAGTATCATGCTATTTGGACATTATATGAAGAAAACAAATATTTTCTAAGACTAATGTACTCCAATAATTTAAGTAGCAAATGTAATTCAAGTAGGCCAGATGACTGAACCCTCTGTTACAAGAGCTTACAGTACCTCCTCCTTACACCAGGCACAGTGTGGTCCAGACTCCAAACACTCTCCACAGCTCTTGAACCCTCCTGTCTTCTCTGGCCTAGGGCAAGGACAACAAGTAGAACAACAACCTTTCACTGCCTCCCACTGCAATGTGCTTTATCATTCTCTAGACTCAATAGAACGATCCTCCTGTAGTTAATGTAATATGAAATTGTGAAAGGGGAAAGAATTATGATCATTATTGTTTTTTTTTCATTTATACCTCTATTATGAGAAAGGTATTGATTTCCCTTGATTTCCCTTAGTGTAGTCCTGGCAGCAAAATAACAGCACAGCACATCTGACCATAAACACAAAAACAGTTTGCTGACTAGAATTTGATAGCCTTCCCTTTGTTGAGGAGAGAGTGGAGAATGATTGATCAGCAATTCTTTAGCTTCTGTAGCCCTTTCCTGCAGTCAATGACCAAAAGCGCCCTCTGATCTCATGGTTGGAATGTTATTAATATTATTCAAAATGTCATAATTAATAAAGACTTGTAGTTTAATTTTCGAAGAAAGTTCTGTGTTTCTATGCAAACTGTTTTGTTATATTTCAATCTTTTGTGATGTATATAAAGTGTAATATTGGGATGCAAACTCAACAGAGACCTGACCATTAACCCCTCCCTCCTGCAGGACAGCCGTCCCCTACCACTAATCCAAGACCAGCTCTAACAGCAGCCAACTGCCCAGGGCGTCCCAAATGGCACCCTATTCCCTACATAGTGCCCTACTTTAGACCAGTCTTATGGGTCCTGGTCAAAAGTAGTGCACTCTATAGGGAATAGGGTGCCATTTGAGACGCAGACAAGTGTTCAATAATACAAGGTGCTGAGCAGCGAACAATCTCTCAGTGGAGGCAAAGACCGGAAGACGAGGGACTCCTCCTTACTGAATATCTGGCAGTAACACAGCCTATGTGCAGTAAGTTGAGGAAATGAAGAGGACTCTCTCTCTCTCTCTCTTTCTCCTTCCATGCAGTGAAACTTCACACAGTGCTGCTCTGATGATAGGAATTATAAAGAGGAAGGAACACTCACTTCGACTCTGCCACATACTGAATCGAAGGACATTACACAGGTCTGCACTGCCCTCTAGATGAGGTCTCAGCCAGGTATGTACATTACAGTGCAAAGTAGAGAACAGTAAAGTGTATTGTACTTTAGTCTACTCTACTGAATTAAACTATACTCTACTGTACTCTGCTAAATTGAACTACCCCGTTGAAATGTAAAGCGGTTATGGTTTCGGTAGAGGCGTCCTAAGGATCACGGATAGCACTGGTTGTTATAAAGGCTAACACTAGTGACATGGAGTGGAAGGACAGTTATTCCCTGTAAAAGATTGTTCATATTTAGTTGATATTTTAGTTTTTTAAGTTGTCAACTATGCAAAGTTAATACTTTATTTTGCATAATGACATTTAAAGTGTGAACAAAAATATATTGTTTTACTCAAAATATGTCACTTAACCTTGACTCATGACCCGAGGGACAACCCAATTTCATGCTACTGACCATGTTCTTCAATATATATCTGTAAAAATGGTTGGCAATTTATCTGTCTTACATATGTTTTTATTAACAATAAAACACTTCAGTGTTTTGCACTTCAGTGCAGTGCTAGCTGTGCCACTAGAGATCCTGGGTCGAGTCCAGTCTCTGTCGCAGCTGGGAGACCGATGGGGTGGCACGCATTGGGCCCAGCGTCGTTCTGGTTAGGGGAGGGTTTGGCCAGCAGGGATGTTCTTGTCCCATTGCGCACTACCAACCCCCTTATGGCAGGCAGGGCACAATGCACTCTGACACTGTCGCCAGGTGTACGGTGTTTCCTCCGAGACGTTGCTGCGACTGGCTTCCGGGTTAAGTGGGCATTGTGTCAAGAAGCAGTGCGGCTTGGCTGGGTTGTGTTTCGGAGGACGCACGGCTTTCGACCTTCGTCTCTCCCGGGTCTGTACAGGAGTTGCAGCGATGGGACAAGACTCTAACTACCAATTGGATACCATGAAAATGGGGAGAAAAAGGGGTAAAATAATGAACAAAAAAAATATTTAGAAATAAACTAAAAAAACACTTCAATTTGAACAAAACCACACTTTTAAATGTTTTTCCTGGTGGTTAAGGCCAGGATAGGAAATCCGCCATTTTTGTCGAATGTACCGCCAATCATATCTCTGCTAGACTGTTCTCACTGTTAACCACAGGGCAGTTCATCTCTTTGTGATCACATGATGCCCAATTTTCACACTGTCAGTTTATCATAAACATTTGTATAAACCTAGATGGCTGCTGATGACATTGCTGAGAATGTAATAAATTGTCAGATTAATCATTATGTGCTGTTACCATAGTCCCTCAGTGACACGATGCAGACAGCTAGCTAGCACACAACTCTGTGTGACACGCATAGTTTTTACAGCCAACAGGGGGTGGGCCATGACTAGAAGGGATCCAGCTTTTGTGAAATTACATCAAAAGTAGATTTTTTTGGTTTCATTTTAGCTATAACCCTGACCCTAACCCTTTTCCTAACCTTAAGAATGTGAAATGTCAGAATAATAGAAGAGATCATGATTTATTTCAGCTTTTCTTTCTTTCATCACATTCCCAGTGGGTCAGAAGTTTACATACACTCAATTAGTATTTGGTAGCTTTGCCTTTAAATTGTTTAACTTGGGTCAAATGTTTCGGGTAGCCTTCCACAAGCTTCCCACAATAGGTTGGGTGAATTTTGGCCCATTCCTCCTGGCAGAGCTGGTGTAACTGAGGCAGGTTTGTAGGCTTCCTTGCTCGCACATGCTTTTTCAGTTCTGCCCACACATTTTCTATACGATTGAGGTCAGGGCTTTGTGATGGCCACTCCAATACCTTGACTTTGTTGTCCTTAAGCCATTTTGCCACAACTTTGGAAGTATGCTTGGGGTCATTGTCCATTTGTAAGACCCATTTGCGACCAAGACTGATGTCTTGAGATGTTGCTTCAATAAAATCCACATAATTTTACTTCCTCATGATGCCATCTAGTTTGTGAAGTGCACCAGTCCCTCCTACTATTGCTTGTACAGATGAACGTAGTACCGTCAGGCATTTGGAAATTGCTCCCAAAGATGAACCAGACTTATGGATGTCTTGGCTGATTTATTTAGATTTTCCCCATGATGTCAAGCAAAGAGGCACTGAGTTTGAAGGTAGGCCATGAAATACATCCACAGGTACACCTCCAATCGACTCAAATGATGTCAATTAGCCTATCAGAAGCTTCTAAAGCCATGACAAAATTTTATGGAATTTTCCAAGCTGTTTAAAGGCACAGTCAACTTAGTGTATGAAAACTTCTGACACACTAGAATTGTGATACAGTGAATAATAAGTGAAATAATCTGTCTGTAAACAATTGTTGGAAAGATGACTTGTGTCATGAACAAAATAGATGTGCTAACCGACTAGCCAAAACTATAGTTTGTTAACAAGAAATGTGTGGACTGGTTAAAAAACGAGTTTTAATGAATCCAACCTAGGTGTATGTAAACTTCTGACTTCAACTGTACATCTTTTTTTTATCACCATCAACATTGAATTGGACATTTGAGAACTTCTCCAAACTACAGTACTTCTGCAATCAACTAGCTAGTTGTTTTGACTAGCTAGATCATTTCAACTTCTGGAGCCAAGGACAATTGTGATTTTCATGTGTGCAGTTTTCTGTACATTGCTTTGGAATGGTTGCTTCAACTGATGGATGGAGAGGTTATGCCATCAGGAGACTTTCAGCTGCATTTTTGCTGCTTTTGATGTGCTTTTCACCTGTCATGGAAACTAAAGACGCAACTAGACACCGGCGCACATGGGATAGCCTGTTTCGTCTTAGACCTCAATTCTACTCTGCACCAGGACTGGATGAGATGCTGAACATAGTCAAGCCACACCAGCAAGCCCATGTTTGGACAGGACATCCCAGGAAGCCAGGGAGAATACGGGGAGTGAGGCACAGGCTAAAGAGACTCGCTGCGACCAACGCCGGCAGGTGACAGGTCGAGGGTGTGGTCGCTCCACCATCCGAAGCAGAGGCTCAGTGCTGCATGAAGATGACAAGAGTTGAACCCTTTGTGGGAGAGTGGACAGAGGTTCATTCAATGGTTCAGCAGCCTTCCTTGGTGAAGGGGAGAACTTAAGAGGGCGAACTCAACCAAGTGCCCCAAACGGATCTTCCTGAAGTAGTCTCTTTCAAGCCACTCACGCCCAGAAATGTGCATTGTTTACATCTTAATGTATGCAGTCTACTGCCAAAAATAGATGAGATTTGCTTGCTAGCCAGAAAGAGTAACGCAGGAGTTTTATGTTTCACAGAGAGAACCTTCCATCAAAGACTCAGAAATAGAAACCTTCCTATTTACCCGAAAGGACAGAAATCAGAGAGGCGGTGTAACGGTTTTCTAGGTGTGAAGGAGAGTCGGACCAAACCGCAGCGTGTAGATTGCGTTCCATGTTTAATAAACAACGTAAACACGAATAAACACAAACACTACAAAACAAAGAATGTAAATAACGAAACAAAAACAGCCTATACTTGTGTGAACTAACACAGCGACAGGAACAAGGACACTAAGGACAATCACCCACGACAAACTCAAAGAATATGGCTGCCTAAATATGGTTCCCAATCAGAGACAACTATAAGCACCTGCCTCTGATTGAGAACCACTCCAGACAGCCATAGACTTTGCTAGATAACCCCACTAGCTACAATCCCAAATAAAACCCCAAGACAAAACACACCACAATACAAAAACTCCATGCCACACCCTGGCCTGACCCAATACATGAAGAAAAACACAAAATACTTAGACCAGGGCGTGACAGGCGGGGACATGAGCGGACATTGGTTTTAAAATGAGAACTGATTTAAACCATGATCACACGGAAGCAGTTTGCCTGGATATATTGTTACTTAAGTGCCAAGCAATCTTGTTAGGGGCTCTGTATAGACCTCCAGAATAGGGGTTCTGTATAGACCTCCAGACCAGAGTGACTTTTATGAGATCCTTGAAAATAAGTGTACTGCCTTATGTGACTTTCTAACCTCTGAAGTGATTCTACTGGGTGATGTAAATACTGATGTACTGAACATGAGCTGCCCCCTGTATAAGGCTTGTCTAATATTTGCAAAACTTTCTGTTTGACTCAGTTGATAAATTAGCCTACAAGAATCTCTGACATGAGTCAGACTGCCATTGATCTCAATATGGTATCCGATAATCACAAGATATCCCAAAGTAGTGTAATTGCATATGGAATTATCAACCATTTCTTAATAACCTGCTCTAGGAAAGTGAGAAAAACCTGCTAAATTGTCACAAGGCCTTCAGGACCAGATCCCTCAAAAACTATGACAAAGAACAATTTAATAAACTACTAGGATAGGTGTAGACTGGTCTAATGTTATGGAAAATGAGGGTGTTGATAGAGCATAGGAACTCTTCCAAGGTATATTTCTCAGTACTGTGGACAAGCTGGCACCCTTAAGTGATGAGGATCAAACAAAGGACAGAACCCAGGATCGTAGGGAAATCTTCCTTCCATCACCATGAGAAACAATGCTCTAAAAGATTTCAAGAGGTCAACATTTCCAGAGTCCTTCACTCAACACAAACACCTAAGGAATACAGTTCAAAGATCCAGGGCTCTCATTTATCAATGTGGTGTAGAAAAGCTTCTAAATGAACTCGTACGAAGAACATTTAGAATGTTCGAAAGTACAAAAAAGTTGGAATTTCTCAAATGCTCATACGCTTGATTTACACACACCTGTAAGTATTTTGCCTTGTTAAATCAGACACGTTCTAAAACACTGTGCTAGTGCTCGTGAAGTCTCATTTACATAAAAAAAACACCCTAAATTACCATTTATGGTCACAAACCTTCCCTTTAAAGCTGCAAGAAATGTCACTAATTTCTGTCCGCCAACATGGAGGAATCAAAGGAGACAAAGAAAAAACACTTTCGGACGCAGAAATTGAACATTTGATCACAGAAGTGGAAAAAAAACAAGCCATACTTTTCGGAGCCCTCAGCAATGGCTTGACAAATAAGATAAAAAATATTGCTTGGGAGCAGGTTAGAGCTGTGGTCAATTCTGTCTCATCTAAGTGCAGAACAGTTAACGAAATGAAAAAGAAATGGTTTGATTTGAAAACATATGCAAAAAAAAAATATCCACAAAAGGGAAATAAGTGCAACAGGAGGAGGGTAGAGTGACTCTTCACTGTCTGCTATGGACCAGCGCATTGGCAGCATAATTGGATAGACCCCAGTGTCTGGCATCATTTGTGATGGTGATACTGAGGACCCTCTCCCAGACACTGAATACCAGATACACCAAATGATAATAAGTCAAGATTTATTTTCGCAACCATATTTAGACATGAAATCTTGACAGATGTGGGTGATTTGCCTGACCCCCTCATCCCCAGGCCTACCAGAACGGTGTCCTCTTTGGTGAGCGCTTCAGGACTGAATCAGTCCTGAAACAACAAGAAGAGAACAAAACGTACTCTTGAGGATGTATGCAATGGCCTGAGAGGGATAAATCAATCATTGAAAGATCTTGATTGTGTCAAACATTTGAGACAATAAGTTCTGGTGCAATGTAAATGTGTTTTCCTGGTCGATTTGATTACAATATTTGGAAGAACAGATACCTAAAACCGATATTGACTATTGTCCTCAGTGCCAGAGCTATGGGTGGTGGGAAACACTCCCTGTCAGGCATGGGCTCATCGGGTCTGGGTGGATCATTCAGTGGAATGCTGTTTTTGATTGCAATGTTGTGGAGCGCACTGCAAGCCTTGACAATGTAGCAAACCTAAAAAGGAAATTGTACATTCTATTACATTCACGTAATGGCATTTGAAGGACTGTCATTTCAGAGGCAAACCTTGCTAGGCTGGTATTGCAGTGTGCCTCCTGTCCCAGACAAGCACAGCCAACGCCCTTTCAGCAGGCCTATGGTGCGCTCCGCTGTTGTTCTTGTGCGTGTGTGGTCTTGGTTGTACCTGGCCACTTGTTGGTTTGAGGGGTTTGTGAGGGGAGTCATTAGCCATGTTTTTAATGGGTAGCCCCGGTCTCCTGCGTTTATGAACACAACATTCAGATATCGTTTCCCAGTAGAGGTCTAACGAGGCAAATAAAGTCTTGCAAATAAAACATAAGTCACTTACCAATAAGCCGTCCATCCTCAACAGCTCCTTCCTGGAGGTTAAGGCCTACTGAACTGTTCTGCACAATGAATTATTCATGTGTCCAACCTGGCCATTTGTCCACTAAATTCAACAAATCCAAATGTGAATCACAGATGACCTGCACATTGACAGAATGGAAACCTTTTCTGTCGACGACGTTGAATTCGTTCAATGATGGTGCTTTTATTGAGATGTGGGTGCAGTCAATTGCTCCAATGACATTGTGAAATCCAGCTATGGCATGGAAATCCCTTTTCACTCTGGCCTGTTGCACAGCAGTGGAAACTGTATGTATTGTGGGGTCAATGAAATAATGCCATGAAGGACTGCAGGCAATATTCAGCTCATGGTTGGTTGTGAAATGCCAGACTGATCCGCAATCTCCCTTTGGAATGTTCCAGTGGACAGAAATCCCAGGGTGGAGAGGACTTGGGTATGCACTGGGATGGTATTGGTGCGATTCGTCTCCCTTTCTAATACTGGAGAGAGTTGGTTGCAGAGATACAATCAAATATGCCTTGGAAAACGAAATCTACTAATAAGCCAAGTGTCGCTCTCAGCAAAAAAATCTGCAAGCTCATTGGAAACACGCTCCCTGCTTAATGCAGCTTGTGCCAGGTCCTCCAGCAATGCAAGATTTGCCATTTTTGACAAGTCACAATGCCCCAGTGTTGCCTTTTATATTATTTAACTGGTTTAACAAAATTGACTCCAACCGTACATTCCACTCTCTTTTTAATTGACTTTATTATTCAATTAGGCTTAAATGGCTTCATGTTTATGAATTCGATAGCACCCTGAGAAAACTATTTGTGGCTTAAGAGTCTATAAAATAAATACATTAATAAACTATTAATGTATTATCTTTTATCGTCATAGTTTATGATTTGGTCCAGTATGTCAATCCTTTTTCCATTTGGTGGGTGGTATTTCATTAGCAGTTAGACTTTTCTACCACAAGGTGCTGTGCGTACGCATGGTCCGAGGTGTGCTTAAATTTACACACATTCTCAAGTATAAGTACAAATTGATAAATCCCACACTTTGCTTAGAAATGATCGCACGCATGGTTTACGTGTTCGTACGCAACATTGATAAATGAGGGCCCAGGACAATAAAAAACGACCCCAGGGACCTCTGGAAGACTTTCAACGACCTAGGCAGTAGCAACAAGCCCAAAACAAAGTCAAACAGCATTGGATTGAACATCAATGGTACTGTAACCTTTGACAGAGCACAGGTGAGTGATCATTTAATGAATTTTTCCCCACTATTGCCAGCAACCTTGTTGACAAACTCCCAGAATGCTCTGGCACCTTTGGAAACCATCATATAAAAAAACCTGTTATTCAGCTAAGGGCATCTCCGAAGGACAGTTTGCGTTTTCCCAGGTTTCAACTTCAGATGCTTAAAGATCTCGACAAACAGAAAGCCACAGGACTGGATAACATCCCAGCTAGATTCCTCAGTGACGCTGCTGATCATTTTGGACCTTATGTGACACACATCATCAATCTTTCCATTCAACATGGAAAGGTACCACCAGAGTTGAAACATGCAAGAGTTGTCCCTTTATACAAGAAAGGAAGCAAAGTTGAACAAGGGAACTACAGACCAGTGTCAATCTTGAGTTTGTTGTTAAAGGTTTTCGAAAGAGCACTCCATGAACAGATCATAAAGTACATTGATGACCATAACATTTTATATGACCTTCAGTCCAGTTTTAGACAATCCTATTCTACTGATACTTGTTTAATATAAATGACAGATTTTTATCAAGCAAGTAATTGACAAGGGCAACTTCTGTGGTATTGTCATGCTTGACCTACAAAAAGCATTTGATACTGTGAACCATAATATTTTGTTGTACAAACTGAGAGCAATTGGTTTTGCACCGACTCCTTATTATGGGTGGTCATACTTAATTGATAGGGTCCAAAGGGTGGATGTGGGCTGGACACTGTCTGATGCTAAGGAGATAAACGGTGGTATCGCCCAGGGGAGCATTTTGGAGCCTTTGCTTTCTTTGCTCTACATAAATTATATGGACTCTGCCTGTTCATGCCCTCTGTTCTGGGATGATTCTGCCCTCTTGGTTTTACATAAGAAAAAGGATATTGTTGAACAGACCCTAGGCATCAAACTGACTAAAGTCAGTAAGTGATTATCCAACAGCAAACTGTCTCTGCATTTAGGAAAGACAGAATGTATCCCTTTTGGTTCTCAACACAAATTGAGAAACTCTTCCAACTTCTTGGTCAAGTGTAATGGTGTAGAGCTGAAGGAAAAATGCTCTGCTACATACTTTGGATGTGAACTGGACCAACACACGACAGGTGAACTCATGGCTCTGAAGGTCATTGGGAAGGTTCACTCCAGGAAAACGTTTCAAGCAAGGGTAGCCAAGTTTCTGGATACAGAGACTATGAGGACCCTGGCAATATCTCTGATACAGGCCACTATGACTATGCTTGTATCGCATGTTTCAGAGGCATGACAAAAAATCTTAAGCACAAATTTAAATGGCCCTAATCAAACTAATGAGAATTATGCTCATGCTCAGCCCTAGGACGGACATTGGTCCTAATAATTTCAAGGAACTGAACTGGCTTCCAGTTGATCTCCGGGTGGTGCAAATCAAACTGTTGATGTTTTTTTTTTTAAGTTATACATGACTTTGCCCGCAGTTACCTGTCTGGTTATTTTAATTTCATTAGACTCTCATAGCCATCACACCAGAGCCAGTGTTGCTCATATCAGACTCCTGCGCTATAGGAGCATGGCTGGAAAAAGCTATTTACTTAACACTGGTGCAGAGGAATGGAATGGTGTACCAAACAATATAAAATCCATCCCTACAATAGGGAGTTTTAAGATAAAGCTTAAGAAATGGTTTATGGGCAAAATGCTTTAAAACTGCACAGGCTTAAATAAAGTATAATTGTTTCCAGAACGTTAGTTGGTAATCTATTTGATTTGTTTTATGGTTTCCTCCCTATTGATGAGATGTATTTTGTTTTGATGTTATAATCTTCTATATTAACTTGGGGCGGCAGCGTAGCCTAGTGGTTAGAGCGGTGGACAAACCCCCGAGCTGACAAAGGTACAAATCTGTTGTTCTGCCCCTGAACAGGCAGTTAACCCACCAGGCCGTCATTGAAAATAAGAATGTGTTCTTAACTGACTGGTAAAATATATATTTTGTTTACATGTATTTACATGAGGGCCACAATGAAAATAAGTATTTGTTTAATGTTTTATGTCATCCTCGATTATTTTAATGGCATAGTGCCATATCCACATGTGTAGTTGTATTGTTTTAAAATGGTCAAATAAATATAATCAAAACTCTCATCCGTGGCTGATGGGAAATACTGTAATTAGCCCATCCAAAGGGAGGCAGAAACAGATGAAAGCAGGACAGATCTCCTCCCCCTCCTTTCCCTTGCATCACACTGCAAAAATCTATTTCAGAAGGAATGTTGTCACTGTGTATGTACACTACATTACCTCTCCAATAATACTCTTCCACAATAAATCCATATTATCGGGTCAGATGACCCATGTACACAGTCTAGCCCCATTGAAGGAAATTTACATCAGATTGGCCATAAATGTTTAAAATATAAAAGTACAACAATTCATTTGGTAATTTCACAGTTTTACGATTGACGAATATTCTGATATCTGACCCTTTCTACCAGTTTTCTTGTTGGTTTTTACTCAGTCCTTCGAAGTAAACTAACCAGTGAGCTCATCGTCCCCTAGCTCTCTACAGGTTATTGGTGCCACTCGCTGTCCAATCACAAACAGTCTGTTTGCCATTGCAAAGTTATGGCTTGGTCAGCTGTAAGTAACCTTTTGGGTGAACTGATTTTTCGCTACAGCTAGCTAGTTATCCCTTTCGAGTAAGTTACCCGACGTTGACAGCAAACATCACACATAAAATGTTGCTTCATTCTAAATACCGCATAGTGTTTGTGGATTGCGTGCTAGCCAGCAAGATAGCAGTACCAACCCAGCAAGAACTATGTATGCGCGGTTTGCAATGGATAACGTTCGCTAGCTAAGTACGCTATTGCTAGCTGGAATATTCGTCATGTCGACTAGATATCATCCTCCCTGGTAAGTAAATGTTCTTGTTTTGTCTTTTAGACCCAGTAACTATTCTAGCTACGTTGAGTAACACATTTAATCATTTACGTTTTTGAATGTAGTTAACCAATACAATTAGACGTCGCCGAGACAATCGACGCCCATGCCGTTTTAAATCACAACCCTCGTTTTAAATACAACTTGTTGGTGTAAAATAATCAAATGTCCTTCCCCATAATCTAGCCAGCTACGTACACTTTTCATTCTATATACGTTAATGTTGTAGCTATAACGTTAAATAATTAACGTTAGCTACCTGCTAGCAACCGCTCTCGTTCTTGAGGAAAACTATTTGATGATCATTTCAGTAACTAACGTTATCGCTGCCCCAACATCTGCCTGACCATATTCGCTGAAAAATAATTCGTAAAAGCAGATTTTATAGTGGGTGGAACTCTACAAGAAGTTGGCTGGCTTACTGTGCTGTTTGCTAGTCAACAGCTATCTAACGTACTTTTTGATGGCCGCTAATTTAGCTAGTTACAAATTAGCCAACCATTTGTAACCAAGTCAAGCGACCAAAGCGCAAATCTCACTAGCTAACTTTAGCTAGTTAATGTTGTAACTACCACATTTTTGTGTCCGTCTCTAACTAACTGAAACGTTTGGTACATTTGATTCCCACTTGTGTCTGGAATCTGGTTGCGGCCAGCTCATTTCCTCAAATGGTCTTCTCTCTTTCCGCAGTTTTATTATCGACAGCAAAGTAACCTTCGTTCAGTTTATATTTTCTTGGCCATCATTGAGGGCGGGTTATTTTTTTCTACTAACCGAAGGTAGACCACTGCTTGTCGTTACCAATTCAGGAAATGAATCATAGTGGGCAAACCAGCAAGGTGGGCAGAGCCAAGAGCGAGCTAGCAAAATCCTATTGGCGCATTCTAGCAAGTATTTGCATATTTCCGTTCGAGAACGTCTACTCTGAAATGCGCATTTGCATTAACTCAATTCGCCCTTGTGCTCTTAAACAACGCAATTTACTTAGGCAAAGGGTAAAGTCTACAAAACTTAGTCCATTCTGTTCGTAACAAAGCTGTATTGAGATCAAATGTTTTATGGATGAGAACATTTGCAGAATGTCGGCCAAAATCCATCTTGCTCAATCTTCTCCCACTGCTGCCCACTGGGCATCCTTTCATCACCATATTTGGTGTTGAGTGAAAACGCCAACGGGATGCGTCAGATTTCTACATAGTGAACTAGCTGGGTCATTGTTCTATATGTGCTGTTGCTCTCTCATTGACTGGCTAGTGGCTACTCATGCACATGGCTTGGCTACATGAAATCTAGCTAGTAACTGTAGGGTCAATAGCTATCTGGTATCCTTGGGATGTTCCTACACCATTGCCCATTCTAGTACAGTTAAATAGTTAACACACACACACACACATGGACGCAGCGGTCTACGGCACTGCATCTCAGTGCAAGAGGCGTCACTTACAGTCCCTGGTTCGAATCCAGACTGTGTCACATCCGGCCGTGGGAGTCCCATAGGGCGGATTACAGTTGGCCCTGCGTCGTGCCGGCTGTCATTGTAAATAAGAATTTGTTCTTAATTGACTTGCCTAGTTAAATACAGGTTACACACACCACACTGACCAAAATGTTATTTTGTTGGAATTTACGTATGTCCCCATTACCAGTAAGACATAACCGAAACCTATTTCTTTCACTTACTTGCTGTGCTATTTCATTGTTCATTTGTTAAGTTGTTTCATTCTCAACCAGGATTTCTATGGATGGCCCTATTTGACGTGTCAAATAACACTATGGCCAATCAGGACTTGAATATAGCTGCACATCACATAATTTAACGCGTTAATACATATTTACGTAATTATTACAGATTGATTACACTATCATTCGTATTTCATGTCACAATGATTCCAGCTATGATGCTGGTAAAGTTGTCTCGCGGACCTACTGTGCTGGTAATTTTCTTTTTAAGGTAGCTAGCTCATGGATGCAAAGAAGGGCACCGAAAAGAAGGGCACCGATGGGTAAAAAAAAAAAGCAGACATCCCTTGACCATTGAAGTTGACCATTGAAGTTATTAATTACACTTTGGATGGTGTCAATACACTCAGTCACTATAGATACAGGCTTCCTTCCTAACTCAGTTGCCAGAGAGGAGGGATACCGCTCAGGGATTTCACCATGAGGCAAATGGTGATTTAAAAAGAATAAAAAATGTAGAGTTTAGTGGGTATAGAAAACTGAGGATGGATATTTTTTTTTAAAGAATAACGGCCAAATATTGTACAATCCAGGTGTGCAAAGCTCTTGGACTTTCCCAGAGACTCTCAGTTGTTCGCTGCCAAAGGTGAATCTAACATCAAACTTATGTAAATTAATTATTTCATTTTAAATACATGTTCATATTGTCATTATGGGGTATTGTGTGTCGCTGGGTGAGGGGGGAAGAAATATAATCCATTTTGAATTCGGGCAGTAGCAAGTATTCAGACCCATTGACTTTTCCCACATTTTGTTAGGTTACATCCTTATTCTGTATTAGTTTCCCCCTCATCAATCTACATATAATGCCTCATTATGACAAAGTAAAAACATGTTTTTATAAATGTTAGCTAATTTATATATTTTATTCAATAGCACATTTACATAAGTATTCAGACCCTTTACTCAGTACTTTGTTGAAACACCTTTGGCAGCGATTACAGACTCGAGTCTTCTTGGGTATGACGCTACAAGCTTGTCACACCTGTATTTGGGGAGGTTCTCCCATTCTCTGCAGATCCTCTCAAGTGCGGTCAGGTTCGATGGGGAGCGTTGCTGCACAGCTATTTTCAGGTTTCTCCAGGGATGTTCAGTCGGGTTCAAATCTGGGCTCAGGCTGGCCCACTCAGACATTCAGAGACTTGTCCCGAAGCCACTCCTGCGTTGTCTTGGATGTGTGCTTAGGGTCGTTGTCCTGTTGGAAGGTGAAACTTCGCCCCGGTCTGAGGTCCTGATCGCTGTGGAGCAGGTTTTCATCAAGGATCTTTTTACTTTGCTCCGTTCATCTTTCCCTCGATCCTGACTAGTCTCGCAGTCCCTGCCACTGAAAAACATCCCCACAGCATGATGCTGCCACCACCATGCTTCACCGTAGTGATGGTGCCAGGTTTCCTCCAGATGTGAACCTTGGCATTCAGGCCAAAGAGTTCAATCTTGATTTCATCTCACCAGAGAATTACCTCTCCACCATAAAAGGACTGATTGGTGGAGGGCTGCAGAGATAGTTGACTCCCATCTTCAAATAGGAACTCTAGAGCTCTGTCAGAATGACCCTCGGTTCTTGGTCACCTCCCTGACCAAGGCCCTTCTCCCCCGATTGCTCAATTTTTTGCCGTGCGTCCAGCTCTAGGAAGAGTCTTGGTGATTCCAAACATTTTAAGAATGATGGAGGCCACTGTGTTCTTGGGGACCTTCAATGCTACATAAATTGTTTGGTACCCTTCCCCAGATCTGTGCCTCGACCCAATCCTGTCTCGGAGCTCTACGGACAATTCCTTCGACCTCATGGATAGATTTTTTCTCTGACGTGCACTGTTAACTGTGGGACCTCATAAACACAGGTGCATGCCTTTACCACAGGTGGACTGCAACCAAGTTTAGAAACTCAAGGGTGCACCTGAGCTCAATTTCAAGTCTCATAGCAAAGGGTCTGAATACTTATATAAATAGGGTATTTCAGTATTTTTATTTAATACATTTGCAACATTTTCTAAGCCTGTGGGGTATTGTTTAGATCGCTGGGGATTTTTATTTATTGAATACATTTTAGAATAAGGCTGTAACGTAACAAAATGTGTAAAGTCAAGGGATCTGAATAATTTCAGAATGCACTTATATGCCGTTATAGGTCTAATGAATACAGTTCGTTATATTGATGTTCTTTTATTGGTCTTCATCATCATCCAACCTCAATAGCACTGCCTTCAGAATACCCCAGGTTATAGATAGACTGCTGCGCCACTCGGGAGCCATAAACTAAGGCACTGCATCTCAGTGCTAGACTAGTCACTACAGACCTTGGTTCGATCCTGGGCTTTATCACAACTGGCTGTGATCGGAGACCCATAGGGTGGCGCACAATTGGTCTAGCATCGTCCAGGTTAGGGGAGGGTTTGGCTGGGGTAGGTAGGCCGTCATTGTAAAATAATAATTTGTTCTTAACTGACTTGCGTAGTTAAATAAATGTAAAAAAATAAATAAAAATTTCCCTGTGTTTTTAAAGATCCTGAACACTGAAAATCATGTTTTTCATCAAATTGGATCATATTTGAATGAAACCAGTTAGTGGTACATTGATCAGGATGGATCATAAAGTTACTGGTCCCCCTCCCCAAGTCAAACACTTAGATTCAGGAGGCAGGCATTACTATGGATTTACTTCCAGCTTATACAACGTCACATAAACTGGAAATGTAATACACCAATGCTAGCATTATCTTACCTAAATTTAAATACAGTACCAGTCAGAAGTTTGGACACTTACTCAGTCAAGGGTTTTTCTTTCTTTGTACTATTTTCTACATTGTAGAATAATAGTGAAGACATCAAAACTATGAAATAACACATGGAATCATGTAGTAACCAAAAAAAGTGTTAAACGAATCTAAATATATTTGAGATTCTTCAAAGTAGCCACCTTTTGTCTTGATAACAGCTATGCAGACTCTTGGCATTCTCTCAACCAGCTTCACCTGGAATGCTTTTCCAACCATTTGAGGAGTTGAGGTTGGGTGATTGGAGGCCAAAAACAAATTAGTTACACTGCTTGCTAACCAGATGGGATGGCGTTTCACTGCAGAATGCTGTGGTAGCCATGCTGGTTAAGTGTGCCTTGAATTCTAAATAAATTACTGACAGTGTCACCAGCAAAGAACCCCTACACCATCAAATCTCCTCCATGCGTCACGGTGGGACCCACACATGCAGAGATCATTCGTTCACCTACTCTGCATCTCATAAAGACACTGTGGTTGGAACCAAAAATCACACATTTGGACTCAGACCAAAGAACAGATTTCCTCCAGCCTAAAGTCCGTTGCTCGTGTTTCTTGGCCCAAGCAAGTCTCTCCTTATTATTGGTGTCCTTTAGTGATTTTCTTTGCAGCAATTCGACCATGAAGGCCTGATTCACGCAGTCTCCTCTGAACAGTTGATGTCTGTTACTTGAACTCTGAAACATTTATTTGGTGCTGTAATCTGAGGTGCAGTTAACTCTAGTGAACTTATCCTCTGCAGCAGATGTAACTCTAGGTCTTCCTTCCCAGTGGGGGTCCTTATGAGAGCCTGTTTCATCATAGCGCTTGATGGTTTTTGCACTTGAAGAAACTTTCAAAGTTCTTAATTTTCTGGATTGATTGACCTTCATGTCTTAAAGTAATGATGAACTGTCATTTCTCTTTGCTTATTTAAGCTGTTCTTGCCATAATATGGACTTTGTCCTTTTTGGTAAAATACTATCTTCTGTATACCAACCTATCTTGTCACAACCCAACTGATTGGCTGAAACGCATTAAGAAGGAAATAAATTCCACAAATTAACTTTTAACAAGGCACACCTGTTAATTGAAATGCATTCCAGGGGACTACCTCATGAAGCTGGTTGAGAGAATGCCAAGAGTGCAAAACTGTCAAGGCAAAGGGTGGCTACTTTGAAGAATATGTTTTGTTAAAATAAACCCTTGAATGAGTAGGTGTATCCAAACTTTTTTAACTGGTACTGTATGTATAGCCTTAACCATCATGTGCACCTACGCCTTGCTTTGGCTTTATTTACAAACCGTAAGCTACTAGTAGCTAGCCAAAGCAGAGCGTACTGGTAACCTTTCATCTGTGGTGTGATTGTTAGTTAACAAGCTACTTACCAGCGTGCCGGTAAAAGCACACCTACTGTATGCCGTAGTGTGACATTAACCTTACACAATTTTTCGAAGAATGAAGACATCCGAGAGCAGTGGCTGCTTTTCATTTGGGGTGGACAGACTGCACTGAAAATTACCACCATATCATGTGTGTGCAGGGCACATTTTGGGTAAAGTTGATTTATTAATTGTGGAAAACATTCAATGGGTCTTGTCAGGAAGCTAATCCTGAAGATTGATGCTATACCATCATTCACAGTGGATCTTAAAAGCACTGACCATAATGTAAGTATCAGAGTTTGATGAGTCTGACACGGTAGCCAACATTTGGGAGATGTTAGATCATTCAACGGTGGCTGTTTTGACTTGTGAACGGTATATTTTCTTTGACACGCCTATAGTCAGTTTTTATTTATTCTATCCCTAAGCCCCTTACACTGAGTCTTTGATCTGCCAGCACACAGACAGTGCTGAAAATCAGTTTTTCCATTCCATTTGGTATTTTATTAGGATTTTCATTAGCTGTTGCAGAAGCTACTTTTCCTGGTGTCCACATGGAACTTGACATTATACAGAACATTAATAGACAAGAACAGCTCAAGGACAGAACTACATACAATTAAAATGTCACACAGCCTACGTATCAGTACATGCACACTAAATATGTAGGTCAAGTAGGGGAGAATCTAGAGCGATTTTCTAGGTTAGCTAGCCAGCTATTGTCGTTCTTTTAACGCAACGTAACGTAATCAACACTGCTAGCCAGCTAGCCCCCGAATAGCAGCATTGTAGAAACTTTACACTCAACGGAACGACTTGATTAGTGTAGTGTCAACAACGCAGCCACTGCCAGCTAGCCTACAAAGTCAACAACGCAGCCACTGCCAGCTAGCCTACCTCAGCAGTACTGTATCATTTTAATCATTTTAGTCAATTAGATTCTTGCTACGTAAGCTTAACTTTCTGAACATTCGAGACGTGTAGTCCACTTGTCATTCCAATCTCCTTTGCATTAGCGTAGCCTCTTCTCTAGCCTGTCAACTATGTGTCTGTCTATCCCTGTTCTCTCCTCTCTGCACAGACCATACAAACGCTCCACACCGCGTGGCCGCGGCCACCCTAATCTGGTGGTCCCAGCGCGCACGACCCACGTGGAGTTCCAGGTCTCCGGTAGCCTCTGGAACTGCCGATCTGCGGCCAACAAGGCAGAGTTCATCTCAGCCTATGCCTCCCTCCAGTCCCTCGACTTCTTGGCACTGACGGAAACATGGATCACCACAGACAACACCGCTACTCCTACTGCTCTCTCTTCGTCCGCCCACGTGTTCTCGCACACCCCGAGAGCTTCTGGTCAGCGGGGTGGTGGCACCGGGATCCTCATCTCTCCCAAGTGGTCATTCTCTCTTTCTCCCCTTACCCATCTGTCTATCGCCTCCTTTGAATTCCATGCTGTCACAGTTACCAGCCCTTTCAAGCTTAACATCCTTATAATTTATCGCCCTCCAGGTTCCCTCGGAGAGTTCATCAATGAGCTTGATGCCTTGATAAGCTCCTTTCCTGAGGACGGCTCACCTCTCACAGTTCTGGGCGACTTTAACCTCCCCACGTCTACCTTTGACTCATTCCTCTCTGCCTCCTTCTTTCCACTCCTCTCCTCTTTTGACCTCACCCTCTCACCTTCCCCCCCCTACTCACAAGGCAGGCAATATGCTCGACCTCATCTTTACTAGATGCTGTTCTTCCACTAACCTCATTGCAACTCCCCTCCAAGTCTCCGACCACTACCTTGTATCCTTTTCCCTCTCGCTCTCATCCAACACTTCCCACACTGCCCCTACTCGGATGGTATCGCGCCGTCCTAACCTTCGCTCTCTCTCCCCCGCTACTCTCTCCTCTTCCATCCTATCATCTCTTCCCTCTGCTCAAACCTTCTCCAACCTATCTCCTGATTCTGCCTCCTCTCCTCCCTTTCTGCATCCTTTGACTCTCTATGTCCCCTATCCTCCAGGCCGGCTCGGTCCTCCCCTCCCGCTCCGTGGCTCGAGGACTCATTGCGAGCTCACAGAACAGGGCTCCGGGCAGCCGAGCGGAAATGGAGAAAAACTCGCCTCCCTGCGGACCTGGCATCCTTTCACTCCCTCCTCTCTACATTTTCCTCCTCTGTCTCTGCTGCTAAAGCCACTTTCTACCACTCTAAATTCCAAGCATCTGCCTCTAACCCTAGGAAGCTCTTTGCCACCTTCTCCTCCCTCCTGAATCCTCCCCCCCCCCCTCCTCCCTCTCTGCAGATGACTTCGTCAACCATTTTGAAAAGAAGGTCGACGACATCCGATCCTCGTTTGCTAAGTCAAACGACACCGCTGGTTCTGCTCACACTGCCCTACCCTGTGCTCTGACCTCTTTCTCCCCTCTCTCCCCAGATGACATCTCGCATCTGGTGATGGCCGGCCGCCCAACAACCTGCCCGCTTGACCCTATCCCCTCCTCTCTTCTCCAGACCATTTCCGGTGACCTTCTCCCTTACCTCACCTCGCTCATCAACTCATCCCTGACCGCTGGCTACGTCCCTTCCGTCTTCAAGAGAGCGAGAGTTGCACCCCTTCTGAAAAAACCTACACTCGATCCCTCCGATGTCAACAACTACAGACCAGTATCCCTTCTTTCTTTTCTCTCCAAAACTCTTGAACGTGCCGTCCTTGGCCAGCTCTCCCGCTATCTCTCTCAGAATGACCTTCTTGATCCAAATCAGTCAGGTTTCAAGACTAGTCATTCAACTGAGACTGCTCTTCTCTGTATCACGGAGGCGCTCCGCACTGCTAAAGCTAACTCTCTCTCCTCTGCTCTCATCCTTCTAGACCAGGGGTGTCAAAGTCAAATGGACGGAGGGCCAAATAAAAAAATCAGCTACAAGACGAGGGCCGGACTGTTCGAATGTTCATTGAAAAATTTTTAAATGACGCATATAGTCTAGTGAACCTAATTGAACCTACTGAAAACCTAACAAATATATTACAATATGATCAGATAAATAAAGCAATATTTTCTTATGGCTCTGTCAGTAATCTTTAATTTTCAACAGACACAAAAGACAAATTTCCTTTATATAAATATCCCCATAACATGAACATTAAATGAAAGAAACCGGTATTCAAGGCACCATCAGTAGACTATATTTTCTATTTTAGCAAAAGTGGGCTAAATTTACTTCAAAGAAAAAACAATAGCAATTTTCTATCATCCACTCAACTGAAATATTTTAAAAATATAATTGGATTGAAATACAAAAAAATAAAGTGCAAAAATCTATTAATCAAAAACAACACTTTGTTTAAGGAGAAGTAACATGCAGTGAAAACAAATATTAAATTTTAACTTTTAAACTTGAACTGAGTAAAAACTCTAAATATGTGATTGCACAGTAATGTTCACTTGTTTGAGGTTGAGGGTGATACTTGGTGGTGTCCCATCTTTTCCACAAGTTCATCAATGTTCGGGGTAAGGCTCTGAGCTGAAGAAATCCTCAGAATTGAGTGGAGGTGTTCAGCAGTAAGTCGACTTCTGTGTGATGTTTTGTTCAGGTTCATCAAAGAAAACAGTTGTTCACACAGGTATGTGCTGCCAAACATAGACAACGTTTGAGCAGCCTGGATGCGCAGCTGGGGCATTGTGCCGGGAGGAAACGGGCGAACTCCGCAGCACCCACTGCCGCATATTTTGCCCTCAGTGCATCATTGCATTGGAGGTCAATCAACTCCATTTGGAGGTTTGGTGGTGAGCTTTCCACGTCAACAGCAAATGGGTTACCGAGCAGTTCCAACCTGCTTTTTTGTGCTTCAAAGTCAGCAAATCGGGCGTCGAAAGTCAGCGGCAAGCATACCTATTTTATCAGCCAACTGTGTGCTCGGGAACGCACTGGTAGAGAGCTTCTCTTTCATGGTCTGGCAGCTGGGAAAGTGGCTCAAATTTTCTTTCCGCATCTGCGTCTCCCACAGAGTCAGTTTGGTTTTAAATGCCTTCACTGTACTGTACATATCAGAGATGACACGATCCCGACCCTGCAGCTGCAAGTTTATTGCATTCAGATGACTCGTAATGTCACACAGAAAAGCCATTTCACACAGAAACATTTCGTCTCGGAGTTGTGTTGTGTCTTTCCCTTTGCTGTCCAAGAACAGACAAATCTCCTCACGAAGCTCGAAACATCTTTGAAGCACCTTTCCCTGGCTTAGCCATCGCACCTCTGTGTGATAAGGCAAATCACCATGCTCCGTTTCTAACTCCGTCAGAAATGCCTTGAACTGGCGGTGATTCAAACCTTTGGCTCTGATAAAGTTAACTGTGCGCGTGATGATGCTCATTACATGCTCCATTTTCAAGGCTTTACCGCACAACGCTTCCTGGTGTATGATACAATGATAAGCTGTCAGCTCACCTGTCGCGTTTTCCTCTTGCATCTTTTCCCGTATCTTCGCCACCAGTCCGCTCCTGTGTCCACACATCGCAGGTGCTCCGTCGGTTGTCAAACCCACGAGTTTTTCCCAAGGCAGCTCCATCTCATTTACACATCTTGACACCTCTTCATACAAATCATGCCCCGTAGTTGTGCCATGCATAGGACGTAAAGCCAAAAACTCCTCTGTCACGCTTAGGTTGGAGTCCACTCCGGGATGAAAATTGACAACTGGGCAATGTCAGAAATGTCGGTGCTCTCATCCACAGCCAAGGAATATGCAATAAAATCTTTTCCCTTTTTCACAAGCTGCTCTTTTAGATTGATGGACAACTGGTCTACTCTCTCGGCAATGGTGTTTCTGCTCAGACTCACATTTAAAAAGAGTTGCCTTTTTCTGGGCAAACTTCGTCACAAACTTTAATCATGCAGTTTTTGATGAAATCCCCCTCCGTAAATGGCCGGGCTGATTTAGCGATCTCTTCTGCCAAAATAAAACTGGCCTTGACAGCAGCCTGGCCTTGTGATTTGGCTTTTTTGAACAGAGCCTGTCGAGATTTGAGGCCTCGTTTTAATTCCTCTGCCTTTTGTAGCCTTTGTTCCATGTCCATATTCTTGTTTTTGTCCGCGTGTTTCGTTTCATAATGTCGTCTCAGATTATACTCTTTCAGTACCGCCACACTTTCTCCACACAGAAGACACACAGGTTTTCCAGCTACCTTCGTGAACATATACTCCGACTCCCACCTTGTTTGAAACCCCCGGTTCTCAGTATCCACCTTCCGTTTTGCCATTTTTGATGGGTATCTGAAAGTTAATTTTACTGTGATGCTGACGACTGCTGTGCCAATAAATATTGAAATGAAGCAGCCTACTGCTCGGTGCGTCACCTTTGCATTGTGGGAAATGTAGTATTGGTGCGTGTAAAAGATCTGCGGGCTGCCGGCTTGCTGCGGGCCGGTTCTAATAATAAATCAAGATCATCCCAGGGGCCGTAAAAAACCTTCTTGCGGGCCGGATGTGGCCCGCGGGCCTTGACTCTGACATATGTGTTCTAGACCTATCGGCTGCCTTCGATACTGTGAACCATCAGATCCTCCTCTCCACCCTCTCCGAGTTGGGCATCTCCGGCGCGGCCCACGCTTGGATTGCGTCCTACCTGACAGGTCGCTCCTACCAGGTGGCGTGGCGAGAATCCGTCTCCACACCACGTGCTCTCACCACTGGTGTCCCCCAGGGCTCTGTTCTAGGCCCTCTCCTATTCTCGCTATACACCAAGTCACTTGGCTCTGTCATAACCTCACATGGTCTCTCCTATCATTGCTATGCAGACGACACACAATTAATCTTCTCCTTTCCCCCTTCTGATGACCAGGTGGCGAATCGCATCTCTGCATGTCTGAAAGACATATCAGTGTGGATGACGGATCACCACCTCAAGCTGAACCTCGGCAAGACGGAGCTGCTCTTCCTCCCGGGGAAGGACTGCCCGTTCCATGATCTCGCCATCACGGTTGACAACTCCATTGTGTCCTCCTCCCAGAGCGCTAAGAACCTTGGCGTGATCCTGGACAACACCCTGTCGTTCTCAACTAACATCAAGGCGGTGGCCCGTTCCTGTAGGTTCATGCTCTACAACATCCGCAGAGTACGACCCTGCCTCACACAGGAAGCGGCGCAGGTCCTAATCCAGGCACTTGTCATCTCCGTCTGGATTACTGCAACTCGCTGTTGGCTGGGCTCCCTGCCTGTGCCATTAAACCCCTACAACTCATCCAGAACGCCGCAGCCCGTCTGGTGTTCAACCTTCTCAAGTTCTCTCACGTCACCCCGCTCCTCCGCTCTCTCCACTGGCTTCCAGTTGAAGCTCGCATCCACTACAAGACCATGGTGCTTGCCTACGGAGCTGTGAGGGGAACGGCACCTCAGTACCTCCAGGCTCTGATCAGGCCCTACACCCAAACAAGGGCACTGCGTTCATCCACCTCTGGCCTGCTCGCCTCCCTACCACTGAGGAAGTACAGTTCCCGCTCAGCCCAGTCAAAACTGTTCGCTGCTCTGGCCCCCCAATGGTGGAACAAACTCCCTCACGACGCCAGGACAGCGGAGTCAATCACCACCTTCCGGAGACACCTGAAACCCCACCTCTTTAAGGAATACCTAGGATAGGATAAAGTAATCCTTCTCACCCCCCCCCTTAAAAGACTTAGATGCACTATTGTAAAGTGGCTGTTCCACTGGATGTCATAAGGTGAAAGCACCAATTTGTACGTCGCTCTGGATAAGAGCGTCTGCTAAATGACTTAAATGTAAATGTTAAATGAGAAGTGTTATGCTGGGAGGTGTTGCATTCAGGTTTTTTAAACCAGGGTTGCTGTTCACTTGAACAATCTGAGATGGGGAGTTCCATGCAATCATGGCAATATATAATACTGTATATTTTCTTGAATTTGTTCTGGATTTGTGAACTGGAAAAAGACCCCTGGTGGCATGTCTGGCGGGTTACGTGTGTGTGTGTCAGAGCTGTGTGTAAGTTGCCTATGTAAACAATTTAGAATTTAACACAAGGTTTCTTAAAAAATAAGAAATGCAGTCACTCTCCTCTACTTTTAACAAAGCGAGACTGGCATGCATAGTATTGATATTAGCCCTCTGATTACGGTGACGAGCAAGATGTGCTACTCTGTTCTGGGCCAGCTGCAATTTTTCGAGGTCCTTTGCAGCACCTGTCTATATGACTGGCCAATAATCAAGATAAGATAAAACTAGAGCCTGCGGGACTTGCATTGTGTGGTGTCAAAAAGCAGAGAATCTCTTTATCACAGACAGACCTCTCCACATCTGTGTAAAACTATTCAATATGCACATTTCAATCAATTTTGTTGCCGACTAACTGACCCTCATTAACCGGTCAATAAACGGTTACATTTTTTCCAAACAGTAAAATGGCGTGACCAACAGAAAACACTATCATAGATCTGTATGTAATGACAAGATGCTTATGTTTCCCCCCTAACAATAGGAGTAGTCCCAATGTGGGAAGGCAGGCGACAAGCTTATGCCCAAAATAAGCCCATAGAAACACATTGGACTTATTTTGGCGGGAGTAAAACCTTGCTGGGAGGTGCGCTTTACAAGTTGAGATTGAAATAAATATAGCTCCTCCATTCTAAAACTGATGCAACTCTGTTTAGCTGTGGTTGCTGACGCGTATAGCATTGAATCATCCGCATACATAGACACACAGGCTTTGTTTTAATGCCCGTGGTAGGTCATTAATAAAAATAGAAAAGAGTAGCGGGCCAAGAGAGCTACCCTGCGGTACCACACTTTATATGTTGAACATTAGAGAAGCTTCCATTAAATAATGCCATATAGATTCAGAGCTGAGGTTGAATAGCCATAACAAGTTTTTTTTTTTTTTTCAACAACTCGTTATGGTCAATAATCTCAAGGGCTGTACTGAAATCTATCAGTACGGCTCCCACAATGTTTTTAACAATTTCTTTCAACCAATCAGTAATTTGTGTCAGTGCCGTTCTCTAAGCATGCTGAAAGTCTATTGTTCATTTGTTTGGAGAAATAGCATTTTATCTGGTCAAACAACTTTTCCTACATTTTGCTAAGCCTCGGCAGCAAGCTGATTGGTCAGCTGTTAGAACCAGTAAAGGGTGCTTTACCATTTACCATTCTTGTGTGGGTTGTCTTGCAGTTGATGTAGCTTGTGTCATTGGGTCTAATCATGATGATCGGGGGGGGATTTCACTACATCTCCTTTTGTCTTGCCACTGTCATCAAACTAATGAAATACATTATTTTTTAAATTCAAAATATACTGTCTGTCTGCACAGCTTCCCAGGCAACCATCACAGGAGGAATGCTGTAATACAAAAACAGCTTTCCCAAGGCAAAGAAGGATATTCTGTGAAGACAGACTCAACATTCTGTAAGTCATTTATTCATATCAAATCTGCATTAATTGTGCATTTCAGGCACACAGAAAATCCACATACAAACATTGAAAAGTTTCACAAAAGTGCCTGAACAAATATTGCATATTTCAATTTCAGCACTTGAAAACACATTGTAGAATGAGATTTCTGCATTAACAAATTGATAGCATCATAAATCAGAACATTTCAATTCACTACATAATTAACAAACATTTGCCTTTTCAAAAACATTACAGGCTACGCAGACAGGCTTCTGGATCTCATCTTGGATCAATGTCCCCCTTGATCCAGCGCCGTATGTGGGGAAGCTGTGCGAGCTATCTCCCCAGTGTAAGAGGCCTGACAAGGAGGCCATAGCTGGATTTGTCTCCTGCTTCAGTCTTGAGGGGGCGACTGAAGCCAAGTGGGTGACTGACGCCTGCTTGATTGAAGCAGGGTACATGGGTCCCCCTCCTCTCCCCATCAATCTTTGTAGTTGGTTGCATTTCCTAAAGCCTTAGTAGTTCACTTTACTTGACATCACATCATTTTGTTACTTTTTATATAATTTGTCAAGCATTCGGACTGGAGATTTGAGTTACAAATTGAATAAGTCAGTGGGTCCTGCGCACTGTAGGGACACAAGGGCGGCAGGGTGCCTATACTAGGTTTATGGCTGTAATTACATTTTTATGTCAAATGTCTCAACATTATTTCTCACTTTTTTCTCGAGTTTTCATGTTGATCAATATTTTGGATATGCTAGCCTATTGTAAATTATCAAATGTCTGATCAATTCATACAATTCTGAATATATATAGTCATTTATAATGCTAATGCAGAGGCACCAATAAATAGTCCAGTACACTTATTGTATGCTGTTTTTCATGTACATTCACTTACGTCGAAGCTTCTAAGGTGATTCAGGCTTTATAAATTGTTGTGAGGAAGTGTATCGGTGAACTGTATTCTGTAATATAATTACAAAACAATAGAAATGCAATTGTGTATTGCTGCGGTTTGTCTGATATCCAACAGTCCATGATCAACTCAGAGCATTTTGCAGAGAAAATGGGTTGAGGCATACATACTATTTAGGCTTGGAATGACGTGGCCCATTGTTTACCTTGTTACCTGGCAATGCCCATAAGGGTGTTTCAAACAGCTGTCAATCAAGGCAAGGTCATGAATGTAAGCTCCCCACCCAAGATACAATTTCTTATTCTGAGGTTTTTAATAGCCTACAAATATTATGGGTTTTGGTCATAGGCTATTTTTACTTGGGAAATAGGATGACTGCAAGACCTTAAATGTTAAAACGAGGGGGTCGAAATTGTACTTCACACTGAGCCAGCTGTGTGCGAAGGTAGCCACTGAAACCCTATGGAGAGAAGGGTTTGAGAGCTAGGTTGGAGCATGTGCTTTCAGGTCCAGTAGCACTCTAGGATGCAGGCCCAAACCTATCTTCTGATCACCAAATGAACTCTAACCTTAGCGGCAAAGCTTGTGTTTAAGGTTGAGCATAATGTTGCTAGCAATAATCAGGATATTTTGGATTAACCTTTACTTGTCGATACTTTCTTTGTTCTCAATTCAGATGGCACCAGTGTCTTAAAAAAATGTGTGTCCAGTTGCAGGTGGAACTCCGATAATGAGGACTTTTTGTGTGTGTAACTATTTGAGTCACACTGACGCGATGTCATACCTCCTCTAAATGTGGCCGGGGGGAGCGGGCATCTTTCAGGTGGGATGTTAAACGGGTGTCCTGACTCTCTGTAGTCACTAAAGATCTCATGGCACTTATTGTAAGACTAGAGGTGTTAACCTCTTGTGTCCTGGCTAAATGTCCAATCTGGCCCTCATACCATCACGGTCACCTAATCATCCCTAGCTTACAATTGGCTCATTCATCCCCCTTCCTCTCCCCTGTAACTGTTCTCCATGTCGTTGCTGTAAATGATAATGTGTTGTCTGTCAATTTACCTGGTAAAACTAGGGTTAAATAAAACATTTTTGGGGAAGTTCGGTTGAAGTTGGAAATAACCAACACTGCCCAGTACTCTTAGGTTATGCCACAAGAGGGCAACATTGACTAAGAAATGTGTCCCATACAATTAGTTAACCCATCTTTGGTACACTGATTAGTGATTTTCTTTTCATATTTAGTAAGCAAATTATTTTCACAACAGTCTGCTGCATTTGTATACAACTATCCAACATACAACTATTCAAGTAGCCCATCTAGAGTTCATGCAGCGTATCATTATACAAACTGTCAGTTGCTTTAGTTTATTTTACAGTTCAAATTAAGTTATTGTATTCCAGGTTGTTTTTTTGGGGGGGGCTGCGTTTTGTGCAAACTATTAATAATCGCGCCAGGCCCGTCTGTCGCCCTGTGCTGTAGAATACATTTTAAAAAACACATTTACAGCAAATGATTTCGTTCGCCAGTAGCGCGCACTGGTTTGCAGCTGCCTCTCCTAGTATGTGAATATTCATTCCAGGCAGTTTTTACGGTGGGAACGTGAGAGTACTCTTCTTCCCCCGGCACCCCCTCCCCTGGGCTCCGCGAGCGCGCACGCGTGCAAAACCGTGTGGGAATGGCTGTTGTGTGACCGGGGGTTGGGCCGCTAGGAGCTGCTAGAGTTTGTAATGTCCGCCATGTTGGCCATGGCGTATTGAACCAGGGAGAGCGGAGCCTCGGAAAAAAGAGACCGACAGTGAGCGATCAAAACCCGGGCCTTCCCGGCTCCGTTCGCATCTCCATATACCTACCCTACTACCAATCGAACGGTTGACTTCTGGCGAACATCGCAGATCCATCCATGAGAACTCAAAGCAGTACTGTTGTGAACCTTAGGTTATCGGTTAGATTAATGCTGAATCTTACATTATAAAAAAACATGAGTAAATTGTCGTTTCGGGCACGGGCGCTGGACGCTACCAAGCCTCTACCCGTCTTTCGCTGCGAGGACTTGCCAGACCTGCACGAATATGCCTCTATCAATCGGGCAGTACCGCAAATGCCAACTGGGATGGAGAAAGAGGAAGAATCGGTATGTTTTATCGCTGGCAGATTCATATTTGATATGTATTCCACATTTTCACAATATGGGGGGCGTCGCTACTTTGCCTGCGCAACTTTGCACAAAATGGCGGCCATATCGGTTTACCGTGAACACGGTAGATAGCGACGTAATTTGCGTGTTAAACCTACATTTTTCCGTTAATCTAATCCTAACCGTGTATTGTTTCGAATTTGGGTTCGTTAGCCGTGTTGTGTCCACTTATTTCAAATGGAATTGTATTGGAAAGCACAAAGGGGTCACGTGATTCGTTTCGAATCCGCCATTTTGTTGACTTTCACTTTGCCAAAGACTGCTGGGGATGGGCTTTGAAGTGGTGCCCTTACCATGAACAAATACCAGGGGGAGACATTGAGTCGACATGTTTTGAATGTGCAACACATTTGGCCAGATCGCCTAAAACCGACCATGTTCGTGTCTGGAAGTGTCACTAGTAGCAGTGTTGTCACGATACCAGAATTGATACTATACCAGGTTTGGTATCACGATACTCTATACCGAAACGATACCACGGCACAAAAAAGAGCGTATTAGCTGAAGTCAGAATAACCATGGATTTTATTTATTTTTTACACATTGAACAATCTTAATAGTATTTTCAATTCCTTAAAAAAAAATAAAACTTCATATTACCCTTACAAAAATAGATTTCTGTTTTGAAACTGCAGTACGTGTAGTAACTGGTTTTGGATGCAGTAATTACAGAAGAACTACAGTGTAATGCAGATACACAGCAAAATTACTGCATTAAAAAATGTATATATTGGAAGCAGTATTTGCTGCATTCTGCAGTGTTAATGCACTCCTTTTCTTTGTAAGGGAATATCATAAATGTTTCTTGTGCAAAACCCTATCGGAGACTCGAAGGATACAATTGAAATCTAAACTGTTTTAAAATGTAATATGATACATATCGGTTAATTTGCTATGACCTTATTGGGTCAACTGCTATACATTATACCTATTATTCATTACAGCTAAATAATTGAATGCATTAAATGAATAGTTTAGTTCCAAAATGACAAAACATTGAAGCTAATTTCTGAAACTTCTATATTGCAGTAGTCTACACACCATATGATGGATTTTACACAGCATAATGATTCCCAGGGTGCAATGCTCCGCCCAGGGCTGCTGGCTGGGCTAGTGGCTACTGCTAGCAAGACCAGACAAAAGCGAAGTAGTCTACATATATTGCTGTCATAGCTAACTTATGAGTGCATTTCACATTAATTTTGGGATGTAATCATATCAGGATCATGTGAATGTCAGGCTGAATATATGTTCATGTCATTGTCGCTCATGAGCACTTTACATTTAGTTGATAGTAGAATGTTACGATGCAAATTAGAGGTTGACATAGTAACAGGACTCTCTGACACGTAGGATTCCGGCAGGATTGGTATAGATCTTTCATTCTCATTGAAAGCAAGTCTAAGAAGCAACAGCTCTGCTCTTTCCCATTACTGTTTTTCTTTTGTAAACCAGCTTCAAACAGCTGAAAATAATGTTTTTGGTTATGGAAAAGGGTACAGTGATTCTCTATACTAAACTTTGTTTTGTCACACAAACTGAAATTTAAGTGAACTATTTTAGCAACCAGGGAAAGGGCCATTTCTGCTTATTTAAAAAAATATATATAACATTTCCTTCAGTCAGCACACACGCTCACCTCGCACCATGTTGTAGTCATTTACTACTTTACCTTCGATGCACACGGAGACGCACACAATTACACATGTCCAATATCCATGAGTTCATCCGACTCTTCAGTAAGTGCAAGGGCTGCCGTCATTGCCAAAATCCTGTAATGTGGTTATCAGCTGTGTACAGGCAACTGTCTCCTGAGCAGCAAAATGGAGCAGTTGCTATGACTACTCAGAGCAGCTGTATTGCATTAGTGGAAACCAAAACTGTTCAGGGCATTTCTGCCGCTTTTGACCAGCAAAAATGACTTTTTCAGGTTAGGAGAATTAACGTGGCAGGATTTGGATGAGCTAAAATTGTCCCGTCGTGACTCTTAACATCTAGCTACAACGAGGCTTGCCCAGTGAAACATTTTGGTTTCCACTTAATGCAATGCTGCAGAATTGGGATGGAACAGGAAAGTTCCAGAGTTATAGAACTATAGCAGTATGGGAATTTTGTTGACAGGAATACATTTTTACTCTTGTGTCAAACTAATGCAAATGTCACGTGTTAAAATAGTTTGTCGTTTGCAACTTGAACCTTCCTTGCGCTGCAGTGCTTTGTAACACTTTTTGCATAGTTGTTTCGGTGGACTGGTCCTCATCTGCTCTGTAAGCAAAGTATTCCCATAGATCGCCTCTGGAGCCAGTTTTGTCAACAAGCTGTGGCCGTGGATGTATGATGTTTTCGTTAGAAGCCATGCTGTCAGCATTTTCTCTCTCTTGCTTCTCAAGTGGCTTGTGCTGTCAGCTGCATGCAGAAGCACAACTAGCGAGCTTACTACTTCCCCCTTGAGAAGATTCAGACATTACTAGCGACTCGATCCTCTCAATCTGTGTGACGTGAGACCCATTTAACAGAAACAAGAGAAATTCTAGTACCGAACTGTTTTTCATGTTATAGTCTCAAAGGTATCTAAGTTTCGGTATACCGTGCAACACTAACTACTAGTCAATCATTTTGATTATGAACAGAAAAATAAGCGTGACTGTCTTTTCTAGTTCAGAAGCATGTGCATAAGCTTTTCTTAGCCATGTGTCTCAGTGACAGGAGTAAGGAGAGATGGGGTCTGTTGTTGGAAGTTTGACCATAGTCTAATTCTTCATTCAAGCTGACAGAAAACAAGCATTTTAGAATCCAGTGCCAGTGTTCATAAAGCATCTGAGTAAGAGTGCTGCTAGATATTAGATAGGTAGCTATGGAATGAAGTAGCAATCTATGGGTATAGTGAAGCCCAGACTCCTGAATGTAATATAGCAAGATCTGAGCGTTCAGGCCAGGGGTTGGAACCAACATGATCTTCCAGCGCTTCGTTCTGAACAGGACCGTTGTTTTGTTTTTTTCGTTTCGTGTTTCCGACCGGTAAAATACATTTCTAAACTCGTGCGAATCCCCACAAAGTACCGTTTTATCGTTCTTTTTTAAAACTTGTAATCAAGTTTTTTTTTTACATTTAGCACATTAAATGACTTCACTGATCAGTGCTGCTCGAGTAGGTAAGAGTTCTTTACATGCGTGATGGACAGACAAGTGCCATCTATGGTGCAAGATGCAACTGAAATTTTGCAGGTGGAGAGCAAGTGAGTGGATTGAGGAGGCTTGAAGCGCGGTGCATCTTATGACGTGCATTATCTGACTTAGGTCAACAGAATTATACCTATGGAGGAACTTTGAATATCCTTTGAGCTCGCTAGCTAACAAGCCCGTGTGCAGACCGGCACCAGAATTAAAAACACGTCTTACCTTTTTGTAGTTAATAAATCTAACGTGAAATGTGAACTATACCTATAGTATCCTTAACTAGCATTGAAAATGTTAAACCATTCTTCACTCTAATAAAAAAATCTCCATCTTCTGAATCACGCTTGTAACGTAAGTACAGTAGTCTATGCTTCGGAGGGGGAGGCGCAAGTAGCCTGAACACACACCGGCAAAGATTTTCAGCTTGCAGGCAGACACTGGAATATATTTGATTGACAGTGAAGGCTTTGCATAGGTGTTTGTTTAGCGTTTTTTTTTTGGGGGGGGGCTATTTAAAAAAAAAAAAAATGCCTGGAGCGTAAAATATCGTTATTAACCGGTTCCCATGCTTTTAAAATAACAGTTCTGTTCCAGGAACAGTGTGGATGACCTTTTTGTTCCAGGTTACATTTCTTTCTGTACCTTCAAAAAAATGTTTTTGGTTCTGTTCTGTGAACCGGTTCCACCCCCTGGTTCAGGCTGATGCTGTGTGTGTGCGCATTTTTACACTGTCAGGGGGTTTGATGCAAAACAACTTTGACCCAGTTTTGGGTTATAATCCAAAACAAACCCAGTGGCCAATTTTGAGCATTGTGTTATGGTCTGAGAGACAGTGGGTTATTGCCTCTTCATGACATCACCAGGGCATCAGAGGGGGGTGTCTTGTGCTGAGATGCCTCAGTGAACGCAAACAGAGGAAGGGACTGGGGGTGCAGTTAATTTTACTATCAGAAGAATCCCACCAGCCCCTCTGTCCTGTGCTTTCTCTGTTATGTAACTGCCTGGAGTGACAGAAACCGAGGGAAATAGAGGCTGTTTTACTTCTGGGGCCCAAGTGATATGCAGCGTGGCTGCTTTACTGTCTGACCCACATTTACACCAGTGGGAACTGGATGGGGAAACCCTGGATCTGTATCCTAAATGGCACCCTATTCCCTTTATGGTGCACTACTTGTGAACAGGGCACACAGTGTTAGTGGTCAATTAGTTCATTATGTAAAGAATATGGTGCTATTTGGGACACACTCTGGGAGCTGATTGACTTAGGCAAACTGGATGGATTGGTAGCTAGCTTCTCCTGACCAGGAACTTGTCTGGTGGTTTTAAATCTGGAACGCAAAGCTGTCTGGCGGGCTATTGTGAAACCATACCGGAATCAACAGGATGCATATTTTATACAGCTCAATGTTTTATGCAGTGTTTGTGGAATTTTGAAATGTAGGAAAGTGAGGGAAACAAAGAAATTGAAAATACTGTTTGGCTGCATCTATGATGTCCATAATAACTTTTCCCTTTACTGTCCTGTACCAAATTGATTGCCATTGTCTTGTGGTGGATTTGTCTTTGTACAGTTGGGCTACTTGGTTAGTGAATGGACTGGGTTAGTAACCAAGCGATCGCTGGTTCGAATCCCGAGCCGGCATTGTGGAAAAATCTGCAGTTCCGCCCTTGCGCAAATCAGTTAAGCCCCGCACTTCTCTGATTCAGATGGGCTGGGTTGAATGCAGAAGACACATTTCGTTGCGCAACTGACTAGGTATCCCCTTTGAGCGCTTGGCTATTATGTCCCATGTAGTGAACCATTTCCAACCCCTGCCTGCCTCGCACAGTTTGAGTTTTGTAAACCGTCAAGAGGAACATGTCAATGACTGAGAGCTAGTGTTTCATGATCCTAAACATTATTACACCTAGCTAGGTAACATCACAGTACACACAGCCTTATACATCCCTGCTTAAATGTTGAGATGCTGCATGATTTGAGTTCAGTGGACCTGCTACTTTACTAGAATTTACTATTAGGCTACTATATTATGTACAGAGATCTACTTGAATACTGAGCTAGTCCTTGATCAGGCATGTGTGGGCAGTTTTAATTGAATGTAAGAAATTAATTTAGGGCTGTCACTGACTTTAAAAACAAATTGTCGACCAGGAGTTGTCTATTCTTTCGACCAATCGTCTGGTCAACATTTTTACATGTGTATTTCTCCATATGGACATGTCCTATATGTTTTAATAAAATCAACAATATGTAGGCTACAGTCAGATTGTCTGATGCTTCAAGCACACTGTGATTCAATAATTAAAACACAAATGACTAAGGAGGGAGCCTAACCAGAAGGGGAAAAAACTGTTTCCGAACCACCGCTGCTGCTGGCTTTCGCAGATTCTGCCATTATGTTCCCAAAGTTGCCAGTAGTGGTCAGCAACCTTTCCCATTTGCAGTGCCAATTTATCTTACCATTTCAACCTATCTGCATGCCAGTCTTCGTATCTCAATCATCGGCATGTGGTTAATCAAAATTGTATCTAAATCTAAAGGAAAATATACATCTAAAATGAACTTCCATTGCCAACGATGTAAAAATAGCCTACACAAATTCAACAAATAAAAACATTGCAGCCTGCAGGTAGAACATACACTGTGTGGCCTGTCTGCAAGGAACTTGAAACATTGTATCAACTGTGTCCACCCCAAAAGTTAACAATCTTGCAACATAACATATAAAATGTTATGAACCCTCAGTTTCCCATGCCAGTGAGCTCCATACAGACAGCTGTATTTGTGCAAGGATAAGTAATCAGGTAGGCCTATTTTTAAGATGTATCCACCATATCCGAGCATAATTTCTCCCCTTACACGCAGAGTGGTTATCGAAAGGGGGAGAGCTGGAAAGATCTTTCAAATAGCCTATATTGAAGAACTATTGTCATTCTCAATGGATGTAAATTGTGATTGGGTGTCCCATAGGGCAGCTCACAATTGGCCGTGTCGTCCGGGTTTGGCCAGGGTAGGCTGTCATTGTAAATTAGAATTTGTTCTTAATGGACTCGCCTTGTTAAATAAAGTTTTTTTTATTTTTTTAATGCCAGGTAGCCTAGACCTACATTTTATCAGGTGCGTGTCCTTACTCAACATTGACCGGAGCACTCTAAACAAAATAATTAATAAATTGACAGCTTGAAAATGGAATGAAATAAACAAACTTTTCACAAGTGTTGCCTAGGTTGTGCGCTCTGCAAACGTGTCCACTCTGACAATGAACTTTAAAAGTAATAATAATATATTGAATGCATCAACAGACATTACAGTAACCAAACGTGCATTGTAGATTGGGAATTAAAAGTAAATTATACTGGTGTGCCATTCCGACGTTCTCTGCAACGGATTAGTCCACTGAGACGGGTGTCAGTCAAGATGTGCCACAATTATTTGTTTCACAACTGCTCGACTAAAAATGTTCTCAGATCAAACAGCCTATCGACCGAACAATCGACTAAATGGGGAAAGTTGTAATTGAATTGAATGTAAGCCTACCTCTACCTTTTTGATTACACCGCTCTGACTGAGAAGACTGGCTTGGAGTCATCGGCTGTGTCACAAATGGCACCCTTATTCCCTATATAATCCACTAATTTGGACCGAGACCCATGTAATCAGCTTAAATCTGAACACCTGCTGGAGGCCACACTTTGGTTGTCAAGGCAACTTTTATTGTAGTCACCTCCTGTGCATCCAGGCATCGTTAAATCATTGGAATGAATCAGCTGTGAAAATAGGCTACGTGACATTCTGTTTTATTTCTGTTTTAGGGGTGTGGCATAGCTGTGTCTCAGGTAGTTTAATGGCAGTAGGGTCGTGTAGTGCTAGTCTGGTTCCAGAGGTTTCTACTCTTGTCAATGCCAACTCTGTTTTGCCTGACCAAAATTGAGAAGGAGTTGGCGTGATGGCACAAACAGACTGGCACTGAGGCAAGCATGCTGCTTCTTGTAGCAAGGTTTCTGTATCATAGCTATCATGGACTTTCCTATCAGGGTCCTTCTCTCCCTGTCACCATCCACACTACAGGTTATACCTGCCTTAGCTAATACTGCGACGACAGGGGTCTTCGAGCTCTTCTTGCCCAGGGATCCTTTCCTAGGCAAATTGGCAGCCCAGGTGCCCCACATAATTAGAAGAGTAAGTGTACACTCTCAGCTCTTTCCCTGCTTAAACAAAGGTTGGCAATACTCCAGTAAGTGTAATTAGCAAATGAGTAATTTGTTACATTTTAGGGAGTGGCGTAATGAAGTTGGCATCATTAGGAATAAGATCCTTCGCTTTTTCTACTGTTGAAACAGTTGAAGTCACAAGTTTACATAAACCTTAGCCAAATGCATTTAATTAGTTTTTGACAATTCCTGACATTTAATCCTAGTAAAAAATTCCCTGTCTTAGGTCAGTTAGGATCACCACTTTATTTTAAGAATGTGAAATGTCAGAATAATAGTAGATTTATTTCAGCATTTATTTTATTTGTCACATTTACAAATCAAATTTATTTATATAGCCCTTCGTACATCAGCTGATATCTCAAAGTGCTGTACAGAAACCCAGCCTAAAACCCCAAACAGCAAACAATGCAGGTGTAGAAGCACGGTGGCTAGGAAAAACTCCCTAGAAAGGCCAAAACCTAGGAAGAAACCTAGAGAGGAACCAGGCTATGTGGGGTGGCCAGTCCTCTTCTGGCTGTGCCGGGTGGAGATTATAACAGAACATGGCCAAAATGTTCAAATGTTCATAAATGACCAGCATTGTCGAATAATAATAAGGCAGAACAGTTGAAACTGGAGCAGCAGCACAGTCAGGTGGAAGTTGAAACTGGAGCAGCAGCATGGCCAGGTGGACTGGGGACAGCAAGGAGTCATCATGTCAGGTAGTCCTGGGGCATGGTCCTAGGGCTCAGGTCCTCAGAGAGAGAGAGAAAGAAAGAGACAAGGAGAGAATTAGAGAACGCACACTTAGATTCACACAGGACACCGAATAGGACAGGAGAAGTACTCCAGATATAACAAACTGACCCTAGCCCCCCGACACATAAACTACTGCAACATAAATACTGGAGGCTGAGACAGGAGACATACTCTCAATTAGTTTTCGGTAGTATTGCCTTTAAATTGTTTAACTTGGGTCAAATGTTTCGGGTTGCCTTCCACAAGTTTCCCACAATACGTTGGGTGAATTTTGACCCATTTCTCCTGACAGAGCTGGTGTAACTGAGTCAGGTGTGTAGGCCTCCTTGCTCAAACATGCTTTTTCAGTTCTGCCCACACATTTTCTATATGATTGAGGTCATGGCTTTGTTATGGCCATTCCAATACCTTGGCTTTGTTGTCCTTAAGCCATTTTGCCACAACTTTGGAAGTATGCTTGGGGTCATTGTCCATTTGGACGACTCATTTGCAACCAAGCTTTATCTTCCTGACTGATGTCTTGAGATATTGCATATCCACTTAATTTTACTTCCTCATGGTGCCATCTATTTTGTGAAGTGCAACAGTCCCTCCTGCAGCAAAGCACCCCCACAACATGATGCTGCCACCCCCGTGCTTCACGGTTGGGATGGTGTTCTTTGGCATGCAAGCATCCAACCTTTTTCCTCCAAACATAACGATGATCATTATGGCCAAACAGTTGTTATATTATTGTTTCATCAGATCAGAGGACATTTCTCTAAAAAGTATGATCTTTGTCCCCATGTGCAGTTGCAAACCATATTATGGCTTTATTATGGTGGTTTTGGAGCAGTGGCTTCTTCCTTGCTGAGCGGCCTTTCAGGTTATGTCGATATAGGACTGATTTTTACTGTGGATATAGATAATTTTGTACCGGTTTCCTCCATGTCCATTTCATGCATTTATGTAACCTGTGTTCAGGACAAATATAAGCACCTAACACTCAAATCCCATTAGTTACTTCAAATGTTTTATGGGCTACACATTCTCCATTTTTGTGTGCACTCTCGCTCACACGCCCACACAGGTCCCATAAGTTACTAGCTACATACCTAGCTAGGTTGCATGCGCTACATATCTGCGACTTCGCTCTCTAACTCACACACACACACTTGGATTTAATACGCTAGCTAGTTAGTCAGTCTTGTGCCTCATCACACATACTGACACACAGAAACACCCAAGCTTTACACAGTATTCACCGCCCACTAAACTTGACTAATGGTTGAAAGGCAAGCACTTATCATTGGTGTGTTAATTAAATCTTGTCATGTCACCTGACCATCTCCTCGGGGGTTCTTTGGACTTGCGAGTGCAACTGAACTCGCAAGCAAAAACAAGAAATTTGCATCACTGACATATATTCCCCCTCGACCGACTAAAACACAGTAATTGACAGATCCACCATTAACGGGTGGACTTTTTCGGTTGCCTGCTCAAGGGGCTCTGCCTCTACTTCGGTGAGCTCGTCTGAGTCTGCGGAGTCGCTGATGAAGACCCTCTCAGGCTCCAGTGTCAAAGTAGTCGCCGATAAGTTGACACCACTGATCGTCTGACCCAGTTCTCAGCATAACATGAGAATTTAAAAAATCAAGTTATTTTTCTCTCTAATGAGGAATCCAACGATGCAGTAGAAAGCTTAGCTAGCTAAGGTGTAGTCACTGTCACTGCTGCCTATGAACGATGGGTTTGACATTTCTGAAGAGCGAGAGACAGTGTAGCTTGAGGTAAATGTTCTGTTTTCCTGCAGATGATACTCTACTGTAGTTTTGATTGGGCCAACAGGAAGATCATCCGATTTGAATATCCTATTGCATCTAGATTCAGTGTAGATGAAGGGGAGGAGACGGGTTAACCTCAAAGTCTACCATATGGAATTGTTTTAAGATGGTCATACCATGCATCATTTAGCTATTTGATTTAGAATTTTAGGACTCCTCCTTTGGGTATCAAAAAATATAATTGAATTTGGCCTTTACTACTATAGCCCATGGAAACGCATTGAATAACACATTCATAAATGACCAAAAAACAGTCAAATAAATCATTTTCTGCCAAATGTTGAAGTGATTGTCCTATATCTGGAAGATGTAAGAAAGATCAGCAAACATTTATATTTTTCTGGACACATGTAACCCCTTATTTTTGTTGGCTCTAAACTACCTTCATTTGTTTTTATGGGTTACCTTCAGATGAGTCCTGTGACACGTGGAGGTTGTAGAACGAGTCACCTCCCTGACAAAGGCGCCCCCCTCCCCAGATTGCTCAGTTTGGCAGGTGGCCAGCACTAGGACGAGTCTTGGTGGTTCCATACTAATTCCATTTTTTTAACAATTTTTTTTATATAAAAAAAAAAATGTATTTCACCTTTATTTAACCGGGTAGGCAAGTTGAGAACAAGTTCTCATTTACAATTGCGACCTGGCCAGTTACACATGGAGTAAAACAAACATACAGTAGAAAAATAAGTCTATATACAACGTGAGCAAATGAGGTGATAAAAAAGGCCATGGTGGCGAAGTAAATGCAATACAGCAAGTAAAACACTGGCATGGTAGATTTGCAGTGAAAGAATGTGCCGGTACAGAGAGAAATTATGGGGTGCAAAGGAGCAAAATAAATAAAAACAGTAGGGGGAGAGGTAGTTGTTTGGACTAAGTTATAGATGGGCTATGTACAGGTGTTGTAATCTGTGAGCTGCTGTGACAGCTGGTGCTTAAAGCTAGTGGGGGAGATAATTGTTTCCAGTTTCAGAGATTTTTGTCGTTTGTTCCAGTTATTGGCAGCAGAGAACTGGAAGGAGAGGCGGCCAAAGGGAGAATTGGTTTTGGGGGTGACCAGAGAGATATAGCTGCTGGAGCGCATGCTACAGGTCGGTGCTGCTATGGTGACCAGCGAGCTGAGATGAGGGGACCTTACCTGGCAGGGTCTTGTAGATGACCTGGAGCCAGTGGGCTTGGAGACTAGTATGAAGCGAGGGCCAGTCAACGAGAGCGTACAGGCCGCAGTGGTGGGTAGTATATGGATGGCACTGTGATAGACTACATCCAATTTATTCAGTAGGGTATTGGAGACTATTTTGTAAATGACATTGCCGAAGTCGAGGATCGGTAGAATGATCAGTTTTACGAGGGTATGTTTGGCAGCATGAGTGAAGGATGCTTTGATGCGAAATAGGAAGCCAATTCTAGATTTAACTTTGGATTGGAGATGTTTTATGTGAGTCTGGAAGGAGAGTTTACAGTCTAACCAGACACCTAGGTATTTGTAGTTGTCCACATATTCTAAGTCAGAACCGTCCAGAGTAGTGATGTTGGATGGGCGGGCAGGTGCAGGCAGTTTCCCCCTAAAGACACTTTAATCTAACTGCCTGTAGCTCAGGCCCAGAGGCAAGGATATGCATATTCTTGGTATCATTTGAAAGGAAACACTGAATTTTGTGGAAATGTGAATTGAATGTAGGAGAATATAACACAATAGATCTGGTAGAAGAAAACACAAGGAAATAAACATACGTTTTCTGTTTTTTTATTGTTGCTGCATCTTTCAAATGACCAAGAACAGCCAAACATACAGATAGGATGCTGTGGATGATTTGAATAAAGAACATCAGATGGCAACAATAGCTGAGCAAAGTTTGACAGAACTTCAAAAATTTGCGAGCTACATGACATGAAGTCACCCAGGTGTCCCACACAAATGTACCCAAGTGGCCGAATTGGTACAGTGATACATTTTGAAGGAAAGAACTATATACAAAATACATAAATGCTATTCTAACCCCCCCCAAAGATTAAAACAAACCATTAACAAGGGTAACTATTTACATATTTTCTATTTACAATATTGTGAAGACCCTCAGTCCTCTACACAATATTGTGCTGCTGGTGCCATGGCCCATAGCAGTCTCTTTCTGCTGTAAAGCAAAGGCTTGCTGAACAGGTGGTGCAGGTGATGGGGCATTTCCTGTGACAAAGTGCACAACGACGTCTCCCTGCTGTGCCCTTTGTGCCCTGAGGCACATCCATTGCCTTGCAGAGATTAATCTGGGCAGATGAACACCACTGGTTGGAGCAGAAGGGACAGAGGTAGAGGGGACAGAAGGTGCTACAGTGGACTTGCTGTAGCTAGCAAGCTCCTGGATGAGCAGCATGCCCTCCGCCTGGGTGTCAAAACTAGCTTCGCTGAAAGATTAATCTTCCTGAAGCAACTCGGTCTCGATGTATCTATTCTATTTCCTCTATAATTTGGGTTAAATCTGTATACCTAGACTTTGTTTTAGCTTTTCCTGATTTATTTGGCACATTTTATATATATAAACTTGTTTAAAATGCTATTGAATATGTACTGCTATGCGTAACACCCGTGGCTCCGTCAAGTAGGATTTGCAATTGTGAATGAACCTCTTTTACCCCAGAGTTTACGACAAAGGCTGGTCTTCAAACGTATAACCATTACATATTGCCGTTTACCTCAGCTCATTGGCTATCTTCAAAGCTAGATTTCAAGATGATCATTGGGCCAAAATACAGTCAACCAAAGTTCAAAGTTGAATGAGACGGAAATCAGGACGCAAGCGGTTTACAAATGTTTCGTTAGGCTATAAAAATGGATTTTATCAAACAAAACGAACATTCACTGTGTAGTTAGGACACTTGGCTTTGCCACCAGAGGAAGATCTTCAATGGTGAGCGATTTATTTTATTGTCATTTCTGACTTTCATGATGCTAATGCTTGGTTGGAAAATGCTAGTAATACTTGTGTGTGTGGCGCCGTCCTTAGAAAATAGCATGTTTGCTTTCGTAGTAACGGCTTTTTGAAATCTGACACAGCGGCTGGATTAATAAGACGTTCATCTTTTAAATGATGTAAGATGCATGTATTTACAAGAATGTTTACTATAACAAATGATGTATTTAGAATGTTAGCTCTCGGCAGTTTCACCGGATGTTGGCCTGGTGGGACGTTAGCGTCTCACCTACCCTAGAGAGGTTAAGAGCAATTGGAGGCCACGGAAGGAGAGTTGTATTGCATTGGAGATTGTCTGGAGGGTTTTTAGTGTCCAAAGAAGGGCCAGAAGTATACTGAATGGTGTCCTCTGCATAGAAGTGGATCAGAGACTCACCAGCAGGAAGAGCGACATAATTGATGTATACAGAGAAGAGTCAGTCCAAGAATTGAAGCCTGAGGCACCCCCATAGAGACCGCCAGAGGCCCGGACAACAGGCCCTCCGATTTGACACACTGAACTCTATCAGAGAAGTAGTTGGTGAACCAGGCGAGGCAATCATTTGAGAAACCAAGGCTATCGAGTCTGCCGATGAGGATGTGGTGATTGACAGAGTCGAAAGCCTTGGCCAGATCAATGAATACGGCTGCACAGTATTGTTTCTTATCGATGGCGGTTAAGATATCGTTTAGGACCTTGAGCGTGGCTGAGGTGCACCCATGACCAGCTCTGAAACCAAATTGCATAGCGGAGAAGGTATGGTGGGATTCTAAATGTTGGTAATCTGTTTGTTGACTTGGCTTTCGAAGACCTTAGAAAGGCAGGGTAGGATAGATATTGGTTACATTGGCGTGTCACGTTCAGTAGTTCCAAAACATGCAGTGATATTGCAGAGAGCCACATGAATTCACAGAAATACTCATTTTAAATGTCAATGAAAATACTATTTTTAGACATGGAAATATAGATACACTTCTCCTTAAATGCAACCGCTGTGTCAGATTTGAATTTTTTTTAACGGAAAAAGCATAATCTGAGAACGGCGTTCAGAGCCCAAACCAGCCAGAGAAATATCCGTCATGTTCGGTAGTCAACAGTATTCATAAATAGCATTATAAATATTCACCTACCTTTGATCTTCATCAGAATGCACTCCCAGCAATCGCAGTTCCACAATAAAAGCTTGTTTTGTTCGATAATGTCCATTTATGTCTAATTGCTTCTTTTGTTAGGGCGTTTGGTAAACAAATCCAAATGTGTGATCTGGTCCATTTGGACGAAACGTTCAAAAAGTTATATTACAGGTCTTAGAAACTTGTCAAACTGATTTTATACTTAATCTTTAGGATGTTTTTATCATAAAAGTTCAATGTTCCAACCGGAGAATTCCATTGTCTTTTGAAAAGCAATGGAACGACAGCTACCTCAAGTGAAAGCGCGTGACTGAGAACGAGGCTGTAGGCAGACCACTGACTCAAAGAGCTCCCATCCGGTCCCACATCACATGAGAAGCCCGAAACAACGTCCTAAAGACGGTTGACTTCTAGTGGAAGCCTTAGGAAGTACAACATAACCAATATCCCACTGTGTATTCAATAGGGTTGAGTTCAAAAACTACAAACCTCAGATTTACCACTTCCTGTTTGGATTTTTTTCTCCGGTTTTTGCCTGCCATATGAGTTCTGTTATACTCACAGACATCATTCAAACAGTTTTAGAAACTTCAGTGTTTTCTATCCAATACTAAAAATAATATGTATATATTAGCATCTGGGACTGAGTAGGAGGCTGTTCACTCTGGGCACGCTATTCATCCAGAAGTGAAAATGCTGCCCCCTATCCCAAAGTTAATGATCCCGTTTAAACTTTCACGCCCCTAATGGCCACAGTGCTTAAAATAAAATAGACAACAGAGATGGTATATTAAATAAAAAATGTTAAAGCAGGAATGCATCTAGTCATTTTGATGTGAAACACAAACCAGTGATGGTCATGCATTCTGGGCTGCTATAGGTTGCTATAGTTTACTGTCAAAATAGGGCTCCAGAATTTGTAACTTTTTTTTTTTCTGAATAGGTAACCTTTTGCCTACAAGTTTTTGTGCACAAGCTTATAGGCTAATTAATTTGGGGCTAACTTAGGGTGTGGAACTAAAAACAGAGGTTGCTAACTGTAAATATTGCTGATAGGTAGCCCTGCAATTTATTAATCTAACAGCAAAGTTAATGTCCTAAACCTTCCAGTCGTAGGCTAAGTAGAGGGCACAGGTGGAGGGAAAGAGTGTCAGCCACAGCAGCCGGTCTTGGTAAAATGGGCGGTAATGGTAATACGACTCAATGGGCAGTCTGGAGCCCTGCTACACAGTGAGACTGCTTCATGGATGACTCCTTTCACATACGGGTGCAAACTCCTGTTTTTAAAGGTGTCAGTCAGTGTGCTATGTGGTTTACATTTCACCGAAGAGATGTTGCTTTGTTAATGTAGCTGGCCTCCAGACTAACCTCGTTTAACCTCTTGCTTCTACCGGAGACGCTTGCGTCCCAACTAGAGCTCTGGAAATGCAAATGCGCTACGCTAAATGCTAATAGTATTAGTTAAAACTCAAACGTTCATTAAAATACACATGCAGGGTATCGAATTAAAGCTACACTCGTTGTGAATCCAGGCAACAAGTCAGATTTTTAAAATGCTTTTCGGCGAAAGCATGAGAAGCTATTATCTGATAGCATGCACCAATACACTACAACACAAAAGCCACGCAGGGGACGTAAACAAAATAATTAGCATTTCGGCGTTACACAAACCGCACAATAAAATAGAAAACAATCATTACCTTTCACCATCTTCTTTGTTGGCACTCCTAGATGTCCCATAAACACTATTGGGTCTTTATTTCGATTAAATCGGGCCATATAAAGCCAAGATATCGTTATATGTAGACTGTGTGATAAACGAAAAAAACAGCGTTTTCAAAACGTAACGTCATTTTTAAAATTCAAAAGTCGACGATAAACTTTCACAAAACACTTCGAAATACGTTTGTAATGCAACTTTAGGTATTAGTAAACGTTAATAAGCAATAAAATTCATCAGGAGGCGATGTAAAGATCATTAGCTGTCCGTCTGGAAAAATGTCCGGCTAGAAACTCAACGAAAATATCCGGTCCTAGACCTGAAGAAATACGGTGCCCTGCATGTGTTTGACCAAGAAAAAACTCTAAGGGAAATGACAAGACTCTAGACACCGTGTGGAAGCTGTAGGTACTGCAACCTCAGTCAATTAATTGTGGTTCACCTTTATCAATGGGTTCAAGTAGCGCATGGATATATTTTCCCATTTTCAGTGATCAGTTTTTCCTGTGCTTTTCGATGTAAATGCCGTTCTGGTAAAGCCACAGCAGTGATTTAACCAGTTTTATAAACGTCTGAGTGTTTTCTATCCACACAGACTAAGCAAATGCATATACTATATTCCTGGCATGAGTAGCAGGGCGCTGAAATGTTGCGCGATTTTTAACAGAATGTTCAAAAAAGTAGAGGGTAGAAGCAACAGGTTAATGTTTTCCTTGTGTATGTCATTGCACCTCACCAAAAGCACTGTTGTTGATGATGTAGGCCTAATGACTGACTCTATGACCTCTCCTTTGTTATATTCCTCCCTCACAGGAGCACCATCTCCAGCGGGCCATCTCTGCACAGCAGGTGTACGGGGAGAAACGGGACAACATGGTCATCCCCGTCCCCGAAGCAGGGAGCAACATCGCCTACTACGAGTCCCTCTACCCCGGGGACTTCAAGATGCCAAAGCAGCTCATTCACATACAGCGTGAGGACTATTACTATTCATGTAGCCTGTCTGTATTTCTCCTGTGTGTCTCTGCCACGCCTATCTGTCTGCAGTCAGTCGGCAGATGTTTGTTTTTCGTGTCTTGAGTGTGCCTGGTGTGTCTGCTGGTTTTCCTGTGTGTGTGCGCATACTGCAGTTTGTTTTTGTGTTCATGCTGCTGCGTGTTCATGCTGCTGCGTGTGTGTGCTCTGTCTGAGGTATGTTTAAGTGATTGTGTCAGCCCCTGGGGTGTCTCTAATAGCAGCAGTGTGATCTCAGACGTGTCCTGCTGTCTGAAAGCATTTGAGCTCACTCACTCACTCACCCACACACACAATCACACAGGCTGCGGCGGGGGGAGAGTGGGGCACTCTGTCTGTCGGTCTGGATACTCAGTAAGCCCAGGGGACCCCCTCTCAGCCCCAGTTTACAAACACTCCTGTCTGCACTGTTTTTTTTTAAGGACTTTCATGTAGAACCAGATATATAAAGGGATGGCAGGCTTTTTGCAAGCTTAGCGTATTTCTGGAGTTGGCAGCATTACCCTGCTGATTGTGGGCAAAAAATAGAGACGTGTTTTTATCAGAATTCCCATTTATCATCTTTCTGTAACACCTATTCACTATAAAGTACACTACTTTTGACCAGGGCCCTTAGCTCTCTGGTCAAAGGTAGTGCACTATATAGGGTGCCATTTGGCAAGCACTCTAAAAGTACTGCAAAGTGTATTTCTTACTTCAACCCGGTTCTCTATCACAGCTTTCAGTTTGGATACAGAGCAGCCGGACTACGACCTGGATTCAGAGGACGAGGCATTTGTGAATAAGCTGAAGAAGAAGATGGAGATCACCTCTCTGCAATTTGAGGAGATGATTGACCGGCTGGAGAAAGGCAGTGGCACACAGGTACTTTAACCACACCACAATGGTCAAGGCATTTCTTAGGCCAGTGTTAGGACATAGGCCAGTGTTTCTCAAACCTCTCCTTGTGTACCCCAAGCCGTTCTGCCTATTTGGTCAAATAAGTGGAATGGCTAGGGGTCATTAAGGAGAAGTTTGGGAAGCACTTTTGTCGGCTGTAGGTGTTCATGATTAGTCTAGATGGTTTGAGTACTAGAAAGAACAGTGTGACTAAATGTGTGTTGCCTCCTCTCCTCAGCTGGTGAGCCTGCAGGAGGCCAAGCTGCTGCTGAAGGAGGATGACGAGCTGATCAAGGAGGTGTTTGACTACTGGACGAGGAAGCGAAAAAACTGTAAGAGTAGCTCACTCATCCCCACTGTGAAGCAGGAGAAGAGAGACGGATCCAGCACCTCAGACCCCTACGTGGCCTTCCGCAGGAGGACTGAGAAGATGCAGACCAGAAAGGTGAGGCTTGGAGGCCAGTTCCCACAACAGGGTCTTTAAAGACCATGCGATCACCCAGACACAATTCTGGACTTAGCTGTAACCTAGAGCTAGTTTCCTAGGGCCTGCATTGGGCATACATTTTAGTTCAAGAAATCTGGGTCCAGGAAACTGGCCTACAAAGTATAGTAAGGAGAGAATCTTGTTTACTTACATGTGCCTCCGTAAATCGATCTTTAGAACCGTAAGAACGACGAGGCTGGGTATGAGAAGATGCTGAAGCTGCGGAGGGACCTGAGCCGAGCCGTCACCATCCTGGAGATGATCAAGAGGAGGGAGAAGAGCAAGCGGGAGCTGCTACACCTCACCCTGGAGATCGTAGAGAAGAGGTGAGAAAGGCCTTCAAAGCTTGTTTTTTTCCTCTGGTTTCTCACTGGGTTTTGGACCTTTAACAACTTTATTTGTCTCAGTTACTAACTAGGCTTTAGAATGCTATTTGCTGTGGGTATAAATGATTGGTCCCCCAAATCAAAGAAACAGTTGCTTTCTCCATGATTGCAGGTTAATGACTGTCTGCAGCTGTTAGTTTTCAGGCTGATTACACACCTGCCATTTTGGTTCTGTGAATTGGGTAGTAGCCTGTGGATATAAACCTGCTGTTTGTTAACCCAAGGAGCCTCCTTTGGGAGTCAAGGCAGGCCGGGGATGCATCCCAAATTGCACCCTATTCCCAATATAGTACACTATGGGCCCCAGTCAAAAGTTGTACACTATAATAGGGCAGTGATCATCAACTAAATTCAGCTGCGGATCGATTTTCTTTTGAGTGGATGGTCAGGGGGTCGGAACATAATTACAAATAATTGGTGGACTGAAAAATGACCGCAAGAAGTTAAAACGGATATAATAATTGACTAAAACGTAATTATTTCAAACCTTGCTTACATTTGTAAATAATCTCATATCTATTTTATGTGTGGGAATACTTAAGAACAAATTTCCAAAATTAAAATAACTTTTTTGTCATGTCTTTTGCTCAGCAAACTTGGGATGCCAAATAAAATCACCTGCGGGCTCCAGTTGGGGAACCCTGATGTAGGAAAGAGTGCCATTTGGGACAAAACCTGTATGATGGGTATTAGCAGAGTAGACCAAGGCCATGTATTTATTTTTATGGAGTCAGGCTTTGCTGCTCATGTTAATTGGGGGCATCATTCAGTGTTTCTTTTTTGCATGCATTATCAATTAGAATTCACCTTATTTGTGCAGTAAGGTCAAAGCAATGAGCTCATTCACTTTTACTCAATACACTGGCCATAAACAAAAAATGGTTTTGTCAATACATAATAGAATAAGCTGGGCTTATTGTTGGTTAGTTGCATTTATCTCTTAATTTGTTTTTTGGGGGGGCTTGCTGTTCCCTTGTGGGGCACATTGTGTCCCAAATAGCACCCTATTCCCTGCAAAGTGCACTACTTTTGACCAGGGCCCTATGGACCTGATCAAAAGTAGTGCACAATGCAGGTTGCCATTTGGAAATCGCATTTCCAAACATGACATATCAGAATGGAATAGATTCCATCTGAAAGTAGATGTCACTGCAAGTTTAGATTTTCCTTCTTACCTTGAGTGCTTTTGATTTGTAGTGACATTTCAATTTCCGCCTGTTATCAGCCTGCCCTGCGCTAGAGTCTGCATCCTGATGGTTTTCTTTTTACTCACACAGTTGGATTGGCCTATTGTTCTATGATGGAAGATGTTTTGCCCTTGTATAGCAGAGACCCAGGTGGCCAACTTCCAACTATCGCCTGCTCACATCCAGTAACTTGCCTGTGCAAAGTACAAAAAGTACTTATGAAAGACTCATGGTTAGGCAGCACACTGCTGAATGCTCCTGCAGTTTAATTGTGCAACGTTTTGACCTAAAAAGGTATTTCTCCAATAACCCTCACCCCCTCTTCCTCTGTGTCCTCCCTAGGAACGGCATGCCTGACTACGGTAGTGAAGTTATGGCAGAGGCCCTGGCCCAGAGGGCCCTGGTAAAGCCCGTCTACACGATACCCATCATTCCCCTCTCCAACAGCAACCAGTACCGCCACCAAGACCACATGGACATGAAGGAGTACAAAACTAAAGTAAGAAACACACATCAAATCACATTTTATTTGTCACATACGCTGAATACAACAGTTGTAGACCTTAACGTGAAATGCTTACTTACAAGCCCTTAACCAACAATGCAGCTCAAGAAATGGAGTTAATAAAATATTTACTAAATAAACAAAAATCTAATCAATCTAAAAGTAACACAATACATTTACATAACAAGGTTATATACAGGGGGTACCGGTACCGAGTCAATGTGCGGGGGTACAGGTTAGTTAAGGTAATTAGCTGTTGTATTGATAAGGAGATAGGACACTTATGGTAGCTTCAAGAACGTCTTTAAAGATAACACCGGATATGTTACGCAACATTATGGGTACTGTAGTAAATCATGCTACAGCTTTCGTGACTTATTTAGCTAGCACTACTAAGGGTGCCATTGGGGGGACAGATCCTTCTCATTATGACTATTGAGCAGTCAATCAACGCTGGGAGATGAGTGACTCTCCTATTGTTTATCCCCACCCTCATCTATTGATGTAACTGTGTCCCTCCACACCCTACTTTGCTTTCATTCCTTACATTGATTTAACTGATGCCCCCCCCCCCCCCCCGTACTGTAGCCTTACTCCCCTACCTCTTCCCTGCTTGTGCTTCTAGTTCAGACAATGCAGTAATATCCAACAACCTAACAATTTCACAACAATTACCGTATACACACAAGTGTAAAGGAATGAATAAGAATATGTACATAAAACAATATATGAATTAGTGATGGTATAGAATGGCAAAGGCAAGACTAACCTCTACTAGTGGTATGGAGGAGTGTGTTCAGTCAGGGAGGGGTTGAGGTGCGGGGTCTGCTCTTTGGGAAGGCAGGGAGGGGTGGAGTGTGTTGGGGTGGGGTGGGGGGGGAGCAGCACGATCTGTCTGGGCAGAAGCATCTGGTGCATGCCTCCGTGCCTTGCCTCATCTGGATACCAATGACTCACTGTTCTGTTTCTGAATGGCACCACCTCCATATGAAATGCTACAGGGCTCGGAATACCTTTTTGTAGCACAGCCTCTCTATCCTTCATAGGACTTGCTATATATGTTTGTTCATTTATTGAATAGGACAGAGAGTGAAATAGCAGTGGGACGGATTCAAACCCTGCTGCAGTGGTATATGTGACCTGGAGGCAGCGGCTTCGACCGCGAGACCAACCTAGGCACGCTCTGAATCCCTTTGATAATGTAGACCCATGTGTAACAGTTTTCCTTTTCTGCTCCTCCTTCCAGCCGGAGAAGACTGAGGTGGTCAGAACGAAGAGGAAGTACGAGAAGAAGCCTAAGATCCCCCCTCTCTCTGCACCCCAACACTCTGGCCCCTCTGTGTTCAACCCCAAGGACCTCAACCAGTATGACTTCCCCAGCTCTGACGACGAACCCTTCTCACAGGTAAACTCATAAATAACGCCGGTGGTGGTGAAGTTTGCGTCGTAAATGGTACCCTATTTCCTATTTAGTGCACCGCTTCATGGGCCCTGGTCAGAAGTAGTGCAACTGTATAGGAAATAGGGTTCCATTTGGGGTGCAGATAATGATGGTGGTGATGTTTATCGGTCTATTTGTTGTAGCAGCGGCAGTAGCAGTTGGATATGTGATTGCAATCATGGCTGTTGTCTTGAGTAGCCAGCCCCATTTGTTATTGTCTCTGGCTCTTATCGTAACTCACCCCCCCCTCCGTGTTTGTTTAGATCCATTCAGGTTCCTCGGAGGCAGAGGAGGAGAATGACCCAGATGGCTGCTTTGCGTTCCGGAGGAAGGCCGGCTGTCAGTACTACGCTGTGAGTAGAGTAGCTCCTGTGACTCCGCTGCTCTATTTATAGCCCATACGCTGCTCTTTCGGCCAGCCACACACACACACACACAGCCAGGGCTGCCGCTTTTTTCTCTTCCACGCTCTGCTGACCACATCAACGCCTTACTGACGGAGCCTTCCCGCTTTGTCTCTTCTCTCTCCTCCCTCCCCTCTCTTCACCCTTTTTCTATTTTCTTCTCTCTATTGCTCTCTCTCTCTCCCCCATTCTATCTTGCCATCTCCCTCGCGCTCTCTCTCTGTCCCTCTCTCCCTCCCTCAGTCTCGTCTGGACCAGAGTGGTAACTGGCCGTGGGTCAGTCCCTCTGGGGGCGGTTTGGGCGAACCTCACTTCCGCTACTGCCTCACGTCCCTGACGGTGCCCCGGCGCTGCGTAGGGTTGGCAAGGCGACGCACGGGCAGAGGGGGCAGGTGAGTTCAGACGCCCTTACTGCTGCCTAGGGTTGTGTCCCAAATGGCACCCTATTCCCTATGTAGCTCACTACTTTTGGGCTCTGGTCAATAGGAAATAGGGTGCCGTTTGGGACACATCCCAAATCTCGCCTTGAGGCTCTACTAGCCTGTTGTAGTAGCTGTTCATTTGACAGGGGATCCTATTTCTGTGCTGGATGTCATTGAGGAGATTAAGTTGGCAAGAGGTGACAGTTTCTGACACACTCACTGCAACACACACACACCGATTGGAAACAACTATCAGGTCTTTGAGGAAGGCTAGAACTATACTACTCTCATAGTGTGACATGCAATTACAGCTGCAACATCTTATCATGCTTATACCAACTGCCCGGGGCTCTGAATTCAAGGGCTGTTCTGAAATGGACCTGGGGCTTTCCCATCCGGACCCAATATGCGTAAAAAATGTTTTAATTCCGAACACACCCAAGAATAACTAGACCCGGTACGTAGAGACCTGAATGGATGGATCCTGACCCTGTCCGATCTGAGGGAAACAGCAGAAAATGTATATATATTTTTCAGCTACTTAATAAACAGAGCTGATAAAGCACGAGGTAGAGAGAGGTACCGCTCTAGCAGGGACAGTGCTGTGTGTTTACTCTCTGTGTGTGTGTGTGTGTGAGCGAGTGAGCGAGTGACATGGGGAGGGAGAGATGAGCAACCAACCAAGCCGACTCGCTCTACACTAGATAGTTTATTGAAAACATAGATACATTTGCACAATTAGCACTTCTTGTCTCTCAAATGCATTGTTACAGTTGTTGGTTAGCTACCTAGTACATTTGAGCCATATTAGCATAGACATGGCATCAGTCAAAACAAGGTATCATTAACAAAATACAACAAGCTGAAATGATTCCCCACATGGAAGCTTCTTGTCATTGTTGCTCGCTATTTGACCGTTACGAATAATAAAGCACACCTTCCGGCCACATAGATGCGTGCGCATGATTTTCGTAACATTGTCAGTCAACCTGTCTATTGCCGCTTTGATGATTTATGATTGGCAAACAAGCTACATGTGCCACTAGTGAAAAGCAGGAGCATAAATTATACAATTTATTTCTCTCTCTACTGCAGCAGTCTCGTTCGGATCTGGATCTGTACAGGCCTTTCCGGACAACTCAGTTAAAATTACACATACCCGTGACAATCATATCAGATCTGACCAAGACCTGTTACTAGGGCTGTTGCGGTGACCGTATTACCGCCACACCGGTGGTTATGAGTCAGGAAGGCAGTCGATTTCCACGAGACCGTTTAGTCACAGTAGTTAGGCTTCTCCAAGCGCTGATGCTGCTGCTGATCGTTAGTAGGCTACCAAACTTGCTAACTGCCTGTTACTCAGCACTCTATTGTCCCTCTAATCACTCGGACATAAATGAAAATGTCAATGAAAATGGAATCAAACACTTCTTGAGAGCTCATGTTGCTCAACATTTCTATAGGCTATGCAATTGCGTGAGAAAACACTACTAAAAAGAGGATCCCATCAGCTTTCTATAGACTAGTCCTACGCCTACTATATTTATTTCTCAATTTTCCTAATATTAAGCACATTGTTTATCTTTACAACAGGAGTATGGCATGGATGGCATGAAAGCGTTCTCCATTCGTTATTTAAGTGCATAGATGACGTGTTTTTTCCCCACTGCCCCTGTTTCGAGGCATTCGAAATCAAAACAAATTTCACACATATACTAAATAATATATGTAAAGACCTGCTTATATCAAGAATAGTCTGATGGGTGACAATATTAGCCTATCACTTGTGAATGATACCCAGAAACTGCCTTTTCCCGCCACATTTTGAAATCAGTCGCACACCGCATGTAGCCTAGGCCTATATGTTTTAATAAGGTTTGTATCACAACTAAAATGATCAAATAACTTCTTACAGTGAAGAACATTTTAAAAACAAAACATGCCTAACACTTTGAAGATGCAATGTATTTTTTTTATTGTGAAATAAGAATCAAACAGAACTTTAGCATGCACAACTATTCCCCCCCCCCCCCCCCCCCATCAATACTTTGAAGAGTCATATTTTGCAGCAATTACAGCTGCAAGTCTCTTGGGGTATGTCTCTATAAGCTTGGCACATCTAGCCACTGGAACTTTTGCCCATTCTTCGAGCCAAAACTGCTCCAGCTCCACTGGTGTACAGCAATCTTTACGTCATACCACAGATTCTCAATTGGATTGAGGTCTGGGCTTTGACTAGGCCGTTCCAATACATTTAAATGTTTCCCCTTAAACCACTCGAGTGTTGCTTTAGCAGTATGCTTAGGATCATTTTCCTGCTGGAAGGTGAACCTCCGTCCCAGCCTCAAATCTCTGGAAGACTGAAACAGGTTTCCCTCAAGAAATTCCCTGTATTTAGCTCCATCCATCAAAAACAAAAATATATGTATTTTATTAAACTTTGTTCAATTGTTTTCTTCATACTATAAAATAATATTAAATATTGCCACGGAATTCTAAGCAAATCTTGTCTGCTAAATGAACTAGTCTAGCCCACAGCCATTTGACGTATCCACATTAGGACCTAACTTAGAATACTCTTGAGTCCTAATGTTCTTCTGAAATAGACCACATTTTCTTCATATCATGCTTCTTTAGACCTGTCTAAAATAAATAATGGATTTATTGTGACAGTGAAGGCTGTATTACATGTATTTATTATACTTATTTTTAATGTAGATGTTCCAACAGCCTACAAACCACTGATGCAGATCATGTGTGGAAACCAGGCGATGCTAAATTTGTTTATGTTAATTACTGGTCAATTACCTTGGGACCGACAGTTATTTGCTTGACAAATCACCGTCTGACAAAATTTCATGACCGACACAGCCCTACCTGTGACATCATTTAGAATTCTGGGTCCCGGATCGGGTCTCGGGTATTCGGGTAAAGGTAGATCCATGAAGACCTCTGCTCTAAATATATCCACGACCTATTATCTCATGTTGTGTAAACAGGAGTCTGTGGATGTGTCCCAAATGGAACCTTGTTTTCTCTATATACTTTTGACCAAGGCATGTGTTCCCTATATAATGCTCTACTTTTGACCAGGGTTGCTCTATTTTTGACCAGAGCCTTATGGGCCCTGGTCAAAAGCAGTGCACTATATAGGGAATAGGGTGCCATATGGGACTCAGTTGGGTGTTATCGTTGCTGTGATTGTAACGAGTCACTCTGATTCTGTTTCAGAGTTTTGCTGGACAGAGTGCACACAGATCTGGACAATATTTTCCACAGCCTGGACTCGGACCCCGAGACCGAACCACTTCAAGCCTCATCTCCTCCCACAAGCTCTCCTCTCCGCAGCGCAGCGCCTGCCAGTACCTCAGACACCAATACCTCGGACCGAACCAACAACCACCACCCCTCTTCTTCCTCTCCGTCATCTGTGGACCTCAGTGAGATTCTGTTGAACATTAAGTCGGGCCGCTGGAGGCACTTTAGGCCGCGGACGCTATCCCATCACCCCCTGGGTGGTGACATCTCACGCTACAGAGGATTTAGAGGATTTACACGGAGTACGTCCTTGGGACAGAGCAGGCTCTTGGGGAGTGGAGCTAACGCCCTACCCCGCACTGGCCCAGGAGCTACACCCGTTACTGGTGAGTTGTGCTCTTCCTGCTTTGTGGTTTACGCTAGAATTCAGGTATTGTGGGCAACCTGCCAAGTCCTGCTTGAGAGTACTGAAGGGTGTTTGTTTCTGTCATTTACCACTTCGCTTTACGGGCGCTATACAATGCAGATATAGGCATAGTATGTGCTGTTTCTGAGTACTGGTTTGTTAAGAGTTTGCTGTGCCTCAGAGTCCTGAATGTAATGTACCCCAGCCCAGTGGCGGAGGAATATCTGCTATTCTGTGTTCCACATAGCACCTTATTCCCTATATAATGCACTACTTAAGTTTTGACCTGGGCCATATCCTCAAAGAATCTACGAGTAGGAGTGCTGTCCCTAGGATAAGTTTTGACTTTTAAATAATAGTTCAAAGGGGGGACCTGATCCTAGATCAGCACTCCTACTCTGAGATGATTTGTGGAAATGGACCCATGGCCCATAGGGCTCTCCTAAAAAAATATATACTTTTTTAAAAGTTGTGCACTATAAAGGGAATAGGGCATCATTTGGGATGTAGTATTCCACCCCCCTTGCTTTAGGGCACTATGTTGATGCTCTTGAGGACAAGTATTCTCTTTAGAAATCGGATAAATATATAAGTGTTTGGCAGGGAGAGGAGAGGGGGCGTTTGTTTTGACCTAGTCACAGGAGCATTATTTCTTGAAAATAACAGTTTTTTTTTGTTCTGGCAGAGCTATAAAGGTTTAGTGTGAATCAGAATGAGAGAATTGAGCAGGCTTTGAGTGAGTGTGTGTATGTGGGGAGGGGTGTAATTGGAAAATGTCTCCATGCATGAAATTGTGAGCTACCATTGTTTAGTGTATGTGCCTGCGTGTGCCTGCAAGAGGGAGGGTGCGAAGGAGAGATAAATGTGCATTTTTAAAGGCTCACTGTTCAGCTATTCTGTATCTGATCCTGATTAGGTATTTAATGGTGTATTTTTCTCCTTCAGAAAGCGACGCCTTTTCTGGCTGTAAACCAAATGAACATTCTGCATTCATACGCTGCTTCCTTATAAGAGTACATTAATTCCTGTTCTCCCGGCTCGGGGAGTCAATTAGAAATGGTGTCGTATAATTAGATTCAGAAGAGGGCCAATGGCTGTAGAGATGAGTCTGCTGCATGCTAAACACTGTCAGGCTTACTGCTCTGGTCATATAGGTATCTCAAGCTAGAGTCTTGGCTTGTTCGAGTTTAGCCTTGATAGTCCTATCCTTCATGCTATGGTGTCTGAAGACTGCAATATGGAGAGCAATAGTAATGGTGTCATTTTGTAGGCAATAGCGGAGGCTAACTCCGCCATGGCATCGTTGGCCAAAGCCTATGGGGAAAGTACTGCGGTTTTTGGATCAACTCTGAAAATAAGGTCCGTGTTAATCACAGGCTTAGGAGATCTTACATGCTGACTACACCGGCTCATGTTGAATTTGTCTATCCCTTCAGACGCGATCATGACACACAGGTTAAAATACCAAACTCAACTGTGAATCAATTATATAGATTTTGTGGCAGGTTAAAACACAGGGCACATTTATGGACATTTAGCTAGCTAGCTGTTGTCCTGGGAGATGAACATTGGGGTTGTTATTTTACATGACATTTCATATTGTCATTTTAGATGGGTCTTTGTAGAATTTTGACCCAGCGTCCTACAAAATTGTGTTTCTCTTCTCTGACAATTAATCCACAGATAAAGGTTAACCGAGTTTGTTTTTAGGTATCTTTTATTATTCTCTCGTTTGTCTTTCACGCATCGTGATATCCAATAAGGAAGGAACTTGTGGAGCATTTCAAATAGATCAAAGTTCTATTTTAGCGCTTGTTTACGTGTGTGAGCGGTGTAGGTGAAATGATTGAATAACATGTAATATGTAAATGTATTTTGCAACGCTCGCGCATGCCACATCCAATGACATTTGCATGTTATATGTTTTGTTCTATGAAATCATCAACAGATAACATCACATTTTGTGCATTTTTAAGCATTTATTTATTTTGAACAATCATTTAAAGTCTTCATAATTCACGACGGTCTTGTTAACTGACTGATATTGGCCACTACACTGATCAAAAATATAAACGCAACATGTAAAATGTTGGTACCATGTTTCATGAGCTGAAATAAAATAATCCATCCACCTGAGGTGTGGCATATCAAGAAGCTGATTAACCTCTTGCCTCTACTTGGGACGCTTGCGTCCCAACTAGAGCTCTGGAAATGCAAATGCGCTACGCTAAATGCTAATAGTATTAGTTAAAACTCAAAAGTTCATTAAAATACACATGCAGGGTATCAAATTAAAGCTACACTCGTTGTGAATCCAGGCAACAAGTCAGATTTTTAAAATGCTTTTCGGCGACAGCATGAGAAGCTATTATCTGATAGCATGCACCAATACACTACAACAGAAAAGCACAGCAGGGGACGTAAACAAAATAATTAGCATTTCGGCGTTACACAAACCGCACAATAAAATAGAAAACAGTCATTACCTTTCACCATCTTCTTTGTTGGCACTCCTAGATGTCCCATAAACACTATTGGGTCTTTATTTCGATTAAATCGGGCCATATAAAGCCAAGATATCGTTATATGTAGACTGTGTGATAAACTAAAAAAACAGCGATTTCACAACGTAACGTCATTTTTTTAAATTCAAAAAGTAGACGATAAACTTTCACAAAACACTTCGAAATACGTTTGTAATGCTACTTTAGGTATTAGTAAACGTTAATAAGCGATAAAAATCATCCATAGGCGATGTAGAAATCATTAGCTGTCGTCTTGGAAAAAATTTCAGGAGAGAGCTCTTCCGGAATGATCTGGGCGGAGACCGGAGGAGGTAAGTCGTGCCCCTCTTTCGGTTCAACCAAGAATCAAAGATGATTCAATTCACAAGACTCTAGACAACATGGGGATGCTGTGGGAGTTGAATGCTCGGTCTTATCTAATTCGGCTCACTGTTAACAATTGCTGGAATTGGCGCAAGGATATTTATTTCCATTTTCTGTGATCAGGTTTTCCTGCGCTTTCCGATGTAACGCACGTTATGTAATAGCCACAGTCGTGATTTAACCAGTTTTAAAAAAGTCCGAGGGTTTCCTATCCACACATTCTAACCATATGAACGTACTATATTCCTGGCATGAGTAGCAGGGCGCTGAAATGTTGCGCGATTTTTAACAAAATGTTCAAAAAAGTAGAGGGTCGACTGAAGAGGTTAAACAGCATCATAATTTTACAGGTTCACTTTGTGCTGTTGACAATAAAAGGCCACTCTAAAATGTGCAGTTTTGTGATACAACACAATGCCACAGATGTCAACGGTTTTGAAGAAGCGTGCAATTGGCATGCTTGACTGCAAGAATGTCCACCAGACCGTTTGCCAGAAAATGTCATGTTTGTTTCTCTTCCATGTGCGGCTTCCAACATCGCTTTAGATAATTTGGCATTAGGTCCAACCGGCCTCACAACAGCAGACTGTGTGTAACTTGGACCTCCGCGTCCGGCTTTTTCACCTGCGGGATTGTCTGAAACCAGCCAAATGGACACCTGATGAAACTGGGTGGTTGCACAACCAAATAATTTCTGCACACTGTCAGAAACCGTCTCAGGGAAGCTCATCTGCGTGCTCGTTGTCCTCACCGGGGTCTTTAACCTGACTGCAGTTTGGCGTCATAACTGACTTCAGTGGGCAAATGCTCACCTTTGATGGCCACTGACACGCTGGAGAAGTGTGCTCTTCATGGATGAATCCCGGTTTCAACTGTACCTGGCAGCGTGTATGGCTTTGTGTTGGCAAGCGGTTTACTGATGGCAAGGTTGTGAACAGCGTGCCCCTTGGTGATTTTGGGAATATGCAATGTGCCGGCATAAACTACGGACAACGAGCACAATTGCATTTTATTGATGGCAATTTGAATGCACAGAGAGAACATGACAAGATCCTGGGGCCCATTGTTGTGCCATTCATCCGCCGCCATCACTTCATGTTTCAGCATGATAATGCACGGCTCCATGTCTTAAGAATCTGTACACAATTCCTGTAAACTGAAAATGTCCCAGATCTTCCATGGCCTGCATAATCACCAGACAGATCACTGGATTAGAGGTTGACCGACACCAATCCCATTTATTGGAGGACCAAAAAAGGCTGATACCGATTTAATCTGACTTTTTAAATGTTATTTTAATTTTATTTTTTTGTAATAATGACAATTACAACAATACTGAATGAACACTTATTTTAACTTAATACATCAATAAAATCATTTTAGCCTCAAATAAATAATGAAACATGTTCAATTTGGTTTATCTAACAAAACATACATGTATTGTGTAACATGAAGTCATCTGATGAAGATCATCAAAGGTTAGTGATTAATTTTCTCTATTTCTGCTTTTTGTGACTCCTCTCTTTGGCTGGAAAAATGGCTGTGTTTTTCTGTGGCTTGGTGGTGACCTAACATAATCATTTGTGGTGCTTTCGCTGTAAATCCTTTTTGAAATCACACTGTGGCTATATTAATGAGAATTTTATCTTTAAAATGGTGTGAAATATTGTATGCTTGAGGAATTTTAATTGAGATTTTTGTTGTTTTGAATTTGGCACCCTTCACTTTCACTGGCTGTTGCGGGGGGATCCGCTAGCGGAACGGGGTTCCTAGACAGGTTAATACAAATGCTGTGTCAGAAAAAAACTTTACGGGAGAAGGCAAACCATGCAATAATCTGAGTACAGCCTTTAGACAACAAAGCAGCCAAAAAGATACCTGCCATATTGGGTAGTCGACATTACTCAGAAATAGCATTTTAAATATTCACTTACCTTTGGTTATCTTCATCAGAATGCACTACCAGGAATCCCAGTTCCACCATAAATGTTTGATTTGTTCGATAATGTCCATCAGTGATATCCAAATATCTTATTTTGTTAGGGCGTTTGGTAAACAAATCCAAAAGCGCGTTCAGGTCGCGTCGAATGAAAAGTTCAAAAAGTTCCGTTACAGCCCGTAGAAACATGCCAAACCAATTATGGAATCAATCTTTAGGATGTTTTTAACATAACACTTAATTAACGTTCCTTTGTCTGTACAAATGAAGTGGAACGTAGCTACCTATCACGTGAGCGCGCCAGACCGAGGCTGTGGCACTCTGCCAGACCACTCACTCAAAGAGCTCTTATGAGCCCCTCCTTTAGAGTAGAATCCCCAAAACAGGTTCTAAATACTGTTGACATCTATTGGAAGCCTTGGGAAGTGAAACATAACTAATATCCCACTGTATCTTTAATGGGGGCTGAGCTGATAAACTACAAACCTCAGATTTCCCACTTCCTGGTTGGATTTTTTTCTCAGGTTTTGCCTGCCATATGAGTTCTGTTATACTCAGACATCATTCAAACTGTTTTAGAAAACACTCTGAAGTTTCTATCCACATTTACAAATTATATGGACTATTTCTCTCTATACGATTTGTATTTCATATACGTTTGACTATTGGATGTTCTTATAGGCACTTTAGTATTGCCAGTGTAACAGTATAGCTTCCATCCCTCTCGTCGCCGCTACCTGGGCTCGAATCAGGAACACATCGACAACAGCCACCCTCGAAGCAGCATTACCCATGCAGAGCAAGGGGAACATCTACTTCCAAGTCTCAGAGCGAGTGACGTTTGAAACACTATTAGTGGGCACCCCGCTAACTAGCTAGCCATTTCACATCTGTTCCACCAGCCTAATCTCGGGAGTTGATAGGCTTGATGTCATAAACAGCGCAATGCTTGAAGCACAGCGAAGAGCTGCTGGCGAAACGCACAAAAGTGCTTTTTGAATGAATGCTTACGAGCCTGCTGGTGCCTGCCATCGCTCAGTCAGACTGCGCTATCAAATATCAAATCATAGACTTAATTATAACACACAGAAATACGAGCCTTAGGTCATTAATCTGGTCAAATCCGGAAACTATAATTTCGAAAACAAAACGTTTATTCTTTCAGTGAAATACAGAACCGTTCTGTATTTTATCTAACGGATGGCATCCATAAGTCTAAATATTGCTGTTACATTGCACAACCTTCAATGTTGTCATAATTACGTAAAATTCTGGCAAATTAGTTCGCAATGAGCCAGGCGGCCCAAACTGTTGCATGCATATACCCTGACTGCGTGCAATGAGCGCAGGAGAAGTGACACAATTTCGCCTGGTTAATATTGCCTGCTAACCTTTCTTTTAGCTAAATATGCAGGTTTAAAAAATAAATACTTATGTGTATTGATTTTAAAAAGGCATTGATGTTTATGGTTAGGTACATGTTGGAGCAACGACAGCCCTTTTTCGCGAATGCGCACCGCATCGATTATATCGATTATATGCAATGCAGAACATGATAGATAAACTAGTAATATCATCAACCATGTGTAGTAACTAGTGATTATGATTGATTGATTATTTTTTTATAAGATAAGTTTAATGCTAGCTAGCAACTTACCTCGGCTTCGTACTGCATTCACGTAACAGGCAGGCTCCTCGTGAGGCAGGTGGTTAGAGCGTTTGACTAGATAACTGTAAGGTTGCAAGATTGAATCCCTGAGCTGACCAAGGTCGTTCTGCCCCTGAACAAGGCAGTTAACCCACCGTTCCCAGGCCATCATTGAAAATAAGCCTGTGTTCTTAACTGACTTGCCTATTTAAATCAGCGTCCAAAAATACCCATTTCCGATTGTTATGAAAACTTGAAATTGGCCCTAATTAATCGGCCATTCCGATTAATCGGTCGTCCTCTACTCTGGATTGACGTGTACGACAGAATGTTCCAGTTCCAGCCAGTGGGACAACATTCCACAGGCCACAACTAACAGCCGGATCAACTCTATACGAAGGAGATATGTTCGTGCTGCATGAGGCAAATTGGTGGTAACACCATATACTGACTGGTTTTCTGATCCAAGCCCCTACCTTTTTTTTTAAGGTATCTGTGACCAACAGATGCATATCTCTATTCCCAGTCATGTGAAGTCCATAAATTAGGGCCTGGTTCATTTACTGATTTTCCTTATATGAACACGTGCCAATTTGTTTTGATGGCGCGGACGGTCGGGGACCGGAGCATAATTATAATAATTTGTAGACTGCAAATTTACCCAAAAATAGATTTTATTTGAAAATAATAATAATTTCATACATTGACAGGATCATGTCTTTTTTGTGTGGGAAAGAACAGATTTCCTAAATTATTTGCAGCGTTGATCCCAAAACCCCCATACACTTTTCGCATAGCGAACAAACCAGAAGTAGAAAATGCTAACTCATTTACGATTTTAGGACTACAAGCTGGTGAGCTCCATACTTTATCGGAATTTTTACATTTTAGAATTATGTTTGATGTCAGAAAGCTAACCTTGGTGTGTAGGGATGACCCCATTTAGTGGCCTGGTCAATTGTTTAGTTGTTGGTCAACAGATATTTTTTTTGTCGATTGATGGCAAATATATATATTTTTTTAAATGCATGACACGAGACGCCTGTCTCAGTGGACTAATCCATTGCGGAGGCCGCAGGGATGGCACACCGGTATCACCAGTAGTACATTTGCCATCATTTCTAATCTACCATGTTTGTTTGGTTATGATCATTTCTGTTAATGCATTCAATTTATTATTATTTTTATATTGCAGGCTTACTGTTGTCATTGTTGGAGTGGACAATTCGTTTGCAGAGCACACAACCTAGGCTACACTTGTGGAAGTTTTGGTTTATTTCATTCCATTTACAAGTTGTCAATTTATTAATTCATTTGTTTGGAGCTCTCCTTTCAATCTTGAGTAAGGACACTCACCTGATTACACATAGAAATAGGCCTAGGCTACCTGGCCTGCGAGTAAATGTAGGCATGTAAATGTGCCCATCTGATACTATTTCTGATTGTCTTAATTCACCACCATTGTGGAGCTTCTCAAAGTAATTTTTTCTTTGCCTCAAACAGCAAGTAAACAAAGTATTTTTACATCCATTGAGAATGATAATAGTTCCTCAACGTAGCCTATTGACTTTGCTATATAGATCTCTGCCTCCCTCTTAAGTCACTTGTTATTTGTAATTGAATTGCTTAGTGCATCAGGCAAGCTCAGTAGCCTACAAATAGTGTATTTTATTCAAACAGCTGTATACAGGAAAATACATGTTTAAAAATGTTGATCAATTTAGATGACTCTTGGTCGACCAATAATGTATTTTTTTGTCGGTGACAGCCATATCGGTGTGTTTTCCTTTCATACCCCCTTGCAGTTTGCTAGGCCACATGTTGAACTGCATTACCATTTTGGGGAGGCATATTTTGCTGTGCACGTGCTTCTGTCGACACTAGTGTGTATATTTATGTTCACTTAGTCAACTTTTGATGTCACTAAGTGTATATTGTATACGAGTAGCCTATCACACCTGTTTTGCTTAGATCGAAAGGATAACCATAGGAGCTAGTTCATAGCTAGGCCCAGTTTTTCTCCTGATAAGCTATCTTTCTGGAGGTATTTTTATGGGCTCAGTCAAAGGTTTGACCCAGTGTAGAGAGTGGCCCAATAAGAGGTTACATGATTCTCAAACCACACCTGGAATCTGAAAAGATGTATTGACCCAAACCACAGCGGCTGGCTAAGTGTAGGATGTGGATTGAGAATATCTTGACCTGGGCTTTGAGGTTAACCTCTGTCTGTGAGCTCAAACATGGGCCTTTACAGGGGTTCAGCACAGCCTTGTGCATCACCGTAACCTTAGGTTTAGGGCAATTTTAGTGTTATGGATATGACATTTGCACACAAAATGAGAAGCAGAATGTCTCTCAGAATTTCCTTATCAAGCATAAATTAAAATGTTAATGTATATTTGTAGAACCCTAAATGGGAAGTGTCGACACAATTCTAAATAATAACACAGTGACGCAACAACAACTTCCGTTATGGATGTGATGGAAATGGACAGGCATTTTAGGGACAATGGATGCATCAGCAAAAGTCTGGATCAATCTTAGGGTAAAATATTAATAGCCGCTTTGAAAGTAAGGATCGACTATACAAAAACCAATGATGAAAATGTAAAAATATGTATGTGTATATGTAGATATAGATGTGTGTGTATATATATATATATATATATATATATATATATATATATGAAACTGCACTGCATTTCAAATTTACAATGTTTGTAATTTCATTTTAGATCGTTAATGACTGTTTTATTTAAAATATTTGTTTATTATCATTCACCTACTGAGTAACAGAATAAACATACCAAAACTAAATAAAATAAAAAATATGACCTTGTGCTTTATTAATCTCACACCCATTAACCTCTCTGGGATATGTGGAACGGTAGCGTCCCACTTGGCCAAAAGCCAGAGAGAATGCAGAGCGCCAAATTCAAACAAATTCCTATAAAATCAAACTTTCATTAAATCACATGTAAGATACCAAATTGAAGATACAAGTGTTGTGAATCCAGCCAACATGTCAGATTTCAAAAGGGCTTTTCGGCGAAAGCAAACGATGCTATTATCTGACGATAGCACCTCCATAAACAAAATAACATATTTCAACCCTGCAGGCGGGACACAATGCAGAAATAAAAATATAAATCATGCCTTACCTTTGACGAGCTTCTTCTGTTGGTACTCCAATATGTCCCATAAACATCACAAATGGTATTTTTGTTCGATTAATTCTGTCCATATTTATCCAAAATGTCCATTTTATTTGGCGCATTCGATCCAGAAAAACACTGGTTCCAACTTGCGCAACGTGACTACAAAATATCTCTAATGTTACCTGTAAACTTTGCCAAAACATTTCAAACTACTTTTTTAATTGAACTTTAGTTTTTTTTTTACGTAAATAATCAATAAAATTGAAGACAGGAGGATGATCTGTGTTCAATACAGGAAGAAAACAAACTGACGCATGCTTTCTGGTCATGCGCCCCTATCAAACAGTACACATGAAGTGACCCTCGTTCAAGATGGCTGTACTTCTTCATTACACAAAGGAATAACCTCAACCAATTTCTAAAGACTGGTGACATCCAGTGGAAGCGGTAGGAACTGCAAGCAAGTCCCTTAGAAATCTGGATCCCCAATGAAAACCCATTGAAATGAGTGACCTAAAAAAAAAAATCTGAATGGTTTGTCCTCAGGGTTTCGCCTGCTAAATAAGTTATGTTATACTCACAGACATGATTCAAACAGTTTTTTTAGAAACTTCAGTGTTTTCAAACAATATATTCTGGGGATGAGTAGCAGGCAGTTGAATTTGGGCATGCTTTGCATCCAAAATTCCAAATGCTGCCCCTATCCCAGAGAAGTTAATCTGCCAGCACATCAGGCTCAAAATCAGGCTTTATGAAATGTTACCTCCTCCCCTTGTTGTCCACAAAAGGACACGGACTGGACAACTTGACCTGCAGCCACCCAAGCCTTGTCCTCCTTGGCTGGGAAGATGTACACACATCCTGTGTGGTAATTACTCTTGAACAGCATCGGAGTCTGTCTTTCTGTTACCAGTCCCACAAACTGCAGAGTTTCTCTCCCACCCATATGGACTCTACAAGGTGTCAAAAGCATTCCACAGGAATACTGGCCCATATTGACTTCAATGCTTCAGTTGTCAAGTTGGCTGGATGGCTTTTGGGGGGTGGATCATTCATGATACACACGGGAAACTGTTGGGCGTGTGTCCCAGTAGCGTTGCAGTTCTTGACACAAACCGGTGCGTCTGGCACCTACTACCATGCCCCATTCAAAGGCACTTGTATTTTTTGTCTTGCCCATTTACCCTCTGAATGGCACACAATCCACGTCAATTGTCTCAGGGCTTAAAAATCCTTCTTTAACCTGTCTCCTTCGCCTTCATCTACACGGATTTGAAGTGGATTTAGCAAGTGACGTCATCAATAAGGAATCATGGCTTTCACCTGGTCAGTGCATGTCATGGAAAGAGCAGTTAATGTTTTGTAGACTCCGTGTATACGTCTAACCCTAGACTCCGGGATTGATACTCATTTCATTCTCTTGTTCATTTGAGATAGCTGTGCTCACTCGTCCCTTATCATCTCAACTATATCTTGATATATGTCATGTTAGATGTCTTTCCTTTGAACTTCATTTTATGCGAAATGGTAAAACAAATATGTTTCATTGAATTATAATCTACCAGTGGCACAGAGTTTGCACTTTCACACACATTTCTTGTCAGGTCGTAAATCACCTGAGACTTGACAGCTGCAGACTACACAGATGCAGACAAATATTGTCACTGGGGGGTACCCGTAGTTACTCAAGGAAGTAAACAAACTCAGCATGACCAGTGAAAGTTTCTTATGGATTTTTAAGACTTTAATTATGTTTATGAATTTAAGACCTTTATTATGCAATGTGATCTAAGGCAATGGTCCAGTTAGCAGAACGAATGATTGCAGTTCATAAGAGAACGAGAGTACACCCGAAATAGATCACACACACACACACAGATTGCCCGCTAGCTTGTTTACTAACACTTCTGAAGCTGTAGGAAGGGCATGAACATTCTATTATGATCGCGTTATGCAGTGCTGCTGACTAGTGAGTCATTGATCATGTTATGCGTCCGTAACGGTCACATCCGTTACGCTTAGAACGAGTACTGACAGAAAGGAAACCCATTTATACATCACCTAAGCCCTAGATGAAAGTTAGCTTTGCACAGAAAGTTTGCATACAATCATACTTGAAACGCATCCACAGTAACAACCTTTCCTCAAAAACATTACGGATGTGACACTCCCTGTCCAAATCAGCTTTCTAGCTTCACTAGAATTCTATACTAGCACTCAATGGACAAACATTTGTTTGATATGGTTTCATTAACCTTATTATTTGGTTAGAAACACAGTACTAAAACAAGTTCTGTGAGCCATTGCCGGAAGCTATCATATCTGGTTGACAAATGCTTATTTTGAAACATTGTATTCTATTTGTGGTAACAATAACATTCAATTTGGCAAATATATAGGCCAAATGTAGTCTTTACTTCAAAAGGCACACATTCAAGGCAAATATGAAAGTAGTTTAATTAGGAAATAAGCCATTTTAGTTTTTTCAGCAGATTTGTCATTGCTTTGTCAACTTGCTTTGTCAGTCTCTCGCACCAGAGACATGGTTAGTCTTCGATTAAGACTAATGTGCACTTTATAGTGAACAGAGCACTATTTGGGATGCGGTCTTGGCGTGCGACGTGAAATGAATGAGTTTGTTTGAGACAGACTGGCAGCTGCGTATCCTGTAAGACCAGTCACACAAGGCACTAATGATCTGATCTACGGAGTTAACTGGGGAAAAAACGTTATCACAGGAGTGAGTCTGACAAGTTTATATTCCTGGCTAATGTCAGAGGGCTAGGTATTGTGATGCATTTTGTCAGCCACGCTAAGGGTCGAATTAGGATATTTAGGACTTAGATCGAGGGTTATACTGGGTCTGATTATTTGATTACAACAGTAGGCCTATCACCGAACAAAATTGACGTCGTAGAAAGGTAGCTATTTTTATGTCTTCTATCAGCCATGCTAGTGACTCAAACATTTACCAGCTTCGTGAAGATATTGAATGTTGTTCTATCTAGAAGACAAGCTACAGGTGTACAAAGTCAGCCTTGGAGCCATTTACAGTTGTGTATATGCAGGAAATGAAAGATAGGCATGGGAGTGGCAAATTGCCTAGCGTGTGCACTGTGCAGCCTTTTCTTTGCTTTACTATGACTGGTGGAGAAATATAAGATCTGCATATCACCTAAACTCTCAGGGATCTTTCTATCATGGAAATCCAGGCCTGGAAAAGTTTTAGAAAATGATCAAATCTGAAAAGTTATGGAAATGAATTTAATAATTTCTGTTAATGTAATTTATTTAGGCACAGTTTTTATTTATTTATATATATATTATTTATATATATATATACATACATACATACATACAGTGCCTTGCGAAGGTATTCGGCCCCCTTGAACTTTGCGACCTTTTGCCACATTTCAGGTTTCAAACATAAAGACTGTATTTTTTTGTGAAGAATCAACAACAAGTGGGACACAATCATGAAGTGGAATGACATTTATTGGATATTTCAAACTTTTTTAACAAATCAAAAACTGAAAAATTGGGCGTGCAAAATTATTCAGCCCCCTTAAGTTAATACTTTGTAGCGCCACCTTTTGCTGCGATTGCAGCTGTAAGTCGCTTGGGGTATGTCTCTATCAGTTTTGCACATCGAGAGACTGACATTTTTTCCCATTCCTCCTTGCAAAACAGCTCGAGCTCAGTGAGGTTGGATGGAGAGCATTTGTGAACAGCAGTTTTCAGTTCTTTCCACAGATTCTCGATTGGATTCAGGTCTGGACTTTGACTTGGCCATTCTAACACCTGGATATGAACCATTCCATTGTAGATTTTGCTTTATGTTTTGGATCATTGTCTTGTTGGAAGACAAATCTCCGTCCCAGTCTCAGGTCTTTCGCAGACTCCATCAGGTTTTCTTCCAGAATGGTCCTGTATTTGGCTCCATCCATCTTCCCTGTCCCTGCTGAAGAAAAGCAGGCCCAAACCATGATGCTGCCACCACCATGTTTGACAGTGGGGATGGTGTGTTCAGGGTGATGAGCTGTGTTGCTTTTACGCCAAACATAACGTTTTGCATTGTTGCTAATAAGTTCAATTTTGGTTTCATCTGACCAGAGCACCTTCTTCCACATGTTTGGTGTGTCTCCCAGGTGGCTTGTGGCAAACTTTAAACAACACTTTTTATGGATATCTTTAAGAAATGGCTTTCTTCTTGCCACTCTTCCATAAAGGCCAGATTTGTGCAGTATACGACTGATTGTTGTCCTATGGACAGAGTCTCCCACCTCAGCTGTAGATCTCTGCAGTTCATCCAGAGTGATCATGGGCCTCTTGGCTGCATCTCTGATCAGTCTTCTCCTTATATGAGCTGAAAGTTTAGAGGGACGGCCAGGTCTTGGTAGATTTGCAGTGGTCTGATACTCCTTCCATTTCAATATTATCACTTGCACAGTGCTCCTTGGGATGTTTAAAGCTTGGGACATCTTTTTGTATCCAAATCCGGCTTTAAACTTCTTCACAACAGTATCTCGGACCTGCCTGGTGTTTTCCTTGTTCTTCATAATGCTCTCTGCACTTTTAACGGACCTCTGAGACTATCACAGTGCAGGTGCATTTATACGGAGACTTGATTACACACAGGTGGATTGTATTTATCATTAGTCATTTAGGTCAACATTGGATCATTCAGAGATCCTCACTGAACTTCTGGAGAGAGTTTGCTGCACTGAAAGTAAAGGGGCTGATAATTTTGCACGCCCAATTTTTCAGTTTTTGATTTGTTAAAAAAGTTTGAAATATCGTTCCACTTCATGATTGTGTCCCACTTGTTGTTGATTCTTCACAAAAAAATACAGTTTTATATCTTTATGTTTGAAGCCTGAAATGTGGCAAAAGGTCGCAAAGTTCAAGGGGGCCGAATACTTTCGCAAGACACTGTATATAATATATATCTTATAAAATAACAAAATCACCCTGTCAGCTAGGATAAGAATGACACTTTAGCCCTTGAGTTATTGCGCGCACCTCACCTGCATCTGTGCGAGACGAATGGGCCGTTGCTCATAGAGCGAGAGAGCCAGTCAGACATTGCATCAGCAGGTAGGCCTAGACTATAAAATATGATAGAGAACATACTGGTAAGTACGTAGCCTATTCAAAACATACAGAATCTTGTACGCTCTAGTTAACTTTTTAGCTATTAATGTTTATTAATGTTTTCGTCATGCCCCAGAAAAATGTACACCGACACTCACGAATAAGGACATATGAAGTTGATTTACTTTTTAAAACATCTACATACAGGATGTGTTCCCCCGTGGGACGGTTGAGCTAACATAAGCTAATGTGAATCGCATGAGGTTGTAAGTAACAAGAAAATTTCCCGCGGCATAGACATATCTGATATGGGCAGAAAGCTTAAATTCTTGTTAGTCTAACTGCACTGTCCAATTTACATTAGCTATTACAGTGAAGTAATACCATGCTATTGTTTGAGAGTGCATAGTTATGAACTTTAACATCTATTAATAAACCAATTAACCACATTTGGGCAGTCTTGATACATTTTGAACAGAAATGCAATGGTTCATTGAATCAGTCTAAAACTTTGCACATACACTGGTGCCGTCTAGTGGCCAAAATCTAAATTGTGCCTAGATTCCTTAGTCATATATTGGCCTTTCTCTTGCATTTCAAAGATGATGGAACAAAACAAAAAACACATTTTTCTTGAAAGCTTGTTTTGTAGATGCTTCCAGTTGATTTGACCATCCAATGTATAGGACATTGCAACTCAATAGATGCTAGTCAGCCTGCAAAGTAAACACTTCTAAGGTAGCTAAGGGGAATTTCCAGAATAAAATTTGTTGGCTTGCTTCAGTTGATTAGTCTACCATGAGGCTTGGTCTGTATACCAGGGTATTTGGAAATAGCCACGGGATGGTTTTTCAATACCATTGAAACTATTTATTTTAAGTTTTTCTGTACATTTTCATATTTGTTGTTACTTAAGTAAATACCTGCAGTCAACTTGTGCAATATGTAAGAAGATGAAGCAGTTTGCGTTCTTCATTTCACCTGTCACATTATTTTGCATTATGAAACTTACCGTAGTTTCCCAGCAGGAGCAGGTGAGTCCAGCTGTGTATTGACAGGGCCGTGTATTATATTGAAAGTATACTTTATTTATTAAAATTTTGGCTTCAATAGAGTGATCAACTATAGTTTTCCTTACCAGAAAATACATTAGTGAAACAGCTTTGTCAGAAAATAGCTTAATTTTCATCAGATGACAAGAGAAGTGCAACGCTGTGACTGGAAGCTAAATGAGCTTACAATTAAAGGCTAAATGAGCTTACCATTAAAAACCAAGGTATTTTGGGGAACAACTATGAATGGCTATAATCTTTCTGTTTGTCATAGAAAGAATGTAACCAGCTACATTTCCTTATGTTTTTCTTGCATTCTACCGGAGAAAAGTAGGCTGGCTTCACCAATAAAAGTACCAGAGAAAAGTAGAATTCTGCGTAAACGCGACACCTAAGTTTAATTTGCTAGTTATTAAGGTGACAGGACATCATATTGTTGGCTTTCTGCCATGGTGAAGTCAAAGCCCTTTGTTTGAGTTCTGTACAGCTTCCACTTCTCTTTTGATTTCCTTGTTTTTTTCCGTCTCGGTTTTCAGCCTGTCTGCTGCTCCTCCATCTTCTCAGAGCAGTCAGGCCTGTTGCCCTAGTGACTCCAGTGGATGTATGCTGCTCCAGAGCCAGTACTGTTAATTTGCATGATGTCTACCATTCGCTTTTAAATGTCCAAACTCACCAAAAATGACATTCGGTAGCACCTACCAATATACACTTAACAAAATGTAAAGTCTTGGTCCTATGTTCCGTGAGTTGAAAGAAAAGATACTAGAAATGTTCCATACGCACAAAAAGCTTATCTCAAATGTTGTGCAAAAATGTGTTTACATCGCTGTTAGTAAGAATTTCTTATTTGCCAAGATAATCCATCCACCTGACAGGGGTGGCATTTCAAGAAGCTGATTAAACAGCATGATCATTACACAGGTACACCGTATAATGGGGACAATAAAAGGCCACTCTAAAATGTGCAGTTTTGTCACACAACACAATGCCGCAGCTGTCTTAAGTTTTGAGGGAGCGTGCAATTGGCATGCTGACTGCAGGAATGACCACCAGAGCTGTTGCCAGATAATTTAATGTTCATTTCTCTACCGTAAGTCACCGTCTACATCATTTGAGAGAATTTGGTAGTATGTCCAACCAGCCTCACAACCGCAGACCACGTGTATGGTGTCGTGTGGGCGTGCTGATGTCAACATTGTGAACAGAGTGCGCCCTGGTGGGGTTATGGTATGGTCAGGCATAAGCTACGGACAACAAATACAATTGCATTTTATACAGTTACCTAACAGGTATTCTACTTTGATGTATTGTACTTTGTGTGTGTGGGGGGTTAATGACAGGAGGTGGTACATGTGATCTGAGAGCTCTTAATTCATTCTCCTGTGACCAGTTTGTGTATAACCCATGTGTGTGTGTATAACATTTTATCCTGTCTCTGTAGCATTCACAGCAGAGCAGTACCAACAGCACCAGGAGCAGCTGGCCCTGATGCAGAAACAGCAGCTTGAGCAGATCCAACAGCAGCAACAGGCACAGCAGCAACAGGCACAGCAGCAACAGGCAGGCAAAACACAGACCCATCCTCTACTACTACATCCACAGCACCACCACCCAACACACAGGTCAGTATTACTCCTCTGCTCTGCTAAACCAGCCACTCACCTACTATAACCACATCATCTTTTCCAAAACGGCTTTGTGTGTATTTGTGTAGGTTTGCTTGTTTCGTTACGTTTCTTAGTCGAGCATCAGTCAAAAGTTTGTTAACACATGGAATAATGTAGTTTTAAAAAGTGTTAAACAAATCACAATATATTTTATATTTGAGATTCTTCAAATAGACACCCTTTCCCTTGATGACAGCTTTGCGCACCCTTGGCTTTCTCTCAACCAGCTTCATCTAGAATGCTTTTCCAAAAGTCTAGGAGGAGTTCCCACATATGCTGAGCACTTGTTGGCTTCTTTTCCTTCACTCTGCGGTCCAACTCATAACAAACCATCTCAATTGAGTTGAGTTTGGGTGATTGTGGTGGCCAGATCATCTGATGCAGGACTCCATCACTCTCTTTGGTCAAATAGCCCTTATACAGCCTGGAGGTGTTTTGGGTCATTGTCCTGTTGGGGAAAAAATGATAGTTCCACTAAGCGCAAACCAGATGGGATGCCATATCGCTGTAGAATGCTGTGGTAGCCATGCTGGTTAAGTGTGCCTTGAATTATAAATAAATCACAGACTGTGTCACCAGCAAAGCACCATCACACCACTTCCTCCATGCTTCACGGTGGGAACTATACGTGTAAAGATCATCCATTCACATACTCTGCATCTCACAAAGACACAGCGGTTGGAACTGAAAATCTCAAATTTGGTTTAATCAGAACCAAGGACAGATTTCCACCGGTCTAATGTCCATTGGTCGTGTTTTTTGGCCCAAGCAAGTCTTCTTATTATTGGTGTCCTTTAGTAGTGGTTTCTTTGCAGCAATTTGACCATGAAGTCCTGATTCACGCAGTCTCCTCTGAACAGTTGATGATGAGATGTCTGCTAACTCTGGGTCTTCCTTTCCTGTGGCAGTCCTCATGAGAGCCAGTTTCATCATTGCGCTTGGTTTTTGCGACTGCATTTGAAGAAACTTTCAAGTTCTTGAAATTTTCCGGATTGACTGACCTTCATGTCTTAAAGTGTACCACCCCTACCTTGTCACAACACAACTGATTGGCTCATATGCATTAAGGAGGACAGAAATTCCACAAATTATCTTTTAACAAGGAATGCGTGTTCATTGAAATGCTTTCCAGGTGACTACCTCATGAAGCTGTGAAGAATACCAAGAGTTTGCAAAGCTGTCATCAAGCCAAAGGGCAGCTACTTTGAAAAATCTCAAATATAAAATATGTTTTGTTTTTGTTTTAACACTTTATTTGGTTACTACACGATTCCATGTGTTATTTCATAGTTTTGTCTTCACTATTATTCTACAATGTAGAAAATAGTAAAAAAAAAAAAAAAAAAGAAAAATCCTGGAATGAGTAGGTGTGTCAACTTTTGACTGGTACTGTATATATATTTTTTCCATGGTTCACAAGACACCTGTCTGATCCACCTGACTAATCCATTGAGGAAGCTGTGGGGATGCCACGGTCCGAGAAGGGGGGTGTAGCTAAGATGCACAAGGTGCATCTCTCTCCAGAATGCGCGCTCCCGCCATTTCGTGTACATTCATTGTTTCATAACTTCATTCTGTGAATTGTTTGCCCTTTGATTGTTAATCTATAATTTCCCCATTACGTACTGTATATCACCGGTAGTATCTTAAATTTACTGTCAGAAATTTTGGCCACGACTGTAGGTCATTTCATATCCCGATAACAATACATATTATGATAAACACATTTTCTGTAAATTCAATGAATAAATAGTTTATATAAAATGACCACATGTCAAGGCCTATTTCTTATTACATTTTTAATTATACTCATCAAATTAAAGGTATTTGGTACCTTGGGTCGGTGTTAGCACCAACTCATGAAACTCCGGTTTCTCGACCTTGTAAATTGGGGCCATGTCTTTGCAGGTGTAAGTTGTAACGGCAGCTGTTATCTCCTTCCATCTTCGTGGTTCTTCGCCATGTGCCACGGGCAAAAGCCTCTTGCAACGTCTGAGTTGGGGGTTTGTTTTGAGCATTCCGCTGTACTTTTTGGGATCTCATCCGTAGACTCTCTCCATACTGTTTCACATGATTCTTGCGTAGGTGTCAAAAGAGGTTAGTGGTGTGCCTGTGACATATTTTGCGGAGGACGGATTTCTGGTCCTTGTCAGAATTTTCATACCCAAACCACGTCCATGCGTCTGAAGTAGCCCCTCTTTTAGGTACGGTCTCCGTGCTCTGTCTCGCATTCTCTCCTCCGTGTTTGTTTGTGTTGCAAATTTGGAAGAACGCAAAGCTACGTCCAATTGATGAAAAATATTGCCGTAGAGTGATTTGCAACGCAACGAAATAAACGATAGAGCATAATATGAAAACAATATAAAAAAGGTCTATTGTCACACGATATATATCGTCATGTCCCCTAGCCATATATGCAAGTAAACAAAGTCTGTTTTTAGAGTACATTGACAAGGACGGCAGGTAGCCTAACAGTTAAGAGCGCTGTGCCATTAACCGAAGGCTGCTGGTTCGAATCCCTGGGCCGACTAGGCGAAAAACCTGTGTGTCCTTATTGCTCCTATAAGTCGCTCTGGATAAGAGCGTCTGCTGAATGACGTAAATATAAAATGTGACAATAGTTTGTCCAATGTATTAGAAAAAATATTTCCTGGTCTCCCTTTTGATAACTACTCGGCATGAAATGGAAAGATGTAATGCTCTGATCCAGTGGAAATGTCATAAAACACCTGATTTACTTCTTATCCTTTGCACAAGTTGCGAACAGCTGTGTCTGTCCCGAGCACACTGGCGGGGGAGGCTCTGAGGGCCCAGATCATGTTGCAAGCTTGTAAACCTGAGCTTCGGACCAGACACAGTTGATAAGATGTTTCAAGTTTTTTGCAGACAGGCCATGCGTAGCCAATATGATTTATAGGATGCTTTATTATTATCTGTATATTTTCTACCTGCAGGCTGCAATGTTTTTCTGTTGGCTTTGTGTGCTATTTTTACATCGTTGGCAATTTTTTTATTTGTTTTATTTGACCTTTATTTTACTAGGCAAGTCAGTTAAGAACAAATTCTTATTTTCAATGACTGCCTAGGAACAGTGGGTTAACTGCCTGTTCAGGGGCAGAACGACAGATTTGTACCTTGTCAGCTCGGGGATTCGAACTTGCAACCTTTCGGTTACTAGTCCAACGCTCTAACCACTAGGCTACCTTGCCGGCAATAGAAGATACTTTTAGATTTGAGTAATTTTCTTTTAAATATAGTTTTGATTAACCACATGACGATGATTGAGATACAGACTAGTATATAGATTAAATTAAACTGTTCTACAGAAATGTGCATATGAAAATCAGAACTGGCACGCCGGGTCGGTTGAAATTGTAAGAGAAATTGGACCTCCCAAATGGATAAAAGGTTGCTGATCCCTGGTTTAGCCGGCTACTGGCAACTTCAGGAGCGTAACAGCAGAGTTGGAGCAGGGTCAAGAACAGGTTTATTTTTTTTCTGGTTAGACCATCTTGATCTCTGGCTCTCTTGCATAATTTGTCTTAATTATTTAATCAAACAGTGTTCTTAATAAGGTATAGGGGGCAGCATTTTCACTTTTGGATAAATAGTGTGCCCAAATTCAACTTCCTGCTACTCATGCCAAGAATATAAGATATGCATATATTAGTAGATTTGGATAGAAAACACTCAAACGTTTCTAAAACTGTTTGACTCATGTCTGTGACTATAACAGAACTTATGTAGCAGGCAAAATCCCGAGGACTAACCGTTCAGATTTTAAAATTTTTTAAGTCACTCTTTTCAATGTTTTTCATTGGGAATCCAGATTTCTAAGGGACCTTCTTGCAGTTCCTACCGCTTCTTTTCATCCTGTCTGAAAAAATAACCAGGGGAATGACTGATTTCACTGACTCTTCCATGTTTAATATGCTCAGTGGTTGTACAATCACATCACTCGGTCTGTCTCCATCTGTCCTTCCTCCAGTGTATAATATCTAAGACGTTAGACTCGGCCAGCGCCCAGTTTGCTGCCTCTGCCCTGGTGACCACGGACCAGCTGATGGCCTTCAAGGGCAAGGAGGAGGGGGTTCTGGGAACTGGCGTCAACGGGGTCTTTCCAGGCTCAGGTGAGCAGCAGCGCCAATGGGATCTGAGCTCTTTGGGCCCTGGTTAAAAGTAGTGCACTATATATGGATAGAGTACCATTGTAGGACGCAGACCAGATTTGCAAATTAATACAATTGAATAGAGACAGGACTGTAGAGTTGAGGAAGTGCTCTAGTCTTATCAAAGTATTTTCTTTACCCATCTCCTCACAGCATTTTACTGATGAATGACATGTATGGTATAGTCTAATGTATTAATGTCTCCCTCCCTCAGGAGTGTACAAAAGCTTACACCTCGCCAGCACCACCACCCACACCCACCACCCCAACACCAACCAGACTCCCACTCCTCCTCCATCAGCCCCCACTTTCCTCAAGCCCTCCTCCACCACTACATCCCCTGTCACCGCCTCCTCCCTCAGCTCCCCAGCTAACGCCCACGGGAATCCCCTCCACTTGGGTAGCAACGCTGCCAACTCCACCCCCACCACCACTCAGGTCCTGATAGGGAACAACGTCCGTATGAGCGTACCCTCCTCCCCTGTCCTCCCCAGTCTGGGCGGCACCACCACGCGCCACAGCCACATACCCAGGGCTCTGGGAGCCTTGCCCTCCTCTGCCTTAAAGATGGCTGCCAACACCAACTGTCAGATGCCCAACAAGGTCACCGGGGCTTCTACCATGGACATAGGATCCAGGTGAGATGATTTAACATATTCTAACAAATTCACTTTGAATAACATACTGTTTAACTTCTTGCGTCGAGCCATCCCGGATCCGGGATCGTGACTACAGCCTCAAGCCCATTACCATAATGCAACGTTAACTATTCATGAAAATCGCAAATGAAATGAAATAAATATGCTAGCTCTCAAGCTTAGCCTTTTGTTAACAACACTATCATCTCAGATTTTCAAAAATATGCTTCTCAACCATAGCAAAACAAGCATTTGTGTAACAGCATTGATAGTTAGTATAGCATTTAGCGTTAGCATTCAGAAGGCAACATTTTCACAAAAAACAGAAAACCATTCAAATAAATTTACCTTTGAAGAACTTCGGATGTTTTCAATGAGGAGACTCTCAGTTAGATAGCAAATGTTCAGTTTTTCCTGAAAGATTATTTGTGCAGGAGAAATCGGTCCGTTTTCTGCGTCATGTTTGGCTACCAAAAAAAAAACGAAAATTCATTCATCCAAACGCCAAACTTTCTTCCACATTAACTCCATAATATTGACTGAAACATGGTAAACGTTGTTTAGAACCAATCCTCAAGGTGTTTTTCACATATCTCTTCATGATATATCATTCCTGGAAGTCTCCTCTCTGTCTCAATCACATGGATGAATGCGAGCAGCTTGGAGATTACGCAACAATTTCAACAAAGGACACCGGGCGGACACGTGGTAAATGTAGTCTCTTATGGCCAATCTTCCAATGATATGCCTACAAATACGTCACAATGCTGCAGACAACTTGGAGAAACGATAGAAAGGGCAGGCTAATTCGTGGCACTTTCACAGCCATATAAGGAGACAATGAAAACAGAGCGTCAAATCCTGCTCATTTCCTGTTTGAAGTTTCATCTTGGTTTCGCCTGTAGCATCAGTTCTGGGGCACGCACAGATAATATCTTTGCAGTTTTGGAAACGTCAGAGTGTTTTCTTTCCAAAGCTGTCAATTATATACATAGTCGAGCATCTTTTTGTGACAAAATATTGCGCTTAAAACGGGCACGTTTTTTTATCCAGTAATGAAATAGCGCCCCCATAGGTTGAAGAGGTTAAGGCATGCCCTGACTTTAACTGAATGCTATTATAAAAACATACTCTGACACAGACCAAGGCTATTCACAAATGATAAGGTTAGGGGTTGTGATGAATCTGTTATTTGTTTTAATTAATTGGTTAAGCCATGCCTTAATCTTGACACTACCCCTCCCGGATCCGGGAGAATTGTCATCAACTACACTAATTAGCATAACGCAACGGACAAAAAATCTTACTAGAAAATATTAATATTCGTGAAATATAGTGAAACACAGCTTAGCCTTTTGTTAATCACCCTGTCATCTCAGATTTTGAAATTATGCTTTACAGCCAAAGCAAGACAAGCATTTGTGTAAGTTTATCGATAGCCTAGCATAGCATTATGTCCAGCTAGCAGCAGGCAGCTTGGTCACGAAAAGCAATCAAATTAAATAGTTTACTTTTTTTTTACTTAAAAATATATATATATATATATAAAATTAACCCCCTTTTTCTCCCCAATTTCGTTGTATCCAATTGTTGTAGTAGCTACTATCTTGTCTCATCGCTACAACGCCCGTACGGGCTCGGGAGAGACGAAGGTTGAAAGTCATGCGTCCTCCGATACACAACCCAACCAACCGCACTGCTTCTTAACACAGCGCACATCCAACCCGGAAGCCCGCCGCACCAATGTGCCGGAGGATACACCGTGTACCTGGCAACCTTGCTTAGCACGCACTGCGCCCGACCCGCCACAGGTGTCGCTGGTGCGCGATGAGACAAGGACATCCCTACCGACCATGCCCTCCCTAACCCGGATGACGCTAGGCCAATTGTGCGTCGCCCCACGGACCTCCCGGTCGCGGCCGGTTATGACAGAGCCTGGGCGCGATCCCAGAATCTCTGATGGCACAGCTGGCGCTGCAGTACAGCGCCCTTAACCACTGCGCCACCCGGGAGGCCTAAATCGTTTACCTTTGAGCTTCGGATGTTTTCACTCACGAGACTCCCAGTTAGACAGCAAATGTTAATTTTGTTCCATAAAGATTATTTTTATAGCCGAAATACCTCCGTTTGTTCTTTATATTTTGTTGAGAAATCCACCGGAAATTGCGGTCACGACAACTCCAAAAAATATTCCAAATTCGATCCATAATATCGACAGAAACATGGCAAACGTTTTTTATAATCAATCCTCAAGGTGTTTTTCAAATATCTATTTGATAATATATCAACCGGGACAATTGGCTTCTTAGTAGGATCGAGAGGAGCAATGGCCGCCTTTGTCTATTACGCACAAATCACTCTGAGAGCCACCAGCTGACCACTGTCGCAATGTTGTCATTCACGCTAATTTTTCAAAATAAAAGCCTGAAACTATGTCTTGTGACTCTAGACACATTAGGGAAGCCATAGAAAAAGGAATCTGGTTGATATACCTTTCAATGCTCAATAGGGAGGCATAGGAACGCAGAGGTTTCAAAATAAGAGTCACTTCCTGATTGGATTTTTCTCAGGCTTTCGCCTGCAATATCAGTTCTGTTATACTCACAGACAATATTTTTACAGTTTTGGAAACTTTAGTGTTTTCTATCCTAAGCTGTCAATTATATGCATATTCTAGCATCTTGGCCTGAGAAATAGCCCGTTTACTTTGGGAACATTATTTTTCCAAAAATGAAAATACTGCCCCCTAGTCTCGAGGTTAAACAAATGTTATCAACATACAGAGTTAAAGTTAATAAGGGATCTAATGGAAGCAGTTTTTGACATGGTGTTTGTCTTGTATTCTTCCAGGGATAATCACGATCAAGAAAAACCAGCTCTGAACAGTATAGCGGACAACACAGTGGCCATGGAGGTGACGTAGCAGAGTGGTGGTGGTGCTGCTAGCTACCATGACAGTCCAGCCAGGCCCAACGCTACCCAACCCTCTGCTGGCCAACCAGTCCTCTGCTGAGAGTCTGCTGCTACTCTCTGAATCCACTCTTTAGGTGCTGTGCATCGTAGCATTGGGAATGCAAAAGGGACGATAGGCGGGTGGTCGGCGGGACTCCACACACATACACACAACGGACTACATACGGAGTACGGACAGACACGTTTCCACGGCAACTGTGGGGATTACATGGGTTGCAATTCTCATCTCTCATGCTTTTTAAATGTTTTTGTTTTTGTATTCGTTACTGTTAATAAGAGTAAAAATTGACATTGTGTAAATTATGAATATGGCAAATTAGTATCTGTACAGTAACTAAATATTTGTAATACCCCCCCCTTGTATATATGTTACTTGAATACAGAAACTTGTTTTATTTGTGATGTTTTGCACTTGGGAATAAAAATAAAAAAGCGATAAACTTGTGAGTGTGAGATGTGAGAGTTGTATAAACGAAAGAGACATTTCAGAAGAGACGTTTCATCACATGCATGGTGCAGAGCCTGCTGTTTTATCTATTTATTGTGCTGTGTTTACAGTTTCCTTTTTTTCCCTTTTTGTTTTTGCACTGTACCTTCATTGGTTCCTGTGCTGTAGTAAATGTTAGGTAGCTACGGACTCCTGGGTATTTTGTATATTGTAAACACAATGCAGGTCCCCCCCTTTGGGTCCCTGCGCTTTTCTTTGGATCATGTGGAATTCAATGGTGATATACAGATAGACTCTGTGGGGAGGGGAGCCAGAGGTGGAGGACATGGTCAGCTTTGGTTCACTTCACTTAGCGGGGTTAAAGCTCTTCCTGGGATCTTCCATTTACGTTATCCCGACACAAATAACAAACTAGGGATGAAGTCTCTTCCTCGAAGCATCTCTCTCATGCTTCTGATTCAAAGCACTTATCGATTTTGTTTTCTGTTATTTTATCAATATTAATGCTGCTTTTGTATAATTTTGGTCCCTTGTTTTCATGCAATGCCCCCCTTTAATTATTTTAACCCCACACACATTTTTGTAAAACAGAATTGAGTTATTTTTGTATTTTTCTCCTGTTTTTGTGGTTTAAAAAAAATGATTGTAAGCTTCTTCGTATTGACAGACTTCATTATTTTGTTACTTGTTTATGCATAGGTGATAAGGGAGGTGAATGGCAGTTACAATTGCTGTATGTATCATCATTCCAATTTCTGACAAGGAAAAAAAAATGCTAATGGGGGGTAGCTATGGAGAAAGGCTAATTTTCTCTTATCTCACCGTTTCAAACTCCAGACGGCTGCAAGGCCAAAAACCACAAGTGTCGGGTGCCTTCCCTTGGGGGAAAAAAACGTGCTCTCTTCTGTGAAGAGTAAGGCACAAAAACAGTGCTACTCCTAGTAGTACTTTTTGTCTGTGTCGTCAGAATCTGAATGCCCAGTCCAATGGCAGGATTTATCCTTGAGGTTTTCTTGTCCCACCTGGAGGCTGAAAAGAATAATGAAAATAAAAAAGTGACAGAACTCTACGATAATATAAGACAATAAAGCCCAGGTCATTATATGTGGATTATGTGGCTCTTTGTGTTCTGTTGGGTGAATGTTATGGTCCTGTGTGTGTGTTTGTGTGTGTGTGTGAGCAAAAATGGGCATATTTTAAGAATGAGACGTTTTGAATAATGTAACTCATGCCATGCAGGGTTTGTGTAGGCCTATGGATGTTTCAACTGGGTGGCTGTGTGTGTAAGAGGGTGAGAGCGCAATGTTTTGGGGGAGTTTTACGATGGTTTATACTGCATTGTTGCATCTTGTTTACATTCTCACATTTTGATGCTGTAATTAAAGCACAAGTATCACTGAGCTGAAAGCCATCCCGTTTCCCATTTAAAACGGATTACTCAAAGGGTAAATAAATGTTAGTGTGATTGTGCGTGTCTGAGTGCATGCCTCGCAGGTTGACATTACCTAAACTATTAGCACCCTGTTTGAAAGGAACAATGACATACTGAAAGAAAAGACCATGCATTCTTTGACCAAGTGTAACCTCATTATTTGTTTGTTATTGGGAACAAAAATGCCAAGCATTACATGCAAAGGGAATTATCCCCCTTTCTTGCCCAAATAGTATCCTATTCCTGACGTAGTGCACTACTTTGGACCAGGACCTAGTGCATTAATAAAAATAAATAATGTACTATATAGGGAATAGGGTGCCATTTGGCACTCGGACCATGCAGGCATGTTCATAATTGATTCCACACCAGCGGATCCCAACAGCACAGCCAAGATCATTCAGTCCCTCTGTAACCACCACTTCGATAAAACAACGAATCAAGTCGGCTTTCTCATTACAACAGTCTTAGGTAACATCCCAAATGGCACTGTTTTCCATACATAGTGCACTACTTTGAACCTGGCCCTTGTCCAAAGTAGTGCACTTTGTCAGGAATAGGGTGTTGGGCTGCTTCAAGCACTCTGACGTGAGAGAGAAATAAAACTGCACACACTCCCAACAATACACTCACACTGCTCCCAGGGACAATTCACCATGACAACGCTATGCCGTCAAGATACAGCTCGGCAGCACATGGAATTACTCTGCTTTCCATTAACCCCTCCAAGCAAACAGCTGAAATATAAAGCTCACTCTCTTCGTCTGTCATTCACTCTCAAATTGCCCTCATTCTGTAAATATGAATTCTTTGGCTTGGGTTTAGCTTTCAGAGTATAGCACAAAATGGACCGCGTGACCAAGATAACCCTGGTGGAAAACAAGATGCATCTGTTCACAACTGGATCGGATGTCTTCTTCAGGGAGGTGATTGGAAGGGCTGACAGCCAAGCAGATTTAACCCCTTGCTCGCCACCTCACTCGATCTCCCTCCCGTCCCTCTCTCTTTCCCCCTCAGTCCCCCATCAACCCTCGCCCTGGCCAACAGGTGCAGTAGTCTGAAAGGGAATGGGGACTTTGTTGATTGATAGCCTGGTACTGTCTATGATATGACTTCTCAAAAATATAATTTTACCTCTGGAGAGAGAGAGCCTTTCCTGTATAACATGATCTCGTTACTCAGGGATGAATTATGATTTGCTTCTCAGTAGGGTTAGACTAGACTTTTTCGAAAGAGATGGAAGAATGAAGAAGTTTAATGACTATGTTACGTCCCAAATAGCACCCTATTGCCTATGGGCCCTTGTCAAAAGTTGTGCACTATGTGGGGAATAGTATCCAATTGTGATGCTTGAGTAAAAGTATAGATACCTTAATAGAAAGTTACTCAAGTAAAAGCTAAAGTCACCCAGTAAAATACTACTTGAGTATAAGTCTTAAAGTATTTGGTTCTAAATATATTTAAGTATCAAAAGTAAAAGTAAAAATAATTTCAAATTCCTTATATAGAGCAAAGCAGATGGCACCATTTTCTTGTTTTTAAATTTTATGGATAGCCAGGGGCACACTCCAACACTCAGACATAATTTACAAGTTATGCATTTGTGTTTAGTGAGTCCGCCAGATCAGAGGCAGTAGGGATGACCACATGTTCTCTTGATAAGTACATGAATTGGACCATTTTCCTATCCTGCAAAGCATTTAAAATGTAATGAGTACTTGTCAGGGAAATTGTATGGATGTCAGGGAAATTGTATGGAGTAAAAAGTACATTAAAAATTTAAAAATTTTGAAATATCCAATAAATGTCGTTCCACTTCATGATTGTGTCCCACTTGTTGTTGATTCTTCACAAAAAAATACAGTTTTATATCTTTATGTTTGAAGCCTGAAATGTGGCAAAAGGTCGCAAAGTTCAAGGGGGCCAAATACTTTCGCAAGGCACTGTATATAGGGAAATGGGTGCCATTTTGTGATGTAGCCACAGAACCATTCAGGGCCAAAGCTACTATCCCCTGCTGTCACTGTGGACACAGTTGTGGTGTGAGATCAATCTGTACTGAACTTTTCTATTTCACCGGAGACACATACAGATTTCAATGGAGACACATACAGACACATACACACATTGCAACACTCAGTCACCTATGCTGGACTGAAACAAACTCAAGCTGAGGAGGGTCAAGCCAGGTTATATGTTGCAGCCAGCCTGTGCTGTTGAACTTGTTGTGCTTGCACAGTCCTTGAGTGAAAATTGCACTCAATAGAGAGTGGCCATTTTCCTTAGATGGCCATTCTCTCTAGATGGCCATTCTCTTTAGATGGTATTATGAGTGTTCCTCCATCTGTGCTCAAGTGGAGAAAACACTTATGAAAACACTCTACTGTGGCAGCCTTTTACAGAGCTCTCAGGGTTTTTATTGGCTGAGTGTTGACTGTTGGATGTTGTTCTGGTTCTGTGCATATTTCAGCAAGAGAGTGATTTACCAGTGATTTATGTGATGTATGTTTCTTCATGTATACTGATTATTTTCTTCTGATCTAAGAATGTCTGCATGTTTGGACATTTGTGAGCTTCTGTTTAGTTTTTTCAGTGTCATGTCATTCTGATGCAGACGGCCTTCAGTGACAGTGTGACACACTAGGGAACAAGTCACTAGTCTGGGCTGAGCTTGGGGACACCAAACAGAGTAAGTACTTACAGAATAACCACATGAATTTCACATTGAGGAGACCAAGGCACAGCGTGAAGGTGTGTTAAGAAGCCGCACTCCTTCTTAACACAGCGCGCATCCAACCCGGAAGCTAGCCACAGGAGTCAGAGCTTAGCGTGCATGGCGCCCGGCCCGCCACAGGAGTCGATGGTGCGCGATGAGACAAGGATATCCCTACTGGCCAAATCCTCCCAACCCTGACGATGCTAGGCCAATTGTGCTTCGCCCCACAGACCTCCCGGTCACGGCCGGCTGCGACAGAGCCTGGGCGCGAACCCAGAGTCTCTGGTGGCACAGCTAGTGCTGCGAAGCAGTGCCCTAGACCACTACGCCACCCGGGAGGCCTTTCCCCTTCACTGTTAACAGAGGGCTAATATCAACAAGATACATGCCAGTCTCACTAGGCTTAAAGTAGAAGAAAGATTGATTGCATCACGTCTTGTTTTTATGAGAAATATTACTGTGATGAAAATTCCAAATTGTCGGCATAATCAAATAACATACAATGCTGACAGACATACATACTCCACCAGGCATGTCACCAGGGGTCTCTTCACAGTCCCCAAGTCCAAAACAAATTTAAGGAAACGCATAGTATTGTATAGAGGCATGGTTCGATGGAACGCCCTTCCATCTAAAATGACCCAAGCAAACAGCAAAATCAGCTTAAAAACTACACCTCACAGAACAACGCCTCTCCCTTAGCAAGTAATGTTTTACCAGTCCAGCTTTAAACAACATTCAGCTTATAAAGGCTTCATAAATCCTTCATAATGCCTCCATAAGCACTACGTAAATGTGTTACAAAGCATCTATAAGTGTATGTCATGCTTTATAAAAGGTTCAGAAATGTGGTATAACTGTGTGACATAATCCTCTATGTCAAATGTGACATAACCCACTATGTTGAATATGATATAAACATGTGCTTTATAAAGGGTGACATGTTGTGCTGAAGGATGGCATACGCTCTAAAGTGATGTCATATTAGTCACATTACACCTAATCTCAGACACTTCCGCCCAAATGCGCAGAAGGTCTGGTGGACCAACGCATCAAACTTGTCCTTCATTAGTTAGGGTTAGGTTTAAAATCACATTTTAAGAAGCGAAATTGTGGAAATAGGAAGGTTTAGGAATAACTATGACTTTTTGACTGTATTAAGTAGTGACGATGACAAATACTTTACGCAGTAAGGTCCCTCCTATATGGACACTCCCACTAAGGCCAAATTCGAATGGTTGATATCATGACATGACTAATATGGACTTGGTCTTTCACCAAATACGGCTATCTTCTGTATACCCCCCTACCTTGTCACAATAAAACTGATTGTCTCAAAGAAGAAAAGAAATTCCACAAGTTAACTTTTAACAAGGCACAACTGTTAATTGAAATGCATTCCAGGTGACTACCTCATGAAGCTGGTTGAGAGAATGCCAAGAGTGTGCAAAGCTGTCATCAAGGCAAACGGTGGCTACTGTAAAGAATCTCAAATATAAATATATTTTGATTCAGGTTTTAAATGTACTTAATTATCAAAAGTATAAAAGTATAAATAATTTAAAATGTCTTATATTTACCAAACCAGACAACACGATTTTCTTGTTTTTTAAATTTTACGGATAGCCCGGGTCACAGTTCAACACTCAGACATAATTTACAAACAAAGCATTTGTGTTTAGTGAGTCTGCCAGATTAGAGGCAGTAGGGATGACCAGGAATGTTCTCTTGATAAATGCATGAATTAGACAATTTATCTGTCCTGCTATGCATTCAAAATGTAACGAGTACTTTTGGGTGGCAGGGAAAATGTAAAGAGTAAAAAGTACATTATTTTCTTGAGGAATGTAGTGGAGTAAAAGTAAAAGTTGTCAAACAAATAAATAGTCAAATAAAGTACAGATACCCCAAAAAAACTACTTACTTTACACCACTGGTGAAATCATGCACAAAGTAGCCTATAAAATAACAAAGCACGTGACATATACTCACATGCGCTACACACCTAGTTTCAACGGAATATAATCTGCAGGCAGCAAGAACACGCAGCTCTCAAATTGTTTTGGCATGGAGCAGAAAATGAATAATGTCATCGGTAGCCGGTAGGTAGGAAAGACGTTTCAACATATGGGTATGCAAACCGGGTATTGAAAAAGTATGGTCCGAAGTCTTGGTTAGTAGGCTATTTGTGATGTGCAATTCAGTCAATATGTGCTGTTTGCATCAGGGGCGTAGGCATGAATGGGCCTGGTTGGACAAAGGCCCACCTACTGGGGAGCCAGGCCCTGCCAGGCCTACCCAATCAGATTAAGCAAAACAAAAAAATAATACATTATTATTACAAAAAAACACAGTTCCTTTCACCAGATTTTTACCTACCTCATCCCCATACTGTTTTTATTTATTTACTTTTCTGCTCGTTTGCACACCAATATCTCTACCTGTACATGACCATCTGATCATTTATCACTCCAGTGTTAATCTGCAAAATTGTAATTATTCACCTACCTCCTCATGCCTTTTGCACACAATGTATATAGACTTTTTTCTACTGTGTTATTGACTTGTTAATTGTTTACTCCATGTGTAACTCTGTGTTGTCTGTTCACACTGCTATGCTTTATCTTGGCCAGGTCGCAGTTGCAAATGAGAACTTGTTCTCAACTAGCCTACCTGGTTAAATAAAGGTGAAATAAAAATAAAAATAAAGATGATGGTAATTTGAAACAACTCTTTCCTACAGTCAATGACCAAAAGCCCCCTTGGCCTCATGAGTAGAATATATTAATATATTTTTAATGATTAATCAAGTTTTTTTTTTAATTATGAAAATTTATGTTAAAATGTATTATGTTTGAAAACCAAACAACAGTGCGGGGCATGCTCACTGAATTAAAGGGCAACAAACTACAGAATCTGAATTTCTTCGATTTTTACCAGACCTCATAAGTCATCCCCTGATGTGGTTTAAGCATTGTTGTGAACACAGAACATCCAATTTAGTTGTTTTCTATTACAAAATTGAGAAAAAACTGGGCTGAACCAGAAGTAACTGGGGGAAATCCGAAACCTGGGGGAAAAAAAAAAAAATGGAATTTGTGAAAAAACAGCAGTAGTGAAACAATACAAACAGATTTTAAAAGGCCCTTCCAAATTAACCCTTTATAAAGCATCGCATATGGTTATAGATGATTTGTAACACATCTATCTAGTGTTTATGAAGGCTTTATGAAGCATTTATAAACTGTATGTCATTTAAAGCGGGGACCTAATGTATTTCTATATTTATTTTAAATATTTGTAGCTCTGTCCTTGAGCTGTTCTAGTCTATTATTGTTCTATATTATGTCATGTTTTGTGTGGTCCCCAGGAAGGATAGCTGCTGCTTGTGTGTGTGTGTGTGTGTGTGTGTGTGTGTGTGTGTGTGTGTGTGTGTGTGTGTGTGTGTGTGTGTGTGTGTGTGTGTGTGTGAGAGAGAGAGAGAGAGAGTACAGAGTAAGGTAAGGTACGCAGATGGTATGTAGGGACCTCAGAAGAACAGTCAGAGGGACATGATTGATAAAGACTTTCTACTTGAGCTTCTCCAACTTGATACTTTCTGGATGATTAGTTGATCAATTTTTCAATCATTGAGTACGAGTGAGGAAGATTACAAATGCATGTTTATTCTTGCACATAAGACAGGGATAACAATTGAATTACTGTCATTCAGTTTATACTGCTGTTTAAGCGCAGTTGCCACAGCAACCTTTTACGCTCATCATCTAGATCCTTACTTTTCCGATTCAGTCTTTTCTGATTCAGTCTTTTCCGATTCAGTCTTCTTCGAAATGAATAAGGAGGGTTTGAATACAGTACATTTATGTATGTTTGCTCAGGGATCCAAGATGGCGTAACAAGTCAAACGTCTTTGTCCTTCGTCTTGTCGTATCCCATATGTATGTATCTTTTTAGATATTTTTCTTCGCATGTTTTTTAAATATTTTTCTAAACCTCAACTTCAAAATACACTCCTGCAACCCGCCTCACCCAATGTAGTGTGGATCTGCTTTTTTCTAAAGTATATTTCTTTATCTCTGAATCGAAGTCCCCCAACAGAGGCTAGCCATCTAACTAGCTACTAGCTAGTAGTCAGCTAACCACTGCTAGTGGTCATCAGCTACCTTTATCTCGGACGCGATTCAAACCAGAGCATACCGGACCTATTTTCTCTCCATATCCCCGGATTCCTACCGCAAGCTCTGAACCTTCTCACCTGGATCATCGCAGCTCGCTAGCTGCAATCCGAGTGACTACTCCTGGCTAACGCCTCTGTCCCGAAGCAAGCACCAATTAGCCTGGAGCTAGCCCATGCTAGGCCCATCTCCCGGCTAGCTGAAGAGGTCCATCAGCCACTCCTGGACCCGTTTTACTGCCGGGAGGGGGTACAGAACCAGAAGCCGTGGCCCACTAGCTGTCTAGAGCATATCGGACAGTTAGCTAATAGGTCCATCGGACAGTTAGCTAATAGGTCCATCGGCCAATTTCTCGTGTCACTATTCCTATTTTGCTAATTGGCCTGAGCCCCTTTTACCACATGAAGCCCTGCTTATCCATCACGACTGGACTATTGACGTAATCTGCCCAAGGTTTTTTTTCCAACAGGCCCCTTTGTCGCGACGTCCCCTGAATGCCCATGTGCTAGCCTGCTAGCCGCGGCCCGCTAGCTGTCTAGAGCATATTGGACTGTTAACTGAATAGATCCATTTGCCAATTGGACTGGACCCCTCTGCTACACGGAACCCTACTAATCCATCATGACTGGTCTATCGACGGAACCGCACGAGATGGCAAAAAAATTATTTCCTCCATCGCGACGTCCCTCTAAGGCCCTTCTGCTAGCTTGCTAGTCCCCGCCTGCTAGCTGTCTGAATCGCCGTGTCTCCAGCCAGCCCAACCATTCACTGGACCTCTATGATCACCTGGCTACGCTTGCCTCTTCCTAATGTCAATATGCCATTTTCATTATTGTTCTGGTTATTGTTTATTGTTTTATTTCAATGTAGATCCTTTAGCCCTGCTCAATATGCCTTAACCAAACATTTAGTTCCACCTCCCACATATGCGATGACATCACCTGGTTAAATGTTTCTAGAGACAATATCTCTCTCATCATCACTCAATGCCTAGGTTTACCTCCAATGTACTCACATCCTACCACACCTTTGTCTGTACATTATGCCTTGAATCTATTCTATCGTGCCCAGAAACCTGCTCCTTTTACTCCCTGTTCCGAACGTACTAGACGACCAGTTCTTATAGCCTTTAGCCGTACCCTTATCCTGCTCCTCCTCTGTTCCTCTGGTGTTGTAGAGGTTAATCAAATCAAATCAAATGTATTTATATAGCCCTTCTTACATCAGTTGATATATCAAAGTGCTGTACAGAAACCCAGCCTAAAGCCCCAAACAGCAAGCAATGCAGGTGTAGAAGCACGGTGGCTAGGAAAAACTCCCTAGAAAGGCCAAAACCAAGGAAGAAACCTAGAGAGGAACCCGGCTATGAGGGGTGGCCAGTCCTCTTCTGGCTGTGCCGGGTGGAGATTATAACAGAACATGGCCAAGATGTTCAAATGTTCATAAATGACCAGCATGGTCAAATAATAGTAATCACAGTGAACAGGTCAGAGTTCCATAGCCGCATGCAGAACAGTTGAAACTGGAGCAGCAGCACAGCCAGGTGGACTGGGGACAACAAGGAGTCAACAGGCCAGGTAGTCTTGAGGCATGGTCCTAGGGCTCAGGTCCTCCAAGAGAGAGAGAGAAAGAAAGAAAAAGAGAAAGAGGTAATTAGAGAGAGCATACTTAAATTCACATAGGACACCGGATAAGACAGGAGAAATACTCCAGATATAACAGACTGACCCTAGCCCCCAACACATAAACTACTGCAGCATAAAGACAGGAGGGGTCAGGAGACACCGTGGCCCCATCCGATGATACCCCCGGACAGGGCCAAACAGGCAGGATAAGGTTAATCCAGGACCTGCAGTGCCTAGCTCCACTCCTATTCCCCAGGTGCTCTCATTTGTTGACTTTTGTAACCGTAAAAGCCTTGGTTTCATGCATGGTAACATTAGAAGCCTCCTCCCGAAGTTTGTTTTATTCACTGCCTTAGCACATTCTGCCAACCCACATGTCTTAGCCGTGTCTGAATCCTGGCTTAGGAAGACCACCAAAAACCCTGAAATGTCCATCCCTAACTATAACATTTTCCGCCAAGATAGAAATGCCAAATGGGGCGGAGTTGAAATCTACTGCAGAGATAGCCTGCAGAGTTCTGTCTTACTATCCAGGTCTTTTCCAGGTCAATTCGAGCTTCTACTTTTAAAAATCCACCTTTTCAGAAACAAGTCTCTCACCGTTGCCGCTTGTTATAGACCACCCTCTGCCCCCAGCTGTGCCCTGGACACCATATGTGAATTGATTGCCCCCCCATCTATCTTCAGAGCTCGTGCTGCTACGTGACCTAAACTGAGACATGCTTAACACCCCAGCAATCCTACAATCTCACACAAATTATCAATGAACCTACCAGGTACAACCCCAAATCTGTAAACACGGGCACCCTCATAGATATCATCCTAACCAACCTACCCTCCAAATACACCTCTGCTGTTTTCAACCAAGATCTCAGCGATCACTGTCTCATTGCCTGCATCCGTAATGGGTCTGTGGTCAAACGACCACCCCTCATCACTGTCAAACTCTCCCTAAAACACTTCAGCGAGCAGGCCTTTATAATTGACCTGGCCGGGGCATCCTTGAATGATATTGACCTCATCCCGTCAGTAGAGGATGCCTGGTTATTCTTTAAATGTACCTTCCTCACCATCTTACTTAAATAAGCACGCTCCGTTCAAAAAATTTAGAACCAGGAACAGATATAGCCCTGTAATGCAACTTTCCAGGGAAGTTAGGAACCAATATACGCAGGCATTTAGGAAAGCTAAGGCTAGCTTTTTCAAACACAAATTTGCATCCTGTAGCACAAACTCAAAAAAGCAAGATCCATGGAGAATAAGAGCACCTCCTCCGAGCTGCCCACTGCACTGAGGCTAGGAAACACTGTCACCACCGATAAATCCACTACCCTGGTCAACTGCCCCCCACAGCAAACTCGCCCAAGCCTCCCCATTTCTCCTCCTCCCAAATCCAGATAGCTGAAAGAGCTGCAAAATCTGGACCCGTACAAATCAGCCGGGCTAGACAATCTGGCCCCTCTCTTTCTAAAATTATCTGCCAAAATTGTTTCAACCCCTGTTACTAGCCTGTTCAACCTCTCTTTCGTATTGTCTGAGATTCCCAAAGATTGGAAAGTTGCCGCGGTCATCCCACTCTTCAAAGGGGGAGATACTCTAGACCAAATTGCTACAGACCTATATATATCCTACCCTGCCTTTCTAAGGTCTTCAAAAGCCAAGTTAACAAACAGATTACCGACCATTTCAAATCCCACCATACCTTCTCTGCTATGCAATCTGGTTTCAGAGCTGGTCATGGGTGCACCTCAGCCACACTCAAGGTCCTAAACGATATCATAACCGCCATCGATAAGAGACATTACTGTGCAGCCGTATTCATCGACCTGGCCAAGGCTTTCGACTCTGTCAATCACCACATTCTTATTGGCAGACTAAACAGCCTTGGCTTCTCAAATGACTGCCTCGCCTGGTTCACCAACTACTTCTCTGATAGAGTTCAGTGTGTCAAATCGGAGGGCCTGTTGTCTGGACCTCTGGCAGTATCAATGGGGGTGCCACAGGGTTCAATTCTCGAGCCGACTCTCTTCTCTGTATACATCAATGATGTATATTCTTGCTGCTGGTGATTCTCTGATCCACCTCTACGCAGACAACACCATTTTGTATACTTCTGGCCCTTCTTTGGACACTGTGTTAACAACCCTCCAGGCAAGCTTCAATGCCATACAACTCTCCTTCCGATGCCTCCAACTGCTCTTAAATGCAAGTAAAACTAAATGCATGCTCTTCAACCGATCGCTGCCCGCACCTGCCCGCCCGTCCAGCATCACTACTCTGGACGGTTCTGACTTAAAATATGTGGACAACTACAAATACCTAGGTCTCTGGTTAGACTGTAAACTCTCCTTCCAGACTCAAATTAAGCATCTCCAATTCAAAATTAAATCTAGAATTGGCTTCCTATTTCGCAACAAAGCATCCTTCACTCATGCTGCCAAACATACCCTTGTAAAACTGACCATCCTACCGATCCTCAACTTCGGCGATGTCCTTTACAAAATAGCCTCCAACACTCTACTCAACAAATTGGATGCAGTTTATCACAGTGCCATCTGTTTTGTCACCAAAGCCCCATATACTACCCACCATTACGACCTGTATGCTCTCGTTGGCTGGCCCTCGCTTCATACCCGTCGCCAAACCCACTGGCTCCAGGTCATCTACAAGTCTCTGCTAGGTATAGCCCCGCCTTATCTCAGCTCACTGGTCACCATAGCAGTACCCACCCGTAGCACACACTCCAGCAGGTATATCTCACTAGTCATCCCCCAAAGCCAAGTCCTCCTTTGGCTGCCTTTCCATCCAGTTCTCTGCTGCCAATGACTGGAACGAACTGCAAAATCACTGAAGCTGGAGACTCATATCTCCCTCACTAGCTTTAAGCACCAGCTGTCAGTGTCACACCCTGACCATAGTTTGCTTTGTATGTTTCTATGTTTTGTTTGGTCAGGGTGTGATCTGAGTGGGCATTCTATGTTGGATGTCTAGTTTGTCTGTTTCTGTGTTTGGCCTGATATGGTTCTCAATCAGAGGCAGGTGTTAGTCGTTGTCTCTGATTGGGAGCCATATTTTGGTAGCCTGTTTTGTCATTTTGGGTTGTGGGTTGTGGGTGATTGTCTATGTTAGTTGCTTGTGTCAGCACAGTTCTCATTATAGTTTCACGGTCGTTATTCGTTTATTGTTTTGTATAGTTTGTATTCAGTGTTCAGTGTTTTCTTTAATTAAAAAATCATCATGAACACATACCACGCTGCATTTTGGTCCGCTCCTTACGACGATCGTGACTGTCAGAGCAGCTCACAGATCACTGCACTTGTACATAACCCATCTGTAATATAGCCCATCCAACTACCTCATCCCCATACTGTATTTATTTATTTATCTTGCTCCTCTGCACTCCACTATCTCTACTTGCACATGTATCTTCTGCACATCAATCACTCCCGTGTTTAATTTGTATATTTGTATATTGTAATTAAATATAATATATTATATTTGTATATTGTAATTACTTTGCCACCATGACCTTTTTATTGCCTTACCTCTCTTATCTTACCTCATTTGCACACACTGTATATATATTTTTTTCTACTGTATTATTGACTGTATGTTTGTTTATTCCATGTGTAACTCTGTGTTGTTGTATGTGTCGAACTGCTTTGCTTTATTCTTGGCCAGGTCACAGTTGTAAATTAGAACTTGTTCTCAACTAGCCTACCTGGTTAAATAAAGGTGAAATAAAATTAACAAAAATAAAATAGAGCAGCTGAGAGCTTTATGAGTGGGACTGGTGCCGAGTGTTCAGATTGGGTTTACAGTGTAATACAGTGTAATGGCTGTGTAAATCGAGTGTGTTTATGTTTGTCTGTCTGTGTCTGTGTGCAAGTGTGTGTGTGTTTAATGTGTCAGACAATCAGACAGTCAGCTCTCCCGTGAAGCAGAGAGAGGGGAGATGCTGCCCTGTCCTGCCACTTCAGAAGAGGTACTGGCTAACTGGGAGAGAGGTGGTAGGTCGATTGGTTGGTTGGTTGGTCGTGTGGGGGATTGAATAACAACCTCCTGTATTGTACCGTATTGTACCGTACCGTACAGCCTCTCACAATACATCCTCCTCAGGCCAACTCCCTCGCTACGTCTCAAATGCATCCTATTCCCTATAGTACACTTCATAGGGGATAGGGTGCTATTTGGGACGCACACCCATTACATCATTTTATCACGTCACGTCACTTCACACTGGGCACACATTTCAATATACATGATCTATTTATTTAGGTTGACAGCATGACATTGAAACAACGACGTTGATTCAAACATACAATTCTACTATCAACATTGAAACAAGATCAAATAAAATATGTCTAATCAAATATAAAAATCTATGTAATTTCAACCACCCCAATATATCTTGTATATTGCATGTTTTTTAGTTTCTATGTGAAATGTTCCATGCAATTTAAATGTATGTTGAAATTACATTGATATAACAACCTGTTGGTCAGGTTAAGTCAATGTATTTTCAAGTCCAATGTATTTTCCGCGTTGATTCCATGTCACAATATGATGACAAATTATATTGAAACAACATTGATTCAACATTGATTCAACCAGTGTGTTATCATTTGGCACAAAAGCCCTAGAATTATTCGACACTTTTCTCTTCACTACTCACTAATGCCTTTAATGGAAAAAGGCTCTTCAGAATGACAAGCAGCGAATGGCATGCTAATTCAGAATTAAACAGGGTTGTGTCCAAAATGGTGCCCTATTCCTTATATAATGCACTACTTTTGTAGGGGATAGGGTGCCATTTTGGATATAGCGAGGCTTTCACATTCATACACTTGGCTTCCGCAGTGTGTTCAGCCTGCTTTAAATGAGCCGCTTTATTGATAAAACGTTACATTCGCTAAAGTGAGAGGGATGGAAATCCATCTCGGTCCTGATTGCTTCATCTGGGAGAATGCACAAATGTATAGCTGTGTGTTGTGTGAGAGGAATCCCAATGAGGTGATGATGGAGGACAGAAGCTCTCGTCCCTCAAATGCCAAATTAGATGCCTTTTTCCCCAAAATGATGTTTGGTTTATTTCCCTTCTGGGATAAATAAAGTAAATCATGCTATTTTCCTTTTGGAGAGAATACTGTGTGTAAAAGCAGTTCAAAAGAGGCAGGACATCTCCTTGACTCAAGATTGAGAGGTCCACTGGACACTGGGTAGGTTTGCAAAATTGCGGTAACTTTTCAAAAAATTCGAGCTTTTTTAAAAATCCAGAAAGTTACCGGAATTTTGCAACACCACTGTGATGCCAAACAATACTTTAACAGAGCAATATTCAATGTGGGTTCCAGGCTATGGCTGCCCTTCCCATTGTCCCCAAGTGGATGTTTTGTGCCCACAGACAGATAGACAGAGTTAAACCTTCCATCCATATCTTCTGTAGATAGACAAGTGGAGGAGTGATGTGACCTTTCCATCTGCCCCTGGGGACAGGAAAATTAGGATCTTTCCCTGACAAAAGATTGAAAAACGGCAGCCGGTAGGCTTCTGTTGCTAGGCAGCAAGGCCTCACAGAAACAGTGTGTCAACAATAAAAGACAAATGAAAAATAGATTGCATTTCAGTGCGTTTGAGAATGGACACAATGGAATCAGCGATGTAGAGGCTCGTACTGTATGTATGACTGCATGACTTTGTAACCACTTTGTAACCATGGTTGCAACATAGCTTTTTAGAGGGATGCATCCCAAGTGGCAGCCTATTCCCTATTCCCTATGTAGTGCACTACATTGGGAATATGGCGCTATTTGGGACGCACAACAGTTAGAACATGGCTATACACATCATGGCAAGACAGCAGCCAATTGTCATCTTTGGTATGTGTCAATAGACAGCCATTATTATATCTGACTCATACATCCTGCAGTCAAAGGCAATGTTAGGATTGGAATCAAATACTAGGAATACCTCCCAAATGCCACCCTATTCCCTATATACTGTGTCACACCCTGATCTGTTTCACCTGTCTTTTTGCTTGTCTCCACCCCCCTCCAGGTGTCACCCATCTTCCCCATTATCCCGAGTGTATTTATACCTGCATTCTCTGTTTCTGTTGCCAGTTCCATTTGTTTCACCAAGCCTACCAACATTTTTTTGCGTGCTCCTGTCTTTCTCCAGTTCCTGTTTTCTAGCTTTCCCAGTTTTGACCATTCTGCCTGCCCTGACCCTCAGCCTGCCTGCCATTCTGTTCCTTGTCTTACCACCCTGGATTACTGACCTCTGCCTGCCCTGAGCCTGCCGGCTGTTCTGTACCTTTCAGACTCTGCTTTGGATTTACTGACCTCTGCCTGCCCTTGACCTGTCGTTTGCCTGCCCCCCTGTTCTAGTAATACACTTTTGTTACTTTGAAACTGTCTGCGTCTGGGTCTTCTCCTGAGCCTTGACAGTACGAACTGACCACGACGGACCCAGCAGACTCGGACCAGCTCCACAATGCCATCTTCTCCCAAGGAGCCACCATTGGAAGGCACGAGGAGTTGCTTCGTGGTCTTATGAAAGGGTTACAGATCTTGGCCAAAACGCCACGACCGCGCGTTGAACACATTGCTTGAGCAATTCCGCGGGTTGTCTGTCAGGCAACCTACCACGATGGTAACCTCCCAGCCCCTCAGTAACCCGGCTGTTAGCAGCGCAGCGGCCGTGCTCGGGAACCCGTCGGGCAATTCTCGCGCATTGTTCTCTCATCATCGAGCTGCAGCCCTCCTCCTTCCCCTCTGTCTGCTCGATGACTTGCGTACCTCATCATGCTGATGTCCGGAAGGGCTCTCGCATGAGCTACGGCTGTGTGGGAACAACAGTTGTATGCTTCAGTCTGGAGGAGTTGGTGGCGGAGGTGAAGAAGGTTTTCGATTCTCCATTGTCCGGGAGAGAGGCTGCCCGGAGGTTACTCCAGCTTCGGCAAGACTCCCGCAGTGTGGCAGACTATGCGGTGGATTTCTGCATGTTGGCAGCTGGAAAGTGCAGGAACGTGTCAAACAGCGATTCCGGGTTCCAGGCACTTTCCCTCTCCACCATCTTATCGACGGCCCCCCTGTTTTTGTAATAAACTTTTGTTACTTCGAAACTGTCTGCATCTGGGTCTTCTCCTGAACCTTGACAGTACTGCACCACCTTTGACCAGATCCCTATGGGCCCTGGTCAAAAGTAGTGCACTATATAGGGAATAGGGTACCATTTGGGTTGCACACTAGGTCTACTTCAAATTGACGAACTGAACTGATAGTATTGAGATAGAATTTAATTACGCAGTCTATTCGAAATATGTTGACTTGTTATGGATTGTACTTGGCCTCTGTGGTGTTCTGACCTCAGCAGAGTGTTGTGAACGAATCTATTCAGCATTATCATCATGTGCTATTCAACAACGCTGACCCAAATGGAAGTTTGATTGCTCTTTCATAGACTTTTATTGCCCCCAGTCAGAGCACTTTACCCTTGACAATGCTGTCATGACAGTGTAATCACCGTGACAATGTTGTCACGCCCGCAGGGTCCAGAGGGATTATTGAGCTCATGGTCAGGTAAAACAGGAGCTTGGGGCTGTGTCACAAATGGCACCCTGTTTCCTATATAGTGGGTAATCTGGTCACAAGTAGAGCACTAGGGTGCCATTTGTGATGCAAACAGGATTCAGGAGTTGCGTGTGAGAGAAAGAAACCTTGATGATGATGGCAATAATAGCTATATTTAAACTGGTCAATACACTGTGCATTTTAGAACAGCATGGGTGAGACAGCTGAAGCAGAACGTAGAGAGAGAGAGAAGAGAAGGAGATGGAGGGATAGAGGAAGAGAGTTGGCAGGCAGGGAGGCAGGGATTCACACATACACCTGTTTCCCAGTGATGGTGTGAGTGGGAGACAGAGAGGGTTGAGAGTGGAGGAGGAGTGAAGAGACTGAGATGACCCACAATAGAGTCCCTGTTCCTCAGCACCTGCCTCTCCTCCCTCCCTCCTTCCCTCCCTCTACAACCCACAAAACAGGCCCCCTCTTAGAACAGGCTTCAGTGGCTTTAAAGGGGATGGTATATCCTCCCTCTCTCTCTCTCTCTCTCTCTCTCTCTCTCTTTCTCTCTCTGCATTTAAAGCTCTGACTCAAACCAACAAAGAGGGCTTTTTACTGTTGAGTTTAAAGCCAAAAGCATCTCTCTAATATCTGCCAGGTAAGCTACTTCCTCCCACCAGTGGTTTTTGAGGTTGTCTGTCTCCCAGTTCATAAAATGCCACCTGCATGCTGCCGTTATCTAACATCTCTACACAGCCTCCTCTAGTCTACTAGAGATGGCATCTACATCCCTTTTCCTGAAAAAAAGACACACAGTTCTTTAAGGGCGTTCTTTCTGTGAAATCCACTTTGCTTCCTCTTAGGAAATCAATGGAGGATAAAAGAAAAGAAAACATGGGAAAATGTTAAAAAGCAATTCTCTACAAGGACACACGTTTCTCCCCGTAAATGGTCATTCTCCCTGTCTTGAAATACAGCATGCAGGTTTGAACATAATAATTACCATGATTGCATTGGTTTATCTGCTGTCTTTGCTGCCATTTTATGGGGGGGGTTGCCTACAAATATTGTAAAGTGCTTTGCATCACCTGTTTATCATCCTGTTCAAGAGTTCTTACATACAAAAACTATAAAACAAAAATCAAAGAAAACTGATAAACTCAGCAAAAAAAGAAACTTTTTTTCAGGACCCTGTCTTTCAAAGATAATAATAACTTCACAGATCTTCATTGTAAATGGTTTTAACACTGTTTCCCATGCTTGTTCAATCAACCATAAACAATTAATGAGCATGCACCTGTGGAACGGTTGTTAAGACACTAACAGCTTACAGATGGTAGGCAATTAAGGTCACAGTTATGAAAACGTAGGACACTAAAGAGGCCTTTCTACTGACTCTGAAAAACACCAAAAGAAAGATGCCCAGGGTCCCTGCTCATCTGCGTGAACGTGCCTTAGGCATGCTGCAAGGAGGCATGAGGACTGCAGATGTGGCCAGGGCAATAAACTGCAATGTCCGTACTGTGAGACGCCTAAGACAGCGCTACAAGGAGACAGGATGGACAGCTGATCATCCTCACAGTGGCAGACCATGTGTAACAACACCTGCACAGGATCGGTACATCCGAACATCACACCTGCGGGACAGGTACAGGATGGCAACAACAACTGCCCGAGTTACACCAGGAACGCACAATCCCTCCATCAGTGAGCAGACTGTCCGCAATAGGCTGAGAGAGGCTGGACTGAGGGCTTGTAGGCCTGTTGTAAGGCAGGTCCTCACCAGACATCACCGGCAACAATATTGGCTATGGGCACAAACCCACCGTCGCTGGACCAGACAGGACTGGCAAAAAGTGCTCTTCTCTGACGAGATGCGGTTTTGTCTCACCAGGGGTGATGGTCGAATTCGCATTTATCTTCGAAGGAATGAGGCCTGTACTCTGGAGCGGGATCGATTTGGAGGTGGAGGGTCCGTCATGGTCTGGGGCGGTGTGTCACAGCATCATCTGACTGAGCTTGTTGTCATTGCAGGCAATCTCAACACTGTGCGTTACAAGGAAGACATCCTCCTCCCTCATGTGGTACCCTTCCTGCAGACTCATCCTGACATGACCCTCCAGCATGACAATGCCACCAGCCTTACTGCTCATTCTGTGTGTGATTTCCTGCAAGACAGGAATGTCAGTGTTCTGCCATGGCCAGCGAAGAGGCCGGATCTCAATCCCATTGAGCACGTCTGGGACCTGTTGGATCGGAGGGTGAGGGCTAGGGCCATTCCCCCCAGAAATGTCCGGTAATTTGCAGGTGCCTTGGTGGAAGAGTGGGGTAACATCTCACAGCAAGAACTGGCAAATCTGGTGCAGTCCATGAGGATGAGATGCACTTCAGTACTTAATGATACTTTTGAACCCCCCCCCTTTGTTCAGGGACACATTATTCCATTTCTTTTAGTCACATGTCTGTGGAATTGTTCAGTTTATGTCTCAGTTCTTGAATCTTGTTATGTTCATACAAATATTTACACATGTTAAGTTCGCTGAAAATAAACGCAGTTGACAGTGAGAGGACGTTTCTTTTTTTTTGCTGAGTTTATAACTAATCCCATTGTATACAGTGTATATAAATCCAACTACTCGGGCTCAGCTGAAACGTGGGATACCTGAATTATTCACTATTTAGTGCACAAATTTTGACCTACGGTATGAACAGTGAATAGGGAACAGGGTTGTCATTTGCGATGCTTTGATATGTTTCTGTGAAGGTGGTGGACCATGACTTGTGGCATCATGCAGGGATGAAAGAGCCATTACAACACATCTGGGGCATGGCGTGTGGCTACACATGCAGGCACATGTCGAGCAGGTTGAAGTTTATTGTGAGCCTTGTCCTGGAGGCTGAGTGATTTCCCCTTGTCGGACATTACATTTACTGTTAGATGAATTGCATGGCTGTCTAGCACCATTATCATATTTACAGTTAGAAATCGAGCTAATGTGTTTTGAGTTCTCGCTTCCACAGGCGGTAAATAGCCTAGGCCATTATGCACAAAAAAACATGCAGGCAAATTAATCTCTAAAGAGCCAAAAATAAATGTTGCACATCAAAATATATCCCGCATGAATTGTATGAAATAATAGATGAAGTAGCTAACTTCTTTCATGTCTTGCTTGGCACTGGATAAAGTCAATCTCGAGCCCTACATCTTAGCTACCTCTGATATCTGATTCACTGAATGAGGGAATTGCTGTTGTTTTTACAATTGTTTTGGTTGTAGTCCAATGTTACAGCGTCATATCTCCTGGAGAGCTACTGGGTGTTCCAGCCCCACTCGAACACACCAGATTCTACAAATCAACTACTCAACAGGACCTCGTTAAGCTGACTCGGGTGTGTGTTGAGCCGTGATGGATCAAACGTCTGCACAAATGGAGAGTTGACCACGTGTTTAATACAGTAACAGTGTTGTATATTTGACTTTAGGGCATTTTTTTCCACAGTGGTATCATTATGATATTGAGTAGCATTAGTTGTTGTTGGTTTTGATTCAAAGCCAAAATTCTGAAAACCTAGAGTGATCTAGCTAATGATTAGCCCATTGGGGTAGCCTAAATGCATATGATCAACCCCATGCTTCAGCCATCTATAGCCTAGCCACTATGCTACTACATCCTTTAGGCTACAGGAGAATGTACAATAAAAATGCTCATTGCTAAGATAGCGCACCTGCCTGATAATATGAGCCATGTTATAGCCTTTTGTGAAAGAGCCGTTCCTAAAAATCCTACTTTTTGCCAACACGGGCTCATTTCTGGAGGGGAATATTAGCAGGTGTGTGGCGCACAGACTTCAAAATGTGGAATAAATTACATTCCAAGTGGCATTAGAAAGGTCTTAAAAATTCTACTTCATGGAACCTGCAGATACCCCGTAGATAGCCCAGCTGCAAAGTCGACATTATCTCTTTTGTAAAAATTCATAAAAACAAAAACTAGCATTTTGTTTAGTCTTAATTAAGGTTAGGGTTAGGCATGAGTGTTAGCAGTGTGTTTAGGGTTAGGTTTCAAATCTGATTTTAGGACTTTCTGGTTGTGCCAGCTAGTTGTGCCACTCTGCAGAGCTGCCTCGAGAACATGATAAAAAACACTAACCTGCATGTGTCGACAAGGATCACCTAGTCTGTGGTCCTCCAAATGTCATGGTAACAAGGATACACTCCGATCAATACGGTCACAAAGGTTGCACTGTTCTGTTTGGTTATTTCACTTAATGTTCTTCAAATCATAATAGACCTAAATGAATAGTAAAAATCAGAGGGCCATTATGTTTAACTTTATATCTATGAAGCCGTTTGGTGCCATTGCCAATAAGCAATGAATAGGAGAAACGAATGGCAGGTTAAGTGAAAAGTATGAATCTTGCCAAACTGCCTCCAAATTCACACAGAAACACTATTTCTAGATTGTGACACAAAGGTTTTGTTTGTGTGTTTGTTACACCAGTGATGCACCCGTGTGTGTGTGTGTGTGTGTGTGTGTGTGTGTGTGTGTGTGTGTGTGTGTGTGTGTGTGTGTGTGTGTGTGTGTGTGTGTGTGTGTGTGTGTGTGTGTGTGTGTGTGTGTGTGTCTGTGTTACACCCACGCAGTTTGGCACAGAAGCTGAGGAGTGTATGTACCATATAGACTACTGTTGTGTGACTAAACATCTCTGGCTTTACTCATCTTGCTATTCTATTCCTTCACAAGATTCTATTATATTTTCTCTATTACTTTATGCATCTTTACTGACAGCTATAAGTGAATAATAACACCACGGCTGTTCTATTAGTTATTTACATATAAATATATATGCTGCATCCCTTACAGAAGAATCACATGAATTTCACGTGATCTTATGTGAAGTTACTGTGATCACATGAAACTACACACGTGAAAATATGATCTCGTGAAATAAATGTGATGACATGGGAATGAAACATGTCAAAAAGTTTTTTCCACGTGTGCAAGTGCGTATTCGATTTCCACATGTGAAGGTTTTTCACGTAAGAAAATGCAATGACACGTGTGTGTCATGACACAAGACGAGACACAGGTGCAGACACAGGAGGCAGATGTTTGGAGTCTTATAATATTTATTCATCCAAAAGGAGTAGGCAAGAGAATGGTCGTGGACAGGAAAAAGGTCAAGACCAGATCAGAGTCCAGGAGGTACAGAGTGGCAGACAGGCTCATGGTCAGGGCAGGCAGAATGGTCAGGCAGGTGGGTACAAAGTCCAGAGATCAGTCAAGGGTCAAAACCGGGAGGACTAGAAAAAGGAGAAATGCAAAAAGCTGGAGAACTGGAAATACGCCGGTTGACTTGGAAACTTACAAGACGAACGAACTGGCACAGAGAGACAGAAAACACAGGGATAAATACACTGGGGAAAATCAGTGACACCTGGAGGGGGTGGAGACAATCACAAGGACAGGTGAAACAGATCAGGGCGTGACAATGTGGGAGTTAGACCTTCACGTGTGAAAGTGCAATTTTGATTTTCACATAAAAAAATTAAAAATCTTCTGAACATGTGAAAACAGCTATTTCACATATAAAACTCACTTGACAGACATGGTGGTGTAGCAGGAAGATTGGAATACTGTGGACTAAGAGGTTGTGAGTTCAAATCCCAGGTGAAGATGTGTTGAATAATAATTACTGTTTAAATAAACATACACAATGTAATCATGTATGTCAAAGTGTGCCAAATATGTATGTTGAAAACATGTTAAAAGCACTGTTTGTGTGTATCCTAATGACACATTTTTTTTTGCAGGGCATCACCTGTGAATTCCCATGTGAAAAATATTCACATGAACAAATGTGAATTGTCACGTCCTGACCTTAGTTCCTTTCTTTTGTCTTTGTGTTAGTATGGTCAGGGCGTGAGTTGGGGTGGGCAATCTATGTTCGTTTTTATAGGTTGTGTTTATGTGTTTGGCCTGGTATGGTTCTCAATCAGAGGCAGGTGTCGTTCGTTGTCTCTGATTGAGAATCATACTTAGGTAGCCTTTTCCCACCTGTGTTTTGTGGGTGAATATTTTCCGTTTCAGTGTTTGCACTATTCGGGACTGTTTCGGTTTTCATTTTTGATTCTCTTGTTCTTTTTGTATTTTGTATTCATTCTCATTAAAATACATTATGGATACGTACCACGCTGCATTTTGGTCCTCCGAAATCCGTTACATGAATCCACATGTGAAAGGTTATGTGATCACGTGAAAATATCGTCACGTGTTCCAAAAACACGATTTCACATGTGAAATTCCACATCAAACTTCATGTGAAATATCATCACATGAAGTGTTCCAAAAACACATGAAATAAAATATCACATGGAAAACAATGATACATACAGTATGTGTGTTTCAGTGAATGATTGCCTGTGTGTTTTACCACTGTGTGACTGTTTGTTCATCAGAGTGTTTATGCTATGAAAATGGACACATACAAACTAGTTGTGTGTGTCTCTAATGATCGCTATAGTGTGTGTGGTTACTGACGTATGACTAGAATTGCCTGCAGTCCTGGGGGAGAATCCCCCCTTCGACACACATGCACACACACACACACACACACACGCCACACACTGCCAGCTGGTGCATCTCACACTCGCATAATCTCTCCTCAATTTGTCACCCCTCTAAATCGCATTCATCTGGCTTCCTATCCATTGTGTGTGGTGGGCTGTTTACACAACTCTCCTCCCTCCAGTAGAGTTGATGTCTCTGTCTAAACCCCTGGTCCCTCAGGAGGATGACATTTATTCATGAGCAGCTTAGATGCCCCCTGTGCTGTTCGTAGCTATTATTTGTAGTGTTGGTTGGGGTTTGTGTGAGGGTGGGGTAACCATGAAAAAGAGGATTTGGATTTTAAAAATAGCCACACAGGCCTCATGGTAGGGATGACTGAGGCAAGGTGGTTCGTTGGATGATCTAGGTATCACAGTCCCTGATCGCCCCTAGCTTTGTTTTGGGTGTTTGGCGCCCCCTACGATGAAGTAACGCTCAAGACATGAGCTTGAGGGAACTGACTGAAAGTAACACCGTAACTAGTGTCCAATATTTAGCCAAGCTATTGGTAAAGGTATTAGAAGCCTGTTTTATTAATAACAAGGGGTCTTCTTGTGCGATTCAGTTCAAGCATTTGTGGAATACACCAATCTCCTCTGCCTGCACAGTGCTTGTTGTGTTGTCTATTCAGATTTTACCGCTGAGTAAAGTACATTTTAATCCGTTAACCAATGTCTTAACAAACCGCTTAATGCTAATCTGGAGCTACCTTATGCTAACCGTGCTAAACTAGACTAGGGCACTAGCACAAATTATGCCCTGACCAACACTCTAGGTCTTAGGGTCCAATGAACAGGACCGCCACTGAGATTATGTGTGAACTCTGTTGACCTTTTACCAGATTACACCTGGTTATCCCATTCAGAAAATAAGATTGACAAATTACCAATCTGGTTCCCTAGTAAATCCCCTACGACATTTCCTCATGGCAACAATCACTATTGTTATTACGTGCAGCCCTCATACTTAGAGTCACAGTATCTTGAGGATAGAGTACATGAATAACATGATGCCTTTTCATGGATTGAGCCACATTCAAAGACAAGAGTACACAGTCCCATCGATTTTATAGTCTTGTTTCACATAGTTCCTAATGACAATGAGCAAGTCTGGGCGAGTTAGTGGACCCCCATCTTTGCTGTGATTGTAGGCTGATTATTGATCCATCCTGAGATTGAGTGTTTATCTGAACCATTCACTTCACTGGTTACATCGCATGCATTTCTCTCAATGAAAAAGAGAACTGTGAACCAATCCGAAAGATTCTCTTCCAGAATATGTCGATTGTTTGGTTCTGGAGTCGTGTGTCCCATATTACAGTGGCACTGTTGTGATAATCTTCCCATCAAAGCATGTTTAGAAAGGAGTGGAGTTATATTTAACCTGTCTTCTGGATCAAAGTGGGTTTAGTAGCCTTGCGGCGGCAGGTAGCCTAGTGGTTAAAAAGACAAGCCAACAACCGGAGGGTTGTCAGATTAAATCCTGGGTCCGACAGTCTAGTTTAGCACGGTTAGCATAAGGTAGCTCCTTCCTGTCGGGAAGTGAGCTGGTATCAAATCCTATATGCCGTTGCCTGCTGTTTTGGCCTTGTGCAAGGCACTTAAGCCCCCACAACAACATCTACCTGGTTGCCCAGTGTGACTGATCCTGCACTTCTCCAAAATCTGTGTGTCTTCTGGAGGGGTTGGGTTGAAAGTGGATGTACAATTTCAGTTTGACCTTGTGTGAAATTGACCAATAAAGTAAGCTTTGTGCTGGCACTTTTTTTTTGCCAACTTTTGGAATTATGTGTGAACTGATAACGACAAAAGCTGAAATGGAGAATAACATCATCTTCCACCCCGATAGTTGAATGTGTTCCCTTTTTAAAAATAAGGATCTGTATCATATGGACACCCAGTATGGCACCGACAGAGATTGTCGACTCGCTTTGAGTCCTTAGAAAACTATGCAGTTAATTGTTTTTTTAATGTATTATTTCTTACATTGAAAATCTCATGTGTTTTTACATACAGCCGGGAAGAACTATTGGATATAAAAGCGATGTCAATTTACCATCATTGCGACCAGGAATACGTCTTTCCCGAAGCGGATCCTTTGTTCGGACCTCCACCCAGGACATGTGATCTTATCCCAGAGGTCGACCCAAAACAACACGGTCGCCGCAGGAGAGGCAGACGGAGCGACCTACTGGTCAGACTCAGAAGGTGAGCACACCATCCACTGCTTCCGAGCATATTACTCGCCAATGTCCAATCTCTAGATAACAAGGTGGACAAAATTAAATTAGGGCACGAGTTGCCTTCCAGAGAGACATCAGAGATTGTAACATTCTCTGTTTCACGGAAACATGGCTCACTTGGGATATGTTGTCAGAGTCGGTACAGCCACCCGGTTTCTTCAGAAACAGAAACAAACATCTCTCTGATAAAAAGGAGGGCGGATGTGTGTATGCCTTATGATTAAAGACTCATGGTGTAATCACAACAACATACAGGAACTCAAGTCCTTATGTTCACCCGACCTAGAATTCCTTACAATCCAATGCCAAACGCATTATCTTCCAAAGAATTCTCTTCGATTATAGTCACAGCCGTGTATATCCCCCCCCAAGCAGATTCCTCGTCGGCCCTGAAAGAACTTCACTGGACTCTATGTAACCTGGAAACCATACATCCTGAGGCTGCATTTATTGTAGCTGGGATTTTAACAAAGCTAACCTAAGAACCATACTTCCTAAATTCTATCAGCATATCGAATGCACAACAAGAGCTGGTAGCTTTCTGGATAATTGCTACTCAAACTTCTGTGATGCATACAAAGCCCTCACCCGCCCTGCCTTCGGCAAATCTTGCTCCCAGCCTATAAACAGACACTGAAACAGGAAACGCCGTGCTCAGGTCAATACAACGCTGGTCTGACCAATCGGATTCCACGCTTCAAGATTGCTTTGATCATGTGGACTGGGATATGTTCCGCATAGCCTCAGCAAATAACATTTACGTATACGCTGGCTCGGCGAGCGAGTTTATTAGCAAGTGCATCGGTGATGTCGTTCCCTCTGTGACCATTAAAACCTTCCCTAACTAGAAACGATGGATTGATGGCAAGGCGACCAGAAACACGACCAAATACAAACAGCGCAACTATTCACTCTGCAAGACAATCAAACAAGCAAAGCGTCAGTATAGAGACAAAGTAGAGTCGCAATTCAACGGCTCAAACATGAGATGTATGTGGCAGGGTCTACAGTCAATCACGGATTACAAAAAGGAAACCATCCCCATCGCGGACAACGACGTCTTGCTCCCAGACAAATTAAAGAACTTCTTTGCTCGCTTTGAGGACAATAAAATGCCACTGACATGGCCCGCTACCAAAGCCTGTGGGCTCTCCTTCTCCGTGGCCAATGTGAGTAATACATTTAAATGTGTTAACCCTCGCAAGGCTGCCGGCCCAGACTGCATTCCTAGCCGTGGCTTCAGAGCATGCGCAGACCAGCTGGCTGGTGTGTTTACGGACATATTCAACCAATCCCTATCCCAGACTGTTGTTCCCACATGCTTCAAGATGGCCACCATTGTTCCTGTTCCCTTGAAAGCTAAGGTAACTGAGCTAAATGACTATCGCCCCACTACACTCACTTCTGACATCATGAAGTGCTTTGAGAGACTAGTCAAGGATCATATCACCTCCACCCTACCTGACACCCTAGACCCACTCCAATTTGCTTACCTCCCTAATACGTTCACTGATGATGCAATCGCAACCATACTGCCCTAACCCATCTGGACAAGAAGAATACCTATGTAAGAATGCTATTCATTGACTACAGCTCAGCATTTAACACCATAGTACCCTCCAAACTCGTCATTAAGCTCGAGACCCTGATTCTCGACCCGCCCTGTGCAACTGCGTCCTGAACTTTCTGACGGGCCACCCCCAGGTGGTGAAGGTAGGGAACAACATCTCCACCCCGCTGATCTTCAACACTGGGGCCCCACCAGGGTGCGTTCTCAGCCCTCTCCTGTATTCCCTGTTCACCCATGACTGTGTGGCCATGCACGACTCCAACTCAATCATCAAGTTTGCAGACGACACTACAGTGGTAGGCCTGATTATCAACAACGAGACACCCTACAGGGAGGAGGTGAGGGCCCTTTGAGCATGGTGTCAGGAAAATAGCCTCTAACTCAACGTCAGCAAAACAAAGGAGATGATCGTGGACTTCAGGAAACAGCAGAGGGAGCACCCCCCCATCCACATTGACAGGAAAGTTTTAAGTTCCTCGGCGTACATATCACGGAAAAAACTTAAATGGTCCACCCACCCAGACAGTGTGGTGAAGAAGGCGCAACAGTGCCTCTTCAACCTCAGGAGGCAAAATACATTTGGCTTGTTATCTAAAACACTCACAAACTTTTACAGATGCACAATCGAGAGCATCCTGCTGGGCTGTATCACCGCCTGGTACAACAATTGCACCGCCCTCAACCGCAAGGCTCTCCAGAGGGTAGTGCAGTCTGCACAACGCATCACCGGGGGCAAACTACCTGCCCTCCAAGACACCTACAGCACCCGATGTCACAGGAAGGCCATAAAGATCATCAAGGACAACAACCACCCGAGCCACTGCCTGTTCACCCCGTTATCATCGAGACGGCGAGGTCAGTACAGGTGTAACAAAGCTGGGGCCGAGAAACTGAAAAACAGCTTCTATCTCAAGGCCATCAGACTGTTAAACAGCCATCACTAACATAGAGAGGCTGCTGCCAACATACAGACTCAAACCTCTGGCCACTTAAATAAACAGACTCAATAAAGGCATCACTAGTTACTTTAAATAACGCCACTTTAATCATGTTTACATAGAGGTATCATTAGTCACTATAAATAACGCCACTTTAATCATGTTTACATATCCTACATGACTCATTTCATATGTATATACTGTATTCTACACCATCTACTGCATCTTGCTTATGCCGCACGCCATCGCTCATCCATATATTTATATGTACATATTCTTAGTCATCCCTTTACATTTGTGTGTATTTGTGTGTATAAGGTAGTTGTTGGGAATTTGTTAGATTACTCGTTAGATTTTACTGCATCGTCGTAACTAGAAGCACAAGCATTTCACGACACTCGCATTAACATCTGCTAACCATGTGTATGTGACCAATACAATTTGATTTGATTTGATATCACAGTTACGTATAAAAAGAAAAAAGGTTTTTATTTTGAGTCCGTTTTTCCTTTTCCCAGCGCACAAAAAGGGAACAAAAAGAAGAGTGAGATGTGGGAATGATGTGAGTCTCACTGTAAAACATGTCACTTTCCTGCCAGCTACTACCATTGCTTTCGGGCAAATTGGTGGGGAGCATGTCGTAGGAAGCAGAGATGAAATGGCCATCCAGAATGAATGGGAGTAATACAGGCACAACACATATCACATTTATTTCGTGCCAATTCAATTCATGTTTTATCCTGCTCTAGTATATTCCTTCCTTTCTGGTTGCCTTGGATCATTTTTTTTACAACCTTCAAATTGCCTCTTGAATCAATGTGATTGAATGGTTTGTGTGGGTGAGGACTGAGTTCATTCATACGCTCTCTTTCTCTCTAACTCTCCATTCACAAGGACTGTATGAGCACTGGAGTGTGGCCCTCTGTAACCCTTTGACCCTCATCTCTTTGTATGCTATCCATCGTTCTGAGAGTGAATGTGTGTGTGTGTGATTTCCAGCCCTGTGTGTAACCATCGCCAAGGAAAGAAGTCAGGGTAATGTCAATGCTCATTAGTGGATACAGTCTCAACATCCCCCTGGGTGTATGTGGCTCAGAGACTGTGATTAAGGATGGAGAAGAGAAGAGGGTTTCAGTGGGTTGGTCGGCTCTGTGCTGGACCAGAAACCACACCACATGCACGCACACAAAACATACACAGAAAATCCCCATTTTCTCCATCAAAAGGCACACCAAAGGGTCTCACTTTTGTTGCTGCATCGCTTCACCCAGACTGCCTTAGCTCAGAAAGGATAGTGTGACAGTATGGCACGGAAGTATCAGTAGCCTATTTGTTACTATTGGCCTTTGCAGTTCTTTTGGTTTGCTGTCTCTTTCCCGTTCTTGTTAATTGTATCATTGTAGTTCCCTTGTAGTATCATTGTAGGATCCTGAGAGCATTCGTGTGAGTAGTAGATCTGTGCCAGGACAGAGGGATAGGCCAACGAGTGATATATGCTTCAGTAAGATTGGCTTTTTAGAGTTCATAGCAATGGTTCTTAACTGTACCGCAGGGATGGAATATAAGTCGCAGAAAATAAAGGTTGTGGAGACAGCTGCAGAGAAGTATTTGGGTGTGCAAGAGTTGACGTCAGGAGTGTGTTGAGAGGTGGTGTCCCGTCTTCCCAGGCTGTGAGTGGCAGGGTATTTGTATTTATTTTCAAGGAAAGTATAAGGGATTTATACCCCAGTCTAGTTCATGGCGCTAATGCAACATTTATTGGATCACAACCGCCATTAAACCTCATCGAAGAAGACACTGCTGCTGGTGAGAACATCGACCACAACTGGGTGTGACACTGCTGCTGCTGCCGCCTTGAGGGGGATGGAGGACAGGGCCGAACGATGAGTGCTACGATGCACAACACCTGCTATTGACCAGATAAGAGATGGTCAATTTCCTGAACTGAGAGACTACGTGTTTCTGAGATGCGCCCCCCTGACCCCTGATGTTCTTTCCCCCTGTGCCGGTGGCGAGGCAGCATGTGCCGACGGTGACCCAAAAAGCAACCGGATGGGCAACCTACTGGCGGCAGCCATCTTGTTCACCTCACCAGCACCTGGGACTTAATCTTGGGACTGATTTGTATGTTTGGATATTTTTTCATGTTTGTAACTTGCCCAAGTCTTACAAGTAAAAATGGTTGCCTTTCAAAAACTGTCCGTGGTGGCCTGGGATCCGTAGAACCTGTTGTGACACAAAACAGTTCTAAATTGGCTGGTAATTACTGTAGACCCGGGCAGAGCAGGTGGGTTAAAGAATGAGGTGGCTCTAGTCAGAGGTAAAGCACTGATTTCAGCCAAACAGACTTTTTAAAGGGTTGGCAGGAGACATTTTCTCAGAACCTGATTTCAAGGCATGAGAATGAGTCATAGTTCCATTGATAATATTGTTTCTAGACTTCAATGATACATTCAGTGTAAATCAATAGAAAGAGCTTGCTTGTTCACAAAAAAAACACAAATATTACAGTTCTACCTCCTACTAATTGAGATTCTACATAATATTGTAGGGTCTGGGTCAAACATTGTTAATCTTACAGAAAGGGTTACACAGATTTGTAAGCCTACCCAGCATCGTCAGACTAGAGCTCCATCTGCCATCTAGTGGCCAAAAGGAATACGATGTACTTTTCAAGAACAGATTATTTAAAAAATGAATACTCTACTGACACAATGTTTGCCGCTGCTAATGCTTAGTACTCAGTCAGTCTTTTATTTCACATGTCTCCAATCATAATATTATTTGACTGACATTTTGATTTGTATTTTAACTTCCATTTATTGAAAAGCATTAACTAGGCAAATGTCAATTATTTGAGAGGTGAAAAGATTGCAATGTGTTCTTCACGATTCCAATTGACACCAGGCAGTCCCGGACTGACAAGTGTAGTTTCATCGTGGCTGTCAGTCGTGCTGCTGTGTGTCTGATGATACCCTTTAGGTCAAGTAATTAACCTACAACAAATTGGAAGCAACAGTAGAATTCCAAGAACACCACAGCCACCATTACCACAGAAACTTTAGATGAATTCAATGGCTTCTGACGCTGTATGGTACGTGGAGGCCCACATATTCACGTTTTCTGCATGTGTGGGTGGTGGGTTGTTCCTTACGAATGTACAAAACTAAAAATACATTAGGCATACACAAGTCTCAAGTACATTCCACTGTACATATAGAATATAATGCAATAAAGTACAACACAATTCAGGTGACAAACTCCCTCGTCGACAATCATCTTGTAGTTAGCTGGAAGCTCGTAGAGTTGCAGGGAGGGATTCTGTGAGGACTCAAAGTGAACCGTTAAAAATGAGTGACCAGCAGAGCCTACCCCGTTGTTCGGGTTCTGAGATGTACAGTATGTTCTCTGAACCTGTAAAACCAGAATGACTCATCTCTCAGACAGATACTCTTTTAGTTCTCCAACCGTGATGACAAACCTCTTTAGATGAAAGTCTAGAACATTCTCAGTGCCGTCTTTTACTTTATGAATAGCTCATAGGAATAGCAAGGTGACTGTCTACCATACCTCTTTGAATCATCCATTTCAATCATCAGCACATCCTGTTTTCATCCTTTGAAAAATATTGTGAATTAAAGAATAAGAATCTGCTCTGTTTAACAGCAATTGTGTATAACACGTTGTTTATCATTATATACATGCACAGAGTGACGATGAATGAAAGGAGAATGTGTTTGTGTGCAGCCAGTGTAATGACAGCATGGTTTGTGTTGTAGTCATTATCAGTGTAGTTTGTATAATTAAGACCATTGGGACTGCTACACTAATTGGCTGCTGCAGAGGCCCCCCATAATTAAGAGGCTGTTCTGCTGGGAGACGGACAGGGCGGCATTCTCACAGACAGGGAGTGTGTGTGTGTTTTGGTACAAGCTGGGCTGAAGCGCATTTGGGTACGTTTTCAATCTAGAGAGAGAGAGAGAGAGAGAGAGAGTGTGTGTGTGTGTGTGTGTGTGCGCACAAGTTAAACAATCAACATAAGTGTCAGAATTTCATACCAGGTTTAGGTATCAACTGTGTGGCCGGGGTGGCCCTCAATCTCATTACCATACCTCAGTGAAGGACTGATCCTAACCACAAGGAGGCAGTGTTTGATAGTCCTGGTTTGTGTGTTGACAATATATTTTCCATGGGGTATACCTGGATTCTATATCAGTTCATCTCCAGGACAGACAGTCTAAAAACCCATTTCACCTTCCCAAAGTGATGCCCAAAAAATCTCCTATAATCCCCATCTAACCCTCTCCGTTGCAGCAGGAAGCAGCTCTCTCCAAGAAAGCCATGGAATGCATCCCAAATGGCACCCTATTCCCTACATAGTGCCCTACTTTCGCCCAGATCCCATAGGATTTATATAGACAGAACCATGGTTGACATGAGTATCTATCTGGGGATGGGGACCACCTGTTCAGTTGGGCTGGTGCCCAAATCTCTGTCAACATAGGGCTGGGCACACACTTCAGAGGTGTCAGATGAGAGGGATGCTAATGTAGCTCTCAGATAACAACTGGCTCCATTGATCTTTTCTTAGACTCTCTTTTGTTACCTAAACATTAACATGCACCTCGGGAGGTTGTCCTTGGACAGCCGCACTGTGTGTGTAAAGGTGTACTGGACAAATCTGGGGTGTACAGAGACAGTGTACAGCACACGGCTTGATGTGTAGAATGTCTTTTGGCAGTACAGTCTTCCATTACTTTCAAAGAGCCGGCCCAGGGCCAGGTTTGTATGTCAGCCCTCTCTGTCTAAGGTACTGTGTCCAACTCAATCTCTGCAGAAAGAACCAAACAAGAGACTACAATGTAGGTAACGTGCCTATGCTTTTATATTACCAACTAAAGCCACTGGAATGGATATTTTAGGTCTGTAGCTAGTATATTACTTGAGAAATAAACACACAAACGCCCACGCATTAGGCAGGTGCCTGTGGAGGCAGATTTTTGTATTTATTTTACCCTTAATTAACTAGGCAAGTCAGTTAAGAACAAATTCTTATTTTCAATGACAGCCTATGAACAGTGTGTTAACTGCCTGTTCAGGGGCAGAATGACAGATTTGTACTTTGTCAGCTCAGGGATTTGAACTTGTAACCTTTCAGTTATCTGGCCAATGCACTAACCACTAGGCTACCCTGCCGCCCCAGATTGACGAGGGCTGTAGTTTCTGAGCTGAACTGACCAAGACGCACCTCCAACAACAACAAACTTCACATAATCCTGCCCAAAAAGAATGGCAATTTCTCTCAACCAGTGGCTTGTGGGCTTTTTAGATGAGCGCTGATAACGCCCTGTGATAATGTAAACTTGATGTAACTAGGCAAGTCAGTTAATAACAAATTCTTATTTACAATGACAGCTTACCCCGGCCAAACTCGGACAACGCTGGGCCAATTGTGCGCCGCCCTGTGGGACTGCCAATCATGGCCGGATGTCAAACAGCCTGATAAGCAGTGCCCACTTTGTCAAAGGCAGGGATGGTTGCTGTTGGAGAGACGCATCTCTGCGGTGCTCCAACAATGTTCCATCCACACAAAAAATCACCTAACATAAATCATGTAGCAGATATAAGATATGGTAGAAAGAATATGTGGCCTTTTCTGTAGCCTTCAGACTGGGGATCAAATGTATGACAATGTAATGAGACTGACACTTTTTTACATCAAGCAGGTTTCTCCGATCAAATAGCCTAATCCAATACAAAATGCTCTGTCATGTTAACACACCACATATCCTAAAATCAGGATAGGTCAAAGTAAAATGGACAATATGGAATGGACAATCACAGCTGTTGTACAGGAGTTCCATCCCATTGTCATGATCAGTGGTTTCAAGTTTGTATCCTCAATATTTCACAAGCTGATCATGGTGAAACATAAAACACGAGTGCATTTCCTGCTGTGTAAACAAGTTGCAAATAGGCTAACAATAACTCCTGATAAAGTTGGGAAGCTGATGTAGAGAGCTTAACACTTTTTTGGTTACTACATGATTGCATATGTGTTATTTCATGGTTTTGATGGCTTCACTCTTCTACAATGTAGAAAATAGTAAATATAAAGAAAAACCCTTGACTGAGTAGTTGTGTCAAAACTTTTTCTGTATTTTCTGGACATTGAAATCATTTTCAGTTCTAAATAAAAGTTGATGATACTTATTTTCCAGATGTTGAAAATGCGTATTTTCCAGACCTTCAAAATATATAGTTTCCATATGTTTAAATTAGGCTTGTTTTTGGTTCTGAATGAAAGTTGAAATTAAGTAATTTATTGATGTCTATGTTTGGGGCAAATCAAGGCTGATCCAGACCAGACAAAATCTGAACCAAACATAGACGTCTGTGATTGGTTCAGATTTGGTCCGGACCAGACCAAAAACCAATGTCTGTTTATGTGGAAATCAAGGCCGTGCTTACTGAGGTGTAGCCTACTGTGTTGCCTGAAATTGAATTTTATGAATGCCCAACTATGTGGTAAGCCTACCGTTTGTAAAACACAAAAAAAGACGTCATGTCCAGGACCAAAAAAGACACCCAAAAGACGTTGGCTCGTGCTTACTGGGGTGTAGCCTACCATGTGGCCCGCAATGGAATTTTATGAATGCCCATCCATGTAGGGTAGGCCCCATGTAGGGTAGGCCCACCATTTGTAAAATAGGCCATTGCACTGGCTTTATTTGTCCTGATTCCTGTGACTAATCAATTTGGCTATTTAAACAAAATCACAATATATTTGAGATTTGAGATTCTTCAAAGTAGCCACCCTTTGCCTTGATGACATCTTTGAAGACTCTTGGCATTCTCTCAACCAGCTTCACCTGGAATGCCTTTCCAACAGTCTTGGAGGAGTTCCCACATATGCTGAGCACTTGTTGGCTGCTTTCCCTTCACTCTGCGGTCCAACTCATTCCAAACCATCCAAATTGGGTTGAGGTCAGATGATTGTGTAGACCAGGTCATCTGATGCAGCACTCCATCACCTCTCCTTCTTGGTCAAATAGCCCTTACACATGCTGGAGGTGTGTTAGATCATTGTCCCGTTGAAAAACAAATGATAGTCCCACTAAGTGCAAACCAGATGGGATGGCGTATCGCTACAGAATGCTGTGGTAGCCATGCTGGTTAAATATGCCTTGAATGCTAAATTAATCACTGACAGTGTCACCAGCAAAGCACCATCACACCTCCTCCTCCATGCTTCACGGTGGGAACCACATATGCGGAGATCATCCGTTCACCTGCTCTGTGTCTCAAAAGACAGCGGTTGGAACCAAAAATCTCACATTTGGACTCAAAGGACAGATTTCCACTGGAATAATGTCCATTGCTCATGTTTCTTGGCCCAAGCAACTATCTTCTTCTTATTGGTGTCATTTAGTAGTTGTTTCTTTGCAGCAATTCGACCATGAAGGCCTGATTCATGCAGTCTCCTCTGAACATTTGATGTTTGTATTTGAATCTATTATGGATCCCTGTTAGCTGTGGCCAAGACAGCAGCTACTCTTCCTGAGACATGTCTGTTACTTGAACTCTGTGAAGAATTTATTTGGGCTGCAATCTGAGGCTGGCAATTCTAATGATCTTATCGTCTGCAGCAGAGGTAAGTCTCGGTCTTCCTTTCCTCATGAGAGCCAGTTTCATCTTTGCGCTTGATGGTTTTTGCGACTGCACTTGAAGAAATGCTCAAAGTTCTTGAAATGTTCCCGTATTGACTGACCTTCATGTCTTAAAGTAATGATGGACTGTCATTTCTCTTTGCTTATTTGAGCTGTTCTTGACATTATGTGGACTTGGTCTTTTTCCAAATAGGGATATCTTCTGTATACAACCCCTACCTTGTCACAACACAACTGATTGGCTCAAACGCATTAAGAAGGGAAGAAATACCACAAATGAACTTTTAACAAGAAACGTGTTAATTGAAATGCATTCTAGGTGACTACCTCATGAACCTGGTTGAGGATGCCAAGAGTGTGCAAAGCTGTCATCAAGGCAAAGGGTGGCTACTTTGAAGAATCTCAAATATATTTGGATTTGTTCAACACTTTTTTGATTGCTACATGATTCCGTATGTGTTATTTCATTGTTTTGATGTTGTCTCTATTACTCTGCAATGTAGAAAATAGTAGGTGTGTTTAAACTATTGACAGGTACGGTATTTTTCAACGCCATTTTGTGTACTAGGACTATTCTGCCTAGGGCGGTATAAAACTAACCTTGTGGGGACACACAATTCAGTCGCATTCAAAATCCAATTTTCCCTAACACTAACACTAACCCTTGCCCTAACTCTAAATATAACCCCAGAAACCTGACCTTAACCCTAGCTTCTAACACTAAACCTAATTCTAACCCCACACTAATTCTAACCTGAACCGTAAAACCCCTAGAAATAGTATTTGAACTTGTGAGGACTAACAAAATGTCCCCTGTTTGTCAAATTTTTGTTTATTTACTTTTCTTGTGGGGATTTCTGGTGCCCACAAGTATAGTTAAACACGTCCACACACACCTAGTGAGTAATACAGGTTTTTGGTTTCATTAGTCCTAGAGACGTTTGCTTTTCTCTGTGCTTTGTCAAGGGCCACACTGATAATCAGTGGTGTAAAAAGTACTCAATTGCCATACTTGAGTAAAAGTAAAGATATCTTAATATAAAATGACTCAAGTAAAAGTGGCAGTCACCCAGTAAAATAGTACTTGAGTAAGTCTAAAACTGAGGAAGTCTAAAACTATTTGTTTTTAAATATACTTAAGTATCAAAAGTAAATGGAATTGCTAAAATGTAAAAAGCAAAAGTATAACCCCTTTCAAATTCCTTGTATTAAGCAAACCAGAAAGCACAATTTTCTTGTATTTTTTGTTGTCGAGAGATAGCCAGGGGCACACTGCAATACTCAGACATCCTTTACAAACAAAGCTTTTGTGTTTAGTGAGTCCGCCAGATCAGACGCAGTAGGGATGACCAGGTATGTTTTATTGATAAGTACTGTTGGGTGTCATGGAAAATGTATGGAGTAAAATGTACATCATTTTCTTTAGGAATGGAGTGAAGTAAAAGTAAAAGTTGTCAAAAAATATAAATAGAAAGACACCCCAAAAACGACTGAATTAGTACTTTAAAGTATTTTTATTTAAGTACTTTACACCACTGCTGATAATTAGGACATCCCAGAAAAAGAAGGGTGTATTCTTGGCAGGTAGGTAGCCTAGTGGTTAGAGCGCTTGGCTAGTAATTGAAAGGTTGCTAGATTGAATTGCAATGCTGACACGTTAAAAATATGTTGTTCTGCTCCTGAACAAGGCAATTAACCCACTGTTCCTAGGCTGTCATTGTAAATAAGAATTTGTTCTGAACTGACTTGCCTCGTTAAAAAAATAAATTAAAACCTCAAATTAAAATACAGTGTTTTTTTGTGTGATGTCATATGAATTAGTATTTGCACACCACCTGGACAAATCCCATTGAAATTTGATTATATATCCTATCCTAGTGGATTAGAGTTAGGCCCCTCTGAAGTTTGGCCTGCCTAAAGCACATGCAACAGTTGTGATAAGCATTCCTACATCGTGAAATCTGTTCAATGTGACCACTTGTCTGAGTGTGGTAGCAGCCTACAGTCTAATAGGACACGAATAGATTGCATGTGAAAAAAATAATCCAGTATAGTCAGTGACACTGTCCAGATTAGTAATGTCAATTAATTAAAGGTGGCGTGTTCTACAAACTGATCCTGACAAAAACCATTGGTTGTAGTTCGTTGATAATTTATGCCGCGTTTATGTGCTATTCGGAACTAGGAAACTAGGAAAATTCCGACTTGCTAAATGTATTTCTACAAGTGTTGCGTTCAATGAATCAGAAAGTCTGAAATATCCGATGTTAGTAATTCCGAATAGCATGTGAAATCGGCAGTAGGTTTTAATGCCACGTTCAAGTGCTAGTCGGAACTAGGAAACTCGAAAATGTCCCACTCGCTAACTGGTTGAAGTTACACACGTGCCGCATTCAACGAATCTGCAAATTGGACATTCCAGAGTTTCCTAGTTCCGACTAGTATATTAACTCCGCATAACTGCAGAGGTGACGTCACCGGGTTATTCAGACCACAGATAATCCGTTACATTGACCAGATACTCTAGCGGCTGCTCTAACAACGAAAATAAATGTATCCAAAAATGGAATGCAGTCTGGAGGAGACACGATCAGGTGGGACCATTTTAGCCAATGAGCGTGTAGATACGTGAACAACAGGCACAACAGTTTCCAGTCAAAATTGGTTATATTGTAAAAATTACAAACACTTGCTTTTTTGGTTTTATTTAGGCGTAAGGTTAGCAGTGTGGTTAGGTGTAGGTTTAAAATCACATTTTAAGAAGATACATTTAGAAATAGGCGGGGTTTATAACTGTGGCTGAGGTAATAGTGATGACCACGCATAACTCCGATATAAAGGTTTTTGTTTCTCAAAGTTTCCTGGATGTCACGTGTCCTACTTATATTAGTACACTGGTAATAACCGAATCCTTACGAAACTTATATTCGGTCAAATAAAATACACATAGCAAATAAGCCATTTATTTTTTTGTTAACCAAATTGACCTCCACGCAAAAACACATCGCTTGGTGAGCGAAAAAAACCCGCCATCTGCTGGTTAAGACAGATTTGGGTCTAGTTATACCTCTCGCTTCGCTTCTTCCTCTCTGTTCAAGACCCGCATACACAGGGATCCCTCCCGACTCGAAGAGCAAGTCAGAGGACAGTACTTTACAGCCGGGTCGTCAACATGACTTCCATCTTTTGAATGGATGTCTTTAAAAAAAAAGATATGTCTGATGAATAGTCGACTTGCTACGTTTTACGAGGAGGGAAGAGATTGACCAAACTAAACCAACATTCACTGGGTGCGGCATCGCTTTGCCTCCCACAGGGGTGATCGATCGGGCGCTTCTTCTGTGGTAGCAGTTAGCTAGCAGCCGCAGGAGCTTGTCTGGTGTGACTCCATTCATTCACAGCGGCGGCGAAGATGGTGGACCCGGCGGAATGCACCATCAAAGTGATGTGCCGTTTCAGACCATTGAACAAGTCAGAGGTGGAGAGAGGGGATAAGTACATACCCAAGTTTACAGGGGAGGATCAAGTGTCTATCTCGGTGAGTTGGCGTTCAAACACGGCAAATATTGGCCTACGAAAACAGTCCCCGGCCTTTGTAACGTTAGCTAGCTTAAGCACTAACTAGCTAGCTAACGTTAGCTTGCAATGGCACTTTGTTTACCCCTTCTCATAATACCTAGCCATATTGATGTATCACATTCAAATAGCTACAATTTCGCATGAATCTCGAATCGATTCACAACACATGACGCCCGCAACACCCTTGAGCGCCAGCTAACGCTAACTCCGCTAGCTAGCTACTGTTTGTCTTGTTGTCTAATTTGAACTAGCAGCTAAAGTAAGTTATGTCCGCGGCCTACTTTTATTCATTGACTGGAATTTAAAGAAGTGTAACTAGCTTAGGAGGGGATGGCCGAACAACTGATTTGGCTATCAATCCCGTATCTCAACTCTCAGCCCTATTTTCGAAGTTGGCTACCTACTTATGATCGCACAAATGTGTATGTAACTATCCGTCCCTTGTGCGGTATTGAGTAGCTAGTTACTAACGTTAGCTACCTAGGGATAGCCACGTCGCAGATGCCATCGCCTTTTTTTTGTTTTACCTTTATTTAACTTGGCAAGTAAGTTAAGAACAAATTCTTATTTTCAATGACGGCCTAGGAACAGTGGGTAAACTGCCTGTTCAGGGGCAGAACGACAGATTTGTACCTTGTCAGCTCGGGGGTTTGAACTTGTAACCTTCCGGTTACTAGTCCAACGCTCTAACCACTAAGCTACCCTGCCTCATTGACAGCTGTCATTTTTTGGGCGTATCGAATAGTTTAACTAACTAGGCCCGACAATTTACTACAAATGTCATTTCCCCGTAACTGACTTCAGATAAGGTAGCATAGAGCCGGTGCTTTGTTCTGGAATAACAATTTGGGGTGCAATACTAGGATAGAAAACTTGGAGTCAGGTGATCTCACCTGCTCAGTACACTACCCCACCCCTTCCATGGCCTTGTAAAAAGGACAACGACCATAACTGCTGGGACAACCTTTATGGACTTCTAAGTTTCAATAACTTACCACAATAAAACCCCAAACACTTCCCTCAATTCTGTAGCCTAATGATGTTCGTTTCATAAATTATAAACCGTTTTTGAACATTTCCCAAAGAGATGTGGGTGAATGGAGGTTGAAAACTGGAGAAAGAAGTCCCAACAACATTGTCAACTGTACTGTAGAAGCCAAGGGTGTGGCATCTGGTCATAGTGACTGAATACACATTTGTTATGTCATGTGGTTAGGAACAAAACTTTTGGCCCCAAGCATAACATATGATCCACAGCAGCTTAACTTTCTTCATCTTTGAAAGATAAATTGTCAGGCTTATTTATACTGAACTAAGAAATAATATTTTCCTTGTCTTTCCTATCTCTCTGGAAGCAGAAACCAAGTGTCTTAACGACACCCTATTCCCTATATAGTGCACTACTTTTGACTGGGGCCATACCCAATATAGAGCATGGGGTGCTGGGCGCAATGTGTCCCACAACATTCCTCCCTATGAGCGAGACAGAGAGAGACTTATGTTGTCATTGGCACATTCTATTTTACAGTGTAACTGGGAACAGTTGAATGGATGGATGAGGGGTGTGGTTTTTTATGGGGGAGGGATGTCATGTCATTTGAGTAGGCAGTGACTACTGGAAACATTTCTTTGTCCAGATTTCTTTTAATAGAAGCTCACTGCTTAGTCTACTTCCTAGTACATCCACCCAGACCTCAGGGTATGAGGCCCAAATGGCACACTATTCCCTACTTTTGACTGGGGCTCTGGTCAAAAGTAGGGTTGGACCCACTAGTAGCATTAGCAAGGGTGGACATCCCTGGGCAGGATACATCTTTTGTTGGTGTTGACCAGTCTCTGCCTTCGCGTTCATTTGAATAACATTGGCCTCTTTAACCTTTTGTGAGATGTCCAGCTACTGCCACAGGGTAACCTATAATCCCATTGGCAACCCTAGTGTTACCCATGGCAAGACTACCAAAATACTGTACATCAGTCATGGCCCATAGACTGACCCTGATGTGCTGGAAGATTGGGGTGTGTGTGGCTTGCCTAAAACCTGACATTCCAGCTGTTTCTATCAGTCAGCATCATGCTCATTCTAGTTCAACAACCCTACTCTTCTCTGCTAGGAGCGATGGATTGTGCTTTTCAGAGAAGCAGGCACACAGAGACAAATTGGCCAGTTTATAGTCCAGTAATGGAGGACAGCAGGGAGACTGTGGTATAGTATTAGATCCACAATCTAAGAGGTTGGCTGGCTGCAGGCATTGGCAGGAATCAAAACTGTGGAATAAGCTGTGTCACAAATGGCACCGTATTCCCTACATAGTGCACTACTTATGACCAGAACCCTGAGGATAGGGTGCCATTTTTGTCGCAGTATTGTACTACTTATGACCAGAGCAAGAGGGATAGGTTGCCATTTGGGACACTGACATATAAAAGCCTGTGTCAGTCTGATGATGAAGTAATTTCCTTTATGGGTTGTTCTATCTCATTTCAGCAAGCCATGACACTCACCATCTCAGATTGTTCTAAAATCATTTTTGTAGTTAGAAATGGATAAGATTAGCATTCCTGCAACATTATTTTGTTATTTTGCGTTAGCTTGATTTCTCAGAGATCAAATTGTAACGGATTCCATCCAAATTGCCCATTTTAATGTATAGGATTCATATAATATTACCTAACAGCTGATTTGTACCATACTTTTTTTTTCTAACAATGAGTAAGACATGAGGAATCCAAATAAATGGTCAAAGCCATGTCCCATCCTACATCCTGTTAGTTCCATGTTCTGACCACTAGACGGTGCTGTTCCTGCTATTAGGTGAACTTTTTTAAAGAATCCCGCACCCGCAATGTTGTTAAAGGGATAGATCACCCAAATTACAAAATTACACTTGTTTCCTTAACCTCTAAGCAGTTTATGGACAAAGTAGGACAGGAACCCATGATTTGGTTTTGTTTACCCGGCACTGTTTTACAAATCCAATGTGTGGTATCGATATTAGCATTTCCGTGCTTCATATCCACATCCTCTAAGTAATATCATTGAGTTACACAATACATATTTACATACTTTGGATAATTTGGACATGAAGTGTCAAAATGCTAATATAGATACCATTGACTTGCATTGGATTTGTGCCACAAATGCTAAAAAGGTAACATTTTAAAATGGTGGACAACAAAATCAAAGCATGGATTGCTGACATAAGGAAACCAACATGTCATTTGGGTGAACTATCCTTTTAACATGGGGGGGGGATCATACTTAAGTAAATTATCATACTTAAGTAAAGATAACTTAATAGAAAATGACCCCAAAAATTGTCAGACTCCAATCGCTGCAGCTGTACATAGTCTATTGGTAAATAGCCCACCCATTTTCACCTACCTCATCCCCATACTGTTTTTATTTATTTACTCTTCTGCTCTTTTGCACACCAATATCTCTACCTGTACATGACCATCTGATCATTTATCACTCCAGTGTTAATCTGCAAAATTGTAATTATTCGCCTACCTCATGCCTTTTGCACACATTGTATATAGACCCCCCTTTTTTTTTCTTTCTTTTTTTTTTTTTTTTCTTCTCTACTGTGTTATTGACTTGTTAATTGTTTACTCCATGTGTAACTCTGTGTTGTCTGTTCACACTGCTATGCTTGATCTTGGCCAGGTCGCAGTTGCAAATGAGAACTTGTTCTCAACTAGCCTACCTGGTTAAATAAAGGTGAAATAAAATAAAAATAAAAAACCCAAGTCACAGACGGTTCTCCCTGTTACCGCACAGAAAGCAGTACCAGAGCACGAAGTCTAGGACCAAAAGGCTCCTTAACAGCTTCTACCCCCAAGCCATAAAACAGACTACTGAGCAATTCATCAATTTGCCACCCAGACTATTTACAATGCCCCTCCCCCCACTGTAGCTCTGCCTGAAGCTCAGTATAATTGATATGCTTTTTGTTCTACTTCTTTAGTACTTCTTCCTCTTTAGAATGGCTCTGTTTGGTGCCAGCCCAGGAGAATCAAGTAAAATGAAGTCAGTGTCCCAAATGGCATCCTATTCCTTATGTAGTGCACTATGGGCCCTGGTCAAAAGTAGCACACTACATACAGAATAGGGTGCCATTTGGCTTCCTAATAGAATGGTGCAACCCATCACCACTACCATATAAGCCTAGTCCTTGGCTGGCATTTTGGTGGTGCTCACAGGCACATAGTCAGAGTGATCATTCAGAATGAGGACACCCCACGTCGGTGTCAAGGCAGCAGAACCATAGATAAAGACTACTTTGGCAGTGCTCAGTTATGCACAGTCCATAGCAGCACAACACAAAGGCTGTGTCCCGATTCTCCACCCTTCACCTGAAGTGTGCCCTTGCACATGTTCTGTCATGGATTTAAAAGCATAGGATTGGTTCAAGCATTGGCTGGAGAGAGTTTCCACCATTGTTATTCCATGTGAGAAAGTGTACAAGTGCACGCTTCGGGAAAAGGGGGAGAATCAGAATGCAAACAAAGATTCGGATCGAGGTCGTCAGACTATTCCTAGGGTTGTAGATGGAGGAACTGTAGTGGATAATTTAGTCCTACTCAGACTAGTCTCAGATTAGACGTAACATAGTAAATGTAAATCCGGGTCACTCAAATTAGGATGATATGTTACATTTGGTATGGTTACATCAAACAGAAGGTTACTTAAGGCAAAAACAAAAGTACGGCTGCTGGCTCGGGGTGGACATATAATGTGAAAGTCTAGCAACCCAAAGGTTGCTTGTACGAATCTCATCACGAACAACTTTAGCCTTTTAGCTACTTTGCAACTACTTAGCATTTTGGCTAACCCCTTAACCAAACTCCTAACCTTAACACCTAGAGCTAGCTAATGTTAGCGTTAGCCACCTAGCCAATGTTAGCAACAACAAATTGGAATTTGTAACATATAGTTTGCAAATTCGTGACACTGTAAGTTTTAGAAAATTTGTAACATATTGTACAAATTTCCATTTGTTTTATATAATATGAGATGGAGTGTCTCTGATTTATACAGAATAATACGAAGTGCTCGGAAACCACGTTGCTGCTCTAACGCATCACTCACACAGAGCGATACAGTATGAATGTCAGCAGCACACAACTTTTCATCAAAAATAACCTTACAGGTTGTTTCCAATTATGCTGGCAGATAGCCTATGAACATAATGTTACCCACAAGGAAAGCTTCTGTAGGTTTTAATTCCCAAACTGTTTTCGCTACTGCACTGTAGTTTGAGTATTCCATTTTATTTTCCCATACTCTTTAATGACTTTCATTTGGCCAAGGAAAGTAGACATTTTCTCTTTCAATGCACAGTTTTTTAAAGTAGGCTAACTCAATTAAAAGATTTGTTCTCAGAACAAGGTAAAGTAGGCTTCTAGAGGTCCCGCCTATACAATGATAGAGGGAACGCTGTGTCATCCTAAAGAACTCCTTCTGATGTACGCTGTAATGATTGATATTGGCTTCTGCTGTCAAATGAAGAGCCTGAAGTGCCCTGCTGATCAGTTGCCAGTCAGTAAAGCAGAGACACAGAGGGAGGATGCTGATGTTTCTTAGCTGTCTCTGGCCCTTAGTCACACTGAGAAGGGGAAAGGCCAGGGCTACATCCCAAATGGCACCTTATTCCCTATATAGTGCACTACTTTAGACCAGGTCCCATGCATTGCACTGTATAAGGAATAGGCTGCCATTTGGGACTGAGCCTTGGTCTAGTGTGCAGTGGATCTCTTTACAAAGGAGTCCATTAGTGGACACAAACCTAATTTTGAAAAGGCTGTGTTTGGACTGAGTTGGTCTGGTGGTGAATACCGTATACTGTGGTGTTTCTCATTGACCTGCTGGGACGGCTAATGTAATCTCTTGTGCCTGTTTTGAATACCTGTCTACCGGTATTTCAATTGTTGCTTGATTTGTTCATTACAGAATAATGGTCATTGGTCAGGTTCTAAAATGGAGGTCAAATGTCTAATATATATATATATACACAAGGTGTGTGTATATTATATATGCCTGGGTAGTAGGCCTATACATATATATGTATATATATACATATATATATATATACGTATATATATATACATATATATATATATATATATATATACATATATGTATATATAATATATATAATATATTATATATATATATATATGTGTGTATAGGCATACTGCTATATATGTATAGGCCTACTACCCAGGCATATATAATATACACACCTTGTATAACAGGTTAAGAGGCTATATCAGTAGACCTATGCTACCACAGAAAATAGGCCTCAAGTAAATGTCAACATTAGAACACGTTTCTGTTTGGACATTTCCCTCGTCACTTTTCTTGTCATTCTTGCCATTCTTGTACAAATATACTCTAGGTATCCTTTGTTGCTGATTCACTTGTACCTATTGTCCTACAGGGTAAACCGTTCATGTTTGACCGAGTGTTCGGGTCCAATACGACACAGGAGCAGATGTACAAAGCCTCTGCTCAAAAGATCGTTAAAGGTAAGGAAGGATGGATACAGCGTGTCTTCAGGTAGCTAGCTCTGGTGCTGTGCTAGCAGTGTGAACCTTTTGGCAGTTTTAAAGTGATTATTTTAATACGTTCTCCATGTATTTTCCCTCTGTACACAGATGTGCTTGATGGCTACAATGGGACTATATTTGCCTTTGGGCAGACATCGTCTGGAAAAACGCACACCATGGAGGTGAGTGAAAGGCCTATACAAAACATGCGTAATGCGTTTGTTCAAAGGTCAAATGCTTTCAACCAGCGTTGGGGTCAATTCCATTTCAATTCAGTCACATCAGGAAGACAACAAATTTCAATTCCACATTTTTTCTCATAGAAGGGCCTTAAGTAATATTGCAATTGGAATTTAAGTGTACTTCCTGATATGACGGTATTGAAACGGAATTGACTCCAACCCTGCTTTCAACTGTTCTATGATTGACGGGAACCTGTCTGTGTCCTGTAAAGGGTAGCCTCCATGACCCGGATGGTATGGGGATCATCCCCAGAATAGTCCAGGACATCTTCAACTACATCTACTCCATGGATGAGAACCTAGAGTTCCATATCAAGGTATGGAGCACTTCAACCACACAGCTGGCCTCAAGTGCTTCTATTGCGAATTGGACATTTTTAATAAACCTATGACCGAGTACATTCTGCCCGTCCGTCCCTCGCTGGGCGCCGATTAGCTAGTTATTCCATATCGGCTACATAATACTAATAAAAAGAAGACTGCTCAGCAGGATTGTTTCTAATCAGAGGTTTCTCTGTTGCAGGTTTCATATTTTGAGATTTACCTGGACAGGATCAAGGACCTACTGGATGGTATGTACTGTGTGTTGTGGCACAGCAGGCATCCTCATTTGACCATTCTGGAGATATACAGTGCCTTCAGAAAGTATTCATACCCCTTTGACTTATTCCATATTTTGTTGTCTTACAGCCTGAATTCTAAATGGATTTGAAATACAGAAATGTATTCACACCCATAAGTCAATACTTGTTTATCAGCTTTGCACATCTGGATTTGTAGATTTTCTCCCATTCTTCTTTGCAGATTTCCTTAAGCTCTGTTACGTTATATGGGAAGCAGTGGTGAACAGAAATCTTCAAGTGTTTCCACAGATTTTCAATGGGATTCAAGTCTGGGCTTTGGCTGGGCCGTTCAAGGGCTTTCACATTTTTGTTCTGAAGCCGTTTCAGCGTTGCTTTGGTTGTATGCTTGGGGTCATTGTCCTGTTGGAACTTAAATATTCACCCCCCAGTCTAAGGTCGTTTGCACTCCGAAGCAGGTTCCCATTAGGTATTTGCCTGTATTTGGCACCGTTCATTGTTTGATTTATCCTTACCATTCTTCTCGTCCCTGCCGCTGAAAAGCATCCCCATAGCATGATGCTGACATTGCTATGCTTCACGGTAAGAATTGTGTTAGATTGGTGATGAGCTGTGCCTGGATTTCTCATTTGAGGCCGAAAAGTAATAGTTTTTCTCTAGACCACAGAATCCTTTGCTTTATGCTCTCTCACATGCCTTTTTGCAAACTCCAGGCATGCTGTCTTGCCTTTTTCTCAGGAGTGGCTTCCGTCTGGCCACTCCCATAAAGCCCAGATTGGTGAAGTGCTGTAGAGACTGTTTTCCTTCTGGCAGGTTCTCCTGGATTAGCCAAGGAACTCTGTAGTTCTGACAGTTTGGTCAGATGGTCAGCTCTAGGCATAGTATGGGTAGTTACATCTTTTTTTTCAATTGACCAATTATTTAATATTTGAAACATACAATATACTCGCAGTGAAGCCTCTAAACAACTACATCACATTAATCATCTCACAGACTCGCATCCAAAGCGACACACAGGAGCAACCAGGGTCAATGCCCTGCTCAAGGGCACGTTGACAGATCCTCCCACAAGGTCAAAAACAGGGACCCGAACCAGCCATCTATCAGCCAGCAGCCCAAGCTCCCAACCGCCAGGCCACCAGCCCTCCAAGACCCCCCCCCCTAGCCCCCGACCCCAATGGACCAACAACTAACAAAAATGAGAGAGACACAGGAAAACAGAAAACAACAATGCAAAAAACCTCAAGGACAACAAAAACCATAACACCAAGGCCAACTGAGTATGTTTGAGTGCGCATGTATGGCAATATTTACGTGTGTGTGTATGTTCGCATGTGTGCATTTGAGAGTGTGTGTGTGTGTGTGTGTGTGTGTATATGCATGTGTACGAACACCTGCACAGCATCAGCCTCAGACATACCGGCATTAAATGTAACGTCACTGCCCGTCAGTGTCATTTAAACTGACTTGTTATGTTTTATTTGTATTTTTTTAACTTTAATCTTTGACTGTCATTCTATCCCCCGACCAGCATCTCCACTCCCACTTGTCTCCAATTCCACATACCAACCCTCAGCTTCCCTCAGCCCATCCCACCTATCTCTGCTGGCCACCCTCTTCGGATTTCTTCACCATATATCTTTCCACTATGCTGTGATGTTTAACATACAATTTCAATCTTTCAAATTTAAAAAAACAACAGATTACGAGTTGAATATATATATATAATATTACTTTTACTAAGAGTATTAGTAATTGACTGACCCAGTCTCTCCAGATCTCCCAACAGTACTATTTATTTATTTACCCCCTTTTCTACCCAATTTCGCGGTATCCAATTGGTAGTAAGTCTTGTCTCATCGCTGCAACTCCCGTACGGACTTGTGAGAGGCGAAGTACGAGAGCCGTGTCACCCCCGAAACCCAACCAAGCCGCACTGCTTCTTGATACAATGCCCAACCCGGAAGACAGCCGCACCAATGTGTCGGAGGAAATACCGTACACATGCACTGTGCCCGGCCCGCCACAGGAGTCGCTAGTGCGCGATGGGACAAGGACATCCAGAAACAGGCTACCTGAGGGCAATAACAAAATAAATGGTCTATTGATTCTGTATCCTCACAACAAAATCTGCAGAGCTGCGATGATTATATGCCTCAAATATTCAACATTTTGTTGTTGGCAAGAATTCTATATAATAATTTTAGCTGAAAAGCATGAAGTCTTACATTTTGCGTCGTTTTATATATCAACTCATACACCCTGTACCATGGAATCGGTACATCAAAAATCTCTTCCCAACTATTTTGCAATCTGTATGGTACAGCTGTCAACATCCTGGTCCTCAAATTAAACTGCTATACTTTCCTATTTTTACTCCTCTGCCAGTTTTGATCCTTTTATATTGGGCAGACAGACCCAGTTCGCTGCCACCTGCTGCCTCCATTTGTGTGGTAATGCAGTAATCAATTGGTTGTACATTTTTGATTGAGCAGACCTTCCCATTCAATTCTGATAACTCCGTGAAAGACAAAATACCCATATTTCCCATAAATACAGGTATTTTATCAATCAGCACATTTGAGGTCAGCCATAATAATTGTTGTAATATAAGTTCCATCTTTTCAGGGAGATGAAATTGAAATGATAAGCTATTGATGATTTGATCGTCACTCTGTTCCTTGCCTGAGGCTGCACAGCTGTATTCTGATTTCAGAATTTTGTATTTACTAATATGTAAAAAATGAGTTGCGATTTAGAATGGCCCATTGTCAAATGTGCAGGGGGAAAAAAGACATGTCATCTGTATCCACTCGATTAGCGAATATAGGCTGCACGCAGGTAACCTAGGTGTCGAAGCGTTGGGCCAGTAATCGGAAGGTTGCTGGATCGAATCTCCGAGCTGACAATGTAAAAATGTGTCATTCTGCCCCCGAGCAAGGCAGTTAACCCACTGTTCCCCGGGCGCCGAAGACATGTCGATTAAGGCAGCTCCCGCACCTCTCTGATTCAGAGGGGTTGGATTAATGCGGAAGACACATTTCTGTTGAATATATTCAGATGAACAACTGACTAGGTTTTCTGCTGGAAAACCGTTATTTCACTCCACATACAAGCCACTGTTTGAGGAGCATGCTATTCCGCCCAAACTCTGTATGCCCATTATCTACTCCCCCAGAGCCAGATGAACTCGTGGATACCATTTGTATGTCCCTGTGTCCAATATGAAGGAAGTTAGAGGTTGTTTTGCGAGTCAATGCTAACTAGCATTAGTACAATAGTGGGAGTTTATGCTAGCAGATACCCATAGACTTCGTCATTGCGCTAGCTAGCAATTGCGCTAGTTAGCAACTTCCTTCAAACTGCACGCAGAAACATACAAATGGTATCCATGAGTTCATCGGACTCATGTAGAGTCCGATGAATGTAGTAGATTTTTATTTTTAAAAATTATTTTACCTTTATTTAACTAGTCAAGTCGGTTAAGAACAAATTCATATTTTACAATGACGGCCAAACCCTCCCCTAACACGGACGACACTGGGCCAATGGGACTCCTGATCATGGCCGGTTGTGATACAGCCCGGCATCGAACAAGCGTCTGCAGTGATGCCTCTAGCACTGAGATGCAGTGACTTAGACTGCTGCGCCATTCGGGAGCAAGTAGATAAAGGGCCTCCGATGCCAAGTATCCCTTTAAATGCAGGCGCTTGCCTGGTTGTGATTCCTTGTTACAACGTTAATCAACAACCTGAAATAACTGCAATAATAACATATTTTTTCTTCTTTTTTTCCCCCTCTGCAGTAACAAAGAACAACCTGTCTGTACATGAGGATAAGAACAGGGTGCCCTATGTCAAGGTGAGGCACAGGTCAAGTGAACCAAACCATCTATAATGGTACCATAGATTCATGAAGGTTTGGTCGGGGATAAATCGATGAGACAGTTCAGTAGATGAAGAGAATGATGGATTGCCTATAGATCAATTGGAAGAATGGTTGTGGGTCACATGGCACCCAATTCCCTTTGTAGTGCACTACTTTTGATATATGGGTACTGGTCAGAAGTAGTGCACTATAGGGAATAGGGTGCTATTTCGATTGCGTTGTTTGGAGAAAGTTAAAGGACTTACAATACCGATTTAACTTCCGGATTGTCTGCGACTTTAATGCCAATGTTAACAAAAACTGTATCCATAATCGCCTCTTTCTCTATGAACGTCTACCATGTCAAATTAAATAGTTGTTCCTTGGTTCTCTGTGTGTCCCTAGGGGTGTACCGAGCGCTTTGTGTGCAGCCCCGACGAGGTCATGGATACTATTGACGAGGGCAAATCCAACCGGCACGTTGCCGTCACAAGTGAGTCAGTCCAACACAGTCCCTGCTGCTTCTCATGGGTTCATCATCCTCCTCAATGGATCTCCTGATCAACCAAGACAATCTCACACAGCAGTGTCAGGCTACGTCCTAAATGGCACCCTATTCCCTTGATTGTGACTACTTTTGACCAGGGCCCATAAGGGGATAGGGTACCATTTGGGATGTAAAATATAGGGTGCCATTTGGAATGCAATTACACATCCATTACATAATTAGGGCCGGGAGTTTTTCTGACCAGGAACCAGGAAAAACTGTAGACCCTAGTTATAAATAAATATTGCTGTTGGCATTAGATTTGTGTGTTAACGTGTGTGTGTGTGTGTGTTCCAGACATGAACGAGCACAGCTCCAGAAGTCATAGTATCTTCCAGATCAATGTGAAGCAGGAAAACACTGCTACAGAGCAGAAACTCAGCGGCAAGCTCTACCTTGTCGATTTGGCCGGGAGCGAAAAAGTACGTCTCCATCTTGTTTTTCTCTCTGTGCCTTCCTTCCGATCATTCACCCTTTTTCAGAAGTGTGTTTTTGCATAGATTTTCTAATGGCTGTAACTCACTCCAGTCTGTGGTTACGTCAGTCCTATGCTTTTAAATGCACGACTCTGAGATTGCATGGTCACACTTGTGGAAAATCAGGACGTAGCATAAGCCAACGATTATCAACTATGTTCGGCCTCTGGCATTTTTTTCCTTTTTTTTTCTTGAGTGGATGGTTAGGGTTCCGGAACACAAATACAAATAATTTGTGGACTACAAATTGACAACAAGAAGCCCAAACAGATATAATACTTGACTGAAACATAATCCTTTCAAACCTTGCTTACATTTCATGTACAGTCTATCTCTCTATTATGCGTGGGAATACTTTGGAACAGATTTCCAATCACTCGGCTGATTTGCAGGCGTTTATACAGTCCTATGTCCAACAATAAACATTAAATACAACTTTTTTTTCAACTTGTGGGGCAACCCTGGCCATAAACTTTTCTTTCTCTCGGTCTACTTTTCCTCTGTTTCCTCCCTTTTCTTATCTCCAATCTTAGTGTTCAAGTTCATCACATTCACTTTTGCGCAACGCCTGCTTTCTCCTACTGGCGCTGTACTGTACATATAGCCTAACACGCTGCTATTGATTTGAGCATTTGGTCACAATTAACTAACTAGCCGACCACATCGAAGGCCATGGATCAAGATCCTGTCCATGGGGTGTACTTGTACGTCAAGCTGCAGAAATAGGTGATGGGCTTCTGCCCTATAGGCTGTTCTGGCTTGGACAAGGCCACGTACTTGTACCACCACATCTTGGATCGCCTCGAGTGTTCAGCACCTCTGTTACTCATTACTCACACGACAACAGCAGTAATCTGTTTATTATTAATCTGATGATAATCCATAGGGTGGCATTAAGATCAAGCAAAGCCATTGACATGCTTTGTGGCCCTCTTTCATAATCAGTTTTTGTTACATCAATGTTTGTTGTGGTCTCCTGTATTTTCTTTGTTAAGACTAGTGTGTTTTGGCAGCATTATCTACCTTAATCAGATATGGGCTGCGAAGCAAAATGGCACCGTATCCCCTACATAGTGCACATGGCACCCTCAGGATTTGTGGGGTACCTTTTTTTAGTAGGACTGTGAGAAGGTCACTTCTGGGGACTTTTTAAAAGCACATCATACTCCAATGCTTGAAAATGTAATTATGTTGACACCATCTGAAATGTAATTTGATGGTAGCTGCTGCACTATAGGGAGATGAGGAGCAAGTGGTGGCTGTACGCTCGTGGCTCTTATTTGCGCCACTGCTCACTCATTTTGCAACAAATATACTTTTTAATTTGTCACTGACTTTAAAGGGATAGTGTGAGATTTTGGCAGTTAAGCCCTTTTTCTGCTTACCCAGAGTCGGATGAACTCATGGATACCAGTTATTTTAGGTGGCAGGTAGCGTTGGGCCAGTAAAGGTCGCTGGTTCAAATCCCTGAGCCAACTAGTTGAAAACTCTGCTTGTGTCCTTGAGCAAGGCACTCATCCCTAATTTGTCCATTATGTCGCACTGGGTAAGAGCGTCTGTTAAATGACTGAAATGCAAATGTCAAAATGTTATGTCTGCATGTAGTTTCGGAAGCCATTGCTAACTAGCGTTAGCACAATGCATGGAAGTCTATGGGAACAGCTAGCATGCTAATTGTTCACATAGACTTCCATTCATTGTGCTTACGGTAGTTAACAATTGTCCTAACGCTAAGTAGCAACTTTATTCAAACTGCATGCAGACTTAAAATTTGTATCCATGAGTTAATCTGGTAGAAAAGGGGTTTAATTGCAAAAATTGTGCACTAAAAGCACATCTGGAAGAAATATTTAAAGGGGCCGTGCAGTTAAACCTGACTTCCCGTTTTTAAAAATAAATAAATACATTTAAATTATATTTCCACACAGGTCGAAGTAACACTGAAAATGATAATGCCCCTTTTGTGTAAAAGCTGTTTGAAAAGAAATACTGGAATTTCAGCTTGTTCAGGTTGAATAAACCTTTTTGTCCCACCTCATGATGTCACAATGTGAACGGATTTATGATACCCAGACAAACAGTCATTGGGTCTACGGGGGTGGCTCTACACATCCTATTAGCCAATCAGGGCTGGGAATGTAAATATCTTCAAACTTGTTTCCTAACACCCACACGATCAAACTGAGCATTTCAAGGGCTGAAGGAGGCTCAGGGAAATAAATTGTGAAAAATATATTTTGGATTTATTTTAATTAAATAAAAAGTGATTTGTTAGACCTAGTGATACAATTATGATGACTGCATGGGGGATTTAATAATAACAAATATATATTTTGAGTGACGGCAGGTGATGCTGCTAAATGAATATAGGGGACACACTGGCACCCTTTTCCCTATTAATTATATATATCTATAGATATATCTCTCGTGTACCACTAAATTGGGAATAGGATGCCATTTAGGATGCAACCATATTTATCTTAGAATTTTCTGATCTAATATGAACTCAAGTGATACGCCCCTGTACTAGTGTTGTCATGAGGGTGGATTGTGTGGTGGATTGTGATCTCCTAAGTGTGTGTGTGTGTAGGTGGGTAAAACTGGAGCGGAGGGTGCGGTGCTGGAAGAAGCTAAAAACATCAACAAGTCCCTGTCTGCACTGGGCAACGTCATCTCTGCTCTGGCTGAAGGCTCGGTGAGATGACCGTAACGCTTCACTCGGCTCCCTTGGTGCTGGGGAGAATGATTGCGTCCCAAATGGCACCCTATCCCTTATGTAGTGTACTTCTTTTGAAAAGTTGTGCAGTATATAGGGAGGAGGGTGCCATTTGGGACTCCGATGTCAACAAACAGCTGTTTTAGCAGTAGGGGAGGAGATGGAGTACATATTGGATGAGGACATTTTGGAATAGGGTGGTGGGGTAAATATGCACGTGTCGAGCACAAAAGCGCCATAACAATCTTGCCGTAAGTCAAAGCTGCTGCACTTATAAAATGTACGTTTTCAGTACATGAGCCAATGAGTTGGCTAGATGGCACACACAGATCTGGGACCAGGCTTTAATGTATTACCCTCCAGGAGAAAGCGATTAGTATTGTAGATTGACTGTGAAGCTCATGTCGCTCTCCCCCCTCCTCTCTCCAGACCTATGTCCCATACAGAGACAGTAAGATGACCCGTATCCTGCAGGACTCTCTGGGTGGTAACTGTAGGACCACCATGGTCATCTGTGCCTCACCTTCTGCCTACAACGAGGCTGAGACCAAGTCCACACTGATGTTCGGACAGAGGTACGCTCTCAGCCCCTGGACTGTATATTTTATTTGGTTACTGTACCCCCAATAACATTTTAATCTGTCTGGACTACCCCCTCTATACAACTGATCATTGGGCCTATGTTCTCCGGTCATGGCTAGAAGGCATCCAGCTTTTGTCAAATTAACCCATTACACCTAATTAATGTAGCAGGTTTGGAGAATTAGGTTAGGGTTAGCTAAAATGCAAAAAAAAAAATGTTTTTTTACATTAATATGACAAAAGCTGGATACCATCTTGCCATGACCATGTTCTTCTGAGTCTTCCAAAGCACCCTGGTGTGGATTGGACAGGTACCCCCATGTCTACTAGTAACTGAGTTGAGAAACAATGCTGTAAATCTGTAAATGACCCAGAATCAATAGTGTTAAAGTCAGTCAGTGGACGGAAGTGTTATAAATGTCAATTGAATGAAGGTACCACAGAATTAAATATAATTATTGGTTCTCTATGCTTAGTATGATGTTAGCAAAGGCATGAATGCACTGCTATATGCTTTGAGTGGTCGGAAGTGGTTGACTTGTCAAACGCACTCCCACTCTGAAAGGTAACCGTTGTGTTACCTCAGAGCAAAGACCATTAAGAACACAGTGTGTCTGAACGTGGAGCTGACGGCAGAACAGTGGAAGAAGAAGTATGAAAGAGAAAAGGCAAAGAACACGACCTTGAGGAGCACCGTCACCTGGCTGGAGAACGAACTCAACCGCTGGAGAAACGGTGAGAGAAAAATAAGTAGTTATTCAGTTGGTGTTCGAGGATAATTGATTATATCATGAATAGGTTTGAACAGGGTTGTGTTCATTAGTGCACTGCACACCGTAGCAAAATTTTTGCAACGGAAATCACGTTTAGAGTAAACAGTTTTTGTTGCAATAACACATAGGACCCAGAAAATGGTCTGCCTGTTGAGTAGATACTACAGAAGCTGTCTTTCTTCTCTAACCAGGGCCTAAAATGTACTTTAAGGTCCACCAGCCACTGTGGTAAATAGATTTTTTAAAATCTACCAGCCACTCATATCTTTTAGCAGCCCAAATATTTTTTTGCCATAATAAAAAAAATGCAATTAAAATAAACAGATTATGCTTTGTAATGTTTCTAAAACATGACATGTATTTTTAAGAAGTAATATGGTATATTGCTACATTTTATTACCTTTTTCGGGACCCTAGTCTTTTAACCAAAATATCAGATGAGAAAAAATGTTTAACTGCCCCTTTAAGGGGGGGTTACTGTGGTAACAGGGCCACTTGAGTCCTAAAGTTGAAAAACAACCGAACTTGTGAACAAAATGATTCGCACATGTGCTCATTATTAACTTTGTACTTTTTACTTGCGAATGTAATGGTTGTATTGTAGAGCACTGCAAATTCACCACCTGCAAACATGACTGGTAAAATAGATATTCTGACGCACCAATACCTAAATCTACCCGCATTTGGCAGGTGTTAATTTTTCCCTGCCCCTCTCCCTTCATCCCGCCATCCCTCTGTGCTGCCTCCTGTAGGTGAGAGTGTGCCGGTGGAGGAGCAGTTTGACAAGGAGAAGGCTAATGCTGAGGTCCAGGCTCTAGACAACGTGGTGAATAATGAAAAGATGACCCCCTCGCCCAGCATCCCAGGGGTTAAACTGACTGACGCAGAGAAAGAGAAGTGCGAGGCTGAGCTGTCTAAACTCTACAAGCAGCTGGATGATAAGGTAAGGGAGCAGAGCATCACACTGCAACCCTAGGGTGCCATAAAGATTTCAATGACGTAGTCATTTAAAATATTTTTTACTGACGATATAGGTTTTCCTTGATAACACTTTGGTCTCAAAAACACCCCTCTCTCCCCCCTCCTTTCTCTCTCTCCCCCTCCTTTCTCTCTCTCCCCCTCCTTTCTCTCTCTCCCCCTCCTTTCTCTCTCTCCCCCTCCTTACTCTCTCTCCCCCGTCCTTACTCTCTCTCCCCCGTCCTTTATCACTCGCTCTTCTCTCTCCCTCCAACAGGATGATGAGATCAACCAGCAGAGCCAGCTGGCAGAGAAACTGAAGCAGCAGATGCTGGACCAGGAGGAGGTGAACCCCCTCCCCTAGTTTGCACCCCCCCCTGCCGTGCATTTTCTGCCCCCCTGCTGGGCCATTCTGTTAACTAGGCCATCAATCTGCCTGTATAGGCTCATCAGGGCCCAGAGATGGGGTCAAGCTGTTAGCTGACTGTTCACCCAGACACAGCTGGGTTAAAGAGGCACCTCTCAGCCTGCTGCTCATCCTGGCGAGAATCTGACATCCTAAAGCATGAAACACAATGAGAATCTCACTACCGATAGACTGCCGATATGTACTTATCACAGTGGGAGGCCCTCCCTTCTCTTGCCTGAATGGAAGTGGTACCTGCTGCATGCTGACCCGTTAGCGATGAACCTACCGATTCTACTTGTAGAACCGCAATGCTTGTCAGTTGCCAACATCTTGTCTTGGCTTTATGGGGGTTTGTGCTCTTTGGTTTGGTCAAAGTACACAGATACAATGCACAAAATGCTAAGTACTTCCTCCAAACTAGCTAACCACTGTAGCTAGTATTGACATAATTAAATCACAATGGATTAGCTAGTTTCCATGAAACAGCTGCCTGTTAGCGTAGTGTCCTTAGCTAACTAGCTTTGTACAAAGTAGCAACATTAGTGCAGATAGCTTGGAATCTAGACCAATGCGCACCGATAACGCTACTGCCATCTTCTGGTTTGGAGTATTTTAACAAGGCTGAGTGGCTGATGACTTCCAAGGTCTTTGCGGTGTGAACACGAGATTGACTGCCGACAATCGTTTGACAATCCTACGATGCTTCTGAGTTTTAACACTCTCAACTCAGCCTTCAGTACACTGGATTTTAATTACAGATGAATGTTCAGAATGAGTAGGGACTTATTAATTGTTACCCCCAGGCCTGGGTTGTGTTCAGTAGGGCACATAGCATAATGTTCTGCAACAGAAAGCATACATCCATCTTATTGGCCAAGTTAATACCTATTGGACAAGTTAATACCTCCCACCTACCTGTTTCAAAATGTTTTCTCCCTACTGAAAACTCGGTTTCTTCTCCAGCTGCTGGCCTCGTCACGTCGTGACCACGACAACCTGCAGGTGGAGCTGAACCGTCTGCAGTCTGAAAATGAGGCGTCCAAGGAGGAGGTGAAGGAGGTGCTTCAGGCCCTGGAGGAGCTGGCTGTTAACTACGACCAGAAGAGTCAGGAGGTGGAAAACAAGACCAAGGAGTTTGAGGCTCTCAGTGAGGAGCTCAACCAGAAATCGGTTGGTTTTATTTTAAGTTACACGTTACACAATGTTACGGATTGGAAATTTGATAACTTTTATTTTAAAAAAGGAGAAAGAACAACGTCATTCACAAACTAAACTCACCTTTGTTGATCACTATGTGCCAACTATTGCAGGTACAGCATATTTTTAAAAATATATATATATATTTTAATTGACCCTTTATTTCACTAGGAAAGTCAGTTAAGAACAAATTCTTATTTACAATGTAGGCCTACCCCGGCCAAACCCTAACGACACTGGGCCAACTCCTATGGGACTCCCAATCACGGCCGGTTGTGATACAGCCTGGAATTGAACCAGGGTCTGTAGTGACGCCTCTAGCACTGAGATGCAGTGTGTTAGACCGCTGCACCACTCAGAAGCCCTTTAAAGAAATAGATATATGGAAAAAAATGAATGAAAATATGATATGAACTGAACAGGAAATTCTAGGAATTTATAGATTGTACCTGTAACCCTGATTAATCAATTAACAATGTCATTGATTAGCTCGTCCACCCAGCTAGTGTCCCAGGTCAGCTGTTGAATCATTAAATCCCTGATTAGAAGAAAATAACAAAAACCATAAGTGTTTTGGCCCTCCAGGCATGGAGTTGAATACTGTGTAGGAGTTCACTGCATTGTGAACAAAGTTGGTTGGCATTTTGTGAAATCAACCTGTCCTGTTTGTCCTCCTCAGAGTATCCTGGTGTCCATTGACTCTGAGCTGCAGAAGCTGAAGGAGATGACCAACCACCAGAAGAAGAGGGTAACTGAGATGATGTCATCGCTGCTCAAAGACCTGGTAGAGATAGGCATCGCCGTGGGCAGCAACGACATCAAGGTACACATCATTCAGTGCCACACCAGCCAGTCATGGAATGGAAGCCCAGGATTGGGATACTTTTGGGAGGGGGAGCCTGTGTGGCTCTTATGTACCATTTAACCTCATCGCAAACCATACCTAACCTCATCCCAAACTTACGTAACCTCCTCCTAAGCTATGCATTAGTTAAACTGTCTGATGCATGTCTTTTGCACGGTGACATTTGAGTCTAACATTTGTGCCTTTCCTCGCCTCCTCCCCCTTTCTCCCCCTCCCAGCAACATGAGGGCAGTGGTCTGATAGACGAGGAGTTTACGGTGGCTCGTCTGTACATCAGTAAGATGAAGTCGGAGGTGAAGACCATGGTGAAACGCAGCAAACAGCTGGAGAGCACCCAGGCCGAGAGCAACCAGAAGATGGACGAGAACGAGAAGGAGCTGGCCGCCTGTCAGCTACGCATCTCCCAGGTAACCATCGTTGACGTCACCTGGAACAGAGGGCTCGGGGAGTGTGTCACTGGGTGGCTGTCACTCAAATTCAATTCTAATCACGTCTATTTCAATTCATTGAATGAAAAGCAATGAGGAAAATTTGGATTGGGAATGTGATTACAGTTTACCTCCTGAATTCACTGAATTAAATGGAATCGACCCCAACCCTGGTTCCATGTATTGCTACCTTTTCACTTTCTATCGCTGTCTCTTCAAGCACGAGGCTAAGATCAAGTCCCTGACGGAGTACCTTCAGAACGTGGAGCAGAAGAAGAGACAGCTGGAGGAGAACGTTGACTCTCTGAACGAGGAGCTGGTCAAGATCAGCACTCAGGGTGACTACAACTTTTACATTTTTTAAAATCATTTATTCGTCCTTTATTCAAATAGGAAGATCCCTCTTAACCGAGGAAGACCTGTCCCCAAGATGGCACATCACACATTCGTTATTGAACTGTGTATTTTTATATATTATTTTTACAAACCGGACGGACATATTTGGCTAGAGGTTGACACCCAGCTTTTCAACAGCAGGGCTTGACATTCAGGTAAATTTGCTAGTGGCACACCCGGGTCAGTGCCAACTGAAAGCTACTGTGCCGGGGTCAAGATCTGACAGGAAAACGAATGATTTGTTCATAATTTTAGGTGATTTTATCTTTCATTTCTGGACTGAGCAAGTAGCCTATACAGGATTCATACAGACATTAGTATGTCAAATTCAAGGACTTTCAAGGAATTTTTCAAGTACTTCATTGTAATTTTCAATGACCTACATTTTATATTTAATTGTTGTAATACCACTAAGAATAATACTTTCTTTAATAGGCCTATTCAATGGCATTATGCATTGACATTCACATTATTTTTACATGCTAAAATATGTCAGAATGTGGGCACTGCCTTACTAAATAGACAGCATGCTCCCGACACAAACATTTACATTTAAGTCATTTAGCAGACGCTCTTATCCAGAGCGACTTACAAATTGGTGCGTTCACCTTATGACATCCAGTGGAACAGCCACTTTACATTAGTGCATCTAAACAAACGTTCTAATGAAGCCTGTCCATGTGGTAGATAGTCACTCGCCATTTGAGATGTTATTTTATCATGTTTTCAAATGAAAGCGACCAAAACAAAGTGTTCCTTTTATAATAGAACACTTTGTATGAAAAACCAAGTTGAATGTTAGCTTTAATGTCATCTTGCTCATAATAACCGCAACAGGTCAGCGCGACACCCTTCAATAGAAATGGCGGGAAACAAAGGAAAGCTGCTACATATTGCCGTTTCGAGCCCTGAAATGAAATCACAGAATAATTATACTGAACAAAAAAACAAACGCAACATGCAACAATTTCAACGGTTTTGCTGAGTTACAGTTAATTTAAGGAAATCAGTACATGTAAAAAAAGAAAAAAAAAGAAGAAAAGAAAAAAAATGTATTTATTTGGCCCTAATCTATGGTTTCACATGACTGGACAGAGGCACAACCATGGGTGGGCCTGGGAGCGCGTAGGCACACACACTGGGGAGCCAGACTCGGCCAATCAGAATAGTTTTTTTCCCCACAAAAGGGATTACAGAAGGAATTACTCCTCAGTTTCATCAACTATCAAGGTGGCTGGTCTCCGGTGATTCCACAGGTGAAAAAGCTGGACGTGGAAGTTCTGGCCTGGCGTAGGTACACGTGGTTGTGAGGCCGGTTGAATGTACTGCCAAATTCTCTAAAACAATGTTGGAGGTGGCTTATGGTAGAGAAATTAACATTTAAATTATCTGGCAACAGTTCTGTTGGATATTCCTGCAGTCAGCATGTCAATTGCACGCTCCCTCAACACTTGAGACATCTGTGGCATTGTGCTGTGACAACTGCACATTTTAGAGTGGCCTTTTTAAAATTGTCCCCAGTACAAGGTGCACCTGTGTAATGATCATGCTTTTAATCCGCTTCTTGATATGCCACACCTGTCAGGTGGATGGATTATCTTGGTAAAGGAGAAATGCTCGCTACCAGGGATGTAAACAAATTTGCGCACAATTTAAGACAAATAAGCTTCTTGTGCATTTGTAACATTTCTGGGATTTTTTTTATTTCAGCTCATGGAACATGGCACCAACACTTTACATGTTGCGTTTTATATTTTTGTTTAGTATATATTGGAGCTGCAGAACTTCTAAATCGGCTACCATAACTTCAATGTCTTTTTCAAGGACCAAATAGCCTAGAGAAAATGTCAGATTTTCAAGGTAGGCTATTCCAAGATGACTAAATTGCTCATCGCAAATATTCAACCAATATTTTGAACTTTTTAAATACCTGGCTTGCGTTCTTGCCTTAGTATTTACTGGTATATATCATAACTTTGAACATCTTTCCTGCACCCTACCGCTGTCAGGTCTTCGGTGAGCTGCTCCACACAACAACCAGCTGTTTGAGAGCTGCACACTCTCTGCCCGACAGATTATAGGCTATATGTGTGCAGTGCCCTTGTGATAAATAATCGGAATAGCAAACAGCTTCGGGAATCGATCTGTTTTTGAATACATTTTATAGCTTAGATTATAGATGGCATTATTACAATCTTTTTTTTCACTAGCTCGATCGGACTACGGACAGGAATGATCAACTGGCCCGGGTGGTTTCCCCAAACCTTCCCGGGCAAGCGGGCTGCCCTGTATGTCGAGCCCTGAACAGTATATCACTATCTAGTGGTGAAATGATTGCTGACGCACATCTACTTTTCCTCCCCTCACAGAGAAAGTCCAGGCTATGGAGAAGGAGAACGAGGTCCAAACTGCCACTGAAGTAAAGGTATGACCAACAGTGGATTTCTCCTGACAGGCTATTCTTTCCTCACTTGATAACTGGTTATTCATATTATTCTAACTTTTTGTGTTTGTAATCAGTTGTATTTGTCAAGATTCTCCACGATTGTATATTTGATTCCTGTATGGGATAAATATACCAAATATATATCTTTAGTCAAAAGTTGACTGCTATGAAAGTCCCGGTAGATAAGTGTCTGGTAAAAAATACTATTATATTGTGTTGATACTTAGTTGTAATATATTTGTCGGTCACTACCTGTATATGTGTCTGTTGTTCCTAGGAGGCAGTTGAGCATCAGATCCAGTCTCACCGTGAGGCCCATCAGAAACAGATCAGCAGCCTGAGAGACGAGCTGGACAGCAAGGAGAAACTCATCACTGAGCTGCAGGAGTACGGGAACACGCGCACATTAAATCCTTGAGGCCCATTGGACACATGGAACAACTGTTATTTTCTAGTTAGATTCTGTCTCACTGTGTCTGTATCTGTCTCCCACCAGTCTGAACCAAGAGATTGTGCTGGAGCAGAAGCGTCTGAGGGTGGAACACGAGAAGCTCAAGTCCACCGACCAGGAGAAGAGCCGCAAGCTGCACGAGCTCACGTGCGTAAACACCCATCCGGTTGCCATCGTACACACACAATCAATATTCACACACTATCATTTGTCCTTAGCTGATTTCGCTGCATAAATGAGAAGAAATAAATGACTGTCTGCAGCCATATGAACAGCGGTGACGTGGCAATGGGGAATCACCGATCTGGTTGTGTGTGTGTGTGTGTGTTACAGGGTGATGCAGGACAGGAGAGAGCAGGCCAGACAAGACTTGAAGGGACTGGAGGAGACTGTGGCTAAGGAGCTCCAGACCCTACACAATCTCAGAAAGCTGTTTGTTCAGGACCTGGCTACCAGAGTCAAGAAGGTAAAGCACACAGAGTTAGCTTTTTTACAAGTGAGAGATGCAACCCCCCATATTAGCATTTTAGAAAGACCTAGAAGGAACCATATGAATCCGTTACTTTATCAGCCCTGTGTAATGAACAACATTCACATAATATTACCCTTACATTGCACAGTACCATCATCACCGGGACAGTGCGGGATCCACGTTCAAATCCAATTTGAAGTTGCATGCGCCGAATACAACAGGTGTAGACATTTCCGTTAAATAAAACTGTTCCCTTCTAACCCTGGCCTGATGCGCCTGCTACCCTGTTGAATGTTTAATGAACCTCCGCACCAGACAAAAGAGGGAGGCTTTGGTAACTAGGTCAGCCTGAAGTTCTCTTCTTCAAAGGTGAAGATTTAAATAAGATGCTGTCTCGGTGTCCCAAATGGCGCCCTATTCTCTTTTATAGTGGACTGCTTTTGACCAGGGCTCATAGGCTCCAAGGTAGTGCGCTATATAGGGAATAGGGTGCCATTCGGGACGCACCTGCTATGCTGCTGTGATTCAGAGACTATTATGAGGTTCTTCACCAACCCTCGGGCTTCAGGCTCTAGCTGGCTCACATAGATAAGATGGAGAGGAGAGAACGCGTGACCCTGGATCACATCAATAAGTTAGATTAAAAGTCCTATTTATCAGCTCTGAGTCACAAATGTGATATTTGTGATTTGTGATGGTACCAACATTCTGACCTTGAAAGTCTATGGGTCAGTGAAAGGCATATTAATGTGGTATATTAATTTACTGCTTCCCAGTGCTCATTTCAAACTCTGTACTTGTGGCTTTATTGGTGCCTTTCACAGAAAATGGAGAAGCGTGTGTCTCATAAATGATAGATAAATGGAGAGTGAATGATACATGTGCTGTAAAACAAAATGTTCAGTAATGTATGTTTTCTGCAGAGTGCTGAGATGGACTCTGATGATACAGGGGGCAGTGCTGCTCAGAAACAGAAGATCTCCTTTCTGGAGAACAACCTGGAACAGCTTACAAAAGTCCACAAACAGGTAAACAAACGCATACATCTGATGTTATGAGTTCTTCCATGGCAGAGAAGTATCCTGCTATGACCGAATGGTATGGTTCACTAAAGTCAGTAAGCAGGTACAGACCACAAAATTAGAATGAGTAGAATGCACGTCCCCATTCATTTCAACGATGCCGTAATGGCATCTATGCCTGTTCATTCTGTGGCACAGATCAGAGCCCTTTATTGTAATGGAAGGCTCTGTTACAGACATGCCAAATAATTCCAAGATGCAAGTACTCTTCTGTCAACACAAATGTGTCGTCACACGTCGAAAAGATACCAAGGACAACTGCAATGTGACTGAAAGAAAGAACAAATGAATTAGTGAGAGGGACCAAACATACAGGTTTCAGTCTATTACGCTCACTCACTACACCCCCCCCCCCCCCCCCTCCAGCTGGTGCGTGATAATGCCGACCTGCGCTGTGAGCTTCCTAAACTGGAGAAGCGCCTGCGTGCTACAGCTGAGCGGGTCAAGGCCCTGGAGTCTGCCCTGAAGGAGGCCAAAGAGAACGCTGCACGTGACCGCAAACGTTACCAGCTGGAGGTGGACCGCATCAAGGAGGCCGTCAGGGCTAAGAACATGGCCAGGAGGGGCCACTCGGCTCAGATCGGTGAGGAGCGAGCACACACACAGGCATAAACACATGTATTCATACACACACACACTGATTTTAAAAGTTTAACGCTCTTTTTTTTTTTTCCCGGAGAGATCTGTCCTTTGTTCTATAAATACACTTACATTACAGTTTGGTCTTTTCAGACGCTAAATAGTGATGCCAATAGTGTTCCTTTGATGGTATGTAAACTTTGCTGTGCCTCTGTCCTCCCCAGCCAAACCTATCCGGCCTGGCCAGCCTCCTGTGGCATCCCCCACCCACCCCAACGTCAACCGGACTGGGCTCTTCAACAACCAGCCCACCGCCATCAGAGGAGGAGGGGCCACGCAATGAAGGAACGAGAAGTAAGTCGAGGCCTCTCAGAAGACTTTACTGAGCCAGTTCGCTTGGGTAGAAAATATTTTGAAACTGTGAGGCACTACCTGAATTTGTCCAATAAGAACACAGATACTCGTTTTCCGTTGCTAACAGATTTACTACTGAACACGACCCTGTTTTTTTATAGACCAGCCAAAGCTTAAACAAGTCTTGCTTTTCCTCCACTCATTTTGTCTTCTGTCTCTCTTTCTCCTTCAGTTGCTGAAGAAGATAAACATATTCACAGTCATACTAAGATGCAAACATCACCCACAGGAGCTGGCATTCCACGACACAGAACTTGTCACATGACATGGGACGATTCTTCCAGTATCAACGTTTATAATCCAGATGAAATAGACACAGGCTGTACAGTTATTTTTCCTGATCCTTTTTGTTTGAATGAAATTGATTTCCTTACAAAACAAAGGACAAAGATCAAACAATAGAATAAAAGTGCGATCTTGGCGCCTGGCGACATGAACAACATGTAACTAATAACGCGTACTCATAGCTCTTCCATTTTATCTGTCGCCCAGCAGTGTCCATTAATGTCCTAAAAGGTTTTAGTCTGCACTTTGCCACGTTGAATGTATGTTGTCGAAGGTTCTCCCCCAAAAAATATAAGATTTGTTTTTTTTAAAAGACAAAGTTTGGAAAATCTGCTGAGAAGCATCCTAGCCTGATTATCCATGTACAGTATATCATCAAATTAACCCTGCTGTCTAGATTAAAAGAAGCTTTATCAAAGGTATACAAATACACTACTGTCCTCTATTGTACAGTTAGATTGAGCACTGACATTTTTACTTTCTCTTTGACGTTTGTTTCTTATGGGGCTAAAATGCTGTAGTAGAACACGTCTTCCGGACCATGCACTTGTGATTGACAGAAAATGACTCCCAAATGGCACCCTGTTCTCTTTCTAATGCACTACAAGAGCTTGGTCAAAAGTAGTGCACTAAATGGGGAATAGGGTGCCATTTGAGATGAATCCTGTTGGATAGGACAACTGAGGCGAATGGCAAAAAGTGAGATTTTTTTTTCACATTGGAAAAATGAAGCTGCTTCAGTGTCACACCTATCGAAGTCCAAGCTATTCAGTCCATGTTAACATACTGTATGATGACATTTTTATAATGGTTGAACTGCAATGTTCCCTATCAATGTATATCAATACCAGCACATGCAAGTGCTTCGTATCCCCTTTGATAAAATGGAAGAAATGCAACACGTCTTGTCCTAGTGATGTCAATGTTATCACTGAAGAGAGATGTACCGTCAGCGGAAAGATGACTTCTCGGACCACAAAAAGATTGTGCTTGACTGTCCTGATGAATTTGTCAAGTTTATGATGTGTCACTATGCCGGCGTATCCCTCTACTTCGCCTATCATAAGGACATGTTAGATAATGCTCTATATCGAAGATGATGTTTAAACAAATGTTCTCCGGCAAAAAATATAGAAATGGGTTTTTATTTTTAACCCCCCCCCCCCATTGGTTAGTGTGTAGTAGTTTGTGTGAGAACTCGTATGAGCCCCTCACTTTAGCCCAATCATGAGTTTCATAGTGTCTTGTTTCTGTGCCTACTGCCTGCGTAGTTGTGTGGTTTGGGCATACATTTGAGTGATTCTGTTTTTCCTCTCTGTATTCAACTTTTTTTCATCGGTGTCTGAATCTGTCCTCAAAATTCTTCAGCAGCCCACCTTTTTCATTTTATGACTCTGCAACACCCGCCTCTTGTATGCAGGGGTTTGCTTGGGGGACTGGTGAATCGGGATCTGCGTCAACACTCACATGCCCAAACTAGCCAATGCATTGCTTCATTCTAAGTAACCTCGTCTCCTTCTAATTGTGTCTAGTTAACAAGATTACATTCTAATGTGGATGTAGGAACGGAGCCTGTCTTGTCCACGCAGTCACCAATCTTCATAACACCATCCTCCCCTAGCTACAGTCGATAGATGGCATCTGAGTTATTTATTGGTGTGTAGGCAGGATGAAAGCTTTAGATGCTGCCATTTTTTTTAAACTACCTAAATTGTTGTTTTTTTGTTTACCGTTATTGATTTGACTATTTTGTATCCTCCATTGCTTAGAAAATGAAATGATCCAAAACATTGTCCTTCCTTCCCAATACTGTGTAAAACTGAAGCATCTGCGAAGACTGTCTGGTATAGCCCAGTGCTGTACAGACCTGACTATAGTGAGTGCAATATGGATCAGTTATTGTGAAGAAGGTTTAAGGTGAGGGAGTGGGGACCTGCATTATAAACAAGTAAAACAAACTAAAACTAACGAATCAGTCTCCTGACTTTTGGTTTGTCGTGTGTGATATTTGAAGTTGAAATGTAGCCTGAAGCACTTTTTGAAATGTATCTTGGATTACAACTCTTTAAGTGTCATAACTGTACCTGCCATAAAGGACCGCTCAAATACCGATTCTGCTCCTTTTCTGCAAAAGGAAAAACACAAATAAGCGAAGCATAACCGGAGTAGTTCTGTATTTGGTTTGTAAACTAATAATCAAATGATTGTCTGAGAACTTGTGGTCTGGCCAGGTTACGATGGTCGGCACTGTCTGTGTATGATGCAAATTGTGTGTGTATATTTTATATATAACCCTAGGGAGATCAATGCATTGCAGTGTTCTGCACATCGTTATCCTCAAGTGCTTTCTGTAGCCTTGGTTCCCAAGATTTTACCCTAGAGTTGAAACCAATAAAGTCTCAAAGAGAGAAGTCCGTGCACTGCTTACTCATTTATCGTGGTCAACTTTTTTCATCCGGAACGGGAAGGAAACGCTCTCCAACCTTGCTTTCCAAAATCAATGAATTGAGAAGCGAAATGGAGAGGAAAATCGGCAACTCGGAGGCCAGTGGAAGTTGATAAACCTGCTTCTTTGTTAAAAGTGAATGTTGCCTCTTGGTTGTGGTTTTTATGATTGTATCACATGGAAAGGATGGGGTCCATATATCATACTGAGTCAAGACTACACCCTTGTCTGATAATAGTACACGTAGTTTTAAAATGCTTGTTGCTCATGGCATTGATTGCCCAGCCATACCAGTAGATTACCTGCATTCTGTAGCAGGTAATGGGCCGTTGGATGCACTGGCCCATTCACACCAGCAGAGCACGCTATGGTACAGTCACACACTATCAAATAACGGAATCTGATGAGTGGAAAAACAAGCTATTGTACATTTTGGTGATATGTTTTCAGTAATTGTTTTACTTCGCTTTGCCAGGACTGGCTTTTAGAAAGACTGGCTTTTCTTAGAAAGAATACTGATTTATGTTTGGTGCGGATAATTTGGACAAATCCAAATCCGAATTTGGCAACTCCAAATCCCCCGTAATCTATTATTAAAAAATGTGATAATTGTGGGGCAGTCTTGAAACGTCTGTCACAGATTTGGCTTGAGATGGTAACCGATGGTGATTTAAGAAACTGAGACGGTAAATTAGGAGCTCTTTCTTTATGGAGCTGTCTTGATGATCACCAGACCCATTGTATTTCAATTGTCAGATCATTGCGACTAAGAGAGACCCAATATCAACCCCATCACGTTACACATGTGGCTTGGGATATAGTAGCCTATAGGCTAAACCAATAAACCACATTTGTTACAAATTAAACTGTAATTTTGAACAAATAACTTATTTTCGAAATTAAGACTGGTAGAATAGCTTTCAAGGAAAGCAAGTGGTAGCCTATTGCCACTAGGTGAGACTATTGACCACCAGATGGCATGCCAGGAGTAGCCTATCGTCCATCAAAGTTGGCAGACAGACAGAGAGGCAGACAGACAGAGAGGCAAGGCAGGCAGGGTGGGAGAACCGACCAACCCAGCGCTCACAAGCGACAGCACCACGGCAGAGTGAAAACGAGGCGGGGGATTGGGAACACTGAATACAGAGCTTAGCGTACTCGAGTCGCGTACTGGAGCAGCTAAGATCACTGATATATCTGGAGGAAAAGTTCCGCACAAAACAAACCGCCGTTGGCCAGCTTATTCTTTGAAGAGAAAGAAGATACCGCTAAAAAGGTGTGTAGGCTTACGTTACATCATTCATCGCAAGACCACAGATAGTTATTGGTTACTTCCAGAGTTACCTTGTTGTAATGCATAGTTGCAAAAACGACTGGCTACTTTTGTTTCTTCGACCTCGAGTTCCTTCCCAGAGGGGTGCATTAGAACCTACTGTTGTGGTGTAGTAACGTAACTATATTTATAAACGTGAGCTCTGTTTTGATATTTAGGCTACAACGCTGGGTGATATTGGGGTGCCAATATTGTTTTGGTTGTATGTACGTGGTTTTTCACGTGGAACACTGCCTACATTTTTGTTCAACGCATTGCTTTCTTAGCATAGGTAGCCTACAATTGGTAAACAGATTATTCCCAACAGGTCTAATAGTTTGATATGAATCACATCTGTGTCAAATGTTTCTTAAAGGGATATTTTTTTTCCTCAGTTTTGTCTGCACCAGAACTAACGTTAGTGGCTATTAGTGGCACTAGCCAGACTTTCCTGGTTTGGGAATGAGGGTTTCTGTCTCGTCGGGGTCTTTTGTTGAAATTGAATATGGATTAAACTCCTTTTGTTGTATTTGAATGGTGCTTTTCCATCTAGACTTACCACCACACCAGCGTGTCGCCAGTGTTTTATGTTAATGTTAGCTCTAGTGTTATTGTGTTTCCACCGGGGAGTTATGGAATAAAAGACTGGCTAGCAGAATCAACAACCTCCATCATTCAAGACTTGCTTTGTGAAATGGTGTTAAAGTTAGCCATTGTTATTTAAATGAAAGCTGAAAGGTACCCAAGACCTTGCCTTGGCTCCAAGTCAGAGCAGGTCTGCTGGAGCCTAGTTACATGATTTTTGGTGTCCATTACTGGGCGTTACAGGAAAGCCCCATAGAAACCACCGCCATAGATCTATAAACTAACCATTTTTTTCTTGGCGATACTTTCTTCGTTTCTGATTCGGTTAAATGTCCGTTTCCAGTTGCAGGTGGTTCTACAACAAAAAAAAACTCAGATATTAAATCCATGTTTTTGCTTTGCCAAGTTGTTGAATGCAATGCTTCTTTGCACCATTACTTATCCCTATCCACACACCAATTTACAACTACAATTGGGAAAACATTTGAACAGCAGTAGGCCTATATGCACATGTTGTTGGCTACCGCACAGCCTTGGTGACATCTGTTATTCTGTTTCCAATAGAACCACTGGGACAAAGGCATGTAGAATCTCAGTGTTGTGGTGCTTGCGTGGCCAGCGATGCGTAGATGTGTGAAAATGAAAGCATAGTTAATGTTCCTTACATAATGATAATCCATCCATCATCCTCAGACCGTAGGAGAGGTCCCCCGGTTTGTCCGATTAGTTTCTTTCTAATAATAGGACATATTGTTCTACATGATAATTTCCAACGATCCATTTAGTGTGTGGCTGTGGATGGAGAGATCGTCACAATAAGCTGATGCTTAAGATCAGGGGTGTCAAACAGATTTTGCCCCTCGGGCCGCATTCAGTCTTCAATGAGTTCCGGGGGGTTGCACTGTTCACGGGTTATATTTCATCCCCTTCAAAAAAAAAATAGTCTTCTAGCCATCGTTTTTCGAATTTTTGATGTTCCCCGACTGTCTAGCGTTCATTTCGGTGATTATTCGAGAGCTCTGGACACAGTCAAGAAACTGTATGAATGTATGCCCCATGGGCCATATGTTTGACACCCCACTTTAGATCTTATCATGGGGCGCTTATAGATCTTATTGGTGCATAGCCTACAGATGAACTGAACATCAAGATAAGCATGAATAATACCCTATTATGTGCGGTATAAAAGAGGGTAATCAACAAGTCGCCTAGTATTTTGGAGCTCATTCAATAGGGTGAAACCTCCCAAAGGTGAGCCATTGCCATTTTGAAAGGTATTTTTTTTACTTGTCTGCCGTTTTGATTTTAATCAATAACAGAGCCACTAGTTGGCTTATATTGCTTAAGGACTGACTGTAATTTGTTCTTCTTAGAGCAGAGAATTTATCTGAGATGGATTGCAATTCCCTGTTTCCTGTTTCACAGCCTGCCACAGAAATTAATGACACATCTGTCGGAGTTTGTGTCCCAAATAGCACCCTATTCCCTATATTCTGCACTACTTTTGACCAGGGCCCATAGGGGAAATAGGGTTCTATTTGGCAAATAGCACCCTATTCCCTATATTCTGCACTACTTTTGACCAGGGCCCATAGGGGAAATAGGGTTCTATTTGGGATGCAGACAGAGAGAGGGGAGTCGGTCTTCAAAAACACTGTTACTCAAGCTGTCAGTTTCATTGTTTCCCAGAAGTCAGCCGTATTTACAGTTAGCTGTAGTTTAGAATGGGTTGATTTAAGGGTCGGAAGTAATGCCTTCGGCTCCATCACCAGTTTTCTTATCTGGGTTTTGAGGTTTGTTGTGGGTTTGATTGACACCTCTTCCATAAAAGCCATCCATTGGTTCAATTGTGTTGCCATGGAAATCTCAGACCAGGAATATTACGGAGAGCAACTTTTTGTTAGAACTGTAGATTAGTTATAAACATAATAATCATAGTCATGCGGTCTTTAGATATAATGACACTGCCTCCTTGGGGAAAAGGAGCCTAATGTATAACTCATACAAACATAATGCCTTGTCCCATTCTCTCTCTACTCTAGCCAACACTTACTGTATATCACTAATGTATATCATGCAATATATTTACAAGGAACAATATACCGTTTGGTTACAATGTGTACAGTATGAAATGAGGCTACAGAGTGCCCAAACAAAGTGAATCATCCATCTTAGGAGGTGGTGGCATGATGAAAAGGTATGTGAGCCTGTTAGGGAGTGATTGCTGTGGGTATGCAGCACCACTCGTGTTGCTGTTATCGGTATTAATGGCAGTCGCCAGTCTCCAGTCCCTCTTTACACCATGTGTGTGTCAGTGAGTAAGTCAGTCTCCCCTCTTCACACCCATAGATATGCTGGGTAGTGTAAGCTGAAGAGGGAGAGCTCTGGTTCCTGTGTGTGACACGAGAGGACGTGTGACAGAAGTACACATACGGCCTCCACATGCTTCCTAAGCGGAACAGTTCGGAAAGAGTGTGTGCGTATATTGACATTTTGTGACGTTTTGGACTTCGGGCACACAATTGTTTTCTCGGGGCCAGCCGATGTTCGGGAGCCAAAGTCTACACCCCTTCTTCCACGATAGGTCAACTGTAGGGATTCTTCAATAAAGTATTTTTGTTGTCATTCAACGAGCGCTTGTTTTCATGCACATTTTTTTCTTTGAGAAATAGTGCACCAAGCATGTTAGTTAGATGTAAAATTGCGCGACGAAGATATCCTCTGCAAAATTCTCAAAATGATTCCGGGATGCTGGCCTTCATAGCAGACTTCCTGTGTCTGTGTTCTTTTGCCCATCTTAATCTTTTATCTTTATTGGCCAGTCTGAGATATGGCTTTTTCTTTGCAACTCTGCCTAGAAGGCCAGCATCCCGGAGTCGCCTCTTCACTGTTGACATTGATACTGGTGTTTTGCGCGTACTATTTAATGAAGCTGCCAGTTGAGGACTTGTGAGGTGTCTGTTTCTCAAACTAGACCCTCTAATGTACTTGTCCTCTTGCTCAGTTGTGCACCGGGGCCTCCCACTCCTATTTTTATTCTGGTTAGAGCCAGTATGCGCTGTTCTGTGAAGGGACTAGTACACAGCATTGTACCAGATCTTCAGTTTCTTGGCAATTTCTCACATGTAATAGCCTTCATTTCTCAGAACAAGAATACACTGACGAGATTCAGAAGAAAGTTCTTTGTTTCTGGCCATTTTGAGCCTGTAATCGAACCCACAAATGCTGATGCTTCAGATACTCAACTAGTCTAAAGAAGGACCGTTTTATTGCTTCTTTAATTAGGACAACAGTTTTCAGCTGTGCTAACGTAATTGCAAAATGATTTTATAATTATCAATTAGCCTTTTAAAATGATGAACTTGGATTAGCTAACACAACGTGACATTGGAACACAGGAGTGATGGTTGCTGATAATGGGCCTCTGTACGCCTATGTAGATATTCCATACAAAATCAGCCGTTTCCAGCTACAATATTCATTTACAACATTAACAATATTTATACTGTATTTCTGATCAATTTGATGTGATTTTAATGTGCAAAAAATGTGCTTTTCTTTAAAAAACAAGGACATTTCGAAGTGACGCCAAACTTTTGAACGTTAGTGTATATACACTGTATATACAGTTGAAGTCGGAGGGTTACATACACTTAGGTTGGCATCATTAAAACATTTTTCAACCACTCCACAAATTTCTTGTTAACAAACTATAGTTTTGATAAGTCGGTTAGGACATCTACTCTGTGCATGACAAAAGTCATTTTTCCAACAATTGTTTACAGACAGATTATTTCACTTATAATTCACTGTATCACAATTCCAGTGGGCCAGAAGTTTACATACACTAAGTTGACTGTGCCTTTAAACAGCTTGGAAAATTCCAGAAAATGATGTCATGGCTTTAGAAGCTTCTGATAGTCTAATTGACATAATTTGAGTCAATTGGAGGTGTACCTGTGGTTGTATTTCAAGGCCTACCTTTAAACTCAGTGCCTCTTTGCTTGACCTCATGGGAAAATGAAAATAAATCAGCCAAGACCTCTGAAAAACAATTGTAGACCTCCACAAGTCTGGTTCATCCTTGGGAGCAATTTCCAAACTCCTGAAGGTACCACATTCATCTGTACAAACAACAGTACGCAAGTATTAACACCATGGGACCACGAAGCCATCATACCGCTCAGGAAGGAGATTCTGTCTTCAAGAGATGAATATACTTTGGTGCGAAAAGTGTAAATCAATCCTAGAACAACAGCAGAGGACCTTGTGAAGATGCTGGAAGAAACAGGTACAAACATATCTATATCCACAGTAAAATGAGTCCTATATCAACATAACCTGAAAGGCCGCTCAGCAAGTAAGAAGCAACTGCTCCAAAACCGCAATAAAAAAAGACTACGGTTTGCAACTGCACATGGGGAGAAAAATAGTACTTTTTCAAGAAATGTCCTCTAGTCTGATGAAACAAAAATAGAACTGTTTGGCCATAGTGACCATCGTTTGGAGGAAAAAGGAGGAGGCTTGCAAGCCGAAGAACACCATCCCAACGGTGAAGCACGGGGGTAGCAGCATCATGTTGTGGGGGTGCTTTGCTGCAGGAGGGACGGGTGCACTTCACAAAATAGATGGCATCATGAGCCAGGAAAATTATGTGGATATATTGAAGCAACGTCTCAAGACGTCAGTCAGGAAGTTAAAGCTTGGTTGCTAATGGATTTTCCAAATGGACAATGACCTCAAGCATACTTCCAGAAGTTGTGTCAAGGTATTGGAGTGGCCATCACAAAGCCCTGACCTCAATCCTATAGAACATTTGTGGACAGAACTGAAAAAGCGTGTGCGAGCAAGGAGGCCTACAAACCTGACTCAGTTACACCAGCTCTGTCAGGAGGAACGTGCCAAAATTCAACCAACTTATTGTGGGAAGCTTGTGGAAGGCTACCCAAAACGTTTGACCCAAGTTAAACAATTTAATCACTATGACATTCAATTAGTATTTGGTAGATGTAAACTGCTGACCCACTGGGAATGTGACGAAGAAATAAAACTTGAAATAAATAATTCCCTCTACTATTATTCTGACATTTCACATTCTTAAAATAAAGTGATGATCCTAACTGACCTAAGACAGGGAATTTTTACTAGGACTAAATGTCAGGAATTGTGAGAAACTGAGATTTAAATCTATTTGGCTAAGGTGTATGTAAACTTCCGACTTCAACTGTTCATGGCCATTAAGGCCAGATCATTCTTCAAGATGTTCAAACATTCATAGATGACCAGCAGGGTCAAATAATAATCACAGTGGTTGTTGAGGGTGCAAAAGGTCAGCACCTCAGGAGTAAATGTCAGTTGGCTTTTCATAGCCGAGCATTCAGAGGTCATAACAGCAGGTGCGGTAGAGAGAGGGAGGGGCTGGAAAACAGCAGGTCCGGGACAATGTATCACGTCTGGGGAATAGTTCAGGGCTCCATAGCCGCAGCCTGTTGCTCAGGTGGCTGAGGTCCTGTGCGTAGTTATATGGATGGTTACACTTTGAAATCAATGGTTCTTGTTTGGCATGCATTTTAAAGTGAGAAAATACTTCTGGTAAGTATTTCCGTTAACGTGGAATTGCTCTGTAGTAGACCATCCTGATCGGTGTACAGTCGCCGCTCTGTGATAGTCTATTCTCTGTCACTCACACTCACTCCCAGACCACTGTAACTACCAGATATCTATTCTTGGTGGGAGGCGGTTGTGTGTGTCCTCTGCCACCGTGGCTAAATGTGTGCGTTCATATCCCTTTACATACGAGGGACCATCCTCTATATAGATACAGCATAGACTCACGCCTCAGAAAAGCACCTGCTTTTTCCTGCCTCTTCGTGGATGTCAGACAGACTGCAGTGGATGCTATTTAAAGGAGCATAAAGATTATCTGACACGAGGGAGTTATGGATGGAAGCTACTCTGGCAGGGGAGCCCCTGAACCTTGCCTTGATGTTGATGGGTATTTCTAGGTGATATGTCAGGGGATTTTCAATGTCAGATACTGTAGATCACTGACAGTGCTTCCAAACCAGAGGAAGACCCAGTTCCCAGTCAAGAAAACAAGGAGAGGAGGGTCTTGGCTGTCATTAGATGCAGTAAAATGTGAATGAAGTAAGGGATTTTGTGGTGCCAGTAGGCTACTGTTTTTGCTTTATTTATAGTAGACCTATATTAGTAATACTATATGCAACTCTGGCCATTTTAGGCTTTATTTAGGACAGTGTTTCTCTCTGCCATTGTCATCTGATCACAAGAAGGCTCTGTGTGTGTGGGTTCAGGTGATTGGGGTCAGGCTGGCCTCACCTGTGTTCCTTTGAGGTTAGTTGAGGTTTCCGCTGTGGATTTCCTATCCAGTCATATCTGTAGCCGAAGCCATCTCTTTCTGTTTCTGATCCTGGGGGTTTAAAGCTGGTTTTGAAAATGAGTGAATTAGCACCTGTATGATCTTCACTTACTGATAATAGCTTGTGACATCATGCCAGTGTTGTCTGAGAGAGACTTGTGGGAGGAAGTCCGTAATAAAGTAGGATTTAAAGGCGAGTGTTGTTGTGGTGAGTAGTAGTGTCTGTTTGTGTTGGATTACATTAAAGTTTTAATCCCATTCAGACACAGGGCTGTAAAAGTACCGTCTTTATGCAGGGTCAGGGTGGTCGGTAGGGGTTAGAAATGAAGTCCTTAGCCTGTGATGAAAGAAGGTACCAACCTTGGAGAACTATAATAGTCTTTGGCAGGATCAAGTTTTAACTTGATTTGTCCCAGAGGTCAATTGGCTTTGGTTTAGCATAAAACCGCTAAATAATGCAGTCAAAAATGAAACCTGAACTGAAACCTTCCTATTTTCTTCTCCCTGCAGTCTAGCTGATCCCCAGTGAGAGATGTGGATCCCCCCAGCCCTCCAATGCTGAGCACCAATAGAGGTCAAAGGTCGACACGGTTAGAAGGGGTCAACACCGTCATGGCTGACAGAGATGGGCATGGCGGCGGGGTGGATGTGCCCACCATCGCCCCAGGCCAGGTGTACGTGGAGGTGGAGTACGACTATGAGTACACGGCCAAGGACAAGCTGATCTCCATCAGGCAGGGGGAGTGCTACATGCTGGTCAGGAAGACCAACGAGGACTGGTGGCAGGTGAGGAAGGAGGAGGGGATGAAAGCCTTCTATGTTCCAGCACAGTACGTCAGGGAAGTGCGCCGGGCGCTCATGCCCCCTCAGAAGCCTCTCGTGTCGTGCGGGATTGGTGGGGTGAGTGGGGCGTTCCGTGTGAAGCCTACAGTTCTGGATATATGCAGAGCGTCCAATGAGAACCTCAACAACAGGCCGCCTCAGGAGATGTCTAGTTTTGGGCGTCCGTCGCCCTCCTCCACGCCGTCGCCCTTTCCGGTGCACGTCACCCCGCCCACTCTGCCCAAGGACGCCAACCAGAACCCGGGCAGCCCGCGGCACAGCAAGCCCCCTGGTGTAGCCGAGCTGGTGCTCCTACACAACAACAATAACCATCACCACAGCAACAACTCCACGTTACCACGGATGCGGGCGGACTCTCCGCCCCCCAGGGCCCCTTACAACGACCATAAACGCCACCAGGGAAGTGATGATAGAGAACAGACCCCCTCCTCTTCTGGCGACTCCCCGGGGGAGGGGTCGGAGACGCTCCGGAACGACTCGGAGTCTGGAGACGACCTAAGTAGCAGCTCTGCTGAACACATGCAGGTAGGAGACAGTATGATGAACATGCTGTTGTTAAATGGGAACTGACACACCCATGATTATTACAGCCCTTTCTCTATCCAGCATCCTCTTTTCTCCCTTGCTCTCTTTTTCATCCATGTCCCTGGCTAGCTTGAAGACATTAGCTGATAAGTGTCCTCCTTCCCATCTCTCCCCCCTGTCAGATTAGATTTTGGTTGATTGCGGGTCTCTCCTCCACTGTGTCCTGCGGAGCTGCCTTCGTTCACCAGCCCCCATGGACAATGCTGTTTTATTCCACCCCATTGCCTTGAATACTCTTGGCCTCATTTGCCAGCTCTGACAAGAGCAGCAACAGTTGCTGCAGGTGCCTATTAATAAAGGTGGGGGGGGGTAGATGCTCCTCGTGTTCGCGTTGGGCAATTTAAAGACTAAATAGGGTGTTCATAGCACCACTGTTAAATCTGAAGGTCCTGTAATTGAGTGCGGTTGTCGGACCTACACGGGACATACACTGGAGTGATGTGCTGATCCATGAAGCAGGTGTCTGGTTTTGGATGTAGTTGCCGATGAGGTCAGTTTTGAGGGGTCAACTTCAACAGTGGAATATAGCGCTGATGAGTTTGGAGCCTAAACTTTCCTTTGTACCAACAGGTCTCTCTCTCTCAGCAAGCGGGTAGAATGGCTCTGGGAGCCTCCAAGTCTAGAGCAGAGAGCCATGGGAGTCTCATTTGAGTGTCCACTTCAGCAACAGCATGTGTGTAACTCGCAGACCTCACCAAGGTTGATCATGTAGGTCTCCTCCTCCCACCTCCCATTATGACTCATTATCATCATCAGGAGAGGCCCGGATCATTCGGTCTGTCTCTGTCTGAGGTGTAAATGAATGAACCTGTGAATAAAATGACAAGAGGAGTCCCTCCTGTGAAGGAGGTGGTGGTCTACAGAAGGAGCAGATGGATTTGGGAGCATTGTTTTTAGGTTCTTTCTAAATTCAGGCTGTGGGTAGATTATGTGAAGGTTCTTTGTCGAGAAGGAGGCAGAAGGCGGCTGAGGAACAAAGAGAGGGTCTGGGCTTGAATAGAAACTAGGTCATATCAGCTGAGGATCAGTCTTCTCGGCTCTGTCGCCCCACTGTGTGTGTGTGTGTGTGTGTGCGCAAAGAGTGAAAGCCATGTGCTAGGGGTTAGAGGAGAGAGAGAGAATGGAACCAATGGTCTGCAGACCATGACAAGATTTGAATGTTTTTTGTTGTAAAACAATGATGAAATCCCAACCAGCTGCATGCAAAATGATGTCTAATTCACCAGAATTAATTTCATGCTTGTCAAACTGGTGACCATAATCATACACATTTGCCCCGGTCATTTACATGTTACTTGTGCATCAAGGGGTTTTTGTCATAATTATTTCGACAGATTGTAGTGGGTAGTTGCAACTGAGCGTATGCCTAGCCCACGGCAAATTGGCTCTGCCAGTGAACCGCGGAGCTCACTCACTGTCTGGTCAGGTGAAACCTGCTCCATGTCATTTCGTGGCCAGTTGCCATGCAGGTGATTGGCCCTGCAGTGCAACCAACCAACACTTTCAATTCCTGTGTCATTGCACGGTTACAGCAGAAAAGTGTGTATGTGAAGCAAAGCGCTTTGAGCTGCATTTACACGAAGCCTCTTTTCCTCTTTTCCCCTTTTTCTATCATCCCCTCCTTCCCTCTCCTCCCTTGCCTGTATCCCCTCCTTCCCTCTCCTCCCCTGCCTGTATCCCCTCCTTCCCTCTCCTCCCCTGCCTGTATCCCCTCCTTCCCTCTCCTCCCCCTGCCCGTATCCCCTCCTCCCCTCTCCTCCCTTGCCCTTATCCCCTCCTTCCCTCTCTTCCCTTGCCTGTATCCCCTCCTTCCCTCTCTTCCCTTGCCTGTATCCCCTCCTCCCCTCTCTTCCCTTGCCTGTATCCCCTCCTTCCCTCTCTTCCCTTGCCTGTATCCCCTCCTTCCCTCTCTTCCCTTGCCTGTATCCCCTCCTTCCCTATCTTCCCTTCGCCTGTATCCCCTCCTCCCCTCTCCTCCCTTCGCCTGTATCCCCTCCTCCCCTCTCCTCCCTTGCCTGTATCCCCTCCTCCCCTCTCCTCCCTTGCCTGTATCCCCCTCCCCTCTCTCCTCCCCCCTCTCTCCTCCCTGGCCTTTATCCCCTCCTCTCCTCCCTTGCCTGTATCCCCTCCTCCCCTCTCCTCCCTTGCCTGCAATCCCCTCCCTTGCCTGTATCCCTTGCCTGTATCCCCTCCTCCCCCTCTCCTCCCTGGCCTGTATCCCCTCCTCCCCTCTCCTCCCTGGCCTGCATCCCCTCCCTTGCCTGTATCCCCTCCTCCCCTCTCCTCCCTGGCCTGTATCCCCTCCTCCCCTCTCCTCCCTGGCCTTTATCCCCTCCTCCCCTCTCCTCCCTGGCCTTTATCCCCTCCTCCCCTCTCCTCCCTTGCCTGCATCCCCTCCCTTGCCTGTATCCCTTGCCTGTATCCCCTCCTCCCCTCTCCTCCCTGGCCTGTATCCCCTCCTTCCCTCTACCCCCTTGCCTTTATCCTTCTCCCTCCATAGGATAGAGAATCAGGGAATGTTTGTGAGGATTTGTCAGTGACGAGCTAGCCTGAGCCAGTGCCAGCTCGTCTCCCTAGCCTAAATTGATTTGATCATCAGATCAGTGAAGGATAGTAAACCTCTGTGTGTTACCATATTCTCCCTACCCTAATTCCCTTCTCTGTAGGGCTCTGTTAGGCCAGTAGTAGCTATAGGATCAGGTGGCCCACATTTCTCTGGTTGATTCACAGCTTTGGTCCGATGGGTTCATTGGCAATGTCACCCCTGAGTCCCATTTAGATTCCGCCGACAACCCCCCCCCCCGCCCCTCCCCCATCCCTTCCTTGCTCTTCTAAAAGCACAGCTCCTATGCTCTTAAAGGATTGTCAAAATAAACCTCTTTCCTTACTGCTCAAGACCCTGACTGGCATCTGTATGGAGTGGTATTTCAGTTCTTTAAAGGACATGATGTGGGCCACCCTGTACTGTGGCCAAGCTGTACCATTTTTAAAGCTTGTTATTTTTCACTTGTCCATACTAGGTTATTTTTGTAGCACATTGTGTGTCATGTGTATCATATACGAGACCCAATAAACATCATATCTCACTATCTGTAGACAGCTTAGTGGTTAAGAGCGTTGGGCCAGTAACGAAAGATTGCTTGTTCAAATTCCCGAGCCGGCAAGGTGGAAAAACTGCCTTTCTGCCCTTGAGTAAGGCAGTTGGTTCAGAGGGGTTGAGTTAAATGTTAAATTAGGTTGAACGCATTTAGTTGTGCAACTGACTAGATATCTCCTTTCTGTTCTCTCTGGGTCTGTGAGGATAGTCATTCTCTCTCTTCCTTCCCCTCCCCCCAATGTGTCATTGAGTAGAGAGAGAATGATGCAGGCATTGCTTCATGGCACTGTTGTTTGTCTGTGGCTTTCCCTTCTGGTGCCAGCCAGGCAGTGGAACTTGTTGGCTGCTTGCCTTGCTCTGCCTGAGACAACCCCCACGCTTTTCTGCCCATCAGACAAAACAATCTCTGAGAGGTGTGAGCGTATGTACGATGGCGAGATGTGACCCCTATCTTACTCTGTAACCCTGCATCCTTGATTTTGACTATTCTGCAAGATGCTCTTTGGTTCCCGAATTCACAATTGTATAAATCTAATTATAACAACGCATAACTCTGCGATGCTTTAGGCTAGAAACAAGTGGTCAAATGCCAGAGGAAGACTTGACTCTGCACATGGGGATATCTTTGACCTTCTAATGTCGAGGAGTCTTAAATTAAATATATGTTTATTCTTTATTTTACTTACTGTAATAAAAAAAAGGGGTGGGTGTGAATGGGAAAAGGGGGGCCCTGGGAATTGTTTTTGGGGGACCGCTGCTCTAATATAGAAGCCATACCCCTGCCATGTGCACCACCATGTGTAGCTAATGCAGGGATAGTAAAGGGACCCTATTGAGAAGCATGTCTATTATCCCTGAAAATAATCGCATGTCTTTATGTCAGCAACTCCCAATGGAAGGGGCACCACACCACTTTGTTGTCTACCGTATATCCTCGACTTCCAGGCTTTGCTCAGCAACACAAATGGCGTATATGACAGTACTTGAATGAAACTGTATGCAGGAGTAAATCTGTGGAAAAGGAACAACTGGTCTGAGCTGTCCCAAGGTCAGATCTATGAATTTCCATCTGCCTTTACGTATGCTGTGTTAATCTGCTAGCGGCACTCTCATCTGATCTGGGTGCATCCCAAGTGGCACACTATTCCCAGGGATCCCAGGGATGCACCCAGATCAGATCAGATGAACACAACATACACTGGGTGCACTGCGTTTGACCAGAACACTGGTCACTACATAGGGAATGGGGTGCATTTCTGAGACCGATGGCCAGACAGACATGGTTGTTTCAAGTAATCAATATAGGTAGTACTATAAAAAAAACGTAATGTAGAACAAAAACACACAAATTAGAAAAAAGAACACGAGATCGTAAGTTAGCTTAATACAGTGCGTTTGGAAAGTATTCAGACCCCTCAACATTTCCCACATTTTGTTATGTTACAGCTTATTCTAAAATGTATTAAATATTTTTTCCCCCTCATCAATCTACACACAATACCCCATAATGACATAGCGAAAACAGTATTTTATACATTTTTGTAAATGTATTGCAATAAAAACTGAAATACCTTTATTTACATAAGTATTCAGTCCTTTTGTTATGACACTTGAAATTCCGGTGCATCCGGTTTCCATTGACCATCCTTGAGAGAATGCCAAGAGTGTGCAATGCCGTCAAGGCAAAGGGTGGCTACTTTGAAGAATCTGAAATATAAAATATATTTTTGATTTAACACTTTTTTTTTGTCGGTTACTACATGATTCCATATGTGTTATTTCATAGTTTTGATGTCTTCACTATTAATCTACAATGTAGAAAATAGTAAAAAGAAAGAAAAACCCTTGAATGAGTAGGTGTATCCAAACTTTTGACTGGTACTGTATATATCATTCTTTTTTGAGGGGATACACGAAACAATTTAGGCAACTGGGATCTTGGTCCAGGAGGGTTGAATGTCTCTGCTGTAACCGAGAAGCTTGATGTTGACATCTAGCCACTTAGCTGGCAAGTTAGCAAACCAAATGCATAGCTGGAGCCCTGAGCTGGATATAATTTATTGGACACATCATAGATTTCTTAGTTCTACTTAACTTCTAGTTATAAGTAGTGGCGTAGCACTCACCCCGGCAGGCCCAACAAGGTATTGAAAATAATTTTGAAATATCCCGGTAAACGCTGTATCGCCCAAGCCTAGTGGTCTGGGATGATGGAGTTCTGTGCCATAACCAGGCTTTCAAAGCATTTCATGATTACAGATGTGAGTCCTACAGGGTGGTAGTCATTTGGCCTTTGACTTCTTGTGAACAGGTATGATGGAGGTCAGCTTGAGACATGTGGGGATTACAGACTGGGAGAGAAAATGACCGTGAATATGCCTGCCAGCTGTTCTGCGCATTCTCTGAGAACTCGCCCTTGAATACCGTCTGGCCCTGTGGCCTTGCGAGTGTTGACCTGATTAAAAACCTTACTCACGTCAACCTCGGGGAGCGAGATCACCCAGTCCCCTGGGTCGGCGGGAGTCCTCATGCATGGCTCTGTTGTTTTTGTCGAACTGTGCATAAAATGCATTGAGTTCGTCTGGTAGAGGTCGTAGTGGGACTTCTTGTACTTGTTTGTATCCTCAGCCGTGGCATCGGGGTTGGCTGTGATAGCCCTGTGTGCTGTAGCCCTGTCCTCTAGTTTAGTGCCAACATTGGTGTTAATCCAGGGCTTTTGATTGGGGAAGCGGCAAACCTTCACTAATGACGCCGGTGACGGAGGTGGTTAGCTCGCCGACGCTATCGACGGAGTCCCAGAACACATTCCAGTCGGCTCTAGCAAAGCAGTCCTGTGGCATAGCCTACGGAGGACGCTAGAACTAGCACACCATTTGCTGTACCACTCTCTCGATTTACCTGAATTCAATGTCCTGTCTGCTCGGTGAATGGAGACTCCATCGGGTTAGATAGCCATGTGGAGTATCTTGTCCGAAAGCCATGTTCCAGAAAGGCAGGGAATATTGAGATTACGAGAGTCCCATTTGATAGCAATTATCAAGTGACTTTACCTTCAATAAACAAACATTGGCCAATAGAATGAAGGGAAGAGATGGCTGGTTTTCCCTTCGACATTAATCTTGCAAGGACTCCCCTTCTCCTGCCACTTTTTCGCTGGTGTTTCCTCTTGGGGACCCTGAAACTTCGGTAGGAATTAACTTTGGTCAACTTGGCATAACCGCTCATACAAAAGTGACTCACCTTTCAGCCAGGTAAATGTCTATGGCAACGAATCTTTCAGATCTAGCCTACTACGGGGCAGGTTAACTCCACTTACCCTGAATGAAATGACTCAGCCGTGGGTTGAGGAGCAATGAAATCACATTCCCTCCCTCTCGCAAAGGTTCCGTCATTATCCCCTTCATTTGAGGAAGACGACTGATTTCAGTATTTCATTGTATTAATCAAATCCAAATGTTGATGTTAAAATGTGTCACATTACACAGTTAGTAATGACAGAATGCATTTTAAACTTCACACAAAATGACACTTCTGTATGAATAATATCAACAGGAGAGAGAAAAAAGGTGCTTGTGCATTGATCAACACATCAAAGCACACCAAATATGGCACTAACGATAAGTAATAAAATAAAGGTGGCACTTCTCAAAGCCTATTTCACGTCATAGCCTGCTTTCATTATGATTTTAAATCGAATTGTATTGGTCATGTCCACATATTTTGCCGACGTTATCGTATTAGCGAAATGCATATGTTTCTAGCTCCAACAGTGCAGTAATACCTAACTATACAAAACAATACACACAAATCCCCCCCAAAAAAGGAATTAAGAAATATACACATTTGCAAATGAGCAATGTCACCCGAGTCCGGAATATAAATATATATGTATATGATGATGTGAACAGACATTATGGACAGTGTAGAAAAGGTGTGTACAGTAGTAGTTATATAGGATGAGCCTTTACTAGAATACAGTATATACACTGAGTTTACAAAATATTAGGAACACCTTCCTAATATTGAGTTGCACCCCCATTTGCCCTCAGAATGGACTACAAGGTGTCAAAAGTGTTCCACAGGGATGCCGGCCCATGTCGACTTCAATGCTTCCAACAGTTAAGTCAAGTTGGCTGGATGTCCTTTGGGTGGTAGACCATTCTTGATACACACGGGAAACTGTTGAGTGTGTGAAACCCAGCAGCGTTGCAGTTCTTGACACACTCAAACTGGTGCGCCTGGAGCCTACTACCATACCCCGTTCAACGGCACGTAAATCTTTTGTCTTGCCCATTCACCCTCTGAATGGCACACATACACAATCCATGTCTCAATTGTCTCGAGGCTTAAAAATCCTCCCTGTCATCTACACTGATTTGAAATGGATTTAACAGGTGATATCAATAAGGGATCATAGACTGACCAGGTGAATCCAGGGGAAAGATATGTCATGGAAAGAGCAGTTTTTCCAAATGTTTTGTACACTCGGTGTACATATGATCTGGGTAAAACACTATATAGGGCAGGAGTTTCGAAGATGCAGGGTTGAGTACCGGATGGTAGCTGGCTAGTAACTGTGATAAAGTTCTTAGCAGGTTACAGGGCTTAAGCTAGTTAGTGGTGACTATTTAACAGTCTGATGGCCTGGAAGAAGCTGTTTTTCAGTCTCTCGGTCCCTACTTTGATGCACCTGTACTGACCTCGCCTTCTGGATGATAGCGCGGTGAACAGGCCATGGATCGAGTAGCTGAGGTCCTTGATGATTTTCTTGGCCTTCTTGTGACATCGGGTGGTGTAGGTGTCCTGGAGGGCAGGTAGTTTGCCCCCGGTGATGCGTTATGCAGACCTCACTACCCTCTGGAGAGCCTTACGCTTGTGGGAAAGTGGCTGTTGAATTCCAGTTTATCTTAACACATGAGATGGTTGTTTTCCTGTTAGTGGGATTAGTGGGTCTCTGAACTAGATGTGAACCAATGACTTACTTTACCGTCTGTCCATGAATGACTGGAAAGAGAAACATTACAACAATGTCATGTCATTAAAGATGCAGAAGAAGCATCTTGTGAGGGGATGGAAGTCTGCTAGCTAGTTTTGTGCTGTCTGTCTCTCTGTCTCCTCTCTTTTTTTCACGTGACTTATTTGGGCTTACACATTTATCTCAGTCTGTTAGGCACTTGTTTACAAACTTGTGCAAGGGGAGGCAGGGGAGCAAAGGTTGTGAATGTGTGACAGGTTACTGACTGACATAGCTCACAATGTTGTGTGTGGCTATGGGTGACAGACAGTTCTTCATATTTCACCTTTGAAAAATATAACCTCAAAAATATGAATTGCTGTTGTGATTTAAGTTTCTGGATACCAGGTTGATTGGTCTGTTTAAAATTTGCCCACTGTTCTGTTGTTTGAGCTGGGCTGCCTGACCTAGCTACTTCCCAGGCGCTGGCTGAAAAGGAGGCCCCTGCTTGTTTTCCAGTGCATACTTGTCATTCCTGCCCCCCCTCCACACACACACTTGTAACCTACTGTACAGACCTGGCTGTGGGTCTAGTGCACAGGTAATTCAATGAAGCTTCTCTTTTTCACTTTCTCTCTCTCTTCCCCTGCTTCTCTTTTTCACCTTCTTTGTCTCTCCCTCTGATTCTCTTTGTCTCTCCCTCTGGGTCTCTTTGTCGCTCCTCTCTCTGTAGTTCTCTCTCTTCTATTTCTCTCTTTCTCCATCTTTCAATATATATTTTTTAAATGTTCTTCCATCTCTTTCTCGTGATGATGATGAGTGCTGTTGATAGGTTGTCAGAGGTACTATATGTGAAGGACATGACGCTACTCATAGTAACTGAAAACACCTCCGGCTCCAGGCAGCCTTTACGGTAGGTAGCTAACCTGTTTGAACTTTACTTCATCCTCTCCCAGAGATTTGTGGTTCTGTGCTGAGACGACGGGATTAAAGTCTACAGCGTCCTGGGGAGGTTGAGCGTCTCCTCTCCTTTTGCGTGTGTGCGCCTCCTAGAAGTGGAGCTGATGTATAGATCTCCTGGTTAGCAGGAATCCTGTCTGTTTCATAACCTGGGATTTCTGGTAATCCTTCGATAAGGTAGAGGAAAGGTTGGAGAGGAGGAGAATCGCTCACTGTGGGACATTTATTCACCTTTGAACGATTGCAGCGATGAATCTCTTGTACTCATTCTCTCTCTCCGACACTCCCTCACTTTCTCTTATTCGGTTTTTCACTCCCCTGTCATCCACTCCCTCTGACTCCCTTTGCTCGCTCTCTGTCTCTCTGTCTGTATCTCTGTGTGTGTGGGGAGCTGTGCTGGACTGACTGGGACAGCATGTACCCAGAGGACAAGGTAAGCACCAGAAGGAATGAATGCGTGAATGAGAGTTATCCCTGATTTTTTTTTCTTTTCTTTTTTTTCTCTTTGAATGCTTTTCCTCACCTCTTTCCTTCCCGCCTTCCTCCCCACCTTGCCTTCCATCCCACCTTCCCTTCCTCTGCTTCAGCCACACACCTGATTAAACTAGCTGAGGCTAGTGTGTCAACTAGCTAGCGTTCCAAACTCAACGTACTGCCTTGCCTTGGTACCACTGCTGAAATCCTGCTTGCTACTAGCGTTGTTATTTTGGTTGTTGTGGTGTTAGGAAGACTAGAGTTTCCCTCATCTGTGCAGATTGACAGCCACCAGTGCCTTTTGAGTGTGTGTTTACTGTTTAGTGATGGTGTAAGAAACTAACCCGTGCTTTGGCGTCTGATCGGAGCAGAGGGTAGACTGTGTGTAACTGAACTGTGTTGAAGAGGATGCTTCAGACTCGTCTCTCAGGACCCTGTCATATAACCTAGACTGTGTCTGGAACCGTTTGAACAGCTGGTAGTAGATTCTCGGAGGCCCACCGTACTGGTTCAGTGGGACAGGATACAGGTTGATTCAAGATGCTGCCTGGAGGAGGCTCTACGTTTAGGGGATAGTGGTCCCAACAAATATGACACATGTCTGTTGCAATAGACAGTATAGCTGGTTCTATGTACAGTTGAAGTCGGAAGTTTACATTCACTTTAGCCAAATTCATTTAAACTCAGTTTTTCACAATTCCTGACATTTAATCCTAGTACAAATTTCCTCTCTTAGGTCAGTTAGGATCATCACTTTATTTTAAGAATGTGAAATGTCAGATAAATAGTAGAGAACGATTTCTTTCAGGTTTTATTTCTTTCATCACATTCCCAGTGGGTCAGCAGTTTAAATACACTCAATTAGTATTTGGTAGCATTTCCTTTAAATTGTTTAACTTGGGTCAAACGTTTCGGGTAGCCTTCCACAAGCTTCCCACAATAAGTTGGGTGAATTTTGTCACATTCCTCCTGACAGAGCTGGTGTAACTGAGTCCGGTTTCTAGGCCTCCTTGCTTGCACACGTTTTGTCAGTTCTGCCCACAAATGTTCTATAGGATTGAGGTCAGGGCTTTGTGATTGCCTCTCTAATACCATGACTTTGTTGTGCTAAATCCATTTTGCCACGACTTTGGAAGTATGCTTGGGGTCATTGTCCATTTGGAAGACCCATTTGCGACCTTGCTTTAACTTCCTGACTGATGTCTTGAGATGTTGCTTCAATATATCCACATAATTTCCCCTCCCCCATGATGCCATCTATTTTGTGAAGTGCACCAGTCCCTTCTGCAGCAAAGCACCCCCACAACATGATGCTGCCACCCCCGTGCTTCACGGTTGGGATGGTGTTCTTCGGCTTGCAAGCCTCCTCCTTTTTCCTCCAAACATGACGATGGTCATTATGGCCAAACAGTTCTATTCTTGTTTCATCAGACCATTTCTCCAAAATGTACGATCTTTGTCCCCATGTGCAGTTGCAAACCGTAGTCTGGCTTTTTTATGGTGGTTTTGGAGCAGTGGCTTCTTCCTTGCTCAGCGACCTTTCAGGTTATGTCGATATAGGACTCGTTTTACTGTGGATATAAATACTTTTGTACCTGTTTCCTCCAGCATCTTCACAGGGTCCTTTGCTGTTGTTCTGGGAAGGATTTTCACTTTTTGCACCAAAGTACGTTCATCTCTAGGAGACCGAACGCATCTCCTTCCTGAGCGGTATGATGGCTGCGGGGTGCCATGGTGTTAATACTTGTGAACTATTGTTTGTACAGATGAAAGTTGTAGCTTCAGGTGTTTGGAATTTGCTCCCAAGAATGAACCAGACTTGTGGAGGTCGACAATTTTTGTGGAGGTCTTGGGCTGATTTCTTTTGAATTTCCCATCATGTCAATCCAATAGGCAGGTAGGGCTTGAAATACATCCACATGTACACCTCCAATTGACTGAAATTATGTTAATGAGCCTATCAGAAGGAATTTTCCAAGCTGTTTAAAGACACAGTCAACTTAGTGTGTGTAAACTTCTGACCCACTGGAATTGTGATAGTGTAATAATAACAATTGTCGGAAAAATTACTTCTCATGCACAAAGTAGATGTCCTAACCGACTTGCCAAAACTATAGTTTATTAAAAACCTCTTGATGCACCCATCCCGTTAGCGGGATCATTTTCATCAACATCCGCTGAATTGCAGAGCGCCAAATTCAAATATATTGAATTTTTATGAAATCACAAGTGCAATATAGCAAAACACAGCGTAGCTTGTTGTTAATCAACCCGGCATGTCAGATTTCAAAAAAGCTTTTCGGCGAAAGCATACCAAGCATTTATGTAAGGACATCTCTCTCAGTAGACAAAACATTACAAACAGCTAGCAGCCAAGTAGATTGGTCACGAAAGTCAGAAAAGCAATAAAATTAATCGCTTACCTTTGATCTTCAGATGTTTGCACTCACGAGACTCCCAGTTACACAATAAATGTTCCTTTTGTTCCATAAATATTTATTTTTTATATCCAAAATACCTCCATTTGGTTGGCGTGGTATGTTCAGAAATCCACAGGCTCGAGTGGTCACGACATCGCAGACGAAAATTCAATAGTATCCGTAAAGTTCGTAGAAACATGTCAAACGTTTTTTATAATCAATCCTCAGGTTGTTTTTACAATATATAATCAATAATATTTCAACAGGGACTGTAGCTTCTTCAATAGGAGAGAGAGAGAAATGCATGCAAAACGCTGCTGGCACCCAGCCATACAATGACGCGATGTGATCTTTCTCGCTCATTTTTCAAAATAAAAGCCTGAAACTATGTCTAAAGACTGTTCACACCATGGGGAAGCCATAGGAAAAGGAATCTGGTTGATATCCCTTTAAATGGAGTGAAGGCAGGCAATGGAACAGAGAGCTTTCAGGAAAAACAGCACGTCCGGGTTGGATTTTCCTTAGGTTTTCGCCTGCAATATCAGTATTTTGACAGTTTTGGAAACTTTAGTGTGTTCTATCCTATTTAATTATATGCATATTCTAGATTCTGGGCCTGAGAAACAGGCAGTTTCATTTGGGTACGTTTTTCATCCAAACATCAAAATACTGCCCCCTACACTCAATAGGTTTTAACAAGACACATTATTTTTATGGGGTGCACCAGATATTATCTTGATGCAAGGATTCAGGAGACTCCTTGCTCCGTGCTTCTACACCTGCATTGCTTGCTGTTTGGGGTTTTAGGCTGGGTTTCTGTACAGCACTAAGATATCAGCTGATGTATGAAGGGCTTTATAAATACATTTGATTTGACTCCTGTCCGGGTGGAGTTAAAAAGGCCCTTTGGCTCTGTCAGCCATAGTGTGGCAAGCGAACGGTGCTGTGGTATCGTAGCTACGTTTCTGATTCCTCACATTACAGCTGATTGTACCTGGATGAATCAGAGCAAGCAGAGCGTTCAACAGGGACACTGTCTGTCACTCTTAACAGAGATAGTCTTTGTTTCTCTCAATGATATCGCAACTCCAGGTTTCAGAATTGGTAAAGGTTTCCCCCACGAATGATCTTCTTGCCTTACACAATATCTGGCACTAAGATCTTGGACTGCCTATCCCATCATTTTTAATAAATCTCAGCCCAGGGCATGAATAATATCTGGTGATTTTACTGTAGATGTGTCTCAAATGGCACCCTATTCCCAATGGGCCCTACATAGGGAATATAGTGCCATTTGGGACACGACCTATATTACATGTAAAGTCATGTTCCTTCCTAATCTGCCTTGTTCGTCCTCTGTCTCAGGAGTCGTGTCTCCTGTGGGTGGAACTATTTGTCGTTTTGTTTTGTTTTTATGTCTGAGCTCTGTTCAGTCCAGGGGTGGATGCTGTTTGAAAAAGAGTTTGGGTGTCCATCCATGTTTTATGATGAGTGTTTTTAATTTCTTATATGAACACAGTGGTGTGTGTGTCGGTGTTTTATCTCTTTGATAGGGTTGTTTCAGCCAGATTGCTCTTGTGTAGGCAACATTTAAACATTTCAATAGAATTGACACTTCATTCCCAATCAATCAACAACAACATACATTTTCCTTCAGCAACACAACACGGTGTAACAGTACTGTTAGCCCCTGAGGTTTCCGTGCTTTAGGCTGCCTGCCAGTATTGTAGATAGGTGCGTGGGCACTGGAGTGTGGGCGTCTAGCGTCAAGGGCACATTGTCACTGTCATATGCCAGCTCTAATGCTTATTACTGAACATTGCTGCCAAGGAGACGCCTCATCATCAACCTATCACACAGCAGAGAGAGCAGGGAGCCAGCCAGAGGGTAAAATTGCTATTTTGTTCTGTATGTGGATGGAAATGAGTTGATGTTGTATTTGTCCTGGCATTGAGATGGCTGTTGATTGTAATGCCCTGAACTTGAAATGTATTCTGTTACTATACAGTAAAAAAAAAAGAATTGATGTATAGATGCGTTTTCCAAAAGAGACTGATAATTCAGGAGGTGTATCAAGGTCTTTCATGTACAAACGCACACAGACATGTTATGAGGTTATCCAACTCTTCTACCATGCCATACATGTATGCATATCCAGTGTGGGACCAGGCTATATGTTAGGAGGTGTGGATCTGCTGCTCAGCGGTTCTGTGGTCCAGCTGGTCCCGTGACAGAGCAGGCAGCATTATGCTCTGCTGTGCTCTGCTGGTCAATCAATGGACTTTCCAGAGAGACTCGGCCCTTTGTCCTTAGAACTTTCCACAACAAGCCACTGTTACTGTTGCTGAAGAGAGAGAGAGACATGTTGCATGGCATGGACAAAATGTTCAGAGAGGGTCACTGTCGAATGTTCCAGCACCTTCTGCTAGTTTTAGTTGCTCTGTGTATAAACACACTTTCAAACAGCACCTAGCTACAACAATCCACATTTAGGTTAACACAACAGTACAGTGCCTAAATAATTGTTACCCGAATGAGGCTGGGTTCCTGGGCAGCAGGGGGTCCAAAAACAAACTTGCGCATGCACAGACTGAACAAGTTCCACAGACATGTGAATAACAGAAATGGAATAAGGTGTCCCTGAACAAAGGAGGGGGGGCGGGGGGGGGGGATCAAAAGCAACAGTCAGTATCTGGTGTGACCACCAGCTGCATTAAGTACTGCAGTGCATCTCCTCCTCATGGACTGCACCAGAAATGCCAGTTCTTGCTGTGAGATGTTACCCCACTCTTCCACCAAGGCTACTGCAAGTTCCCGGACATTTCTGGGGGGAATGGCCCTAGCTCTCACCCTCCGATCCAACAGGTCCCAGACATGCTCAATGGGATTGAGATCCGGCCTCTTTGCTGGCCATGGCAGAACACTGACGTTCCTGTATTGCAGTTGTATTGCAGTGGTTTGCATTGTCATGCTGGAGGGTCATGTCAGGATGAGTCTGCAGGAAGGGTACAACGAGGGAGGAGAATGTCTTCCCTGTAACGCACAGTGTTGAGATTGCCTGCAATGATTACAAGCTCAGTCCGAAGATGCTGTGACACACCGCCCCAGACCATGACGGACCCGCCACCTCCAAATCGATCCTGCTCCAGAGTACAGGCCTCCGTGTAATGCTCATTCCTTCGAAGATAAACGTTAATCTGACCATCACCCCTGGTGAGACAAAACCGCGACTCGTCAGTGAAGAGCAGGTGATGTCTGGTGAGGGCCTGCCTTTAAAACAGGCCTACAAGCCCTCAGTCCAGCCTCTCTCAGACTATTGCGGACAGTCTGAGCACTGATGAAGGGATTGTGCGTTTCTGGTGTAACTCGGGCAGATGTTGCTGCCATCCTGTACCTGTCCCGCAGGTGTGATGTTCAGATGTACTGATCCTGTGCATGTGTTGTTACACGTGGTCTGCCACTGTGAGGACGATCAGCTGTTCCCCCTGTAGCGCTGTCTTAGGCGTCTCACAGTACGGACATTGCAATTTATTGGACACATCTGCAGTCCTCATGCCTCCTTGCAGCATGCCTAAGGCATGTTCACGCAGATGAGCAGGGACCCTGGGCATCTTTCTGTTGGTGTTTTTCAGAGTCAGTAGAAAGGCCTCTTTAGTGTCCTACGTTTTCATAACTGTGACCTTAATTTCCTACCGTCTGTAAGCTGTTAGTGTCTTAACGACCGTTCCACAGGTGCATGTTCATTAATTGTTTATGGTTCATTGAACAAGCATGGGAAACCGTGTTTAAACCCTTTACAATGAAGATCTGTGAACTTAATTTGTAAAAATCCAAATATCTTTGAAAGACATGGTCCTGAAAATGCGATTTTTAAATCTTTCAATTTTTTTTTACTGAGTTTCTATAGTCATGAGTATGCTGCAAGGCTTCATGGGTGGCGGAGAGAGTTCCGACTACTGCCTTCTTGTTTGATCTCTGCTGCTGCCTCATAAACGTGAGCCTCAGAAATAGCTGCCGCCAACTCCTCATCGTGCTTTAAAACCATAAATTGGGCTTTCCTACCATAACTGCAGATTCTTTGCTGACAAAGGCGATCCAAGCGTGAGAAGACCATGCTTGCAGATGACTCTGATCTTGTCACATATGCTTGGTCCAGCTCTGTGAAGTGTTCAGCGTCAATCATTCTTGTGTTCCCGTTGTCTGCCCATCATGTAATGCTGAACCCAACCCAGGTGTGTGAAGCGTGATGGAGGTAGATGGATAGAAGTGCTTGATCTGAACCTTGCTTTCCTGTATCGCAATGTCCAGTTGTGATGCTACTTCTTTTTTTTCTTACTACGTACGGGACGATGCCAGTATCGTGATACTCGTTTACTGTCTTGGCAAGGAAACAAAACACGAAGCGGGTTTAACTTCTTTAGGAAACAACCCAAATGATGGAAACAAACATAATTTTGTTGTCATCCAGAGTCACATTCTATTTATTTTCCAAGCTATTTTACACACAGCAGGTTTTTATAGGAAAAAGAGTTTGGCCTGCTTCGTCTTTTAATTTTTGCCGTGGAAAAAATATTTCGGGATTGTTTTTATTTATTTAACCTTTATTTAACTAGGTTAAATAAAGTTTAAGTTAAGAACAAGTTATTTTTTACAATGACATCCTAGGAAAAGTGGGTTAACTGCCTTGTTCAGGGGCAGAACGAGTGATTTTTACCTTGTCAGCTCAGTGATTCGATCTTGCAACCTTTCGGTTACAAGTCCAATGCTCTAACCACTAGGCTACCTGGCACCCCAGTATCATCCTGGCCTCAGTGTGTCTAACACAAATGAACAGATGGCGAACATGCTCCAGTGAAAGCCAGGTGCAAAGTAAAATTGACTGGCGTTTTCATTGCCTTCATTTCTCAAAATACTTAATTGTTAATAACTGGCTAGAAAGTTGCAATTCCTAGTATAAATGGTTCAAAATGGGCTGAAATGCATGAAATGAAGCTATACATTAGCACACAATTAGCCTCGGCTGCAGTCCAAACACATTTTTTATTTACCCGGATACAGTTTGATTGCCATCTTAAGCGGATGCCCAATTCACTAACGTTGCCCCCTCAGCCCTCGATTTAGGTTGAGGGAGCGAGTGAAAAACTTTGGTCACTTGCAGGGTTGATATGACCAAAAACTCAATGCAAATTGTAGTCACATGTCAAATTTAATTAACAAGGCTGCATTTTCGGCACGTCGGCAACATTTCTGAAGCTGGTTTGCAAAAAAAATATATAGACTTTGATTTTAGCTTTGGCAAATTGGCTTAGTCTCGTAGTGAGGAGCCTATAAAACGTATTTTTGGGAATTCTGAAATGTATTGGAATAAATGACCAAACTATAAAACTAGCTAGCCAGCTATGGGTAACTGTAGCTAGCTACCTGACAGAAGTGCTTGCTGGATACGTTATCTTACTAGGTACATTAAAAGTTTTAGGTTGGTTGTTTTTAAGCTCAGCTTCAAGATTTCCACCAAGGACGTTGCCTCTCCGATCATCACTCTCCCTCGCTTGGGCAAGCAACATTTAAGGTACACTCAGATGTGACAATGTAAAAAGTCATTCAAGGGCTGAGGGTTTAGGGCCCGAAGGCTGTCTACTTTGAGTTTGAAACACAGCCCTTGTGGGTTTAGAATGAATGACTTCCTGCTAAGTTACTGTTCAACTATGACCTCTGACAGTCATGTGACATGAAAGGCCAATCACAATCTTCTTAGAAATCAAATGAATTATAATGCAGTGACTTAAATTGACCACTAGATGGCTCTTTTACGAATAAACAGAAATGTCAGACAATGATGTGTGTCTGTACGCTACGTGAATGTGACATGGGATGTGGTATTATGCGTTGATTTTGTGTGTGTGTATGTGTGTTATGAAAGCTTCACAGAGTCTTATGAGTAGTACGGATGGAAGGTATCCAGGGGAATACGGTGTTGCCGGAACTGCACACAAGGGGCGCTATTTCAAAACAATTTAGGCAACCAGGATCTTGATCCAAGAAGGGATTGGATGTCTCTAGTCTGGGTACCAGTCTTTTTTAGTTAACATTCCACTCCTTTCCACTCAATGTCATTGCCAAAGAGACTGGCCTTTCGGCAATCTCAATGTTCAATATATGCACCTCGATTTACGGCGTAGTTGCTCCGTAGTTGTTGGAAATAACAAAAAGTTTCCATGACAACATGTGGAGACTCAAATAGAATATGAATTATAACAAAGTCAAAAACAAACATTTAGCTGTTAGCTAGGCAAGTTGTTTAAAATCAAAGCAAAGAGGTTTTGTGGTTGGAATTGCTGTATGCATTTAGGGTGTGTTGGACAATTCACTCTGGAGTGCCAGAGTGTGCTCTGGGGCATTGGTAAATTCAGAGCTTTGTCAGATTGGCCATTGTACTCTGAGCTTTCTGAGCGCACACTGGACGCTCTGGCCGAGGAGTAGGGTTGTTCTCACAACTGCACCCAAGCTAACTGGCTTAAGTTGGCTGGCTTGCTAGCCACTTTCCAGTCACGAATGAGAGAACACCCCATTTTACTCACCCGAGCAGAGCTGGTTAGGCTGTTTTCATGTTATCTTGAGTGTTGGTGGCTAACTGGTAACAATTGTTTTTTTGCCGCCAGACCGTTCATATTCAACGGGTGTCGCACATTCGTAAATTCATCAGTTGTTCTTTCCTCTGGCAGACTCAGGTGATAGTGCTCTTAGCTAGCAAGTTAGCATACCAAATGCATAGCTGGAGCCCTGAGCTGGATGTAATTTATTTCACACATCTTAGATTTCTTATAGTTCTACTTCTAGTTATGAGCAGTGGCGTAGCATGCAGCCCCCATTTGGAATTTTGGAAATACCTCGGTATACTGCCTAATGAGCAGTAAACAATCCACGATCCTTCCTTTGGGCACTTTCTTTTGCGTGGGTCTTGCACAAGACTAATATTGGGCAGGTCAGCTTTGTCTGTGCTAAAGTACAGAGGAAACATATGGAACACACTGTGAGTGGGTGCGTGCACATATTTGTGCGTGTATGCGCTTCCTCTAGCCATGACCTGACTGGCACTAAAATGCTTATTAGAAAAGTAAACTTCTCACAACCATTGAAGTCCAAGGGATGATTAGTTTACCGTCCTTACTGTGCATTCAACAACAGTAGGGTTATGATTCATGAAGAAGAGTGATTAGCTGCTGGAAATATGTATGCGTCCCAAATGGAACCCTAATATAGTACACCACTTTTTTTTTTTACATGGGCCCTGATCAAAACAAAAGGTAGTGCTATGAAGGGAATAGGGTGCCATTTAGGGTCCGTAATAGATGGAGCATGGTTATCCACCAGACACAGCCTTTATCACTGACTATCTCACAATCACATGTAGACTTGATAGACTGGCCAGGCTCGGCCCAACACATGTAGCAGTCTTAAAAGGGTCATTGCTACTATCACTGACAGTTCCCTGCTGATGACCGGCTATAGGGAAGTTAGTTAGTTGAATGCATATGCTCCAGCTAATGTTGTAGAAATGAGACAATATGGTAGTTATAGTAGGATAATGTTTTAGGAAATGGATGTGATTCCCCAAATTAGTTTGACCTAATTAATTAATGGCATGATTAAAACATAATTGCCTCAGTCTGTCACTGTTCCCGTAGGCTGTTGCTAGTCTCTCTCTGGCTCTCTCGCTCTTTGATTTCCTTGGTAGTGTCGTTTTTCTCATCACAAGCAATACATATTTGAAGGAAAGTGGGGTTCATTGTTTGGGGTCTGATCTCAATATTGCAGTAGCCTACGTTTGTCAGGGATTACACTGTCGTCACTGTTTGACTTGATTGATTCTAGGAGCTCTTTTTAAGAGCAGTTGTCTCTCTCTGTGTGTGTGTGTGTGTGTGTGTGTGTGTGTGTGTGTTACTGGTTGGGGACTTTGTTTGTGTTCATTAGGACTGGTAAGAATAGGGAGGGAGTGGTCTAATCTACTGAAGAGAGCTGGCTGGTATTACTGGGTGGTGAGGTTCAGGGTAAGCTACTCCGGCAGTCAGTCAGTGTAGGACAGGGGCTTACAGGTCTGCTGCTATGTGCTGGGGCCTAGCCCAGACACCCCAACCCCCACACCCCTCCCTGCCCCTTGCACTCTGGATCCAATCTTCTTACATTGCTGACAGTGGGTACATAGATAAACTAGAACTGGATTAATGGTTAGGGCTGTGTAGCTCCCCGCCTCCCCCAAATCCCACCCCCCACCTCTCTTTGTCTCTTCCAGCCCATTCCCTTTGAGTTTGTTGTTTTAGTATTCTTCATCTCATAAGACAATAGCTGTATTCGAATAGTCATACTAACTGCACTAACCGTATTATTTGAGATGTACAGTTGAAGTCAGAAGTTTACATACACACTTAGGTAGGAGTCATTAAAACTCTTTTTTCAACCATACGATAGACAGCTGCCTCTGATTGGGAACCATACCCGGCCAACAAAGAAATAGAAAACTTTGCCCACCCTTCACACCCCTGACCTCACCAAATAGAGAAAAAAGGATCTCTAAGGTCAGGTTTTTAGATGTCCAAGACTCATAGTTTGCTAACAAGAACCCACAAACTTCTTGTTAGCAAACTATGGTTTTTCCAAGTCAGTTAGGACATCTACTTTGTGCGTGACTGTCACGCCCTGACCTTAGAGATCCTTTTAATTCTCTATTTGGTGAGGTCAGGGTGTGACTAGGGTGGGCAATCTATGTTTTCTATTTCTTTGTTGGCCGGGTATGGTTCCCAATCAGAGGCAGCTGTCTATCGTTGTCTCTGATTGGGGATCATACTTAGGCAGCCTTTTCCCACCTGTAGTTTGTGGGATCTTGTTTTTGTACTGTGCTGTTTAGCCCTACTAAACTTTACGTTTCGTTTATATATATATATATATTTTTTTAATGTTCATTCATTAAAGTAAGATGTACGCCTACCACGCTGCACCTTGGTCCGATCGTTCCATCAACGAACGTAACAATGACACAAGTAGTTCTTCCAACAATTGTTTACAGACAGATTATTTCACTTATAATTCACTGTATCACAATTTCAGTGGGTCAGAAGTGTACATACATTTGTACCTGTGGATGTATTTCAAGGCCTACCTTCCAGCTCAGTGCCTCTTTGCTTGACATCATGGGAAATTCAGAAGAAATCAGCCAAGACCTCAACAAGTCCGGTTCATCCTTGGGAGCAATTTCCAAATGCCTGAAGGTACCACGTTCATCTGTACAAACAATAGTACCCAAGTATAAATATCATGGGACCACGCAGCCGTCATACCGCTCAGGAAGGAGACTCCTTCTGTCTCCTAGAGATGAACGTACTTTGGGGCGAAAAGTGCAAATCAATCCCAGAACAACAGCAAAGGACCCTGTGAAGATGCTGGAGGTAACCGGCACAAAAGTATTTATATCCACAGTAAAACGAGTCCTATATCAACTCAACCTGAAAGGCCACTCAGCAAGGAAGAAGCCACTGTTTCAAAACCGCCATAAAAAGCCAGACTACGGTCTGCAACTGCACATGGGGACAAAGATCGTACCTTTTGGAGAAATGTCCTCTAGTCTGATGAAACAAAAATAGAACTGTTTGGCCTTAATGACCATCGTTATGTTTGGAGGAATAAGGAGGCTTGCAAGCCAACTGTGAAGCACGGGGGTGGTAGCATCATGTTGTTGGGGTAGTTTGCTGCAGGAGGGACTGGTGCACTTCACAAAATAAATGGCTTCATGAGGTAGGAAAATTATGTGGATATGTTGAAGCAACATCTCAAGACATCAGTCAGGAAGTAAAAGCTTGGTGGCAAATGGGTCTTCCAAATGGACAATGACCCCAAGCATACTTCCAAAGTTGTGGCAAAATGGCTTTAGGACAACAAAGTCAAGGTATTAGAGTAGCCATCACAAGCCCTGACCTCAATGATATAGAACATTTGTGGGCAAACTGACAAAGCGTGTGCGAGCAAGGAGGCCTAGAAACCTGACTCGGTCACACAAGCTCTGTCAGGAGGAATGGGCCAAAATTGATCCAACTTATTGTGGGAAGCTAGTGGAAGGCAACACAAAACGTTTGACCCAAGTTCAACAATTTAAATGCAATGCTACCTAATACTAATTGAGTGTATGTAAACTTCTGACCCACCGGGAATGTAATGAAAGAAATAAAAGCTGAAATAAATAATTCTCTACTATTATTCTGACATTTCACTTTCTTAAAATAAGTGGTGATCCTAACTGACCCAAGACAGATAATTTTTACTCAGATTAAATGTCAGGAATTGTGAGAAACTGAGTTTAAATGTATTTGGCTGAGGTATTTGGCTGAGGTGTATGTTAACTTCCGACTTCAACTGTAAATTGAGTATGTAGTATGTTTTTTGGTTATAGTATGGATATAGTTAGTATGCCAGAAGTTCCCTGATGTCGTACTAAATTCGTCAAATTAAGAATTATACAAGCAGTGAACACGTTCTGTGCTTTTAGGACCCATAATGCAATTCTTCAGAAAATGGACGTGGTTTCACAACATTTTCAGATTTGAAGAAAATAGCAGAAAATATGAAGCCTACGTCCGGCAAGAGTGGATACAAATTCATTGCTTGAACTAATTATGAACATTTTTCAAATGTTGAGCAATGTAATAAAGTAATGACTTTTCAAGTAAGTTACATTACGCGTTATGTTGGTTGACAATTTGTAGTTTGTAGTCAGTTTGTAGTCCTTATTAACCTCATAGCATTACAGCAGTATGCTACTTACCTAACGTTAGTTGGCTACTGATACATCGAACTTGCCAGGCAGTATATTAACTATAATCTAACAAACCACCCAATTTTTATTGACTTAATTAGTTATGTAATTTTTAGCTTAGTGATATAGTTGTTGTGCGTTCTTAATGGACATTGTTAATTCTGGCTATCTACTCCGATTTCAGAGCACTCTCATCTGAGTGTGCCAAAGCCAGAATAACTGATGAATTTACGAACGCTCAACACCTGTTGAATATATGGCCGGTGTCAATAAAAGTTGCAAAACAACGCGTAATTAAATTGTTGCCAGCAGCACAGTTAGTCACCAACGCTCAGGATAACATGAAAACAGCCTAACCAGCTCTGGTCAGACTGAGGTGTTCTCTCATTTATGTCTGGAAATAGCTAGCAAGCTAGCCAAATCTCTGAATTTACGAATGGACAATCTGAAAAACCTCTGGATTTACGAAGCCCAGAGCGCGTTCTGGCACTCACATTGAATTTACGAACTCACCAGTACTCGTAAAATGTCTAGCTAGTCATTTGTTATGCTAACACGCTAGCAAGAAGTTGCATAGCAACAGCATCAAATTCCGGTGGACAGGCGAAGCGCTAGTACGCTAAAAAGAAAGGATACCTTTTGTTTACAGTATACTAAAATGAACTAATACTATGTAGTAAACTCATGTAAAAAAGAAACGTCCCCTCACTGTCAACTGCGTTGTTCTTTTCTATATTATTTTGTAAGTATTTGTATGAACATAAGATTCAACAACTGAGAGGCAAACAGAACAAGTTCCACAGACATGTGACTAACAGAAATGGAATAATGTGTCCCTGAACAAAGGTGGGGTCAAAATCAAAAGTAACAGTCAGTATCTGGTGTGGCCACCAGCTGCATTAAAACTTTGGGATTGGTGTCCCTTCCACTGAACGGTTGAGCTAACGTAGGCGAATGCAATTATCATGAGGTTGTAAGTAACAAGAAAATTTCCCAGGACATAGACATATCTGATATGGGCAGAAAGCTTAAATTCTTATTAATCTAACTGCACTGTCCAATTTTCAGTAGCTATAACAGTGAAAGAATACCATTCTATTGTTTGAGGAGACTGCACCATTTTGAACATGAAAAGTTATTAATAAACAAATTAGGCACATTTGGGCAGTCTTGATACAACATTTTGAACAGAAATGTTATATTCTACTACATTCCTTACAATTCCATAAACGTCAACGTGTTTCCTTTCAAATGGTACCAAGAAAATGCATATCCGTGCTTCAGGGCCTGAGCTACAGGCAGTTAGATTTGGGTATGTCATTTTAGGCTAAAATTGAAAAAAGGGGAATAATCCTTTTAATTATTTTAAGTACTGCAGTGCATCTCCTTCTCATGGACTGCACCAGATTTGCCAGTTCTTGCTGTGAGATGTTACCCCACTCTTCCACCAAGGCACCTCCATGTTCCCGGACATTTCTAAGGGGAATGGCCCTAGCTCTCACCCTCCGATCCCAGACATGCTCAATGGGATTGAGATCCGGGCTCTTTGCTGGCCATGGCAGAACACTTACATTCCTGTGTTGCAGGAAATCACACACAGAACGAGCAGTATGGCTGGTCATGTCAGGATGAGCCTGCAGGAAGGGTACCACGAGGGAGGAGGATGTCTTCCCTGTAACGCACAGCGTTGAGATTGCCTGCAATGTCAACAAGCTCAGTCCGATGATGCTGTGACACACCGCCCCAGACCATGACGGACCCTACACCTCCAAATCGATCCCGCTCCAGAGTACAAGCCTCGGTGTAACACTCATTTCTTCGAAGATAAACGTGAATCTGACCATCACCCCTGGTGAGACAGGGTAGCCTAGTGGTTAGAGCGTTGGACTAGTATCCAAAAAGTTTCATGTTCAAATCCCCGAGCTGACAAGGTACAAATCTGTCGTTCTGCCCCTGAACATGCAGTTAACCCACTGTTCCTAGGCCGTCATTGTAAATAATAATTGTTCTTAACTGACTTGCCTAGTTAAATAAAGTCAGAGAAGAGCACTTTCTGCCAGTCCTGTCTGTTCCAGCGACATTGGGTTTGTGCCCATAGGTGACGTTGTTGCCGGAGATGTCTGGTGAAGACCTGCCTTACAACAGTCCAGCTACTCTTAGCCACTTACCAGTCTGTAAATGTTTATTTTAGTCAGAGTGCAAGAGGGCATTGGAGGTCTTCTGTCTGCATATCAGTCTTCCTGACTTCCATGTCTTCATTGAATTACTGCACTCACACTCACAGCACCCTTTTTTTCCCATTCTCTTCCCTCCTTCCTCTCTTGTGTCTCTTCACTCAAACCCCTTACGGTAATTGAAAGGGGGATAATCTTTCTCTCGGCTGGCAGGGCCAGAATCCCTCATGATGGCCATTGGAAGAGCTTGTTGTTGGCCAGGACCCCTCCTGGTTGCAAATAGGGAAGCTTGTAGTTGTAGCCGGCCAGTGAATCCCCAGGGTCTTAAGAAGCCCCATTGATGGGAATGCGGGAAGCAGAAACCATGACAGCGAGTGTGTTTAACCACCATTTCTCTCTGTAGAGGCCACATAACCAACTGAAATCAGCTAGCTACAGTTGATAACAGTGGAACTCCAACTAACTTTGGCTGGTGGCATTCCACCCACCCAGCTAGCCCTTGTCCTTTGCCATCCCCTCCCTACAGTGGATATGCAGAAGAACTCATACTGCTGCTAATGCTTCCTAGCAACCCCCCCTCCCCCAAAATCTATACTTGGAATCAAAGTATCGATACTATGTAGTCCAAAAATTATATTGCCATATGCAACGTCATTGATCCCCCATCACGAGTACTTGGCCCAAAAATGTGGATATGTCTGTACATGCCGCTGTGTTGGGCCGTTCAGGACAAAGGTCTAGCTGATGTGGCAGGACGTCCCCACCTGGCCGGTGGAAGGGCTGTCTGTGTCGATCAGTTATCTACCCAGGACTGCTCACACGCAGGTCACTTAAAGGATGAGGGAGGGAGGGAAGGAGGGAGAGAGAGAGTAGAGAAAGGTGCAGGGGAAAAGTGTGTTTGGAAGTTGGAAAATGTGTCTACTGTATGTCATATAGTTTGAGAATGTGTGTTTTGTGTATCTAACTGTTTAGAAAACAGCAAAGAAATAGTCTTGTATCTTTTTATATGGTCCTGGCTATCCTTCTACATCTAAATGTTTTGATGTCCAAAATGTTACATCACTGGATTGGTCTGAGCTTGAGCTTTGTGTCAAACTGTACAGCGTCTTATCAAGGCTACGGGGTTCAGCTTGCGGTCATGTTATTGTGTGTTTTCTGTGTGACAGGTGTGTGTGTGTGTGTGTGTGTGCGCCTGCTCGCATCCATTTGTATGTGTGTGTGACAGGCAGGGCAGGCCTGCCTTACAGCTGATGATGTCGTTCCCCTTTGAACAAGTCTCCCATTGGAATGCAGCAGCACAGTATGGATGACAGGACAACACTGCTCTGGCCCTAGACTGGGACTGGACACAGCAGAACAATGACCTTTTCTCTCTCTGTTCTCTCTCTCATCACTCTGCGTGGAGGGATGGATGGATGGAGGGAGTGCTGGTGGCGGCTGGGCCATGGGACAACTGGATGACCTATGGCCCAGATGAGCAGGACACTGTGCCTTCCTCCATCAGCACAATGCACCTCTGTCACACACACACCCTGAGTCATGCTAGGGGGTAACGTTGTAGCTGCCAAGGACAGACTGAAGCAGGCGGAGACAGGACAGGGGGGTCCATTCTTCCTCAAGAAGGCTTTATCTGTCGGATGCCTAGAACTATAAGCTACAATGTTTCTTAAGGCATCAAGTTTCAGTAGAGAATCCATTATTAAGGAACATCCATCAGTTTTGAGTTCGATGATCTAATATACATCATGTCGTGTTAGAGCGCAAGGCACTACAGAGGGTAGTGCGAACGGCTCAGTACATCACTGGGGCCAAGCTTCATGCCATCCAGGACCTCTATACCAGGCGGTGTCAGAGCAAGGCCCTTCAAATTGCCAGTGACTCCAGCCACCCTAGTCAAAGACTAAGACTCTCTGCTACCGTACGGCAAGCGGTACCGGAGCGCCAAGTCTAGGTCCAAGAGGCTTCTATACAGCTTCTACCTCCAAGCCATAAGACTCCTGAACATCTAGTCAAATGGCTGCCCAGACTGTTTGCATTGCCCGCCTCCTCTCTCCACACCACTGCCACTCTCTGTTGTCATCTATTCATAGTCCCTATAATTAACTCTACCTACATGTACATACTACCTCAGCTAACCGGTGCCCCCCGCACATTGACTCTGTACCGTCACCCCCCTGTATATATTGTTATTTTTTACTGCTGCTCTTTAACTTCTTGCTCCTACCCTCTACTTTTTTGAACATTTTGTTAAAAATCGCGCAACATTTCAGCGCCCTGCTACTCATGCCAGGAATATAGTACGTTCATATGGTTAGAATGTGTGTATAGGAAACCCTCGGACGTTTTTAAAACTGGTTAAATCACGACTGTGGCTATTACATAACGTGCGTTACATCGGAAAGCGCAGGAAAACCTGATCACAGAAAATGGAAATAAATATCCTTGCGCCACTTCCAGCAATTGTTAACAGTGAGCCGAATTAGATAAGACCGAGCATTCAACTCCCACAGCATCCCCATGCAGTCGAGTATCTTGTGAATTTAATCCTCTTTGATTCTTGGTTGAACCGAAAGAGGGGCACGACGTACCTCCGGTCTCCGCCCAGATCATTCCGGAAGAGCTCTCTCCTGAAATTTTTTCCAAGACGACAGCTAATGATATGTACATCGCCTACGGTTGATTTTTATCGCTTATTAACGTTTACTAATACCTAAAGTAGCATTACAAACGTATTTCGAAGTGTTTTGTGAAAGTTTATCGTCTACTTTTTGAATTTTAAAAAATGACGTTACGTTGTGAAATCGCTGTTTTTTTCGTTTATCACACAGTCTACATATAACGATATCTTGGCTTTATATGGCCCGATTTAATCGAAATAAAGACCCAATCGTGTTTATGGGACATCTAGGAGTGCCAACAAAGAAGATGGTGAAAGGTAATGACTGTTTTCTATTTTATTGTGCGGTTTGTGTAACGCCGAAATGCTAATTATTTTGTTTACGTCCCCTGCTGTGCTTTTCTGTTGTAGTGTATTGGTGCATGCTATCAGATAATAGCTTCTCATGCTGTCGCCGAAAAGCATTTTAAAAATCTGACTTGTTGCCTGGATTCACAACGAGTGTAGCTTTAATTTGATACCCTGCATGTGTATTTTAATGAACTTTTGAGTTTTAACTAATACTATTAGCATTTAGCGTAGCACATTTGCATTTCCAGAGCTCTAGTTGGGACGCAAGCGTCCCAGGTAGAGGTATGAGGTTAATTACTTGTTACTTTTATCTCTTATTCTTATCCATATATATTTTTAAACTGCACTGTTGGTTAGGGGCCCGTAAGTAAGCATTTCACTGTAAGGTCTACATCTGTTGTATTTGGCCCATGTGACAAATAAAATTGGATTTGATTTGAGTAGACAATTTCAACTCTCCCATTATACCAATTTGACAAAATATGGCAAGATGGTATTGGGTTGTATTGTATTGTACAAGGTTGAAAATCGAATTTCCCCAGCATGTCCTTGGGGCGGCAGGGTAGCCTAGTGGTTAGAGCGTTGGACTAGTAACTTAAAGGTTGCAAGTTCAAATCCCCAAGCTGACAAGGTACAAATCTGTCGTTCTGCCCCTGAACAGGCAGTTAACCCACTGTTCCTAGGCCATCATTGAAAATAAGAATTTGTTCTTAACTGACTTGCCTAGTTAAAAAGGTAAAAAAAAACTTGTGTCCTGGATTCACCCTCCCTCTGTCCCTCCCTCTGTCCATCCCTCCACCGTGATAATAAAATGTTCTGTCTGTAAAGCTGAATGTATCTGTCGGCTCTGCGACGGGTCTCTGCTATCTGCCTGCGCCAAAAACAGATGTTGCTTTAGTCTTCAGTCTACTACTATACTATCTGTCTCTGTTCTATACTTTGTCTATCCATCTTCTCCTCCATCCTCATTCCCTCCTCTCTGCCTCAGGCCTCCTTCCATCCCTTCATCTATCTCTCCATCCTTTCCCAGTCACAGTCGTCCGTGAAATCTAGTCTAAATGGCATTGCCCAAGCTTGTGAATTTTCAAAGAAAACCTTTTTATGGCCGTTGTTTTATCCAAATTTTCCTGCTTAGCTATTTAATAGTATGTTCAAGGTTGAACTGGTAAAGCAAAAGGACAGAGCTTTTTAACATCCTCTAGATTAGTATTTTTTAATCATTTGAAACATCACTTATCAGAATAAGGTTGCTTTTGCCATTCCTCTTAAAACCCTTCCTGTTTTGCTTGCTGGAGGCAGTCTTCTGTTTTTCCTATACTACTAGTGTCTACTAAATATGCTAAGTAACCGATGCAACAGGAAATCGCTTCGACCAGTCTCTCGCCCAGCCTCTACTCTAGACATCAGATGCTGCATCACGTCCTGTCTGTGCCAAAAATGACTGCCACAGTGTCAGTTTGGGGTTTAGTCTCACCAGATCTTGTCATTTCCCTTTGGGGTGTCTCTCTCATGTTCAAAGTAGCCCAGACCTAGCCTAGTCCCAATACTGTCAGAAAAACAACGAGAGAAGAGATAGTTACAACACAGCGTATGGAACCAGGCTAACAAAACAACGAGAGAAGAGATAGTTACAACACAGCGTATGGAACCAGGCTAACAAAACAATGAGAGAAGAGATAGTTAAAACAGATAGCGAATGGAACCGGGCTAACCCAGGTCTTACCGGCCAACTTATGTGCCCACCATCTCCGTTGTCTGTCAACGTATGAGCCTCATAGGAAAATCATTGGCTCAGTCAGGTTTTCCAGGTATGAAACCTCTGTGTGGCTGAGCCCTAACTCTAGTGGGGTTTCAGCCAGCACCATGGGGAAGTACTCAGAGAGGGTTGATACCAACCAGAGAGCTGTGAATAATTCAGTCAGTTTGGAGGAGCTGTTGCCACATACCGTTACTGAGGGATCCTATAGCACTATGCAAAGGGTGAAGAGGGCCTCTCTCTGTTTGTGTGTGAAAAATGTGCCACTTCACCCTCACACAGGCACCAGGGTGGCAGTTATCTGGGTCACACTGGAAGAGGATCATTAAAATGTCTCTTCAGAATCCACACACACACACACACACACACACACACACACACACACACACACACACACACACACACACACACATAATTCACTCAATCTGTGGTGTGCCATCCTCTCAGGTATTTCTCGCCTGTGCTTAAAACAGAAATTAAATTGTAAGAGATAAAAGCACAATTTTCTCAGTGTGTTTGTGTTTGTAGCCGCTCCTAGGCTCTTCTGAGGGGATGACTTGTGTGTTTGCACGCTGCGGAGAGGGAGAGACTGTTAGTTAGTACTGCATTTGTCTCTGTCATTGAGAACATTATGAAAGATTTAACTGGTTGAATGTAGGCCTACTCTCTCCTACTCCAACTTGTTGCTAAATAATGTTGACCAGTATTGAGAGATCCTCAGCCCAAGGCTCCCTACCACTGGGTAAACATGGAGGTGAGGTGTGCTAGTACTGACAGAAAGACACCCTCCCTAGACGGTAAGGAGAGCAGGAGAACAACCTTTTTGTGGCTGAAGCCTTGTCCTGCCCCGTTCTACAGAGAGGCGGTGGGATGTTGTCAGCATCGATCTGGCCTGCTATCCACACATCTACTGAGGGAAGAGATGTCTTTTAATAGGAGCTCTCCCTATCTGAATCAGACAGAATTACCATATTACCTTTTTAGCACTCTTATAATTGCCTTCCATTTCGCTGCTCAGTATTCATGTTTCAATAGCTTTGAAGGAGTCATGAATCCTAAATGAATCCACCACTCTACTGAAACACTGTGCTGTACGTCAAACATGACCGACTCTAGCTGTCAGATCCACATTATGTGCTGGTTAAACTGCTGACTGGTTGTTTGGTGTATTCTATGACATACTTCCTCTTTTGTATGTTGACAGGCTAGAGGGAGGGTGTGTGGGAGTGTAACAGCGGTCTCAATGTCTTTTCGGGGACTTCGGGAATTTCTGGTTTCCCACCTCCGGAATGTGACCACCATTCCAAAGATGGACAGGGATAGAACCTGGGAATGGCAAGTGTCGCAGTCGGGATGTTTAGATGTCATTTTCCTGGGTGGCCATTGTTTTGATAGACACAGCCTGGTTAGTCAATCTGTCAGATAAGCTTAACTGTTTAGTAAATGTTGATAATGAAATGTAATCTATCATCACAGTTCTCAGTGTGTAGGTCTTTTTTTTCCTGGACAGATGATCCATTTAAATGGGTGCCAAGCTCAGCCACAAGGCTGGGCTCACTGTTGGCAGTAGTATTACACAAATTCCAATGCTAATCTTGATAAGCTTCTCCAACAAACCGCTAGATTTCTGCCCAATTTGATTGCTGTTTCTGGATGTTATTTGTTAGAAAGGGAGTGAAATGAATAACTTGTTTTTATGACTACAATTTTTTTGTTGTATGATGGTGGAAACACCTTTAGAGGATTTATGAGAGAGCTGTTCTCGTTTCTCAAAGTTATTCATCCAAAGTTGAATTGAAGACATTATAAGGCATATATTCCTAGAGCACCATTAGCACTCGTCATCTCCCGTCTGGATTACTGCAACTCGCTGTTGGCTGGGCTCCCTGCCTGTGCCATTAAACCCCTACAACTCATCCAGAACGCCGCAGCCCGTCTGGTGTTCAACCTTCCCAAGTTCTCTCACGTCACCCCGCTCCTCCGCTCTCTCCACTGGCTTCCAGTTGAAGCTCGCATCCGCTACAAGACCATGGTGCTTGCCTACGGAGCTGTGAGGGGAACGGCACCTCAGTACCTCCAGGCTCTGATCAGGCCCTACACCCAAACAAGGGCACTGCGTTCATCCACCTCTGGCCTGCTCGCCTCCCTACCACTGAGGAAGTACAGTTCCCGCTCAGCCCAGTCAAAACTGTTCGCTGCTCTGGCCCCCCAATGGTGGAACAAACTCCCTCACGACGCCAGGACAGCGGAGTCAATCACCACCTTCCGGAGACACCTGAAACCCCACCTCTTTAAGGAATACCTAGGATAGGATAAAGTAATCCCTCTCACCCCCCCCTTAAAAGATTTAGATGCACTACTGTTCCACTGGATGTCATAAGGTGAATGCACCAATTTGTAAGTCGCTCTGGATAAGAGCGTCTGCTAAATGACTTAAATGTAAATGTAATTAGCAGCATGTACGACCACACCCTTAAATTGTCTTTTGCGCTATTTCTGTTTTGTTGAATTTGAGGAAATTTCCATCAATAATTGAACAGATTATTCCCAGTTACACTAGGAGGAGCATGTAGATGTGTGCAAGTGATCAAATGTCCTTCTGTATACCTAGAGCATGTGAACCAGTAACTTCTACCACCCAGGGGTCATAACTTCTGACCTTTTGTGGCCTGCTGGCTGACCCCACAGTATGACCACCCGTTCAGCTTCTCTCTGTCTCTCTGTGTCTCCGTCTCTCTCAATTCAATTCAAGGGGCTTTATTGGCATGGGAAACATATGTTAACATTGCCAAAGCAAGTGAGGTAGATAATATACAAAAGTGAAATAAACAATAAAAATGAATAGTAAACATTTAACATACAGAAGTTTCAAAAGAATAAAGCCATTACAAATGTCATATATATATATATATATACAGTGTTGTAATGATGTACAAATGGTTAATGTACAAAAGGGAAAATAAATAAGCATAAATATGGGTTGTATTTACAAGGGCATTTGTTCTTCACTGGTTGACCTTTTCTTGTGGCAACAGGTCACAAATCTTGCTGCGGTGATGGCACACGGTGGTATTTCAACCAGTACATTCTTGGCCAAAAGTTTTGAGAATGACACAAATATTAATTTTCACAATGTCTGCTGCTTCAGTGTCTTTAGATATTTTTGTCAGATGTTACTATGGAATACTGAAGTATAATTACAAGCATTTCATAAGTGTCAAAGGCTTTTATTGACAATTATATGAAGTTGATGCAAAGAGTCAATATTTGCAGTGTTGACCCTTCTTTTTCAAGACCTCTGCAATCCGCCCTGGCATGCTGTCAATTAACTTCTGGGCCACATCCTGACTGTTGCTAGCCCATTCTTGTATAATCAATGCTTGGAGTTTGTCAGAATTTGTGGGGTTTTGTTTGTCCACCTGCCTCGTGAGGATTGACCGCAAGTTCCCAATGGGATTAAGGTCTGGGGAGTTTACTGGCCATGGAGCCAAACTATTGATGTTTTGTTCCCCGAGCCACTAAGTTATCACTTTTGCCTTATGGCGAGGTGCTCCATCATGCTGGAAAAGGCATTGATCACCAAACTGTTCCTGGATGGTTGGGAGAAGTTGCTCTCAGAGGATGTGTTTGTGCCATTCTTTATTCATGGCTGTGTTCTTAGGCAAAATTGTGAGTGAGCCCACTCCCTTGGCTGAGAAGCTACCCCCACACATGAATGGTCTCAGGATGCTTTACTGTTGGCATGACATAGGACTGATGGTAGCGCTCACCTTGTCTTCTCCGGACAAGCTTTTTTCCGGATGCCCCAAACAATTGGAAAGGGAATTCAGTCCTCAGCAGTCCAATCCCTGTACCCTTTGCAGAATATCAGTCTGTCCCTGATATTTTTCCTGGAGAGGTGGCTTCTTTGCTGGCCTTCTTGGCACCAGGCCATCCTGCAAAAGTCTTCGCCCCTCTGTGCGTGCAGATGCACTCACACCTGCCTGTTGCCATTCGTGAGCAAGCTCTGAACTGGTGGTTGCCCGATCCCGCAGCTGAATCAACTTTAGGAGACGGTCCTGGCGCTTGCTGGGCTTTCTTTGGCGCCCTGAAGCGTTCTTCACAACAATTGAACCGCTCTCCTTGCAGTTCTTGATGATGCGATAATTGGTTGATTTAAGTGCAATCTTACTGGCAACAATATCCTTGCCTGTGAAGCCCTTTTTGTGCAAAGCAATTTTTTATTTTTGATTTCACCTTTATTTAACCAGGTAGGCTAGTTGAGAACAAGTTCTCATTTGCAACTGCGACCTGGCCAAGATAAAGCGTAGCAATTCGACACATACAACAACACAGAGTTACACATGGAAAACATACAGTCACTAATACAGTAGAACAAAAGTAAACAAAAAGTCTATATACAGTGAGTGCAAATGAGGTAAGTTATGAGGTAAAGCAATGATGACGTCATGTGTTTCCTTGCAGGTAACCATGATTGGCAGAGGATGAACAATGATTCCAAGCACCACCCTCCTTTTGAAGCTTCCAGTCTGTTATTCAAACTTAATCAGCATGACGGAGTGATCTCCAGCCTTGTCCTCGTCAACACTCACACCTGTGTTAATGAATGAATCACTGACATGATGTCATCTGGCCCTTTTGTGACAGGGCTGAAATGCAGTGGAAATGTTTTTGGGGGATTCAGTTCATTTGCATGGCAAAGAGGGACTTTGCAATTAATTGCATTTCATCTGATCACTCTTCATAACATTCTGGAGTATATGCAAATTGCCATCATACAAACTGAGGCAGCAGACGTTGTGAAAATTTATATTTGTGTCATTCTCAAAACATTTGGCCACGATTATAGATATGGGAGTTTAGCAAAACCGGGTTTGTTTTCGAATTCTTTGGATATGTGTAATCTGAGGGAAATGTGTATCTCTAATATGGTCATACATTGGGCAGGAGGTGAGGATGATTGTGTTGCTGTCGGGTCTCTGTGGGGTGTTTTTTTTAACAGAGCCCCAGGACCCGCTTGCTTAGGGGACTCTTCTCCAGGTTAATCTCTGTAGGTGATGCCTTTGTAATGGAAGGTTTGGGAATCGCTTCCTTTTAGGTGGTTGTAGAATTTAACGGCTCTTTTCTGGATTCTGATAATTAGCGGGTATGGGCCTAATTCTGCTCTGCGTGCATTATTTGGTGTTCTATTTTTGCAGAGTTCTGCATGCAGAGTCTCAATTTGGTGTTTGTCCCATTTTGTGAATTCTTGGTTGGTGAGCAGACCTCTCTCTCTCTCTCTCTCTCTCTGTCTCTCTCTTTTCAAGGGGCTTTATTGGCTTGCGAAACATATGTTTACATGGCCAAAGCATATGAAATAAACAATTAACAGTAAACATTACACTGACAAAAAGGTCTAAAACTGTCATTATGTCTATATACAGTGTTGTAACGGTGTGCAAATAGTTAGTGATGGCATTACATGGAACTTCCTTCCATCTCATATTGCTCAAATAAACAGCATACCTGGTTTTAAAAAAACAGATAAAGCAACACTTCGCGGCACAACACCTCTCCCCTATTTGACCTAGATAGTTTGTGTATGCATTGATATGTACGCAATAACGACCTGCCTCTCTCTCGTTGCACTCCACAAGGAGACTGCCTGTTACGCGAATGCAGTAAGCCAAGGTATGTTGCTAGCTAGCATTAAACTTCTTATAAAAAACAATGAATCATAATCACTAGTTAACTACACATGGTTGATGATATTACTAGATATTATCTAGCGTGTCCTGTGTTGCATATAATCTGACTGAGCATACAAGTATGTAAGTATCTGACTGAGCGGTGGTAGGCAGAAGCAGGCGCGTAAACATTCATTCAAACAGCACTTTCGTGCGTTTTGCCAGCAGCTCTTAGTTGTGCGTCAAGAATTGCGCTGTTTATGACTTCAAGCCTATCAACTCCCGAGATGAGGCTGGTGTAACCGAAGTGAAATGGCTAGCTAGTTAGCGCGCTCTAATAGCGTTTCAAACGTCACTCGCTCTGAGCCTTCTAGTAGTCGTCCCCCTTGCTCTGCATGGGTAACGCTGCTTCGATGGTGGCTGTTGTCGTTGTGTTTCTGGTTCGAACCCAGGGAGGAGCGAGGAGAAGGACGGAAGCTATACTGTTACACTGGCAATACTAAAGTGCCTATAAGAACATCTAATAGTCAAAGGTTAATGAAATACAAATGGTATAGAGGGAGATAGTCCTATAATTCCTATAATAACTACAACCTAAAACTTCTTACCTGGGAATATTGAAGACTCATGTTAAAAGGAACCACCAGCTTTCATATGTTCTCATGTTCTGAGCAAGGAACTGAAACGTTAGCTTTCTTACAACGCACATATTGCACTTTTACTTTTGCAATTTAAACCAAATTGAACATGTTTCATTATTTACTTGAGGCTAAATTGATTGTATTGATGTATTATATTATGTTAAGATAACAGTGTTCATTTCAGTATTGTTGTAATTGTCATTATTAATCGTTATCGGCTTTTTTGGTCCTCCAATAATCGGTATCGGCGTTGAAAAATCATAATCGGTTGACTTCTAGTGTATATATTTGTAATAATGACAATTACAACAATACTGAATGAACACTTTTATCTTAACATAATATAATCCATAAATAAAAATCAATTTAGTCTCAAATAAATAATGAATCCTTTTCAATTTGGTTTAAATGATGCAAAAACCCAGTGTTGAAGAAGAAAGTAAAAGTGCAATATGTGCCATGTAAAAAAACTAACGTTTCAGTTCCTTGCTCAGAATATGAGAACATATCAAAGCTGGCGGTTCCTTTTAACATGAGTCTTCAATATTCCAAGGTAAGAAGTTTTAGGTTGTAGTTGTTATAGGACTATTTATCTCTATACCATTTGTATTTCATATACCTTTGACTATTGGATGTTCCTATATTATTGCCAACCTAATCTCGGGAGTTGATAGGCTTGAAGTCATAAACAGCGCTGTGCTTCAAGCATTGCGAAGAGCTGCTGGCAAAAGCAGTAAAGTGTTGTTTGAATGAATGCTTACGTCCCTGCTGCTGCCTACCACCGCTCAGTCAGATTGCTCTATCTAATATCAAATCATAGACTTAATTATAATATAATAAACACACAGAAATACGAGCCTTAGGTCATTAATATGGTCAGATCCAGAAACTATTATTTAGAAAACAAGATGTTTATTCTTTCAGTAAAATACGGAACAGCTCCGTATTTTATCAAACGGGTGGCATCCATAAGTCTAAATATTGCTGTTACGTTGCACAACCTTCAAATGTTATGTCATAATTATGTAAAATTCCGGCAAATGTATTACCGTCTTTGTTATTAAGAAGAAATGGTCTTCACACAGTAAGCAACGAGCCAGGCGGCCAAAACTGCTGTTTGTACCCTGACTCTGCTTGCACTGAACGCAAGAGAAGTGACACAATTTCCCTAGTTAATTTTGCCTGCTAACATGAATTTCTTTTAACTAAATATGCATGTTTAAAAATATATACTTGTGTATTGATTTTAAGAAAGGCATTGATGTTTATGGTTAATTTTGTGCAATGAATGTGCTTTTTTCACAAATGCGTTGTTAAATCATCACCAGTTTGATGAAGTAGATTCAATGATAAATTAACAGGCACTGCATTGATTATATGCAACGCAGGACAAGCTAGTTAACCTCGTAATAACCATGTGTAGTTAACTTGTGAAGATTGATTGATTGTTTTTTTTTATAAGATAATTTTAATGCTAGGTAGTAACTTACTTTGGCTCCTTGCTGCACTCGCGTAACAGGTGGTCAGCCTGCCACGCAGTCTCCTCGTGGAGTGCAATGTAATCGGCCATAATCGGTGTCCAAAAATGCCGATTACCGATTGTTATGAAGACTTGAAATCGGCCTTAATTAATCTGCCGACCTCTACTTTCCATAAGTTTGGGTCATTCACAGTGGTCAGGTATTCGGGAATTCTGCTTGCTGTATCAATTTGGTGTTTGTCCCATTTTGTGAATTCTTGGTTAGTGAGCGGACCCCAGACCTCACAAATCAAATTTTATTTGTCACATGCGCCGAACACCGTGAAATGCTTACTTACAAGCCCTTAACCAATAATGCAGTTTTAAGAAAATAGCTATAAAAAAAAGTAAGAGATAAGAATAACAAATAATTAAAGAGCAGCAGTAAATAACAATATCGAGGCTATATACAGGGGGTACTAGTACAGAGTCAATGTGCGGGGGTGGGGGCACCAGTGTCGAGGTAATATGTATATGTAGGTAGAGATATTAAAGTGACTATGCTTAGCCATTTGATTAGCTGTTCAGAAGTCTTATGGCTTGGGGGTAGAAGCTGTTTAGAAGCCTCTTGGACCTAGACTTGATGCTCCAGTACCGCTTGCTGTGCGGTAGCAGGGAGAACAGTCTGACTAGGGTGGCTGGAGTCTTTTACCATTTTTAGGGCCTTCCTCTGACATCACCATAAAGGGCAAGGGGTTCTATAACTGATTCAGGTATTTTTAGCCAGATCCTAATTGGTATGCCGCATTTTATGTTGCTTTTGATGGCATATAAGGCCCTTTTTGCCTTTTCTCTCAGATCATTCACAGCTTTGTGGAAGTTACGTGCGGTGCTGATGTTTAGGCCAAGGTTTGTATCATTTTTTTGTCTTCTAGGGCAACGGTGTCTAGATGGAATTTGTGTTTATGGTCCTGACAACTGGACCCTTTTTGGAACACCATTATTTTTGTTTTACTGAGATTGACTGTCAGAGCCCAGATCTGACAGAATCTGTGCAGAATATCTAGGTGCTGCTGTAGGCCCTCCTTGGTTGGGGACAGAAGCACCAGATCAAAATATAGGTAAGTAAAAAAAAAAGATAACAAAGTAATCAGTAGACATTTGACTTCAGATTTTGGTAGGGTGAGGCCGGGTGCTGCAGACTGTTCTAGTGCCCTCTCTCGCTCTCCACCTTTCTCCCTCTCTCAGAACCTTCTCTGTCTCAGCCCCTCTCTCTCTCACCCCCTCTTTCTCTCTCAGCCCCTCTCTGTCACCTCTCTCTCTCTCACCCCGTCGCTCTCTCCCTCTCTCACCCCGTCGCTCTCTCCCTCTCTCACCCCGTCGCTCTCTCCCTCTCTCACCCCCTTGCTCTCTCTCCCTCTCTCTCCCTCTCGCTCTCTCTCTCGCTCTCTCACCCCCTTGCTCTCTCTCTCTCTCCCTCTCTCACCCCTTGCTCTCGCTCCCTCTCTCACCCCTTGCTCTCTCTCCCTCTCTCACCCCTTGCTCTCACCCCCTCGCTGTCTCCCTCTCTCTCATCCCCTCGCTCTCCCTCTCACCATCTCTCTCGCTCACACCCCCCGTCTCTCTCTCACCCCCCAGTCTCTCTCACCCCCTCTCTCGCTCACTTCTCTCTCTCACCTCCTCTCTGTTTCTTAAACAAACCCCTGTGGTGACTGAGGTAATGTTGCTAATGAGAACTCCCTATTTAAAGAGAACACAGTGGCTGTAAATAGAAATCTTAAGATCCTTTAATCAGTGGCCGACAGAGGCCCCTTGAGTCTCTGAAACAGTACGACACGCTGGTCTCATGCAGGACTGACCGGGACTGGAGTACTGTTATTGGACTGTGCGAAAAAGAGCTGCTACCTTGGACCCAAATAAGTCTGTTTCTATGTTCGAAACCATGTTCTCCTACCTTAGGACTCCACACTACATAGTGAGTACATACTATAATGCTTTCAGCTGTACCTCTGTAGGCAGTGTACAATCTGTTGGGGCTTAGTTGGTGGAGGGGAACGAGAGTGAATGACAAGCCTATAGGGCTATTTTGTGTTTTGACAGTGAAAGGTATAGGATCTTTTCGATGATATTTGGATACTTTTTGAATCCTTTTCTGAGGATATGATAGCTCTTGTTCTGATATGCTCATGATGAATAAGACTGAGTCATGCCGCGGCTGTGTTATTTCACCAGACCAGGGCTATCTGAGGTGAGACTTTGTCAGAATCCTCCTCAACTTCCAAAGGAATCCTTGTATGATACAAAGAGAGTGGGGAGAGAAGAACGACCTTCACTTTACCTGGGGGCACAATGCACTTCAACCTCCAGTAGCTCACTGACATTTATAGGTTTTGTCAGTGGGCAGAGTTGCTGTGTGACTTGACTGTGGTGAATGTGTGTGTGTTTTATTCAGAAGACTCGTCTTGAATAAGTATGTATTCCCTTTCTATCCATATCCCCCCACTGACACACCTGCCATGTGAATACGGTTTGAGGAGAGAGTCTGTAAATGTGTGTGTGACCATAGATGTCTATAGATGTATCTACATAGTATAATGTCCCCTGGTCCTAGCAGCTGTCAATGAAAACTAGCAGCGTACCCACTGAGGCTTGATTTAAAAAATAAAAAAAACACAGCACACTCCTCTAGTCTCTCCAATTAGGAACAAAGTGACTGAATGAATGTGTGACACTTTCTCCTGGCCCCTCTCCTCCCTCCATCTCTCTTCTCTCCCTTGTCATTGTCACGCTTTCTCTCTCTCCCTCTCCTCTGTCACGGGCAGCTGTTCCTGTAGGCGGTCAGGGCTGAATGGCCATTGTTTCCTCTGTACCAAGAGCCCTTGTTCTCCGGGAATGTAGTTGATGTGCCGCACAATCAATAGACCTCTGCCCTAATTGCCATAATGCCACCATTCCCCCATCACTCCCCGAGTGTCTACTCGGACTGCACCCCTGGTCCCCTGCCACCCAGCTCCGCAGTCCGCTTTTGGATCTATCCAAACGCCCAGCATTTTGTGAATAATACTCTTAGGAACTGTAACTCAAATCAACAGACGTCTCCGACAAGCTCAATAAAGATATCAATTATTTAGCAGCAATTACTAGGCTCACTAGAGTCACCGTGAGAAAATCTTCATTTTACTCTGCATTTACCGTTTTGCCACTTTCAGTGTTTATTTACATGGTATGAAAAGTGGCAGGATGTAGACCTGTAATAACGGGTGGAGGTTAGGTTAGCAGATACCACAACCCTGGTCTGGTGATTCACCACACTGCTGGTGGAAGCTGTTTTACTAACCTGACGTCTGTTTGTGGTGTGGCCACATCTGACACTTGATGTAGGGAGAGTCATTCAGTTAGGCGTCAATGGCAGGCTACACATCCTCCGGGTACCAGTTAGGCTACTGCCGCAACCAACCCAACAACTATAAACAGCCAGAGTCATGGAGGGGAGTATTGCCAAGCCTCGATATTGTGCTACACAGACGCAAATCTCCTTGTTCAGAGAGTTTAGTGTATACATAGAACAAGACACAGGCACGACCACATTCCAGCCATTTTGTGGAGACTTGTTTGATGTTTAAAGTGAAACTGACAGCGTTTTAGCAACGTGAAATCGTATTAAAATCGGTTCGTATACACCCCCAGGAAGAATATGATGCCTTTTGTTTGACATTTTCTGACAAGCGAGCACATAGATATGTTCATGTTCACATTGTCATATTTTCATTGAATGTTTGGGAATGACGCAGAGTAAGGCATTTGTGAAGATTCTATAGCAGCATAAAGTGGGGAAAGCGGCCGTGCATTTGGACAAGTAATAGACACTGCAGGAAATAAAACCTAATAAAAAACGTGTCTGTCTTGTCCAGGCCCCGACTACACACACCGGTGCGCCATAGCCAATCAGAGCCACAATAGACATATATGAAAATAAGCCATTTGCCACAAGGGCCGGCCATCGTTCACTTTGAACTGGACATTGGTTTACAAACAGTAGCAACAGCGCGACTTTAGATAATTAGGAAGCATTCTCCAAAAGCCACAAAATACACCTGAATGGATTTCTGTAAATAACCTGATCAAACAACTATGAGCAGGTAGGCTCAGTTGCCTATGCAAATCAACAAGATCAACAACTGTTTGCCAGAGCGAGATTAGCTCAAATCTAACGAGGCAACAGTAGTTAAAACTCTCAAACCTTTTGAGTTTGTAGTTGTGCCGGTAAACATTGCAACTGATAAACGATGGGGGAATTAGTAGCCTGCTCGCCCTTCTGCAGCTTGCCTACCAATGCATGCATTCCCCAACCCGCGTTTTGACAACTGAATGGGAACTTGCCTGCCTGCCCATTTTGATCGATGCCATATACATTTGATTGACAACTAAGAGATATGTCGTTCAAGTTCAGCATAGCTAGCTATAGTAGCGAAGTGACTGACAATTCTTGACAGCTAACCAAATGACACATGCATCTCTAGCTGTAGCCACCGAAAAACAATATGTTGGGGGAAAAGTCAGTCAGTCACCCATTCATCCAATGACATCCAACATAAAGTTGGTTTTGTAGCATAAACTGAAAATGTTATATTCTTGACTAATATTATGATTGTCTGTTAGTTTCTTCTCAGTACAATGTGAAAGAAGTCATGATATCAGTGCATGTTTACTTTTAAGCTCTTGGCTCGCCGTTTGGCTCGGGTCGATGCCAACTATTCTGTTGTAGCATGTCATGTGCTTGTGTTGGTTTCATATTTGATCAGGCTTCAGCCAGAGGTTTGAACATCCAAACAGAGAAGACGAGAGGCATCCGTTCCCATCTGAGTCTCCCACGCTCATTCTTGGTCTTGAAGAGATACGTTTTATCTACTTTCCCCAGATGAACTTGTGGATAACATTTATTATGTCTCTGTGTCCGGTACGAAGGAAGTTGGAGGTGGTTTCGCAAGCCAATGCTAACTCGCGTTAGTGCATTGAATGGAAGTGTATGACATACTAGTAGATACCCGTTGAGCTAACGCTAGTTAGCAGTGGCTCGCATAACATCCTTCATACTGGGCAAAAATTGTATCCACTGGTTCATCTGACTCTGGGGGAAGTAGATAAAGGGCCTCATTGCCAAAATACCAAAGTATCCCTTAAACGCTGATGGATTATAGGAGCTAAGAGTTTCAGCATAGGGAATCATCACACTGTTGACTGTAGTGAAATATCTGAATGACCACAAGATGAATGCACTTAACTGTGAGTCGCTCAGGATAAGAGCGTCTGCTAAATCACAAGTGTAAAAATGTATGGACAAGGAGGTATATGGACACCTTCACAAGTAGACACATAAATAGGGATGTGTGTGTGTTTGGAGGATGCGCGGACGTGCCTGGATTCTTCCACCCGTTCTGAGCCAAAGGGGTTCTGGGAAATCCTTTTGATGTATGTACAGAGCAGACTGAGGTCACAGGACCGATTTGAGGATAAAACAGATCGGTAGCACATTGTTACAATAAAGACTTTTTTAAAACTGTGCTAGAAAATGGAAAGGATTGCTTGTGTGTTAGGGGGCTGTGGTTAGCTTCTAGATTAGGCTATGGTTATGGGATATTGGGAGGAGCAATTCCACGGTAACAGAATTATGCTTTGACTCAGTTATTTCACTTTAAACATGTACAAGTTTAACAAACCATACAACTCTATCACAAGTACTACTTTTACCAATTTCCTCTGAATAATTAACAAAAACTAATTTAGTGGAAAAACTGTGCAGATGCAGACGTTGGCAACTATGGTCAAATCTCCCTCAGGTTTTTAGGTGTTCACGTTTTCCAAAAACTATGTTAGATATCTGCTCTGAATTAGAATTCAAAGATGTCTGCAGAAAGAATGGAGTGTCAGCTATAACATGACACCTTGAGTTAGAAAATAATTAAGTGGATTTACACCCAGTAATGGAATTACTGTAATGGAATTACATCATGGGTCCCTGATCACAACGCAGCCCAACAAAGCACAGTAGAGTGCAGTACTATACAGCAGAGCAGAGTATGATAGAGTTCAGTACATTAAAGTAGTGTATAGTACAATATACTCTACTTTTCTTTTCTTTACTATACTGTATTGTGCTGGACTGTACTTACTGTGCTCTACTCACTGTATTATATTGTACTGTACTGTACTCACTATTAGAGGTCGACCGATTATGATTTTTCAACACCGATACCGATTATTGGAGGACCAAAAAAGCCAATACCGATTAATTAGCCAATTTTATTTTTTATTTTATTTATTTGTAATTATGACAATTACAACAATACTGAATGAACACTTATTTTAACTTAATATAATACATCAATAAAATCAATTTAGCCTCAAGTACATAATGAAACATGTTCAATTTGGTTTAAATAATGCAAAAACAAAGTGTTGGAGAAAAAAGTAAAAGTGCAATATATGCTATGTAAGAAAGCTATCGTTTCAGTTCCTTGCTCAGAACATGAGAACATATGAAAGCTGGTGGTTCCTTTTAACATGAGTCTTCAATATTCCCAGGTAAGAAGTTTTAGGTTGTAGTTATTATAGGAATTATAGGACTATTTCCCTCTATACCATTTGTATTTCATTAACCTTTGACTATTAGATGTTCTTATGGGCACTTTAGTATTGCCAGTGTAACAGTATAGCTTCCGTCCCTCTCCTCGCTCATCCCTGGGCTCGAACCAGCAACACAACGACAACAGCCACCATCGAAGCAGCGTTACCCTTGCAGAGCAAGGGGAACGACTACTAGAAGGCTCCGAATGAGTGACGTTTGAAACGCTATTAGCACGCGCTAACTAGCTAGCCATTTCACTTCGGTTACACCAGCCTCATCTCAGGAGTTGATAGGCTTGAAGTCATAAACAGCGCAATGATTGACGCACAACGAAGAGCTGCTGGCAAAATGCACAAAAGTGCTGTTTGAATGAATGTTTGCGTGCCTGCTTCTGCCTACCACCGCTCAGTCAGATACTTAGATACTTGTATGCTCAGTCAGATTATATGCAACGCAGGACACGCTAGATAATATCTAATATCTTTATGTATGAAAGGTATTGCCGGTGACAAAGCCTCTACTTTTTATTTCCGCCAACCGAGTCATGATTGCGTTAAAGTTCTGCCTACAGTTTAGTATGAAATGTAGCCGTAATGCATTGGCACGCACTACGCTCTTCAACTCTTGATGTTTGCTAGGCAGCGCCCGTTAATACTTTCCTCCTGGCAGTTCTACACTTTGCAAGGAATGTCACTTCACCCTTCGCGTAGCCCACCACATGCACTGTTTTCTAAAGCACAACTGGATCGATAAATAAAGAATTACTGTGGGAATAAATATCACTGAATTATGAAAATATTGGAATAAAGTAGGACGCAATTGAAGGCATCAAATTGTTGCTTACTGAAACTCCCAAGTCATCCAATTATTATAATACATTTGAAGCAATAGCCTACAAGTCTGTGGTCAACTACACTGAACTAAAATATAAATGCAACATGCAATAATGTTGTCCTACTCCTCTTCAATGGCTGTGCGAAGCTGATGGATATTAGCGGGAACTGAAACACACTGTCGTACAGATTGATCCAGAGCATCCCAAACATGTTCAATTTGTGATTGTCTGTTGAGTATGCAGGCTATGGAAGAACTGGGACATTTTCTGCTTCCAGGAATTGTGTACAGATCTTTGCGACATGGGCCCGTGGATTATCATGCTGAAACATGAGGTTATGGCTCGGATGAATGGCACGACAATGGGCCTCAGGATCTTGTCACGGTATCTCTGTGCATTCAAATTGCCATCGGTAAAATCCATTGTGTTATTTGGCTGTAGTTTTTGCCTGCCCATGCCCTAACCCCACAATCACCATGTGATACTCTGTTCACAACGTTGACATCAGCAAACCGCTCGCCCACCCAACGCCATACACATTGTCTGCCATCTGCCCGGTACAGTTGAAACTGGAATTCATCCTTGAGGACTACACTTCTACATCGTGCCAGTGACTATCGAAGGTGAGCATTTTCCCTCTGCAGTCAGGTCAAGACCCTGGTGAGGACGACGAGCACGCAGATGAGCTTCCCTGAGACCGTTTCTGACAGTTTGTTGTGCAAACCCACAGTTTCATCAGCTGTCCGAGTGGCTGGTCTGACGATCCCGCAGGATGTGGAGATTCTGAGCTGGCGTGGCTACACGTGGTCTGCGGTTGTAAGACCATTTGGACGTACTGCCAAATTCTCTAAAATTACATTGGAGGCGGCTTGTGGTAGTGAAATTAACATTAAATTCTCTGGCAACAGCTCTGGTGGACATTCCTGCAGTCAGCATTCCAATTATACGCTCACTCAAAACTTGACATCTGTGGAATTGTGTTGTGTGACACAACTGCCCATTTTAGAGTGGCCTTTTATTTTTCCCAGCACAAGGTGCACCTGTGTTATGATCATGTTGTTTAATCAGCTTCTTGATATGCCACACCTGTGAGGTGGATGGAAATGATCTTGACAAAGGATACATGCTCACTAACAGGGATAGAAACAAATTTGTGAACAAAGTGTAAGAGAAATAAGCTTTTTTGTGCGTATAGAACATTTCTGGGATATTTTATTTCAGCTCATGAAACATGGGACCAATACTTGACATGTTGCGTTTAAAGTATTAAGCATGCAATACAGTCTAGATCCAGTGTAGTCCAATTATTTTGCTTGACCGCGTAAAGGCAGCCTTAAAAACCAACTGAGGTGGTGAAATATGAACACGAGACTCGCATGCTTTTGAAAATATAGATTGCTATTATTTTCTGTCGTTGTCATGATGAAGATGCTGTCATGACTTTGGCCTGGGGGTAGGTTTATGACAGTCAAAAATACCTCTTCCCCCCACCCCTTTTCCTCTCTACCCTACTGATGTGAAATTTGAAAACCCCTTGGTTAACATAGAGATTCTGGGAACATCAGAAAGTGGGGGGAAATTAACTATATCCTGGTTTGAATATATGAACATATGCAGTGGTACTTAATGAATATGTTGTCATCTGAGACATTCTCATCAATGATAAGATGACATAAACTCTACAGTGGAAAGTCTGCACATTGTAGTAATCGGATTCACATGGAATTGTTGTTCAATTTAAATGTTTGAATATAAAATTGTTGGTGAAGAGATGAAATGTAATTTTAGCTTCCAAATGAGAGATTTGGGTTTTCATAAGGTTAGGGCTCTGCTCAATCAGTGGCCCGCCCCTGTGAAGGGACATGGGTTATAAAACTTTTCAATTATGCCCTCCCCTCCCTTCCTATATAAAGCCTTGACGAAAATGTAACCTCCTGTTCCAAGTACGTGAGGTCTGCAGCCTCTGTGTTAAAAGGACCAACATGTCAACTACAGAACTAAGCCAAACTCAGCATGAGCTTTGGTTGGGAATGGTATGAACTTTGAACTTTTATTCACTACAGAAGTGATACCTCCTAGCCGTTGAGTTAGCCACAGCAGCTGCAAACGTGGGCTAGGAAAGGACAGACAGACAGAGTATCCAGTCTACCACACAACGCCGTTACTACAACATTCTCCAAAGGACTCGGTTTGGCAACACGGCCTTCCATCTACCACCAACCTACCGAAGCGCAGCTCAGAGTAAATATTTATTGCATTTTCCTTTTCCAAATGGCTGGTAATTTAGAATGCATAAGATACTGTATTTACGATAGCACAGCATCTTCCTTTGTCCCTCAGTCTTCCTGCACTTTCACTCAAACCCAGCCCTTTTCTTTTGTGTAACCAGCTGTCATATCTGTTCCGCCCGCTAGGGATGTTTTCCTTTGACGTAATTTGTAATCAAGTTATAATTCATTCTTTGTATATGTAATTCTGTGTGATTAGTTAGGTATTTAGTAAATAAATAATTAAACCCTATTTTGTATTGCTGATTCAACTTGTTAGCCAGGGTTCGTGAAGAGAACCAAGAATTTACAACTTTCAGATGAGACTGAATTAAGGTGACGATTAATATTGACTGCTATTGATGTAAAATATTACTAGGTCTTTAAGAGTTTATTCGGAAGATAACGGCTCTATAAATATTATTTTGTGGTGCCCCGACTCTCTAGTGAATTACATTTACATGATTAGCTCAATCAGGTAATATTAATTACGGAGAAAGGATTTTATAGAATAGCATGTCATATCACTTAATCCGGCATAGCCAAAGACACAACAATGCTCTCAATGTAATGATCCTAGGCCTGTGCCCTAACAAAGCGGAGTGAGGTTAGGAAAGAGTTTAAATGTGGATCTAAAAAGCATGGGCTTGTCTTGGGCTGTTTCAAAATATCAAGCATTTTGTATGACAGCGTTTCACACGTTGCCGTGAAAAAATATTATTTGTGTTTTATATTTCATTATATTCTATAGGCTATTAGAAACTGGGTGGTTCGAATGCTGATTTGGCTGAAAGCCGTGGTATTTACAGTACCAGTCAAAAGTTTGGGTACACAAGGTTTTTCTTTATTTTTATTATTTTCTACATTGTAGAATAATAGTGAAGACATAACTATGAATAACTCATATGGAATCATGTAGTAAAAAGTGTTAAACAAATCCAAATATATTTTATATTTGAGATTCTTCAAAGAAGCCACCCTTTGCCTTGATGACCGCTTTGAAAACAGTGATTGGTCAACAGTAGGGATTCGTCAATTGCGGGGTTTTTTCATTCAACGAGAGACGAATGGTCTTCATGTAAACTTTTACAGTTGTGACATACTGCACCAAACATCTTTAGTTAGATGTAAAATTGCACAAAGACCTCCTCTGAAAAAACATCTATTTAAGAGCTATATTAAATTAATTCAGATTATTTTAAGGAAGTGTATACCGGCTACGGCATCTCAAGAGCGACAAACAGTACTATTGCTGCCTTTTTCTTGTTTTTCAAACAAAGGTATTTTAAGGGAGTATGCGAGGCACAGACATTCACTTCACCTAGCCTCTTAGCTTTCATTTTACACCCAATTTGATATATTCTTATGAACTTCACATGTTGGTGCTCATTTGTCCTTTTACATGGAAATGCCCTGAATCACGTGGTATCACATTCGGATATTTGATAAATACTATTGAATCAGAACAATGTTTTCATTGTCTCTGTCTGTTATTTTTTTTGGGGGGGGAAGCTGGCCAGCTAACTGTTATTGGCAGTTTGGAACTCACTTTTGTTATTGGTCTATTAATCAATTTACTGTCTGCGAAACTCCCGCCCTTGCAAACCTGCTGATGAGAAGATTGTGTGTAAATTGTATCATAAACTAACACTGATCAAAAATGTTCACACTTTTCATCAGCTGTTGTACAATTTGAAGGAAAACTGAATTGTTACTACACTGTGCCTTTAAGCTAACTTCAAAGATGGGAAGTGTTTTTCTAGAGTATATCACAATGTTCTGTCCCGCTGGGCACAGGCGGCAATTCATTGTTGAAATGACGTAGAGACCACATTGATTCAACTAGCGTGTGCCCAGTGGGATGTTCCATTATTACCACCGAGAGAGAAATATTATCAGAGACATTAAAGGGGCTTTGGTGGTGTGCTCTTGGAGAAGAGTTGGAAGTTGGGGCTCTGCCTCACTCTTCTCTCTCAAACCCCTTCGGAGTGTCGTTACTCTCTGTGGGTCTTCATAATCATGCTAGATTACCATAGAAGACTGTGTGCGTGTGTGCTGTGGCTATCCATAAACAGGCAAGATCAGAACAGAAGATCAGTGAGGATGTTCATAACAGAGTTAAAACAGGGCCAGATGCCACCAGCAGATATCTCTAATAATAATATTATACAGGCAGGCTGGAAATGTACCTTCATATAGGCTAGGTCCCAAATGTCAGAAAATGTCCTATATAGTGCACTATTTTTGACAAGGGCCCATATGGCTCGGGTCAAAAGTAATGCGCTATAGGAAATAAGGTGCCATTTGGGGCGCAGCCTTAGTAGCTGTTCATGTTTTGTGCATGTGTTCTCCATGTGTTCTGTGGTCTGCACTGCAGGTGTGTACTGTATGTACACTACCTTTCACTTAAAAATGTCTGTTTTTGAAAGAAAATCACTTTTTTTTTTGTCCATTTTAAAATAACATCAAATTGATCAGAAATACAGTGTAGATATTGTTAATGTTGTAAATTAATATTGTAACTGGAAACGGCTGATTTTTAATGGACTATCTACGTAGGTGTACAGAGGCCCATTATCAGCAACCATCACTTCTGTGTTCCAACGACACGTTGTGTTAGCTAATCCAAGATTATAATTTTAAAAGGCTAATCGATCAATTGAAAACCCTTTTGCGATTATGTTAGCACAGCTGAAAATGGTTGTTCTGATTAAAGAAGCAATAAAACTGTCCTTCTTTAGACTAGTTGAGTATCTGGAGCATCAGCATTTGTGTGTTCGATTACAGGCTCAAAATGGCCAAGAAACAAAGACCTTTCTGTTTCTCAAACTAGACCCTCTAATGGACTTGTCCTCTTGCTCAGTTGTGCACCGGGGCCTCCCACTCCTCTTTCTATTCTGGTTAGATCCAGTTTGCGCTGTTCTGTGAAGGGAGTAGTACACAGTGTTGTACGAGATCTTCAGTTTCTTGGCAATTTCTCGCATGGAATAGCCTTCATTTCTCAGAACAAGAATAGACTGACGAGTTTCAGAAGAAAGGTCTTTCTTTCTGGCCATTTTGAGCCTGTAATCAAACAAACAAAGGCTGATGCTCCAGATACTCAACTAGTCTAGAGAAGGACTGTTTTATTGCTTCTTTAATTAGAACAACAGTTTTCAGCTGTGCTAATATAATTGCATAAGGGTGTTCTAATGCTCAGTTAGCCTTTTAAAATGATAAACTTAGATTAGCTAACACAACGTGTCGTTGGAACACAGGAGTGTTGTTAGCTGATAATGGGCCTCTACGCTTATGTAGATATTCCATAAGAATTCTGCTGTTTTCAGCTACCATAGTCATTTACAACATTAATAATGTCTACACTGTATTTTTGATGAAATTGATGTTATTTTAAAGGACAGAAATGCTTTTCTTTCAAAAACATGGACATTTTTAAGTGACCCCAAACTTTTGAAAGGTAGTGTATATGCATTGTCTAACCTCAGCCTATGAAGATTTGAATTGAGTTCATCTACCGGTTTTAATGCAAAATGTTGCAAAAAAGTTACTAGTTAAATTACTTGTAGTTGGTCACCATGCTGACCCCTGGTTGATCATTGGGGGACCTGGACCGGTAATCATAAAGTGTCTGAGAGTAGGAGTGATGATCTGTGACCAGATCCTCCCTCTCCATATAATCTTATTCATAATGATCTAAAAGGCAAAACTGATCACCGGGGGCAAACTACCTGCCCTCCAGGACACCTACACCACCCGATGTTACAGGAAGGCCATAAAGATCATCAAGGACATCAACCACCCGAACCACTGCCTGTTCACCCCGCTATCATCCAGAAGGCGAGGTCAGTACAGGTGCATCAAAGCTGGGACCGAGAGACTGAAAAACAGCTTCTATCTCAAGGCCATCAGACTGTTAAACAGCCACCACTAACATTGAGTGGCTGCTGCCAACACACTGTCATTGACACTGACCCAACTCCAGCCACTTTAATAATGGGAATTGATGGGAAATGATGTAAATATATCACTAGCCACTTTAAACAATGCTACCTTATATAATGTTACTTACCCTACATTATTCATCTCATATGCATATGTATATACTGTACTCTAGATCATCGACTGCATTCTTATGTCACTAGCCACTTTAACTATGCCACTTTGTTTACTTTGTCTACATACTCATCTCATATGTATATACTGTACTCGATACCATCTACTGTATGCTGCTCTGTACCATCACTCATTCATATATCCTTATGTACATATTCCTTATCCCCTTACACTGTGTATAAGACAGTAGTTTTGGAATTGTTAGTTAGATTACTTGTTGGTTATCACTGCATTGTCGGAACTAGAAGCACAAGCATTTCGCTACACTCGCATTAACATCTGCTAACCATGTGTATGTGACAAATAAAATTTGATTTGATTTGATGCTAGATCACCACTCCTACTCTGAGACCCTTTGTGAATACAGGCCCTGATATCTTACATAAACCTGATCCGCCATGTCACCAAATAACCACCACGCCCCTCGACGGAAGCCCCAGATTGGCCTGGCTGAAACAGTGTAATTAGCCTGAACCAATCACAGCAAGGGCATTAAGAGTGGATTACCCATTAGCTAGCAGCTTAGTTGTCAGCTGTCGGCCTGCCCTGACTGGGAGGAATGCTGGTAATTCCAGCTGAAGGCTTTCCTCCTCATGTTGTTTGAGAAAAAATATGCGCGACCGGGAGACATATCCAGGCTTAAAGAATTTAGTGGCACTAGCTATATCCGGACTGGGTGGATACGATTACTGTGTTCTGTTGGCACATATAGGTGGCATCCCAAATGGTACCATATTCCCTACACAGTGCACTACTTTTTACCATATAATGCACTACTTTTAACCTGAGCCCTATGGGCCCTGGTCAAACGTAGTCCACTATATAGGGAATAGGGTGCCATTCAGGACATTGACTTAAAGGCTATCATGAGAAGTCCAGATCTCTCAGTTCTGAATGTGTCCATGTGTTGTGTGGCCTAGAGATGTAAATTCCTCAGTGTTAGCTTCTCCAATCTGGTTCTGTGTGTGGTGTGCAGACTGAACCGCAGACCTAGGGCTGACGGTTGTGTGGTTTAATGGTCTGTACTTTCTACATGGGAACTTGAGGTGGGGGGAGAGATGGAGAGCTTTGGCTATATGCTAAATCCACTAAAGAAATTGGATTATTTGTCCCAGTACCATCAGTTATCAATGTTCTCTCCTCTTGTAAGAAAAAAGAAGAAGTCAGTGTCACGAGCTGGAATTGTAAAAGCAAAACGAATTGATCTTGTCGTGGTTTTGGCAGACTCCTCGAGCCAGGAGCCATTTATTAGCCCCTGTCATTTCTGTCCCTTTTAAGGAATTCAACCTTAATCCATCACACATTCTTGATAGTTCAGTACTTGTGTGAGTAACTGATACTGCATGTGTATCTCTGTACTCTCTGTACCTGTCCGTCTGTCCGATGGGCATGATGAGTTATGGTCAGAAGATGAAGGGTAGATCACAGAGGCTAAGCGCCTGGGTCGTGTTCATTAGACACCAACCAAAATAAAAGAAAAGGAACTTGTCCATTTAGGAAATTCTCATTTTAATTTCGCTACGTTGTGCCCAAATACAACCACGGTTCAAAGTGCAGTGGATGGATGGGACCTATGGGTCCTGGTATCGTGACAGGCACTATAGGCTTGTCACGATACCGACATTTGACAAACGATATGTTACCAGGCCAAGTATCACAATACCGTGTAGTATCGCGATACCGCGGGGGGTTGATGGCCTAGGATCCTGTTCACCCCGTCCCCCTGATGCTTGTTCACGTTTTCTATACGTACTCCAAAAACCTGTCACTGAAATTCACACTTCTACACAATACAACACATTTCAACTTCACACTGTGTATAATGTAGTACTGCATAGAATGTTTTTTATTTATTTATTTATTTCACCTTTATTTAACCAGGTAGGCAAGTTGAGAACAAGTTTTCATTTACAATTGCGACCTGGCCAAGATAAAGCAAAGCAGTTCGACACATACAACGACACAGAGTTACACATGGAGTAAAACAAACATACAGTCAATAATACAGTATAAACAAGTCTATATACGATGTGAGCAAATGAGGTGAGTTAAGGGAGGTAAAGGCAAAAAAAAGGCCATGGTGGCAAAGTAAATACAATATAGCAAGTAAAACACTGGAATGGTAGATTTGCAGTGGAAGAATGTGCAAAGTAGAAATAAAAATAATGGGGTGCAAAGGAGCAAAATAAATAAATACAGTAGGGAAAGAGGTAGTTGTTTGGGTTAAATTATAGGTGGGCTATGTACAGGTGCAGTAATCTGTGAGCTGCTCTGACAGTTGGTGCTTAAAGCTAGTGAGGGAGATAAGTGTTTCCAGTTTCAGAGATTTTTGTAGTTCGTTCCAGTCATTGGCAGCAGAGAACTGGAAGGAGAGGCGGCCAAAGAAAGAATTGGTTTTGGGGGTGACCAGAGAGATATACCTGCTGGAGCGCGTGCTACAGGTGGGTGATGCTATGGAGACCAGCGAGCTGAGATAAGGGGGGACTTTACCCTGCAGGGTCTTGTAGATGACATGGAGCCAGTGGGTTTAGCGACGAGAATGAAGCGAGGGCCAGCCAACGAGAGCGTACAGGTCGCAATGGTGGGTAGTATATGGGGCTTTGGTGACAAAAACGGATTGCACTGTGATAGACTGCATCCAATTTGTTGAGTAGGGTATTGGAGGCTATTTTGTAAATGACATCGCCGAAGTCGAGGATTGGTAGGATGGTCAGTTTTACAAGGGTGTGTTTGGCAGCAAGAGTGAAGGATGCTTTGTTGTGAAATAGGAAGCCAATTCTAGATTTAACTTTGGATTGGAGATGTTTGATGTGGGTCTGGAAGGAGAGTTTACAGTCTAACCAGACACCTAGGTATTTGTAGTTGTCCACGTATTCTAAGTCAGAGCCGTCTAGAGTAGTGATGTTGGACAGGCAGGCAGGTGCAGGCAGCGATCGGTTGAAGAGCATGCATTTAGTTTTACTTGTTTTTAAGAGCAATTGGAGGCCACGGAAGGAGAGTTGTATGACATTGAAGCTTGCCTGGAGGGTTGTTAACACAGTGGTTGATTTGCTCATATTTGCAAAGGCCCAGCTGTGATTTGGCTGCTGGAATATACATAAGTGGAGGCTGCTGATGGGAGGACTGCTCATAATGATGTCTAGAACGGTGCAAATGGAATGGCATCGAACACATAAAACCGTTTGTTTCATACCATTCTACGCATTCCGCAACAGCCATTACCACGAGCCCGTCCTCCCAAATGAAGGTGCCACCAACCTCCTGTGATATAGATGCCTAATGATCATTGTGTCAGTGAGGGGACAACACTGCGTGAAACCTTCTTTTCTCTTCAGTTAACACTCTCCCTTCCTCACACAGTCAGTCTGTTCCCCTCACTCTCATACACACACACACACACCACTCTCTCTACCACAAACACACGTACACACACTGCTCCCAATTTTTTTAAACATTAGGCAACAAACAGAATTTATTTTTAAATATAGTTTAGGCTTACTTTAGGCCTATATGAATCCTACCTTTTTAAAGCACATCTCATGAGTAGCAGACCCTTTTCCTTTCTTCCTGTGCCAATCAAATTAGCTTAAACCGACTGTCAAGTTACCAGGTTGTTAGCTAGCTAGGTAACATGACTGAACAACGTTGTTTTGTTATCAAACCAATAATTAGCTACCGGGATCCGTTTCAAACGGCGACATGGTTTTGTACAATTTTATATCAAATGTTCGCAAATCCCGATAGAAAGAAAATAAGGCATCTCTGGTAATATGGGTCATACTTTTTTAGGCTCGAGACGAGCCATTTTTCTTTGCTGTAAATCTGCAAGCATGCTCTGTCACCAAGCGACGCTCCATTTTCCCTCTCTGACACTCAGAGGCGGGCTGCATGACAGTGAACTTGCAAAGTCTACTCAGACTGGTCTGTACTCTTGGTTATAACGGACGATGAAACGATGCAATGTATTAACATTGCTCCTTTTGCGCGCTGCTCCAATGTAAGAAATGTAACAGAAGTCTGGGGTCTGGGGCTGCATCCCCGCTCGCCACCACGGCTAAATGATATATCTTTATTTTAAATTACGGACGTAGTATCATATCAAAGGGTACTACTTGTTCTAAAATGTTGGTGTAATAAGTTTCATGATGTTCTGGCACTATGATATTACTGTGGTACTGGTATACCGTGCAACACTAGTGCACTATATAGAGAATAGGGTATCATCGCTGAAGGACCCAGGCAGCATCTGTCTGGAAGGCAGACATCTGTCTGGAAGATGGCCTTCTTCCTTATAAGGACTGGCAAAAATGTCCTCGCTTGTCCAAATTCTCCTTGTTGTACTATTCTTGTGACGACTTCAGATCCTCCACAGGTATAGTAGAACAAAAGAAACACACACACATTCCTCTAGACTCCAAACATGCCTCTCTTTTGTTTTGTCATTTTGAAAGAGATTTTAATTTCTCTCTCTGCTCATCCATCCGGTGTTTGCTTTCAACAGTTCACACTCCGATTCTAAAATCCAAACCAAATATAAACTGATCCATTTAGTAAGCTATTTCTGTGTATAAAGTAGCATGGATGTGTTGTCCCAGATATGAATGCAATGCAGTCTGATCTTCTTTCTCTAGTTAAGCCTGTGCACTACTGGAGCACACACGCACACACACACACGCACACACACACACAACAAGGATCTCGTTAGCAGCCTAGTAACAAGGACTGGTTTGGTTTTTGGAAGGCACCACTGTTCCCAATGCACACAAGCACATATGAGCTCGGACAGAATGGGGGAATTTCGCTCCAGGCGTTCCTCCATACCTCCCTCGTCCTCTCCCCCTTCCACACCAGACGTTGGTTCTCTCCATCCCTCAAACCATCCTTCATTAATGTTTCACTACGTGGCTTTTGAGAAGTGAAGTGAAAAGTCCAATGATCAGACAGAGTGTGGTTTGATCCAATGGTTAAATGAATCATTGTTCCTCATCTCGTGTTGAAAGCATTACTCAGGGGTCTCTTAAAGCAACACAACGACAGAGAGCACCCTACTATTCCCTATGTTGTGCACTACATTAGACCTGGGCCCTTAGTGAATATACCTATGTAGGTTATAGGGTGCCATTTGGGATGTGACCAGTGTGATGAGAGAGCGCTGCTCTTTTGAACGACAGCTCGTTGAATTCAGTTGTTGGAATTATTACCATAACGTTGTCCAGTTCAGACAGCCACGGCTTACATGCTTTCATTTCAAACATCAAACAGCCAAGGCTGAAATGAATTGACTGTGCCACATTGTCTGGTTGTGTTCCAGACTGGTCAGAATGGTTATCTTGGCAGTCTCTCTAAAAATAGACTCTTGCCGACAGACATTGTGTACAGATGCATTGTATGGAGCACCCTATTCCCAATATAGTACACTACTTTTCACCAGGCTCTGGGTATACAGGGAGTAGGGAACCATTTGGGAAGGAACCTTCTTCTCTACTAGCGGCAGTTATGAGAGGGGTTGGGGGAGACGTTTGTGTAGTTAGTATTTCTGCAGACAGACAGTCCTCACAGGAAATGTAATCACTATCAGCTCAGGTTTGAAAGGTTAATTGGCTGCTTCTCTGTCAGGATGTGAGACTAGCTAGACTCTATGATCTGTGAAATGGAAAGAAATGAATGTCCCAACATGGAAAAACACAGACGCACTTTCATCCTCAGATGGGTTCCTCAGAACTTTCCCTTTTAAAATCCCACCAACCTTGTTACATTAGGTCAAATATTCTCGCTCTCTCTCCCTCTCGGTTTCTCGCACTCTTCGCTCTAGCCCGCTATCTCTATCGCTCTCTCACGCTGACGCTCGCTCTCTCTAGCCCGCTGTCTCTCTGTGTCACTGATTAATTAATACCATTTAACATGGTGACCTTTTTTTAAAATACTTTCCATGTTTTATACTTCCCAAGCTGGACAAGTTGCATGGTTTATTACAGGGTTCCCCAACTGACAGGCGGCCCACATTAAATATCATTTGTCCCCCCCAGGATTTAGCTTTGGTTTGAAATCTGTTCCCAAGTATTCCCACACATAATAGAGATATATGTGAATCCAGACAAATGTAATCAAGGTTTGAATTGATTATGTTTTAGTCAAATATTAAATCTGTTTGGGCTTCTTGCGGTCAATTTGCAGTTCACAAATGATTTGTAATTATGCTCCGGCCTCCTAACCATTGCTGCGTGTCTAGTTGATGATCCATGGTGTATTATATACTGTAGTCAGTTTTCTATCTCACACCTCCTATAGGTGAGATGACTGAAGTACATACAGAAATGAGGGGGAGGGAGTCGTGGGCTTAAGCTGTCGATATGGGGAAAAGGGGGGGTTGGGGTGTGTGTGTGAGATTCAGAGAGAGGGAGAGAACGAGCAATTGATAGGGCTAAAGAGGAGGTGGGTGGGGGTGTTATGTGAAATGTCACAGATGTGATGATGGGGGAAATGAGCGAAGTGGTCTGATTGATACCCAGTGAGGTGGAAATGTAGGTTAATCTGGTCATATGGCACCATACCTCCCTCCAGACCTCTGTACAGTCCTGTGTGTGTGTCCACTAGCATGGGAAAATGAGCAGAGGGGCGTTGGCTGAGCATTTGAAGGAGGGAATGAATGGGGGAAAGATGATGGAGAGGAGGAAGAATGAATGAGCAAGCTGAGATTTGGAGAGAGGGAGTGGATGGATGTGCAATCAGCAGAGAGAAGATTGGATCAATGTAAAGGAGGTGTGGAGTGAGACTGGGAGGGAGGGACCCTGTACATCATCCATCGCTACTACTCTACTCATGCTTGTGATTTAATACTAGAGGTGTGTGCGCGTATGCATTCGACGAGTGTGTTGTGCTTGCTTGCTTGTGTGTGTGTCTGTATTGTCATGGCCACCGAGCGAGAAGCAAATCAGCAGCCCTCTCCTCTGTCCCCACTGAGTCCCCCCTCTCCCCTCAGTCCCCCCTCTCCACTCTGTCGCCTCCTCCACTTCAGTGACTTTAATTAACCTGCTTGACTCTATTTGAATCACCTAGTGTGTCTCATGTAACTTGCGTCAGAAAGACGTACGGCAACATACTGATCTATCCCCGTTTTACATTAGCTGTCCCTGTGGGACTGACCACAATACCCACCGAAGTCCAATATGAGTGACGCCACACCCCCATTTTGCACCAGTGACATTATATGATCCACTCCATCCCTGAGAAAAAGTGTCTGGGTAATGGAATGGACTCACTTCTTGTTCATCTGTGCGTGCGTGTCTTCCCTCATGTGGCCAGTCCACTTTTGGCTCTGTGAGTAGACATAAATGGGGGTGACAGGAGCGTTATGTTGAGGTATGGGTGGATGATGTGCAACAGAGAGGAAAGAATGTGCTGGAGTGGGTTGCCATGTGTTCAGACAGTGATAGACCCCTCCCCCCCAAGCTGCCTTCCTCTGGTCCTAGCTCTGATTGACAGATAGCCCCCTCCCCATAACCTACCCTGGGCTCCTCTGTAGCATGAGGGAGACACCAAGTGGTCACAGTGGGAAACTGCAAGAGGGTCTCTCACTGGTCTCTGTCCTTACTTTAACCAGCACAGCATGTCAGTGAGATTGATGACTTGATTTATTTGACAGATTACATAGGCTACTACTATGCAACGTGATTGGAACAGCACATAGTACAGTGTTTCTGCTGTAAAGGCTGGGGAGAGAGATGGAGCGAGACACCTAACTGTAGGGCCCTCTGGATAAGAACTGCTAAATGACTACAATGGAGATGAGAAAAAGATACATGGATGGAGATGAGAGGGAGGAAGAGTGAAAGGAAATGTAGACTGACATCACACTGTACCTCATTGAAAACCACAGTGGTCTTTATTAGGCCGATATTGCCCCTATCTCCATATAGGCTGCCATATTGCAACATAGGGATTTACTCTGTTCAACTTCTACCAAATTCTCAATTAACCTCCGACCTCAGAATGAATTAATCATCCCATCTCTCCTCCCAGATGCACCCTTGCCACAGCTTGCATCCCAAAAGGGCACCCTATTCCCGACAGAGCCCTGGTCAAAAGTAGTGCACTATGTCGGGAATAGGGTGCCATTTGGAACGGAACTGCCGTATGCTACAGTTACAGGGCTGCATAATGCATTCTAATCTGCCTTTCTGGGCCAGTACTGTTACTCACCCTGACTGGAGAAGAACTAATTTATCAGGGTCTGGGCTGGCAGACGGAGAGACAAGCCAAGATCACTCTGCATAAACAGCAGAACTCTCAGTCAACTTTGTCCCAGTCATGAGAGATAGAGGTCCACATCCTCGGTCCCTCTAGCAGCCAAGGACCCCTTATACAGATTACCCACTCATTCTGTCTGTCACATCTCTTTTAATATCATATTCATCTAGCTTGGAGGAATCCGAGTCTGCGACAAGCTGTGAGAGAAGCGAACTCTGAATATGTACAGACAGAACAGTGAGACCTGGGTTACAGAGTGTAGTGCGTATGACCCAATACATCACTGGGGCAAAGCTTCCTGCCATCCAGGACCTATATACAGTGGGGCAAAACAGTATTTAGTCAGCTACCAATTGTGCAAGTTCTCCCACTTAAAAAGATGAGAGGCCTGTAATTTTCATCATAAGTACACTTCAACTATGACAGACAAAATGAGAAAAAAAATCCAGATAATCACATTGTAGGATTTTTAATGAATTTATTTGCAAATTATGGTGGAAAATAAGTATAAGGTCACCTACAAACAAGATTTCTGGCTCTCACAGACCTGTAACTTCTTCTTTAAGAGGCTCCTCTGTCCTCCACTCGTTACCTGTATTAATGGCACCTGTTTGAACTTGTTATCAGCATAAAAGACACCTGTCCACAACCTCAAACAGTCACACTCCAAACTCCACTATGGCCAAGACCAAAGAGCTGTCAAAGGACACCAGAAACAAAATTGTAGAGCTGCACCAGCCTGGGAAGACTGAAACTCCACGCAAGATCTCACCCCGTGGGGTCAAAATGATCACAAGAACAGTGAGCAAAAATCCCAGAACCACACGGGGGACCTAGTGAATGACCTGCAGAGAGCTGGGACCAAAGTAACAAAGCCTGCCATCAGTAACACACTACGCCGCCAGGGACTCAAATCCTACAGTGCCAGACGTGTCCCCCTGCTTAAGCCAGTACATGTCCAGGCCCGTCTGAAGTTTGCTAGAGAGCATTTGGATGATCCAGAAGAAGATTGGGAGAAGGTCATATGGTCAGACTTTTTGGTAAAAACTCAACTCGTCGTGTTTGGAGGACAAAGAATGCTGAGTTGCATCCAAAGAACACCATACCTACTGTGAAGCATGGGGGTGGAAACATCATGCTTTGGGGCTGTTTTTCTACAAAGGAACCAGGACGACTGATCCGTGTAAAGGAAAGAATGAATGGGGCCATGTATCGTGAGATTTTGAGTGAAAACCTCCTTCCATCAGCAAGGGCATTGAAGATGAAACGTGGTTGGGTCTTTCAGCATGACAATGATCCCAAACACACCGCCCGGGCTACGAAGGAGTGGCTTCGTAAGAAGCATTTCAAGGTAATGGAGTGGCCTAGCCAGTCTCCAGATCTCAACCCCATAGAAAATCTTTGGAGGGAGTTGAAAGTCTGTGTTGCCCAGCAACAGCCCCAAAACATCACTGCTCTAGAGGAGATCTGCATGGAGGAATGGGCCAAAATACCAGCAATAGTGTGTGAAAACCTTGTGAAGACTTACAGAAAACGTTTGACCTCTGTCATTGCCAACAAAGGGTATATAACAAAGTATTGAGAAACTTTTGTTATTGACCAAATACTTATTTTCCACCATCATTTGCAAATAAATTAATAAAAAATCCTACAATGTGATTTTCTTGATTTTCTTTCTCACTTTGTCTGTCATAGTTGCAGTGTACCTATGATGATAATTACAGGTCTCTCTCATCTTTTTAAGTGTGAGAACTTGCACAATTGGTGGCTGACTAAATACTTTTTTTGGCCCACTGTACTCGGCAGTGTCAGAGGAAGGCCCAGAAAATTGTTAGACTCCAGTCACCCAAGTCATACACTGTTCTCTCTGTTACCGCATGGCAAGCAGTCCACCATAGTCACTTTACCCCTACTTACATGTACAAATTACCTTGACCGGCACATTGACTCGGTACACCCTGTATATAATCTTGTTATTGTTGTGTCAATTTATTGTGTAACCTTTAAATGTATTTTTTACTTTAGTTTATTTAGTCAATATTTCCATAGCTCTATTTCTTGAGCTGCATTGTTGGTTAAGGGCTTGTAAAGTAAGCATTTCACGGTAAGGTCTACACATGTTGAATTCGGCGCCTGTGACAAATAGCATTTCATTTGATTTGACTCCCTTCAATGTGGTTCAAAAGAAAATGAGTGGATTGTCTCCCTCACAGAGGATTAGAGATTCTAAATGATATGCGGCGGTGTTCATCAATGACTGCAGTTGCCTTGATCCCATCACTTGGGGTCACAACCTTACCATGCGCCAGGCCTGCACTCTGCAGATGCATCAGGTCTCTCAATCTACCTATTCATTGTCTGAAAAGGTGAATATCTGATCTTTCTCTCTCTCTCTCTCTCTCTCTCTCTCTCTCTCTCTCTCTCTCTCTCTCTCTCTCTCTCTCTCCCCCCCCCACACACACACTTCATAGAGGAGCTATGGGGGACTGGCTGACTGGCTGGGCAATAGCAGCTCAATGGATGGTGATCAGGGTCTTTATCTCCCCTCTGCACATGTTGTTTCTCTCGCCCTGTTGTGAATGTCGAGAGCAGGATAAATATAGTGTCTATAGTCCCCGCCGAACAACTAGTTCATCTGTCAACGCTCTACACTGTGACCTCTCTGGACTCATTGTGACCCAACATCAGGGCATAGAGAGCCAGTTTAACGGCCCACGCACGCACGCACGCACACACACACACACACACACACACACACACACTCGCTGTCTGTCAGGAAAGGGAACTCTCACCACCACTTCCTTTTGTGGTCGTGTGTGCGCGAGCAATCATGTGTGTCCGTCTGGCAGAGAGAGAGATCCTATTTCCTCTGGCTTTCTGACCCTGCCAGTGTCTCAAGTACACCTCTACCTTTCGGGATGGACTGATAGAGCGAGTGAGGTAGCAAGCGGGGATAGACTGACAGACAGAGAGGGACAGGAAGAGAGGGGTAACCAAGGGGGTCAGTGTATTTCGGGGGGTTGCGGCCGTCAGCCATGGTCCCTTTCAGTACATTTAAAGGCTACAGCCGGACAGGGGAGGAGGATGACGAGGTGTTTCTCCGGAGCCCAGGATATAAGGTGACGGACTGAATCAGAAATGTCTGCGAAGGTCTTTTAGTTTGTCGTCGTTGTGATCTAGTAGGTCATACTTGATATATAATGTCAGCTTTTACTTCAACGTGTAAGATGGAAATGTTTGCGTGCTAAAAAATATAATACCTAGGCTATTGTCTATTGCTTCACAAAGTATCTTCTTTCATGTGGCTTAAATTGCCTATTTCAGCACTGTGTTGGCAAACCTTCCGAGAGCTAAAAACTTGACTGAACTTTAATTAACTCCGACGTCTTCCAGACCATCCCATTTAGCAAATGAGGCCACCTCGTTTCTCTTGGCCTTCGCTCTAGTAGTCGGGTCTATTTCTGAGTTTGCTTGCGATAGAGAGAGACCTCTTATTTTCCTTCTCAACAGAACAGGCAGAGAAGGGTCATTAGAATGCAAAAAAAAAACAACGTCTTAGGGGTGTTTGTGTGTTAAGTACCTTTCTGGAGTCCTTCCCTGCGGATGTGGACCTAATAATATGAGCTCTCAAAATGTTGAGGAGAGCAATACTCTCCTTTTTAGAAATCGCAATGATGTGGTACATGTATGCCTGGTGAGCGTTCTCCAAAAATGGTATCGATTTCTTCCATCCATGGACAAAACGCTGTCTGTATGCTCAAGCCTCTTCCTTCCCTCACTAAAATCTTCCTTCTCAGGAAAATACTACAGTTTCTATTGCCAATCATTTTTACATGTGTTGTTTAGCAGAGGCGCTCTTATCCAGAGCGACGCACAGTTAGCGCAATGATATTAAGATGCCGAGGTGAGACGACCACATATCTCGGTCGTAGTCAGTACAATTTCCTTCAATAAAGTCATTATCAGCAAAGTCAGTGCTAGTAGGAAATGACCGGTAAACGGGGTGGCACCATGGGGTTTATCTAAGCTGCATTTGGAACCCCTAACCTTTCCTTAGGGTACTTCATATCACTTTTGGCAGTTGATTTCCACAGACTCATATCATTCAGTTCTCATTCTCAGTTCCCCTACTAAGTTTGGCCTTTTGACAGCTGAGTTTCAATGTAGAATTAGCCTTGCTATTATTTGTTTGGTCCTTTTTGACTGACACCCAGCAGCTGGAAATATAGCACACAAAAAGATATAGCAAAGAACTTTTATTTTTATTTTCTACTGTACTTCACTAGAATCATACACAGACTTTTCGGTTAAGGACCTTCTTCATTGTGTCTTTACTCCCAGCTGCCGACGTCTGCTACCAGTGCTACAGTCAGAACACTGAATGGACAAGCAACGGGGCCTCTCCCGGTGCAAACTTCACTCTGTTCCAGCGCAGCTCTACAGGATATTAAATAATTATTTTGGATTATATTCCTATTATTCCAGGCCAAGCAGGAAGCCCCATCTGTTTCCATTCCAGGGAATGTCTGTCTGGCTGTGCTGTCCGGTGTTTTTACTCAAACTCACTCCCCTCCCTAATCTCTGTCGCATTTCCTCTTGCATTCCTCACCTGCACTTTTGGGACTATTCTATTGGTTCCATCGTAAAGTACACACAAAATCAACTATTTGACATACTGACGGTATGTGTTTGACCCATGGGGTCTAGTCAGGTGCTTTTCTATCGAAGGTCTATCTACGTGATGACTATGGCCACTTTACACAATGTTGGTTTGACCCTTGGCAGTCTGGCTACCACTACTGTACCTCAACCTCGCTATCTTATTCCGAACCCAAAATATTATTCTGCAGTAATACATTTGATTCTCAGTAGTCATGGAAATCCTGTCTGTGTTGTTGTATAGGCCAGACTGAGTGGCATGTAAAACTGTTGACTGAGCCAACTTTCAGTTTCGCCCCCCAACCTTAAATATACTAGCATTTTGCACATTTCCTCAAAATACAGGTTCAACAACACCACACCAGCAATATGGCACCACTATTATGCAACATGCCGTCTTTCGTTTCTTGTCTTGACAATATCATAAACAACAGCTCAGCCAAAAGCCTCTTTTGTGTGTCCAATGTTTAGTCTGAAGGTAGCATTTAGAGCTGTTGTAGCCTGGAATCCAAACGGAATATCACTCTTTTTAACTATTGTTTCAACGGAGTAATATTCCGTTTTAAATTCCAGGCTGAGAGGTTTGTTATTTGTCTCCTCTCCATTGTCAGTGAGTACTTTGGTTTAGAGATTGACGGTGGATATCCCTGCAGACGCTTCGCTCTTTAATTGATGAGAGACAGGAAACCCTCCTTCTAGTGCTGTCTCTCATCTGCCTACACTTCCTCTTTCAAACACCCCTGTATTCCTTCATAACGCCAATGACCCTTTGCTTTTTATTCTTGAAATCGTTCCTATCATCTCCTAATGTGGGCATTGTATTTACACCCAATTATGGCCAATCAATATCCAGTAATGCTAAATCTTGAATTGTGTTGTAATGCACAGTAGTTTTTATTTATGCGCAGTGTTTGTGTATGGATTTTGCATCAAAATAAGGCATTTGACTGGCCTAACAATGAATAGCTTGGCTACAGTTGGAAGTATGTAGAATAGATATTGGATGCCATGCAGCATTGTTTTGACACTGGGCTAGGAACAGATGGCTAGAGTGTGTTGCAATGTCCGTCCGTACCACATGTTTCTGATTTGCCAAAGCTGCCCATGCATCCTCTTTCTACTTCCTGCTTTGCCGTGGAGATTGTATCACTGTGGTCTGTGGTCCGAAAACGACCCTCTCCCCTACTTCTCCGCTCTGTAATGCACCTCAATAGTTCTCCATTAACGGAACGTCTCCAGCCAGTGCGTGCTGGCCACGCTACTCTGTTGGAGAGGAAAGGTTAGTCGCTTGTGAAAAACTCTTTATCTCTCCCTCCTTCCAGACGACGTCTCCGGCGGGGCAGGGCCGGCCCGAGTCCCCTGTCTACACCAACCTCCAGGAGCTGAAGATCTCCCAGTCCAGCCTGCCCCCCCTTCCTTCAAGCTCCCCACTGCATGTCCTCGGGGACTGGGAGACCCACAAGGACCTCACCGGCAGACACTTCTACTATAACAGAGCCTGCGGCGAGCGCACGTGGAAACCGCCCCGCGTACGGGATGCGACTTGCAGTACCAGTAGTAGTCGGGGAGACCCCCATGGCACAGGAGAGATGGAGGTACGTAAACACACCCTCATGGGTGCCCCATCGAAACAGACCCTCATTCCATTGGCTGTATTGCTGTAGCATACTGTCGATACAGTCAGAGCTTAAGTTGAGCTGTAAAGCGAGGGAGAAAAGAGTTTGGTTTGGATCCAACGGAGGAAGTTTAACCAATCATGTTGACCCCTGCTGCTGATCTACAGTCTACCTAATCTATCTGTCCCCCTAACGTATCAACAACTGCTCTGAAAGGTGGCCCTTGGGGCCTAATGATTATATTTTAGACATTTAGCAGACATTTCCCCTAGCAAAGTAGTTATCAGTAGGAAAAGACAAGTGCATTGTTTTTTTTTTGGGGGGGGGGGTTACTCCTTGAAGGGTTTCAGATGTTTTCGGAAGATTGGCAGGGACTCTGCTGTCCTGACGCTAGGGGGAAGCTTGTTTCGCCATTGGTGTTCCAGGACAGAGAAGAGCTTAGACTGGGCTGAGCGGGAGCTGGTGTAGGGTTTGAGCTGGTGTAGGGTTTGAGCTCATTGAGTGAGGGGCAGTTCCCCTTGCTGCTCCGTAGGTAAGCACCAGGGTATTGGAAGCGGATGCAAGCTTGGACTGGATGCCAGTGGAGTGTGTGGAGGAGCGGGATGACATGGGAGAACTTGGGAAGGTTGAACACCAGTCAACTGCGGCATTCTGGATAAGTTGCAGGGGTGGACAAGCGGGGACCCCAGCCAACAGAGAGTTGCAGTAGTCTAGACGGGATATGACAAGTGCCTGGATTAGGACCTGTGCCGCTTCCTGTGTGATGTAGGGTCGTACTCTACGGATGTTGTAGAGCATGAACCTGCAGGATCGAGTCACTGCTTTGATGTTGTCAGAGAACAAAAGGGTGTTGTCCAGGTTCAGGCCAAGCTTCTTTGTGCTCTGGGAGGGGGGGACACCATGGAGTTGTCTACCGTAATGGAGAGGTCTTTGAGCGGGCAGGCCTTCCCTGGGAGGAAGAGCAGCTCCGTCTTGTTCGAGGTTGAGCTTGAGATGCTGGGCCGTCATCCAAGCTGAGATGTCTGCCAGACACGCAGAGATGTGTGACGCCACCTGGGTTTCAGAAGGTGGAAGGAGTTCAGGTGTTGAGGCTTAAGGGAGCGGTTTCGTGACTGGTCTGGCCAGTGGTAGTCCACGTCCTATTGCAGCTCTCCCTGGGTTTTGAAACGGAGCGAGTGTGACTCTGTGTTAAATGAAACCAGGTCAGGACTGAAGTAGGTTTCAGGCCGACGAGGCCGTACTATATTTAAGTGCCGCTGGAGTACTAAGTACCAGTTAGAGAGATGCTCTCCAAATATTTATGATTCATCTGATGTAATGCCACAGCTGACTGAAGCGCCTATGGTGTGCGTCCCAAATGCCACCCTATTCCCAATCTAGTGCTATACATTTGACCAATGTCTATAAGGCTCTGGTTAAAATTAGTGCACTAAATATGGAATAGGGTGCCATTTGGGATACTGTCTGTGTTTGCTCGGCATGTCACTTTCATATGTTACTACCGTGGGAAACATGAGGGAGAATGTACGGAGAGGAATAGATGATTTCCAACAACTGTAGAAGTTATATTGTGTTAACTGTGATCAGTGAAACAAGCTGTTGCTATTTTGATGAGGGCTAGGTAGTAAAATAAACTGCGTATCCTCAGTTTAGATTTCATGTAGAGTTAGTGGTACAACACTGCCCCTATGAGGTGGTTCAGTGTATTGCAAACAGGCAGGAACTATTAGACTGAGTACTCCGTTTGCAACATGCCAAATTAAATGCTGGTAAATTAACATGGATTTACATAGTTGGTCAAGGTCTCATTTTCCTGGGGATTTAAGCCTTTATGGTGGTGGGATGCATGAATGCATTGTTGGGTGTTTTCGTTTTTCATTTTTTTTTCTTATTATGGGTACTCTACAGCTATGTCATTGTTCATTCACTACTAAATCAAATCAATTGGTCCCGTACACATATTTTGTAAATCTATTGATCTATCAATCTCCCTAGTGGTGCAACAATCTAAGGCACTGTATCTCCGTGCTAGAGGAATCACTACAGACCCTGGTTCGATTCCAGGCAGTATCACAGCCAGCCGCGATTGGGAATCCCATAGGGCGGCGCACAATTGGCCCAGCGTCATCCGGGTCAGGGTTTGGCTGGTATAGGCCATCATTGTAAATACAAATTTGTTCTTCACTGACTTGCCTAGTTAAATAAAAAATTAAAAAATATGACTCTGGAAAAAAACTTGGTTCTACCCGAATCACAATGGTCTCTTTCTCTCCCTTTCACCCTTCTTTTGCTCCTCCTCCTCCCTGCTGCCCCCATGCAGCCAGAGTCTTCCGAGGAGAACTGTCACAGCAGCACCTACTCCAGTCAGTCGGACAGTCAGTACGGCACGCCCCCTAGAGGCTGGTCGGAGGAACTGGACGAACACGGACACACCCTCTATGTCTGTGAATATACTCATGAGAAGGTACTGGGGCTCTCCTCTCCTCCTTTGGTTTCACTCTCTCTGTTTCTCTGTCACTTCTCCCAGGGCTCAGGGTATTGTCCCGGGTTCATAGGGGATGGGTCCTAAATCAATAAATGATGCATGTCTATGATCATGTACCCATGGCAGGACTGGCTTTGGGAATTTTGGTTGAGAGAAGTTGTTTTTGTTTGCATTTATTTTTGAACATTTTACCATGCTGTTATCCTTGACAAGCAGTGTATTTATGAAACTGTCATCAGTGCTGATTTATTATATGTGTTTGTAGTGGATAAAGCACGTGGACGAGCAGGGAAGGCCGTACTACTACAGCGCTGATGGGTCCAGGTCAGAATGGGAGCTACCCAAAGTAAGTAAACATATCAATGTATTGTGTTACGTTGTGTTGTGTTGTGTTGTGCTGCGCTGGTTCTGGTTTTACCTCCAATGCAGTGTTTTCCGTAAGTACATGGAGTAGGCAGCCAAATAGAAAAAGTAGCCAGCAAGGGAGTTCCTGGTTGGGAGGGTCCGGGGGGCATGCCCCCCGCAAATTTGTTTTGCAGAATGAGCTCTATTTTGATTCCACCCGAAATACACAGCTAGATTATTGAATACTTTAATGACTTTACCTCCCAGATTGGTAAAATGTGTTGTGGTATTGAGTAGAAAGGCATGATTTACAATTAAAATGACTGAAAATGTATAAATTCAGCGTGTTGTTGTTTTGGATATCATGTAGGTCTATATGATCAGAACTATTTTCTAAGTAAGAACATCTTTTTTTAACATTAAACCCATATTCTCTTGAGATTAAAGTCACGTTTTCAGTTTTACTGAAATGTATTATTTTTGTCCTTCAAATTATGCATTTGATTAGCGTTGCTGCTGTGGACACTTGGGGTAAGAAAACCAACCTGTCAATCAGTCACTGTGGGTGGGACTTTGAGAGAAGGCGGTAGATTAGTAATGTAGTCAGAAACTAGTTTAGTCCACTCTTTCAATTGAATTTATTGTGGAAAAAACGAAATCTAGTCTACTCTATCTATTTAGTTTATTGTGGAAAAAGCCTATGAAAAAAGTTTGTGTTCTGTCAAGTAAACATGAATTCCCTGTTGAGAAACAATATAAAATGGTTTTAAAATGCAAAATGTTCAGTGGGGGAGGATGGTTCTCACCAATTCGGTTCCATTCTGCTAAAAGATCCTCTCAAAAAATAACCGTTTGTTCACAAACTACCCAACACTAGGCTACACTGACGAGTCACTTTAGCAGCACTGGTAAGTCTGGAAATGGGCCTCGAATCCTCGGAAAATACAAACTAGATCTTTGGCTTACTTGCCCCGATGCGATACCATGGGAATATAGACTGAGTGTATAAAACATTAGGAACACCTGCTCTTTCTATGACAGACTGACCAGGTGAAAGCTATGATCCCTTATTGATGTTACTTGTTAAATCCACTTCATTTGGGGTGGGGGGGAAGAGACTGGTTAAAGAAGGATTGTTAAGCCTTGAAACAATTGAGACATGGATTGTGTATGTGTGTCATTCAGAGGGTGAATGGGCCAGACAAAACAACTAAGTGCCTTTGAACGGGGTATGGTAGTAGGTTCCAGGTGTACCGGTTTGAGTGTGTCAAGAACTGCAACGCTGCTGGGCTTTTCATGCTCAACAGTTTCCTGTGTGTATCAAGAATGGGCTACCACCCAACGGACAACCAGCCAGCTTGACACAACTGTAGGAAGCATCGGCGTCCACATGGGCCACCATCCCTGTGGAACGCTTTTGACACCTTGTAGAGTCCATGCCCCGATGAATCGGGGCCTGTTCTGAGGGCAAAAGGGGGTGTGCAACACAATATTAGGAACGTTTTCCTAATGTTTTGTACACTCAGTGTAACTACGTTGTATGATTTGTAAATATTAAAGGGATATAGGAGATCGACTTTTCAGCCAGTTCGACACCTTTTTTTAAACTAGTCAACACTTGCTGTTCGGTCGTCAATCAAAGCACAGTAGGGTAAATAGCCTATACTCCTGGCTCTGTGGCTCGGCAGGTAGCATGGCGGGTAGGAGCTGACAAGGTAAAAATCTGTTGTTCTGCCCCCGAGCAAGGCAGTTAGCCCACTGTTCCCCGGGCGCCGAAGACGTGGATGTCGATTAAGGAAGCCCTCCGCACCTCTCTGGTCCAAAGGGGTTGGGTTAAATGTTGAATGCATTCAATTGTACAACTGACTAGGTATCCCCCTTTCCCATTATAGGCCTATGAAACACGCATAATAAAATAAATGAATGTGCCACAAAACAGTAATTAAGTGGATTTCAACTCATCGTTACCACGTACATTACAACTCCCTCCTCCGTGAAAAATACATTTGACTGCAGCCAACCACAGCGCACAAAAATAATAACACTGATACCGAGAGGCAGGACAGACAGCAGACTGGCAAACCAGCAGTGTCTCTGTCATCGCTCGCTTTGTTGACTGTCAGGGACCTGTCCTATGAATAGATCACTAGAAGATGCATGTCGTTCGTTTTAGCGGGAGACTGCTACACGAAGGCTTTCCTGACTAGCGAATTGAAACTTTTTAAATGAAGAGAAGCCTAGTTAATTTACGAAGTGGAAAAAGTAGCCGGCTCACAATGAGTCTTATCAGCTTTTTAGCCGGCGGCCGGTGCTTATGGAAAGTACTGCTCTGACACTACAACCAGGTAGCACACTTCCTACTGCCTCAGTCTATTTCCTCCCCGGTGATCCACAGTCGTCTTCGGTCTCCGTCACCTGTGGTCCATTGACGGCGTGGAGGTTGTGGCCTAATGTACTTGACAGGGACTATTAGTGGCTAGTGACTCTCCTGTAATCTTGTTGGTTTAGCAGGGATCAGAGAGGTAGAGAATAGGCATTAGCTTTCATTTGGCTGGCCAACCGGCAGATACAGGGATACAGACACACACACACACACACACACATACACATACATACTGTAGATACAGATAAGCTGGGTGCAATGGTATCCTTTAGCTATCTTGGATGAATACACATGCTGGGAGCTCCTTCTCTCTGAGAGGGTGCCTTCTGATGGGTGACTGATGATGCGCTGGGCCATGAGAAGAGAGGTATGAAGAGGAGATACTGGAAAAATGCCAAGAAATAGCTCTTCTAGGACCTTTACTTTGTCATCTGATCAGTGGAGGATAATGAGTTAACCCTGGACCTCTCTTTCTCTAACCCTCACCCACCCTGTCTCGCTTCTCTCTCTTCTCTTCTCTCTCTCTCCCTCTCGCTTTCTGTCCTCTGACTTTCTCCACCGTCTCGCTCTCCTGCCTCCCTCTCTCCCTCCCTCCAGTACAACTTGTCTCCTCCCCAGCCAGGCGATCCCCCCAAGAGTCGTAGTCTGGAGCGGAAACATCCAGACCCCATCGTCCTGACCAAGTGGAGACACAGCACCTACGTACTAGACCTCAACGACAAGGTAAGACCACATGCTCTCGGTCTATGTGTAACAGTAACCTTCTTTCAGAAACTCCATCTTTACTGTTGTCAATTCCATGGAAATGGTCAAATCCGGAACTAAACTGAAATTACAATACCAATTTTCCTCATTGATTTTTTTGATTAATTTAATGAATTGAATGGAACGGCCCCCAACCCTGGTTGTCACCAACCACCACTTTTTTTAATGTTGTAAATAAGTTTGACGCTGCTCTGTGAGAGTGTTCTTGAACCCTATCGAAGTTGTCTGGTCAGTACCACAGGTGGTCAGTCTGGCCAGCATGTGGTCACTTCACATCCTCTTGGCCTTGTTTGGGTCTCTTGAGTTTTTATCCCTAAATAGCTCATTGACAAATCCCAGTCACATGCGATGTAGGCTAAACCATGCTCTCCAAACATTCTCCTTGGGACTAGTCCGTTGGGTCCATTGTACCTGGGAAAGTTAATCAGGTGCAGCCTTAGCATTTGAACATATTTGACGGATGTATTTGACCCAGATCTTTGTGGTTCTGTTCCAGTTCTTTTTCAAAAAACTCAGACGCTTTGAATCGAGCCATCACATGGGGAGATCTGGTCGCAATCTTTACCGTGGTAAAGTTAGTATCTCCCGCTCTCACACCTCCCCTCTTACTCGGCCTCCACCAATCCAGAGCGGAAATGATCAGATACCTACCTATTGCTGATTTTTAAGCCTGAAATGCGGCGTAAGAGGCTGCCTCGCAAAATCTTAACTCGATCTTGATCCGGAATCAATTCCTTTACTCAATCAAATATGCTATGTTGATCTCTGTCTGTCTGTGAGTCCAACCAAATCATTTAAAGAATGCCTTTGACTATACCCTGAAAGTGAAACAAAGCCTTTAATCTAACTAACATTTTTCCTTTTTAGTTGACACAACCACTTCACAATAACCTAGTTGTATGTTGGCGTAACATGTTCAAATCCATTGGCAGTTTGACGTCAGGTAATCTGCCTTAAGTACCCTAGGGTGCAGTGCATCACTCTAGCTCTATTCCATGGGGGGACGAGTGTCTGCGGGTTTTCGATACTCCCTTATACTTGATTGATGAATTAAGGTCACTAATTAGTAAGGAACTCCCCACACCTGGTTGTCCAGGGCTTAATTGATCGTAAAAAAACAAAAACCTGCAGACACTCGGCCCTCCGTGGAAGGAGTTTGTCACCCCTGCACTAGCTATTATGGAAGATTTCTGCTCCAGATTCTTGATACATTTTCTCTTTCTCACCAACTAACCCTAATCTGACCATTCTCTTCATCCTACCTTGTCTAGTCTCCATCATCATCATGTTGACCTTGTTCTTTACCACTCTGTCTGTCATTGTGTAGGAGTGTGGCCCTACAGCCCCCAAGCACAGTTCTCCTGACTTTGACTCCTGTTAGTAATTCCCTGGCTTTGACTCCACAACATGCAACATCCATCTAACATTTTATGTCTCCTCTCTCTTGACACGATTGGTGCGTTTGTAAATTCCCTCTGGCTATCTACTCCGATTTCAGAGGGCTCTCGTCTGTGTGCCAGAGTGCAGAATAATTGATGAATTTATGAATGGCTGGTGTTGGTAACCGTCGACAAAAAAGCGCAATTAAATTGTTGCCAGCAGCACAGTGACAGTCACCAAATCTCTGGTTAACATGAACAGCCTAACCAGCTCTGCTAGGGTGAGTAAAATGGTGAGAGTGAGGTGTTCTCTCATTTGTGTCTGGAAGCAGCTAGCAAACTAGCCGACATTAGCCAATTAGCTTGGGTGCTTGACTGCCAGAACGCTCAGATCAACCCTACTCCTCGGCCAGAGCGTCCAGTGTGCGCTCTGAGCGCTCCAAGAGCAAAACGCTCTGAATCTACAAATGGGCAACCTGACAACGCTCTGAATTTACAAACACCCAGAGAGCACTCTGGCACCCCAGATTGAATTTACAAACACACCCAATGTCTCACCAATGTGACATCACCATCTAACTGAACAGCAGCAGTTAGGGAGAGCTCCTCCTAAAATGTCCTTCATGTCGTTAAATTAATTAGTTTTTAGTGAACAGTTTGGTTGTTTCAATGCAGTGCTGTGTTCTCCACATCTGTTTTTCCTTTGAGGAGATTGTTTGATTTTGAAAAAGATTTTGAGATTGATCAACATGGATCTGAAAGCCAACTAGTCTACTAAAGCCTTGTTCACATTCGCAGTTTGAAGTGACGCAACTCCTATTTATTTGCATATCTAATTCAAATCTGTTGTTTTTCCTGCAGTCTGAACAGCCAAAAGGACATGGAATCAGATATTTCACGCCACATTTCATACCACCTTCGTAGGTGGTTTGAAATCCGATACAAATATGATTCCTGGTCATGTGACTTGTGTCTGAATGGTCAATCTGATTTATTTGCCCTCATGTTGTTTTTAGACTGTTATTCAGCATTAGTGAATGTTGTAGAAAGCTGAACAGCTACCTAGCTAGCTAGTTGATTGCTGCGGCTAGCCAAAAAGGACTTGTTTTGAAAGTTGGGTCATGTTATCTTTTGAGGCTTTAAAGCGTTCTTACCCTATGATTTTGAACATTCAAAGCAACTGGGAAACGTCCATGGCAGGCATTCGCTTGTCAGCTTAGCTTGTTACATCACTGCTGAGTGATACGAAGCACAAGCACCGCCACCGACAGTCAGTAGAACAAATTGGATTTGAAAAACAAAACTGATTTGTGTATTACGGCCTACAGTGTGAACAAGCCTGAAGTTGTCTTGATCATCTAGCAAGAAGCAACAAGACAGGATTGAGGGACTAGGACATAGGGACAATGAGAAGGAGGCAAAATAGAGGATAAAACCAACAGAAAATGAATTGATTTGGAGGATTTATGGAGGATTTCTAAAGGAAAGACCGGCATTGAAACGAACCAACATTAACAAACAAAAAAAGGAAATAAAGGTGAGAGAGGATTGTTCTGGACATTGTCATTTGTGTGTACAGTGTTAATTACATTAAATTACACATTTAATAGCTTTATATTTTCATTTTAAAAAGTGCGCTATTTAAAAAGTTGCATGCTTCAGTGCTCAAATTCGATAAATAACAATGGCAACAGTAGGAGGAGCTTGGCCCATTCCATTTGATCCACCAGCAGAACAGAACTCTGAACATTCTAAACAGCATTACAAGAAAAGGCTGCTGAGGGAAAATCCAGAGACATTGTTTGCTGATTATACCCTAATTAGAGACAAGAATAAAATCTCTGACCTTCGGCAGGGTAGCCTAGTGGTTAGAGCGTTGGACTAGCAACCGGAACGTTGACAAGGTACAAATCTGTCGTTCTGCCCCTGAACAGACAGTTAACCCACTGTTCCTAGGCCGTCATTGAAAATAAGAATTTTTAAAGAGAGCATACTGCTGCTTGGTGTTCTGCCTCATGTAGGCACTTTGGCCATGTCAGAAAGAGAGAATCACCAATTGTCAAATATCTTGGTATTTGATGTACAGGAGCCTGATAATCAACTCTTCACCTACAACAATGACACCGTAATGATTCAAGGCTTAGAAGCTGCACTTGTCCTCGATACAGTGCCTTGCAAAAGTATTTATCCCCCTTGGTGTTTTTACTATTTTGTTGCATTACAACCTATAATTTAAATGGATATTTATTTTGATTTCGTGTAATGGACATACACAAAATATTCCAAATTGGTGAAGTGAAATGGAAAAAAAACATGGTTTAAAAAAAAATCCCCAAAATAGAAAAGGTGCTGCGTGCATATGTATGCACCCTCATTGCAATGAAGCCCCTAAATAAGATCTGGTGCAACCAATTACCTTCAGAAGTCACATAATTAGTTAAATAAAGTCAGCCTGTGTGCAATCGAAGTGTCACATGATCTCAGTATATATACACACCTTTTCAGGCCCTGGAGTCTACAACACTACTAAGCAAGGGGCGCCAAGAAGTGAGTGGCACCATGAAGACAAATGAGCTCTCCGAACAGGTCAGGGACAAAGTTGTGGAGAAATACAGATCAGGGTTGGGTTATAAAAAAATATCCTAAACTTTGAACATCCCACAGAGCACCATTAAATCCATTATTTTTTTTAATTGAAAGAATATGGCACCACAACAAACCTGCCAAAAGAGGGCCGCCCACCAAAACTCACGGACCAGGCAAGGAGGGAATTAATCAGAGAGGCAACAATGAGACCAAAGATCACGCTGAAGGAGCTGCAAAGCTCCACAGCGGAGATTGGAGTATCTGTCCATAGGACCACTTTAAGCCGTACACTTCACAGAGCTGGGCTTTACGGAAGAGGGGCCAGAAAAAAGCCATTGCTTAAATAAAAAAATTATCAAACACGTTTGGTGTTCATCAAAAGGCTTGTGGGAGAGTCCCCAAACATATGGAAGAAGGTACTCTGGTAAGAAGAGACTAAAATTGAGCTTTTTGTCCATCAAGGAAAACGCTATGTCTGGCACAAACCCAACACCTTTCATCACCCCGAGAATACCATCCCCACAGTGAAGCATGGTGGTGGAAGCATCATGCTGTGGGGATGCTTTTCATCGGCAGGAACTGGGAAACTGGTCAGAATTGAAGGAATGATGAATGGCGCCAAATACAGGGAAATTCTTGAGGGACACCTGTTTGTCTTCCAGAGATTTGAGACTGGGTCAGAGGTTCACCTTCCAGCAGGACAATGACCCTAAATCCCAGTGGCTAGATGTGTCAAGCTTATGGAGACATACCCCAAGATACTTGCAGCTGTAATTGCTGCAAAAGGTGGCTCTACAAAGTATTGACTTGGGAAGGGGGGGGGGGTTGAATAGTAATGCACTCTCAAGTTTTCTATTTTTTTTGTCTTATTTCTTGTTTGTTTCACAATAAAAAAAGATTTTGCATTTTCAAAGTGTTAAGCATGTTATGTAGTAAATGATACAAACCCCCCAAAAATACATTTTAATTCCAGGTTGTAAGGCAAAAAAAAATGAAAAATGCCAAGGGGGTAAATACTTTCACAAGCCATTGTATACATGAGTTTACATCACTGAAAGAGCTAGCAGACACCTTGCAAGAGAATGGCACTCTAACACCACAGCCCAGAACAGCAGCACACAGGCAGAGCATCCCATGGCCTTCATTTTATGTGACTCCAATGGGACATTTCTCAGAGTGAAACTACTATTCCCTGGCATGTCAGTCAGAATGCTATGGTACCCAATCACAGCAAGTGCCTTAAAGTCTTGTCAAGCAACAAATTAAATGTGGCAAAACATATAATTCCCACAGGTACTAATAATTTGATGGCAGTGAGAGGACATTTACAGTTGAAGTCGGATGTTTACATACACATAGGTTGGAGTCATTAAAACTCGTTTTTCAACCACTCCACGAATTTCTAGTTAACAAACTATAGTTTTGGCAAGTCTGTTGGGACATCTACTTTGTGCATGACACAGGTAATTTTTCCAACAGTTGTTTACAGACAGATTATTTCACCTATAATTTACTGTATCACAATTCCAGTGGGTCAGAAATGTACATACACTAAGTTGACTGTGCCTTTAAACAGCTTGGAAAATTCCCGAAAATTATGTCATGGCTTTAGAAGCCTCCGATAGGCTAATTGACGTCATTTGAGTCAATTGGATGTGTACATGTGGATGTATTTCAAGGCCTACCTTTAAACTCAGTGCCTCTTTGCTTGACATCATGGAAAAATCAAAAGAAATCAGCCAAGACCTCAGAAAAAAATGTGTAGAAATGTCTGGTTCATCCTTGGGAGCAATTTCCAAATGCCTGAAGGTACCATGTTCATCTGTACGAACAATAGCTTGCAAGTATAAACACCATGGACAACGCAGCCATCATATCGCTCAGGAAGGAGATGCGTTCTGTCTCCTAGAGATGGACGTACTGTGGTGCGGAAAGTGCAAATCAATCCCGGAACAACAGCAAAGGACCTTGTGAAGATGCTGGAGGAAACGTGTACAAAGTATCTATATCCACAGTAAAACGAGTCCTATATCGACATAACCTGACAGGCCACTCAGCAAGGAAGAAGCCACTGCCCCAAAACCAACATAAAAAAAGCCAGACTACGGTTTGCCACTGCACATGAGGACACATGGGCAGAAAACATCATTCATCTACATCGTTCATTGAATTTGATGGGTCATTTATAACAAAACCTTTTGATGTAGCTAATCATTTCAATGACTATTTCACCGGTAAAGTGGACAAACTGAGAAGTGAGATGTCAACATTCAACAGTGAACCATCATATTTGTGTATTGAAGATCTATTAATGAAAGAGAAGGATTGTCGTTTTGAATTTGCTCAAGTTTGTGTGGACGAGGTGGAAAACAGTTGTTATCCATCAATAATGATAGACGATCTAGATGATAAACTATCGAGAATGGTAGCAGACTGTATTGCCATGTCTTTAACCAAAGCCCAAAGGAGTGTATCAATAGGTGGAAGGAGGCTAAAGTAATTCCACTACCTACAAATCGTAAAGCACCCTTTGCTGGCTCGAACCGTCACCCAATCAGTTTGCTACCTGTTCTTATTAAACCTATGGTCTAAATTGTGTTTGAACAAATACAATGCTATTTTAGAAGAATTTGACTACTGACGTTCAGCATGCATATAGGGAAGCAAAATCAACGTGTGCTACATTGACTCAGATGACTGATTGGCTAAAATAAATGAATAATAAGATGATAATTGTAGCTGTATTTTTAGATTTCAGTATTATTGAAAAAACTCACTTGTTATGGCTTTACATGGTAATACCTGCCATCATATGGTTGGAGAGTTACTTATCCAATAGAACTCATAGAGTATTCTTCAATGGAAGCTTCTCTAACATCATACAGCATATACAGTGCGGTATTCCTCAGGGCATTTGCCTTGGGCCTTTACTCTTATCAATTGTTCTTTTTTTTTTTTACAGATGATTTGCCTCTTGTCTTATAAGAAGCTAAAATGTCTATGTATGCTGATGATTGCAGACTCTACACATCAGCACCTACAGCCAGTGAGCTCACTGAGACTCGTAGCCAGGGGTAACAGCCAGTGTCAGAATGGATAATTAAGAATAAACTGGTCTTAAATACAGCTAAAACAAAATGCATTGTATTTGGTTCAAAGCATTCTCTAAGACCTAAACCTCAACTGGAGTTGTGCATAAAGGGTGTGACCATTGAACACATTGAAGAAGCTGAACTCCTAGCAGTAACATTGGATGGTCAGTTATCATGGTCAAATCATATTGACAATATCAACTGTACTAGTTGATCAGGCTTTGATCTTGTCCCATCTTGTTTACTGTCCGGTAATATGGTCAGTTGCAGCAAAGAAAGAACTAGCAAAGCTGCAGCTGGCGCAAAAAAAGAGCAGCACACCTTGCCTTTAACTGGACACAAATAACTAACATCAACAACATGCATGGTAGTCTTTCATGGTTGAGGAGAAATTGACTACATGTAGTAATTTTAATAAATATTTGTGTGTTAAAAATGCCAAACCACTTGTGTAATCTATTTTCATACACTTCCAACAGACATACATACCCCACCAGACACGCCACTAATGGGTTTCTTCACGGTACCTAAACCAAAAACAGATTTAATGTGTTTCTGAGTAATGTATAGTGCCATGCCACCGTGGCGTCCTCTACAAGCAGAGGTTACTCAGGCAAAAAGCAAGTTTAACTTTAAAAATGTTACAGTATGTTTTTTCCCCCCATTGCTCCTCTCCTAATTTAACTGTACTGTGTATATGAAGTGTGTAACTAGTATCTCTGTTGTCTCTTGGTGTCTTTCCTATATGTAACTCTTATTTTATTTGTTTATTTTCAATTTAATGTAATATCTTGTGGTGTTCTTGTCTATTGCTGTTAAATAACATTCACATTTTCCATGACAACATTTGGAGTCTCTGAAATATAATTAGAATTAACTAAGTCAAAAACGAACATTTAGCTGTCAGCTAGGCAAGTTGTATTTTGAGGCTTAAAATCTAAGCAAAGAGATTTTGCGGTTGGAATTGCAGGATGTATTCATACTGAACAAAAATATGAACGCAACATGCAAAGGCTTGGTCCCATGTTTCACGAGCTGAAATTAAAGACCCCAGAAATGTTCCACACTCACAAAAAGCTTATTTTTCTCATTTTGTGCACAAATGTATTTACGTCCCTGTTAGTGAGCATTTCTCCTTTCCCAAGATAATCCATCCATCTGACAGGTGTCATATCAATAAATGTATTAAACAGCATGATCATTACACAGCTGCACCTTGTGCTCGGGACAATGAAAGGCCACTCTAAAATGTGCAGTTCTGTCATGTAACACAATGCTGCAGATGTCTCCAAGTTTTGAGGGAGCGTGCAATTGGCATGCTGACTGAAGGAATGTCCACCAGAGCTGTTGCCAGATAATTGAATGTTAATTTCTCTACCATAAGCTGCCAACAACATAATTTTAGAGAATCTGTCACTACGTCCATTTGGCTGGGCCTGGCTCCCCAGTGGTTGGGCCTGGTTCCCAAAGGGGGTTGGCCTATGCCCTCCCAGGCCCAGCCATGGCTGCGCTCCTGCCCAGTCATGTGAACCCATAGATTAGGGCCTAATTTATTTATTTCAATTGACTTATTCCTTTTGTGAACTGTAACTGAGTAAAATTAGTTTATTTTTGTTCAGTATAGTTATAAGCAGTGGCAAAGCACATACCCACTTAATGTGGGGGTGCCCCTAATCCTATATTTTTTATTATTCAATATATATATATATATATAAGTATACAAAACATTACGAATATAAATATACAGTTGGAGTCGGAAGTTTACATACACTTAGGTTGGAGTCATTAAAACTTGTTTTTCAGCCACTCCACAATTTTTTTTGAACAAACTATAGTTTTGGCAAGTTGGTTAGGACATCTAATTTGTGCATGACAAGTAATTTTTCCAACAATTGTTTACAGACAGATGATTTCACTTATAATTTACTGTATCACAATTCTAGTGGGTCAGAAGTTTACATACACTAAGTTGACTGTGCCTTTAAACAGCTTGGAAAATTCCAAAAAATGATGCCATGGCTTTAGAAGCTTCTGATAGGCTAATTGACATAATTTGAGTCAATTGGAGGTGTACCTGTGGATATATTTCAAGGCCTACCTTCAAACTCAGTGATCAAACTCAGAAATCAGCCAAGACCTCAGAATTTCTGGTTCATCCTTGGGACCATTTTCCAAACTCCTGAAGGTACCACGCAGCCATCATACCTCTCAGGAAGGAGATGCGTTCGGTCTCCTAGAGATGAACGTACTTTGGTGCGAGAAGTGCAAATCAATCCCAGAACAACAGCAAAGGACCTTGTGAAGATGCTGGAGGAAACGGGTACAAAAGTATTTATATCCACAGTAAAACGAGTCCTATATCGACATAACCTGAAAGGCCACTCAGCAAGGAAGAAGCCACTGCTCAAAAACCGCCATAGAAAAGCCAGACTACGGTTTGCAACTGCACATGGGGAGAAAAATTGTACTTTTTGGAGAAATGTCCTCTGGTCCGATGAAACAAAAATAGAACTGTTTGGCCATAATGACCATCGTTATGTTTGGAGAAAAAGGGGGAGGCTTGCAAGTCGAAGAACACCATCCCAACCGTGAAGCACAGGGGTGGCAGCATCATGTTGTGGGGATGCTTTGCTGCAGGAGGGACTGGTGCACTTCACAAAATAGATGGCATCATGAGGCAGTAAAATTATGTGGATATATTGAAGCAACATCTCAAGACATCAGTCAGGAAGTTAAAGCTTGGTCGCAAATGGGTCTTGCAAATGGAGAATGACCCTAAACATACTTCTAAATTTGTGGCAAAATGGCTTAAGGACAACAAAGTCAAGGTATTGGAGTGGCTATCACAAAGCCCTGACCTCAATCCTATAGAACATTTGTGGCCAGAACTGAAAAGGTGTGTGTGAGCAAGGAGGCCTACACACGTGACTCAGTTGCACCAGCTCTGTCAGGAGGAATGTGCCAAAATTCACCCAACTTATTGTGGGAAGCTTGTGGAAGGCTACCAGAAACTTTTGACCTTCGTTAAACAATTTAAAGGCAATGCTACCAAATACTAATTGAGTGTATGTAAACTTCTGACCCACTGGGAATTTGATGAAATAAATAAAAGCTCAAATTAATCATTCTCTCTACTATTATTCTGACATTTCACATTCTTAAAATAAAGTGATGATCCTAACTGACCTAAGAGAGGGAATTTGTACTAGGATTAAATGTCAGTCATTGTGAAGTTTAAATGTATTTGGCTAAGGTGTATGTAAACTTCCAACTTCAACTGTACATTTAACAGTATTAAATCATATCGTCGGTCATTTGAAAAACCCCGGTGTAAACAGTATATCGCCCAAACCTTTCTCTTTCTCTCCTGCATGTGTTCTTTCTGTCTCTATCTGCTACCGTGGCCAACGTCCTTTTCTACTGTCCAATCTCCTTTTTAGTTTATGTTCTGTTTCTCTGTTACGGTATTGTCTTTCACCTTGTGGGACCATTGATAACGAACCGTTTGAATCAATAGATTGTGCGTCTGTGTTGTAGCACAGCCTATCGGTGGTACAATGAAACATGTCTGTTTGCATGGGCATCACACCCTTTACTGCCCTGTTTCTTCTTTTTGTGTGTGTGTGTCTGTCATTGTGTGTGTACATGTGTGTGTGTGTGTGTGTGTTAGTGTGTGCTCAAGTCATGAGCCTCATTATGTTGTTCTAATCTTTTTTCTGTATCTCACGGCCGCTGGCTGTGTTTTCCTTCTCTCCTGCTGTGAGGGTGTGTGTGTGTGTGTGTGTGTGTGTGTGTGTACTTCTTGGGTCTTAAAAAAAAAAAATCTATTTAACTAGGCATGCTAGTCTGACTGTGTTAATGTTTCCTTTTTGTCTCCCTCCACAGCCCTCTGAGAAGTGTGGAGTCCTCAACGTCACCAAAATCACTGAGAATGGCAAGAAAGTCAGGTAAAACATACTGTACAAAGATCATATAGATTAGAAAACGTTGTCATTATCTTATGTGGAAGTAAGAGGACAATACAGCATCATACAGACAAACAAAACAATGCCTTTGATTCTTTGTTGATATAATGGACAGACTGATGGTTGATAAATGCTTGTGTTGGAGCCAGAGTTGCAAAAGTAGGCTATCTCACTGGAAACGTTTTAAGTTTGCCGGTAGACTATCAGAATTTTGTTATCTTTCAAAGATAGATTACATTCAATAACAAGACATCTAGTGGCTGTTTTGGGTAATTTAGATTATCACAGGTGTCTGTAGTAATATCTGGTCCTCTGTGTAAAATAATTAAAGATGATTTAAAAAATAAATAAAATACAATGACAAAATGGTGAAGCATCCTGAATATTAGGGCTGACCCCATTTAGTCGACTGGACGATTGTTTGGTTGATAGGCTGTTGGTCGACCAAGATTTCTATAGTCGAGCAGTAGCAAGAAAAATGATAATAATAATGGTGTACAATGGTGTGATTTGCGCCTATCTGAGTGGACTGATCCATTGTGGAGGCTGTTGGGATGGCGCAGTCCATCTCTAAGATATGTGCGACTTAAATTGTATATGGTTATATTACGTAAGAACAATGGTGAAACATTTGCGTTGGATAGTGGTCACTGTCCGCGGTTCTGAAACACATCAGTGTGCTGTTGAATTGGCATCTTTTCCTCGACCATGTGGCTATGTGCATAATGGCAAAGTTAAGCAACATAATGGTGTTGAGAACAATGCGGCGGAGGCAGCAGCAGAGTTAGGACATGAGAAAACAGGCCTTGCCTTACTTGTCTAAGAAAAGGGAGAGAAGAAACCCAAACTTAATTAGGTCTTTAAATGTTTTTATTTAACCTTGATTTAACTAGGCAAGTCAGTTATGAAACAAATTCTCATTTACAGTGACGGCCTAAGTTATTCAAGTTAACATTGCCAAAGTTACGATAGATTATCATATATTTTCTGTTAATTACCAAAGTGATTGAAGATTCCGGTAGCTTTGCAACACTAGTTGGGACTGGTTGATAAATGGTTGTGTTGTGACGTGGTTTATAAAGGGTTGTGTTGTGATGGTAAATACATGTGATGTGGTTTATGGTTGATAAATGGTTGTGTTCTGACATGGTTGATGGTTTTATAAAGGGTTGTATTGTGATGGTTGATTTAAATAGATTTGACGTGGTTTATGGTTGATAAATGGTTGTGTTCTGACATGGTTGATGGTTTTATAAAGGGTTGTATTGTGATGGTTGATTTAAATAGATTTGACGTGGTTTATGGTTGATAAATGGTTGTGTTGTGATGTGGTTCTAACAGGAAGAACTGGACATCTTCGTGGACAGTACTCCAGGGCTCCTCACTGCTCTTCGCTAAAGGACAGGGGAGTGGCACCAGCTGGGTACGTACCCCATCAGCCGCCTTGTTAGGAACCACCTTGGGTTAAAACAGAGTTTTACAGCTGACTTCAGTTAATTAAAAAAAAAAAAATTAGAGCTGAATATCTCCCCTACTTTTCCAATAACCTGCAGGAGTTTTTCACCTCAAGAAGAGGGTGGCAGTGCCTAAGAACGACCTGGTTTGCTGTCTATCTCCAGTTAGTAGTAGTGCTAGTGCACCATAGGTCTTTCGATCTGTTCTGTTTCCCTTGTCCCTTCTTCTTTCATCTGTCTGTGACTCTATATTTCTCATTTGCCATCCTTCTCCTCTCCTCTTACTCTATTATTTTCCTCTCCTTCTTCCTTTCCTCTCCTCATCCAAAGCCGCACTACCGTAGTGGCTCCATCCCTGAGCTGCTGCTCACTCTGCTGGCCAACTGGAAGCGTTCGGTCAAGCCCTGCCCAGCTGTCTCCTATGTCCACTCTGTCCATGGGCGTGCCCCAGCTGCCACTGTATGTCTCCTCTGTCCCTGTGCATGTGTTCCATTTGTCCCCCTGCCTGTCCGTCATGCTCACACTATCCCCTCGCCCTATCCCCTGCCTGCTACTCATAACCTAGCCTGATTGGTTGACCAAGGGATGTAGGGGGATGCATTTCCTCTGGGTCCCCCGCCCTCCTATTTCTATGGGCACCATCACTGTTCATGACACAAACTGTTCACATCCCTCTTGTTGGTGGAGATCATTTTGCAGGTTTAAAGCTTATTTTTTTGCAATTCTATACATTTTGCCATGTCTAATGTGTATTCATATGATATTTGAGTGATAAAAAAAACGAATATCTATGGGCTAAAAAAAACGAATATCTATGGGCTAAAAAAAACGAAATAAAAAAAACTTAACCTGACATGGGCTAGTAAATCTGAACATTTCAGACAAGTTATAAATAGCTCTCTAAGGTAATCCCCCCCATCCCCCTTTGTGCCCCACAGTTTGGGAACCACTGACCTAGATAGAGGTGTTGTTGATATGCATACAATACTAACCTACTGAGTACCAAAAAAAAATTGATAACAGTTGAACTTCCCCGTACAGTACTAAATGTTCAGCTTGCAACACAGTGGTGTGAATAAGATCGCCCGTGGTTTATCTTCAAGTCAACGTAGCGGTTAATAACGACGTGTAACTATAACACAGTAACTTGTAACACTGCTTTGGTTGTTTTTAATGCAACTTGAAATAACAACTGTGTGAAAAATACTCATGAAAGATTTACCACTATTACTATCCTTGAGTTGGAAACCCAGCTCTCATCTGATTAGTCTGAATGTTGAATTATTTCCTTGTAGAAGTTTGTGGGTAACCAGTCGAAGCCGGAGTTCACTGTGGATCTCAGAGGGGGGTCAGTTGATTGGGCATCCAAGGATAAGTCAAGCAAGAAGCACGTCATTGAACTGAAGACCCGTCAGGGGACGGAGCTGCTGATCCAATCAGAGATTGACAGCGTCATCAACGACTGGTACCGAGCCCTGACAGACACCATCAGCACACATGTGAGTGGACTTCTCTCTTCGGTCCAGAGCTTAGTAACTACCACACCTATAACATAATCAAATCCTGCACTAACTTGCTCTGTTTAGATGTCCGTCAGAGGGACTAGTAAAGTACAGTACAAGCCAATGACGCTCTAGAATCTCTGTAATGAGGGTCTTCTGAATATTCATTTATTTTTATCTGTTCAGTTCCGCATCCCTCCAATAGAGGGTAGAACTGGTCCAGGTTGACTTCCCTAACGGAAGTTGTTTGTGTGTGTGTGTGTGTGTGTGTGTGCGTGCGTGTGGGGACAGGCATGGGAGTCAGATGAGGCCATAGAGGAGGACATGCCTGAGTCCCCCGGGGCAGAGAAACAAGACAAGGAGAAGGACCACCGAGACTCCAAGAAAAACAGAGGTGCCTTGACTAAATACGCTGTGAGAGGGTGTGTTTGTGCGTGTTTTTTAGTGATCTTAGAAGGTATTGTCACCAAATGCCCTCTTGGTACCTGTTTAGACATTTTTCCTTCCATATGGTTTCAGCGATGAAGACGTCTATAAGTATGGACTCCACTGACCAGAAAAAGACTAGAGTGAAGCTGAAGAAGTTCCTGACCCGCCGACCCACCTACCAGGCCGTCAAGGACAAGGGATACATTAAAGGTGTGGATGGAGATTTGGTTATGGGTTCCCGAGAATGGACCTACTGCTGTCCTCAACTAGAGGAAGCTAAACGCAGTGATAAAACCCTTGGTAACGAAACATTGTAAGTTGACGTCTCTCCATGTTGTTTTCTCAGACCAGGTGTTTGGCTGCAGTCTGAGCAGCCTGTGTCAGAGGGAGAACACGTCAGTGCCCAACTTTGTCACCACGTGCATCGACCACGTGGAGACCACAGGTACGAACGAGCCATACATCTCTGTTCCTTTATCTGTTCCCTCTCTCTGTCTTTTGAGTTATGATTAGAATTTTTTCAGAGATGAGATGTCAAGATTTTTGTAATGATGATTGTGTGCTGAGTCACAAACATGAGTTCTAATGCCTCTCTCTCCTCCTCTCTCTCTCTCTCTCTCTCTCTTCTCTTCTCTTCTCCTCAGGTCTGAGTATAGATGGCATATACAGAGTGAGTGGGAATCTAGCTGTGATACAGAAGCTGCGCTTCGCTGTGAATCACGGTAGGGCTTAACTCCCTTCAATGATATGATGTTATAGCTTTTTCCACTAGCTTTGGTACATGGTTAGTGACATAGGTGCTGGAGGTATAGTCCTTTTGTAAAGAGGTTTGGGTGTCAGTCAGTCCAACATTAACTTGTGTTGTGACTCTCAATTCTTGAACAGACCATGATCTCTTGTCTTAAAAGCTGTGTCTCTATATCCTAGATGAACAGTTAGAACTGGAGGACAGTAAGTGGGAGGACATCCACGTCACCACGGGAGCCCTGAAGATGTTCTTCAGAGAGCTGCCTGAACCACTCTTCACCTACGACTCCTTCAACGACTTTATCAACGCCATCAGTGAGTAGTAACACACTTAACTACACTGTAGCGTACTTTACTATGTTGTCTAACCCTGTTCTTTACTGTGTTGTCTAACCCTGTACTTTACTGTGTTGTCTAACCCTGTACTTTACTGTGTTGTCTAACCCTGTACTTTACTGTGTTGTATAACCCTGTACTTTACTGTGTTGTATAACCCTGTACTTTACTGTGTTGTATAACCCTGTACTTTACTGTGTTGTATAACCCTGTACTTTACTGTGTTGTATAACCCTGTACTTTACTGTGTTGTATAACCCTGTACTTTACTGTGTTGTATAACCCTGTACTTTACTGTGTTGTCTAACCCTGTACTTTACTGTGTTGTATAACCCTGTACTTTACTGTGTGCTTGTCCTACTGAGCCACTGTTTCTAATAGTTACATTAAGGAAGGATGGTTCACCTAAAGACAATGTCCATTAAGACGTTGACTTCACGCTCAATTTACCACTTGGTTTAAGTGATTCCAAATATTTGCTGTTTGAAATGTGTCCACAAGATGGCGCCCTTATCAATTGAATTCACCCTATTCAATTAGGATCATGTAAATCAGGGTTCAAAGACGGTAAAAACACCAGCAAATCAGCTCCAAGTGATTTTAATTTTGGAAAGGATACCCACACACAATTAAGCAACAAGGCACAAGAGGCAGTGCTGTATCAGGAGTACAGTCACAAGTAAAAAGCATTGTTTTATTTACCTGTGACTGTCTGTATTCATGATACAGCACTGCCCCGTGTGCTTTATTGGTTTTACAAAACTGTTACCAACATATTCAAATAACAATGAATTAAACAGTTTCATTAAAATGTTATTTTGACAAGTTGTTTTGGTCATGTTGCTACAGACATGTTGTCGGTTCTAAACAAAATGTTTGCTATGCAGGCTGGGTAACGTTATTGTCACTAGCCAACTTCAGCTAACTGAGTCACGCCAAACATTGAACCTGGAATGACAGCACACGAGCTGCATTTGAGTTTGTTTGAACTTTTCTTTTCTATTTGCATTTACTTGGATATGTCCAGGATCATGAAGATGCGTGATTTCGCCTGGCTCAGAAAAAAATGGTCTCGTCTGGGCACCGTTCACTCTCCTATGGTACAGAGATGGAAATTCCAAAGTGAAACATTGTTTCTGTGGTCGGACAGGGAGACAGCGAGGTTTATATTAACCCCTGCTGTACCAACCTAAATGTTAGGCTGGAAGCCAGGGGAAATAATTTTCGAGTTGAGATCAACACAAGAGATGATTCATACAGACACATGAGCATGATATTGTTATGAGATGCAGTGATAATTGTCAGATGGAACTGTAAGCAGGCCTAGTGTGCCTGTGAAGGCCATTACAACACGACTAGGAACGCTGCTTGTCCAATCAGCATCCAGGGTCCAAACAACCAGTTTTATAATGGAGAGATGCAGTACCAGTCAAAAGTTTGGACACACCTACTCATTCAAGGGTTTTGCTTTATTTTTACTATTTTCTACATTGCAGAATAATAGTGAAGACATCAAACTATGAAATAACACATATGGAATCATGTAGTAACCAACAAAGTGTTAAAAGTGTTAAGCAAATGAAAAATCTTTTAAATTCTTCAAAGTAGTCACCCTTTGCCTTGATAACAGCTTTGCACACTCTTGATATTCTGTGAACCAGGTACACCTGGAATGGTTTTCCAACAACTCCAACAGGAGTTCCCACATATGCTGAGAACTTGTTGACTTTCCTTCACTCTGCGGTCCAACTCATCCCAAACCATCTCAATTGTGTTGAGGTCGGGTAATTGTAGAGGCCAGGTCATCTGATGCAGCACTCCATCACTCTCCTTCTTGGTCAAATAGCCCTTACACAGCCTGGAGGTGTGTTTTGGGTCATTGTCCTGTTGACAAACAAATGATAGTCCCACTAAGCGAAAACCAAAAGGGAATGGCATATTGCTGCAGAATGCTGTGGTAGCCATGCTTGTTAAGTGTGCCTTGAATTCTAAATAAATCACTGACAGTGTCACCATTAATGCACTGTCACACCTCCTCCATGCTTCACGGTGGGAACCACACGAGGAGATCATCCGTTCACTTACGCTGCGTCTCACAACGACACGGCGGTTTGAACCAAATATCATAAAATTGGACTCAACAGACTAGAGGACAGATTTCCACCGGTCCAATGTCCATTGCTCATGTTTCTTGGCCCAAGCAAGTCTCTTCTTCTTATTGGTGTCCTTCAGTAGTGGTTTCTTTGCAGCAATTCGACCATGAAGGCTTGATTCACGCAGTCTCCTCTGAACAGTTGATGTTGAGATGTGTCTGTTACTTTGCATTTATTTGGGCTGCAATCTGAGGTGTAGTGTACTCTAATGAACTTATCCTCTGCAGCAGGGGTAACTCTGGGTCTTCCTTTCCTGTGGCAGTCCTCATGAGAGCCAGTTTCATCATAGCGCTTGATGGTTTTTGCGACTGCACTTGAAGAAACTTTCAAAGTTCTTGAAATTTTCCACATTGACTGACCTTCATGTCTTAAAGTAATGATAGACTGTTGTTTCTTTTTCTTATTTGAGCTGTTCTTGCCATAATATAGACTTGGTGTTTTACCAAATAGGGCTATCTTCTGTATACCGCCCCTACCTTGTCACACCATAACTGATTGTCTCAAATGCATTAAGAAGGAAAGAAATTCCACACATGAACTTTTAACAAGACACACCTGTTAATTGAAATGCATTCCAGGTGACTACCTCATGAAGCTGCTTGAGAATGCCAAGAGTGTGCAAAGCTGTCAGGGCAAAGGGTGGCTACTTTGAAGACTCTCAAATATAAAATATATTTTTGGTTACTACATGATTTCTACAATGTAGAAAATAGTAAAAAATAAAGAAAAGCCCTGGAATGAGTAGGTGTGTCCAAACTTTTGACTGGTACTGTAATTGTGTTCGTTTACAAATGTAAGCAAGGTTTAAAATGATTGTTTTAGTCAAATGGTATCTGTTTATGATTCTTGCAGTCAATTTGAAGTCTAACAATTATTTGTAATTTATGTTCGAGCCCCCTGACCATCCTCTCAAGAAAAAGTCTAGTTAATGATCCCTGATGTAAAATGATGTGTTTTTCCTTATGCAGTGAAACTAATGGTGTCGTTTTACCTTTCACTCTCTTCCAGAATGCTCGGATTACAAGCAGCGAGTAAACTCAATAAAAGACTTAATCAAGCAGTTGCCAAAACCGAATCATGACACAATGCAATGCCTCTTCAAACATCTCAGAAGGTAAAGCAAAAAGCATGCTACATTTTGGCTAGGCTGCGATATTACCCAAAGTATTTTTATCGCAATTTGCATGTGATGTTTTTCGAATACTAGCAGTAGCTTACATAATAGATGTAAAGTTTTGTCTCCAGCGTGTACCTGAACCCTTTGTTGACCAACCAACATATGTATTGTGTTTCCTAATTGATAGGCCTATCTCACCATAACAGATCAAAGGGCAGTTCGAGAAAATGTCAGATGTGCTGGTCCATCTTTAGCCCAATGGCCTGTCCTTCTAGTCCGTCCCTGTATCTCACTCTGTCCTCTCCTTCCTGTCTCTCCAGGGTGATTGACCATGGAGAGGCCAACCGAATGACGACCCAGAGCGTAGCGATCGTCTTCGGTCCTACCCTGCTCAGACCTGAGACCGAGACTGGGAACATCGCTGTTCACATGGTATATCAGAACCAGATTGTTGAGCTCATCTTACTGGAGTATGAGAACATCTTCGGCAGGTAGAAAAAAAGAAACACCTGATGAAGAGGCCTGTGAGAGAAAGAGAATGGTCTGGTGACTGGTCGAACTCAACACTGCTTATTTTGGTGACTGAAACATTGCTGCTGTGGACCAAGCAATTTAAAGAAAGAAAAACAAAAATGTAATTATTGTTCATTTGATAAAAAGATTAATAAAGGAAGCTAGTGAACGACTTTGCACTTACCCTTTTGAGAGAGTTAAGTATGATGTAAATAAATACAGATTTCATTCACTTTGGTTACAATGCCTGCTGTGAGTAGCAGGGCGGATCCATTGCTTCAGGAGGAGGGTGTTGATTGGTTGGTTTGTTGGTTGGTGAGCTGGCTGTATCGTGTCGTCATTGCCGTGACAATGGACGGAGTGCAGTGTGAATGGCGTGGATGGATCTCCCTTGATGTGATGTGATCCAGTGGATTTGAGTATTCAGGGTATAACTGTTTTACACTGGATTCCTATGGCCAGCGTTAAGAACAGACAACATACAACAAGAGCTTGGTGAATAAGACTTTCATTGTTTTGAACTGGAGTGGAACTGAAGAAGAGTATCATGGGATACATTCATGTGGCCCGCCGGAGTGACTTCCTCCTTTCTCTGATGACGTCGCGACACATCAGCCGGGCACAGCCCACTCCAGATCATTCAAACAGCAACAACTACCCACTGAATGAATGGCTGGGTGGGTGGTCTCTCCCTCAATGTCAAATCAATGGAAGCCCATATCCTGCTACTACCATGTGTTATAGCAAAGACCAAGCTTGGTTGTGTGTATTAAGACTACTCTCATTGCTTTGTGTTGGAAAAAATATTACGCTTAACCTCTGAACTGTATATTCTCAGTTTTGTGGAACATTGACCATGTTGTGGTGACCATATTACTGCCACACCTGCAGTTATGAGTCATGACCACAGTAAAATTCCACGTGACAATTGAGTCACAGTAATCTCCTTTTGTGTACTCTGGACATGCTTTGGTAGTACCCAACTTGCTAACTACCATCTGGTCCTAATGGCCTGGTACTCTGGGCTCTATTGTCCCTCTAACCACTCTGACCTTAATACAAATTACATTTAAATATCACATCAAACACATCATCAAAACAGCAGGCCTATACAGTGTAAAACTCACCTCACTGTGATGATCAATTTGAAGAAAGAAGTTCAACAGCCGGTTGAAACATTGTAGAACATGGTTGGTTTGGATGTTGTTTCAAAGCTTAACACAACGAAATGGCCACCGCTTTGAAAGGTGATGATTCATTCTAAACATCCATATGCATATTAGAGCTTATGAATATTCTTATGAGCCCCCCCCCCCGCATGAAAAAAAAATTACGGAATAAAAATGATGATTCTGCTGTTATACAATTCATAGCCTACCACATATTACCATGGCAGAAAAACATAAAACAACAGTGATTTAAGATGTATTTGGTACATAATTGGTCTAGCCTTTTGAGTGTGGACTGTAATTATTATGTATACTGAATAGGACTGGTTATCTAATGCTAAGCTCCAACATGTATATCCATGAGTCTGGAGAGAACGTGTTGGTTCATTGATTGGGCAGGGCGGTTTAGCCTACAATTATTGATTTTGTATTTGATTTTGAATAGCCTAGTAATAGTTTTTTTTTTTTTTTTTTTTTTACAAATATTTCATAATTCATTGGGTGACACATTACCTTTAGCTATACAGAATATCTCACCACCATGCATTTCCATCTCCTCTCTCTTCTTTATTAATTTCTCGAGCGCGCAGACAGTTTAGGGAAATATGTTTCGTTGCGATGTTCCCGAACAGATTTCACTTGGGTTACCAAATCAAGCACTAGGTAGCTGCAGGAACAAGGTTGGAGACCCAATGCGGTACAGTGTTTGGGCGGAATGTCACCTATCGGGCAGCGAGAGCATGCTCCTCAAAACAGTGGTTGATGCGTGTAGAGGAATAAGTGTTTTTATTTGTTTCTCAGCTGCTCATATTAAGCACAATTCCGCTATAAAAACCGAAGTAACTTACAAAACGGACCGTCGGGAAAGCGCGCTGCCAACATTCGCTGTTCAAGTGCGTACAGATGACACGTCTTTTTTCCCCCCTGTTCCTGTTCCTGCCCATTTAATAATGAGCCATTCTAAATCGGAACTAATTTGACATATTGGTCAAGACAAGATTAAACTGAGAATAGTCTGATGGGTGAAAATATAAGCATTTTGATGGGAGAACAGCTGTGCAGTCTGAGGCAAGGAACAGAGCAAGCTTTTCTCCAATCATCAATCATCAATTAGTCGCGTCATGCAACCCATACATGTTTTGATTTCTAAGTCATTCTAAGGTTTGTATCACTCACAGCTGAAGTTGCCAAATAACTCTAAATCTAGCATATAGGACCAGTTTCAAATGATCACTTTTATGCTCAACATAGACATTTCATTTGCGCACTCGCGCCGTAATGGGAATAATATTTTATTTATATTTTATTCAGCTAAGTTCAATTATACTCTTCTTACTATACAATCAAATCAAATAATAGCATGGGACTTATAACCATATATTGTCAGCTAATTGGACAAGCCTACAGCCTATGTCATAGAGCATAGCCAGATAACTAAAATATATTTTCTACATATATTTCTTTAGACCTGACTAAATTAAATAATGAATTTGTGATGGTGTATATTAAATGTATCTATTAGGCTTTTTTTAAATGTCGATGTTCCAAAGGCATGCATTAACCAGCGGCTTGTAGGCTGGAGGCCTGGAGATGCTAATTGAGTTGTATGTTAATTACCGGTCAATTACCATGAGACGGGGCAGTCTTTTGCTTGATAATAACCGGCTGACAAAAATTAATGACCGCCACAGCCCCTACCTCTGACTTCTGTGATGTTATTGTATGTGCAGCATAAAGCCCCAGTGGCATGGATGAATACAGAATCAGTATTAAATATGGGGTCTCTTGGAGGGGACCCCTGGATCAACTGGATGGGACATTACTCATATGTATTGCTTATATTTCCCCTACTTTTATAATGACAAAATAATTCACCATAAAATTCATTCCAGGGAAAGGAACTGGACCCCCCCCGCAGATCTACCCTTTGACCCCAGTGAAATCATCAACAGTGGTCAGTATATCACATGACTGGCTTTGGGAAACATCCAAACAAACCTGTATTTGTTGGGCTTAAACAGTAAATAAACTGCTTTATGTTATGATGAACAATAAGCTGAAGACTCTTTGTGTCCCAAATGGCATCCTATTCCCTATGTAGTGCACTACTTTTGCCCAGGTCCCAAATGGATCTGATCAGATCAAATGTAGTGCACTATAGAGGGAATAGGGAACCATTTAGGATGTAGCCTAAGATCTTCCCTAATGTGTACAGATGTGTGTCATTGTGAAGTCTAATGTGCTTGGTATGGTAGGCCTCTGCTAGTGACAGGCCTTCATATTTGTAAAGTGGACATGTAAGTAAAAGTGTTGAGTGGCGATTCCCTCCCTTTCTCCCTCTCTTCCTTTCTTCTCTCGTGTCAGGGAGTTACTGCAAACAGGATAAGAGAGATGAGGATGCCAGGGAATAGCAGTCACCCCTAGCATTACTTTTTCAGATCAATTTTTGCATCCCAAATGGCACTCTATTCCCTATTTAGGCCTGTTTTATAATCCCTCTGCTTACCTAAACTAATATGAACTGGACTGGGACTAGCGAGAAAATTATACTGGAAAAATAGTATTACATTCAATTCAAGTTGATTGCAATGGAAGGTAGAACGCAAAAAAGCCTCTGAATATTATGTACAGCAACTTACATTAAAAAATGGTCATTGTTCAAAGTCCCTTATAGTAATTCAAGTATGTATGCTTTGATGGTGAGTGGTTGGTTCAAGTGAAATATCACCACATGATTTTGTAAATCTGAATTGTCCACAAGAATACATACAGTATTGATCCTTACAAAAGAGGAAGTGGTTATGAAAGTGTATCTGGATTTTGGCGCATGGTCAGTTGCACATTTTGAATGTACTTTTCAGACCAACTACTGTTTGTGACATTGTTATGTCTAATAATTAAAAAAACTAAATGGGACAGACTCAACAGTGTAACATTTTCACTTTCTGTTAAGGGTGGTAAAGGATAACACTAGTCACTCACTACTGTACAGTCGTATACGTAACAAGTCTGTCTGATCCTCTGCCTTCTTGGGACACGTCTCCCTCGTAAGAGATGTTTCTTACCTCAATGGGATCGACCTGTATAAAGGCGAAATAAATCCATTGCAGGACTAATAAACAGAACTGGACTAATAAACACACTATGCCGACGAACGTTTGAAAGCAGCAGGTGGTGGACCTTCTATATCGGCTCTGACCAGAACATCAGTCGATAAAGAAACATGTGAGTCTGCTTTCTAGGCGTCTCAATTAGCATCCCAATCAACAGCAGCTAATTGTCTCTATGCTACAGTGAACATCTCATTGACAGCTAATGGGACTTCACACAATTATAATTTAACCATGACTCATGAATCACACATTTAATAACCATTATGTCTGAGTCCCAAATGAGACTCTGTTCCCTATGTAGTGCGCTACTTCTGACCAAGCCCCATAGAGCTCTGGTCCAAAGTAATATACAGAATAGGGTCTCATTTGGGGATACAGGCTGTCTTTTCCAAAGATTTTCTGCTGGAGGCCTGTAATGACAACACACAGTTCGTGCTAAGTGATTATTTTATTTAGTTGCAGTAGTCTATGCCCCTGGATTTTTGCAACTGCAGTCATTGTCAACAAATATAATTCTCACATGGGCATTCCTAGTATCTAGGTGGGCGAGGGCAGTGTGGAGTGCAATTGTGGTTGCGTAGTCTTTGGATCTGTTGGAGCGGTATGCAAATTGGAGTGGGTCTAGGGTTTCTGGGATGATGGAGTTGTGTGCCATAACCAGCCTTTCAAAGCACTTCATGATTACAGATGTGAGTGCTTACAGGGCATTAGTCATTGTGGCAGGTAGCTTTAGAGTTCTTGGGAACAGGAAGGATGGTGGTCAGCTTGAGACACGTAGGGATTACAGACTGGGATAAGGAGAGTTTGAAAAGGACTGTGAATATACCTACCAGCATGTTCTGCGCATGCTCTGAGAACGCGTCCCGGAATACCATCTGACCCTGCAGCCTTACGAGTGTTGACCTGATTAAAAACCTTACACAAGTCGGACTCAGAGGGCGAGATCACCCAGTCCCATTGGTCAGAGAAGGCCCTCATGCACGACTCGGTGTAGTTTTTGTCCTAGCGTGCATAAAATGTATTGAGTTCGTCTGGTAGAGAGACATCGTTGGACAGATATACGGCTGGGTCTTGTAGTGCACTCCTCTTGACCAGGGCCCATAGGGAATCGGGTGCTATTTGGGATGCAGACATACTCACAAATGCTACCTCAGGCTAACTAGCGCTGGTTATTCCAATATGTATGGAAAACATAACATAGATTATGGGTGTAGGACAATAACTTAAAGGTACTATCATTAAACGAGTTGCTTTCAATAATTGTCTGAGAGGAAAATGAACAGTTCACAGAGATTAATTGGGCAATCTTTTCTCACAGCAGTCTGCCCCTTTCTTCCTCAACCATCTCTCCATCTCCTCCATTTTGTTTTTCCTTCCCAGCCCCACAGTCTATCTTTATGCGCCTCATCAATGTGTCAGTGTGTTTAATTTCCCCAGATCCCTGTGTGTAGTACCTAACTCCAGCCTTCTCAGGGGGTAAATGGGTGCGTAGGCTACTACAGTAGCCCAGGTCTGGATGATGACATTATTTTACTATAGGCCTACCAGATACTGACATAGGCCTATCAGACACTGTCATAGCCCTACCAGGAACTACACTGCCTGCCTGCCTGCTGAGGGTAAATATATGTATATCTGGAGATCTAGTATTATTTGTCAGGGGGTACTGATACAGACTGCCTTGTATTTATTGCCTATTTAATAGACGTAATATTATTACTGAAAGGAGAGAGAGAGAAACATCTATGTCATGAGCCCCCACTATGGTACTTTCAGCATTCTGCAATTACCTTATGTAAATCCTGGCCTGCTATTTAAAATGCATTGAATTTCCATGGAAAATGATCCACCACTGCCGCTTGAACCTCGTTAATAACGGTGACAAGCCAGATGACATTTGGAATACTTACAAGCTTACATAGCATTGTAAACACTTCCTTCGGCACCTCGCTCTCTAATTCTCTCTCCCGCTTCCACGCTCTGTGACCACCCATTTACAAAAAGGATAACTTTGAATGAAGTACTCTGGCAAATTAGTTATTTCTTTAAGTGAATGGGTTTTCCTGCAAAAGGCCGACTAGGAAGTGTTCAATCTTTGATCATGCGGCGAGCTTGAAGTGGAGTGCACTGGCTCTCGCAAACATCAATGAAATAGGTTTAAATCCCACCTTCTATTAGCGCATAGACTATTCGCTCGTAGACTGCACTATTGTCAAAGGCAGATTGGAACGGCAGTGAATTCCTGCATGAACTAAATCACTGTGTGGCGCTGACCATTGAATATGGATCATACAACATCCAAAGGTGTATATTGTAGACAAAAATGTTAGTTACAACACAGTAATTGATGGATCTTGGCCTAGGAAAAGGTTTGACAGGTTATTTTGATGCTCAAATTAAATCAAATGTTATTAGTCACATGCGCCAAATACAACCTTATAGTGAAATACTTACTTACGAGCCCCTAACCAACAATGCAGTTAAAAAAAAAATACAGATAAGAAATAAAAGTAACAAGTAATTAAAGAGCAGCAGTAAAATAACAATAACGGGACAATGTACAGGGGGTTACCGATACAGAGTCAATGTGCGGGGGCACCGGTTAGTTGAGGTAATATGTACATGTAGGTAGAGTTATTAAGGTGACTATGCATAGATGATAACAACAGAGAGTAGCAGCAGTGTAAAAGAGGGGGGGGGGGGGGGGGCAATGCAAATAGTCTGGGTAGAAATTTGATTAGGTGTTCAGGAATCTTATGGCTTGGGGGTAGAAGCTGTTTAGAAGCCTCTTGGATCTAGACTTGGTGCTCCGGTACCGCTTGCTGTGCGGAAGCAGAGAGAACAGTCTCTCTAACCCTCTGTAGTGCCTTGCGGTCGGAGGCCGAGCAGTTGCCATACCAGGCAGTGATGCAACCAGTCAGGATACTCTCGATGGTGCAGCTGTAGAACCTTTTGAGGATCTGAGGACCCATGCCAAATCTTTTCAGTCTCCGTCACGACTGTCTTGGTATGCTTGGACCATGTTAGTTTGTTGGTGATGTGGACACCATGGAACTTGAAGCTCCCAACCTGCTCCACTACAGCCCCATTGAAGATAATAGGGGCGTGCTCGGTCCTCCTTTTCCTGTAGTCCACAATCATCTCCTTTGTCTTGATCATGTTGAGGGAGAGGTTGTTGTCCTGGCACCACATGGCTAGGTCTCTGACCTCCTCCCTATAGGCTGTCTTGTCGTTGTCGGTGATCAGGCTGTGTCTTCGGCAAACTTAATGATGGTGTTGGAGTCGTTCCTGGCCGTGCAGTCATGAGTGAACAGGGAGTACAGAAGGGGACTGAGCACGCACCCCTGAGGGGCCCCTGTGTTGAGGATCAGTGTGGCGGGTGTGTTGTTACCTACCCTTACCACCTGGGGGTGGCCCGTCAGGAAGTCCAAGATCCAGTTGTAGAGGGAGGTGTTTAGTCCCCATGGTGCTTAGCTTATTGATTAGCTTTGAGGGCACTATGGTGTTGAACGCTGAGCTGGAGTCAATGAATAGCATTCTCACATAGGTGTTTCTTTTGTCCAGGTGGGAAAGGGCAGTGTGGAGTGCAATATAGATTGCATCATCTGTGGATTTGTTGGGGCGGTATGCAAATTGCAGTGGGTCTAGGATTTCTGGGACAATGGAGTTGATATGAGCCATGAGCAGCCTTTCAAAGCACTTCATGGCTTCAGTCGTGAGTGCTATGGGTCGGTAGTCATTTAGGCAGGTTACCTTAGTGTTCTTGGGCACAAGTACTATGGTGGTCTGCTTAAAACATGTTGGTATTATAGACTCATGCAGGGAGAGGTCGAAAATGTCAATGAAGACATTTGCCAGTTGGTCAGCGCATTTTCGCAGTACACGTCATGGTAATCCGTCTGGCCTTGAGGCCTTGTGAATGTTGACCTGTTTAAAGATCTTACTCACATCGGCTGCGGAGAGCGTGATCACACAGTCGTCCGGAACAGCTGATGCGCTCATGCATGTTTCAGTGTTATTTGCCTCGATGCGAGCATAGAAGTGGTTTAGCTCGTCTGGTAGGTTCGTGTCACTGGGCAGCTCTCGGCTGTGCTTCCCTTTTTTTAGCCTGTAATAGTTTGCAGGCCCTGCCACATCCGACGAGTGTCAGAGCCGGTGTAGTACGATTCGATCTTAATCCTGTATTGACGCTTTGCTTGTTTGATGGTTCGTCAGAGGGCATAGCGGGATTTCTCATAAGCTTCCGGGTTAGAGTCCCACTCCTTGAAAGCTCCAGCCTTTAGCTCAGTGTATTTGTTGCCTGTAATCCATAGCTTCTGGTTGGGGTATGTACGTACGGTCACTGTGGGGACGACGTCATCGAGGCACTTATTGATGAAGCCAATGACTGATGTGGTGTACTCCTCAATTCCATCGGAGGAATCCCGGAACAATACTACACACATAATGACACACTGCCTATCAACACAGAGAGAACGTGTGAGAACTTGTGTCCTCTTATTTATCTACAGTACCCTGGACAAATGGTGCCTCCTGATCCTTTGCAGTTGATTACACCTGTTCTGGACTTATGCAGTCAGAGTGAGCTGGTGACGTAGATACCATCAGTAATGTTATTGGAGGTCAACAGAAGGTAAATGATATCATTTCACCCATCTCCCTCTCCCCCTCCAAGCACCAGGCATGGCTAATGTTAGAGATGGATGCATGGGGGCCAGTGGCACATCGCTCCTCGTAACTGTCAATGAACCTGCTCCTCTGGTGTGAAATACAGCCCTCTGTTTGCTGTTATATATTGGTCTGTTAAAGCAGTTAATTTGTCAAATAAAATGTCCTCTGACTTGGTATGCAAGTGGTGTTTTTATGCTCTTGTCAAACAAATGTCATGGAATTTGGACGGTTGACATGTTTGAGGCATGCCATCTGTCATTCCTGAAATTCTTCATTTTTTGGGGTATAAATCAAACAGAATAATTCCTCATTGAAAAAGATCCAGGGAACAGGAGGGATGAAGCCAATCTTTTCCTGAGCACAGAGATGAATTATGCTAATTAATGCCTATCCATCGCCATTTGAAAAAACATCAATACTAGTTGAGAAAATGTGGGTAGAAATGCAGTAGGTAACGTCCACACTGACTGACTCAAGCAGCCCAGAAAAGCCTCTCCCAACCCCCCTGCTCCTGTCCTGACACTAGCAGCCCAGAAAAGCCTCTCCCAACCCCCCTGCTCCTGTCCTTGACACTAGCAGCCCACCTGCATAAAGAAAAGACTAAAACACTGAGGTGACATCAATGATTCATGGCTCATAATGGACAGCCCCATACCTCATCCCCTACAGGCCCTGTGAGAGGGAGATCAGGGGCTGTTCTGGAACCACACAGGACCTGATAGAAAAACACCAGCAGCATATGGCGCATTTCACTTCAAACACTCACCCTGGGACTCTGTGTTGCATCCCAAATGGCACCCTATTCCCTACATAGTGCTCTACTTTTGACCTGGCGCCATAGGGCTCTGGTCAAAAGAAGTGCACTATGTAGGGAATAGGGTGCCATTTGGGACACAGCCTTGGCTTGTAGCCTTCCACACTGTGGTCTGCCAGTCATGAATTATAGAAATGAGCTAATTGTTTTCTCATTTGGAAATTCAGGGGCCTGGCCCTCAATTCTCCACCCGTTTTTTAATAGCCTCTGTGCAGTGGTTGGTACATGATTCAATAGGACCTACCAGTACGTCATTCTGACATTTTTTCCAAATCAGAGGTGGTCCACTTTTTTATCAAAACGGAGCAAGGGCAAAGTTTAAAAGCGGACCTCAGATCATAAATGAACACATACAGGTAACTGCCAAAATAAAGTAAACACCTACATAAAGTGTCTTAATAGGGTGTTGGGCTACTAAGAGCCGCCAGAACAGCTTCAATGGAACTTGGCATAGATTCTAAAGTGTCTGGAACTCTATTGGAGGGATGCGACACCATTCTTCCACAAGAAATTCCATCATTTGGTGTTTTGTTGATTGTGGTAGAAAACACTGTCTCAGGTGCCACTCCAGAATATCCCATAAGTGTTCAATTGGGTTGAGATCTGGTGACTGAGACACACACACACACACACACACACACACACACACACTTTAAACCCCCTATGCGCCTTGAGACCACTCTTTCAAAGTCACTGAGATCTCTTCTTCTAGCCATGGTAGCCAAATAATGCGCAGCTGGGCATATTTAAACACTATATATACACAAGTATGTGGACAAGCCTTCAAACAGGACAACGGAATGGATTGCATGCAGCGACCCAAGAAAACGACTCCGAAAAAGAGGGAAACGTAGCGGTCTTCTGGTCAGACTCCGGACAAGGGCACATCGCGCACCACTCCCCAGCATTCTTCTTGCCAATGTCCAGTCTCTTGACAACAAGGTTGATGAAATCCGAGCAAGGGTAGCATTCCAGAGGGACATCAGAGACTGCAATGTTCTCTGCTTCACGGAAACATGGCTTACTGGGAAGACGCTATCCGATGCGGTGCAGCCAACGGGTTTCTCCACGCATCGCGGCGACAGAAACAAACATCTTTCTGGTAAGAAGAGCGGCGGGGGCGTATGCCTCATGACTAACGAGACATGGTGTGATGAAGGAAACATACAGGAACTCAAATCCTTCTGTTCACCTGATTTAGAATTCCTCACAATCAAATGTAGACCGCATTATCTTCCAAGAGAATTCTCTTTGATTATAATCACAGCCGTATATATCCCCCCCCCCAAGCAGACACATCGATGGCTCTGAACGAACTTTATTTAACTCTTTGCAAACTGGAAACCATTTATCCGGAGGCTGCATTCATTGTAGCTGGGGATTTTAACAAAGCTAATCTGAAAACAAGACTGCCTAAATTTTATCAGCATATCGATTGCGCAACCAGGGGTGGTAAAACCTTGGATCATTGTTACTCTAACTTCCGCAACGCATATAAGGCCCTGCCCCGCCCCCCTTTCGGAAAAGCTGACCACGACTCCATTTTGTTGATCCCTGCCTACAGGCAGAAACTTAAACAAGAGGCTCCCACGCTGAGGTCTGTCCAACGCTGGTCAGACCAAGCTGACTCCACACTCCAAGACTGCTTCCATCACGTGGACTGGGACATGTTTCGTATTGCGTCAGATAAAAATATTGAGGAATACGCTGATTCGGTGTGCGAGTTCATTAGAACGTGCGTTGAAGATGTCGTTCCCATAGCAACGATAAAAACATTACCTAACCAGAAACCGTGGATTGATGGCAGCATTCGCGTGAAACTGAAAGCGCGAACCACTGCTTTTAATCAGGGCAAGGTGTCTGGCAACATGACCGAATACAAACAGTGCAGCTATTCCCTCCGCAAGGCTATTAAACAAGCTAAGCGTCAGTACAGAGACAAAGTAGAATCTCAATTCAACGGCTCAGACACAAGAGGCATGTGGCAGGGTCTACAGTCAATCACGGACTACAAGAAGAAACCCAGCCCAGTCACGGACCAGGATGTCTTGCTCCCAGGCAGACTAAATAACTTTTTTGCCCGCTTTGAGGACAATACAGTGCCACTGACACGGCCTGCAACGAAAACATGCGGTCTCTCCTTCACTGCAGCCGAGGTGAGTAAGACATTTAAACGTGTTAACCCTCGCAAGGCTGCAGGCCCAGACGGCATCCCCAGCCGCGCCTCAGAGCATGCGCAGACCAGCTGGCCGGTGTGTTTACGGACATATTCAATCAATCCCTATACCAGTCTGCTGTTCCCACATGCTTCAAGAGGGCCACCATTGTTCCTGTTCCCAAGAAAGCTAAGGTAACTGAGCTAAACGACTACCGCCCCGTAGCACTCACTTCCGTCATCATGAAGTGCTTTGAGAGACTAGTCAAGGACCATATCACCTCCACCCTACCTGACACCCTAGACCCACTCCAATTTGCTTACCGCCCAAATAGGTCCACAGACGATGCAATCTCAACCACACTGCACACTGCCCTAACCCACCTGGACAAGAGGAATACCTATGTGAGAATGCTGTTCATCGACTACAGCTCGGCATTCAACACCATAGTACCCTCCAAGCTCGTCATCAAGCTCGAGACCCTGGGTCTCGACCCGCCCTGTGCAACTGGGTACTGGACTTCCTGACGGGCCGCCCCCAGGTGGTGAGGGTAGGCAACAACATCTCCTCCCCGCTGATCCTCAACACGGGGCCCCACAAGGGTGCGTTCTGAGCCCTCTCCTGTACTCCCTGTTCACCCACGACTGCGTGGACACGCACGCCTCCAACTCAATCATCAAGTTTGCGGACGACACAACAGTGGTAGGCTTGATTACCAACAACGACGAGACGGCCTACAGGGAGGAGGTGAGGGCCCTCGGAGTGTGGTGTCAGGAAAATAACCTCACACTTAACGTCAACAAAACTAAGGAGATGATTGTGGACTTCAGGAAACAGCAGAGGGAACACCCCTATCCACATCGATGGAACAGTAGTGGAGAGGGTAGCAAGTTTTAAGTTCCTCGGCATACACATCACAGACAAACTGAATTGGTCCACTCACACTGACAGCGTCGTGAAGAAGGCGCAGCAGCGCCTCTTCAACCTCAGGAGGCTGAAGAAATTCGGCTTGTCACCAAAAGCACTCACAAACTTCTACAGATGCACAATCGAGAGCATCCTGGCGGGCTGTATCACCGCCTGGTACGGCAACTGCTCCGCCCTCAACCGTAAGGCTCTCCAGAGGGTAGTGAGGTCTGCACAACGCATCACCGGGGGCAAACTACCTGCCCTCCAGGACACCTACACCACCCGATGTTACAGGAAGGCCATAAAGATCATCAAGGACATCAACCACCCGAACCACTGCCTGTTCACCCCGCTATCATCCAGAAGGCGAGGTCAGTACAGGTGCATCAAAGCTGGGACTGAGAGACTGAAAAACAGCTTCTATCTCAAGGCTATCAGACTGTTAAACAGCCACCATTGAGTGGCTGCTGCCAACACACTGTCATTGACACTGACCCAACTCCAGCCACTTTAATAATGGGAATTGATGGGAAATGATGTAAATATATCACTAGCCACTTTAAACAATGCTACCTTATATAATGTTACTTACCCTACATTATTCATCTCATATGCATACGTATATACTGTACTCTACATCATCGACTGCATCCTTATGTAATACATGTATCACTAGCCACTTTAACTATGCCACTTTGTTTACTTTGTCTACATACTCATCTCATATGTATATACTGTACTCGATACCATCTACTGTATGCTGCTCTGTACCATCACTCACTCATATATCCTTATGTACATATTCTTTATCCCCTTACACTGTGTATAAGACAGTAGTTTTAGAATTGTTAGTTAGATTACTTGTTGGTTATCACTGCATTGTCGGAACTAGAAGCACAAGCATTTCGCTACACTCGCATTAACATCTGCTAACCATGTGTATGTGACAAATAAAATTTGATTTGATTTGATTTGAAATGAGTGGATTCAGCTATTCAGTTGCTGACAGGTGTATAAATTGAGCACACAACCATGCAATCTCCATAGACAAACATTGGCAGTAGAATGGCCTTACTGAAAAGCTCAGTGACTTTCAACATGGCACCATCATAGGATGCCACCTTTCCAACAAGTCAGTTCATCAAAATGATGCACTGCTAGAGCTGCCCCGGTCAACTGTAAGTGCTGTTACTGTGAAGTGGAAACGTCTAGGAGCAACAACGGCTCAGCCCCGAAGTGGTAGGCCACACAAGCTCACAAAATGGGACCGCCGAGTGCTGAAGCATGTAGTGTGTAAAAATCGTCCTCGGTTGCAACATTCACTACCGAGTTCCAAAAATTAATTCTCTGGAGTGATGAATCACACTTCGCCATCTGGCAGTTTGAAGGTCGAATTTGGGTTTGGCGGATGCCAGGAGAACGCTACATGTCCCAATGTATAGTGCCAAATGTAAAGTTTGGTGGAGGAGGAGTAATGGTCTGGGGCTATTTCATGGTTCGGTCTAGGCCCCTTAGTTCGGGAAATCTTAATGCTACAGCATACAATGACATTCTAGACGATTCGTTACTGCCAACTTTGTGGCAACAGTTTGGGGAAGGCCCATTCCTGTTTCAGCATGACAATGCCCCTGTGCACAAAGCGAGGTTCATACAGAAATGGTTTGTCGAGATCGGTGTGGAAGATCTTGACTGGCCTGCACAGAGCCCTGACCTCAACCCCATCAAACACCTTTGGGATGAATTGGAACGCCGACTGAGCCAGGCCTAATCGCCCGAACTCACTAATGCTCGTGGCTGAATGGAAGCAAGACCCCACAGCAATGTTCCAACATCTAGTGGAAAGCCTTCCGAGACGAGTGGAGGCTGTTATAGCAGCAAAGGGGAAACCAACGCCATATTAATAATGCCCACAATTTTGGAATGAGATGTTCACGAGAGTGTCCACATACTTTTGATCATTAAGTGCATATGACCCTAAGCATGATGGGATGCTTGCTTAGCGAGTACCACTTCATCCCATTTTGGGCCCATACCTGGCTGGAACACGTGACCGCCCTCCTCAAGCAACTTAGCTAAAAGCTAGCTAATGAGGCGACGTGAGCGGGACAATTAAGTCTGTGGAGTACGTTTCACACATTCCCAGGAACAGAGAAGAAGCCATCTGACATTAGAGGTAGCATGTTAGCACGAATGTGATCTGACAATTCCCGCAGAGTTTGTGTGTGTGGAGGAGAACAAGGTGTTCTGATTAATTTGGGAGATGGAGGAGATAGCTGTTTTACAACCTCTCATTAACGTTCTCCTATAGAATCTAGTACAGTAGCTTGCACATACACATGCGCGTGCACGCACACACACACTAGCAACACCTGTTAGCATGAATTCCCCTGATGGAGTCCCTGGCTCTGGTGAGTTAGATACTAATTAGGCCATCTTGATGAGCGTTTTGAACATGCTGTTTAGGAGAAACCTATTTAATAATTAATAGTGTGTCTGTGTGTGTTAGCTAGCCAGGAACCTCAAATAAACCCAAAACAAACCTGAGTAGATCAACTATCTTGTAATACTTCAACAATCACACTGCACCTGGTACTTCAATCTCTCCTGCCCTCTATGCCGCTCCTTGATTCAGAAACAAGACAATATTGATTCCAGAAAAATGCAGAAGCACTCTCTCTCTCAATTCCCTGGGCTTGTATCCTGCCATCCTCGCTCTCCCTCTCTATTCTCTCTCTTTTGGCCTCCCCTCCCTCTCTCTCTCAGCCACAGGTAAGCTATTCTCTTTTGAGGCCACATGCGCTGCTTGCCAACTCTCTCATAAGCTCAATGCGTTTAGCCTCCGTTGTCGTCTTAATTCATTAGCTCACACATTTTTTACGGACATATATAAATTGCGTTTACATCACTGCCAGGGAACTACGCAGGCAAAGTGGGTCGATCATATATTATGTTGATCCTCCTTGGCTCCAGTTAAACCTATACGTTACATTTGAGTTTGTCGCAACGCAGCGCAGCCCTGGCAGAGCCTGGTATAAGAGGTATAATTCTTCTTTGTTGTGCTGTCATGAGTCTAATCTCTCCACAGGGACACCAGCTCTGCTGTCACTGGCTGGCTGCAGGGTGGATGGAGAGATGGAGAGATCTGTAATCAAGGGGTAGTATGAGGAATGCGGGGAACGAGGGATGAGTAATCGAGGGATATGAGAGCTAGAGTACCCACACATTGTTCTCTGCTTCTTTCAGAGAGACTTCCACTAAATTTAGGCCTACACTACGTGCTTTTAGAATCTGCCACCACCGTCACAATGACATCGCCCAGTTTTTATATCCACTCGGAATCCGACATTCTGCATCCCACCCCCTTCTTCCTCCTCATCCTGAATGGAATGTTTCTAAACTGAAGGCACCACAAACCTTAAGATGCCTACTAATAAGGAAAAGCCATGAAATCGCTGGACTGAGTCAGTATGCCATCACTCCGTTTCTTTGTTACTGTACAACCAGGGATGTTGCTTAGGACATGAAAAGATAAAATACAACCATTTCATTCTCGCTCAATATGGTGTAGGTTTATCTGTGATTGATAAAGAACTTTATTGGTCACAACAACAACTTCTTCCTAAAAACCTACCAGAGAACCACCTTTTAGCATCGGTCCTCCTCCCTGCAATGTCTTAACCTCACCACGAGGGGACAGTGAAGAACACATTTTAGCCATCATCTCCAGTCAGATGCAGATGCTTCTTTCTCAATACCTGCCTCGGGCTGTGCTGTTGTTTATTCTCCTCGGATTACTTTCCTCAAACCTCCGTCCTCCTCCGCAACTGAGACAGAGCCTGCGACCCAAATTGCACCCGATTCCATACATAGTGCACTATGTTTGACCTGAGCCCAAGGAGTGAACTAAATATGGAATAGGGTGCCATTTGAGACACAGCCAGAAAGAGATGGCAGCAGTGCTCTCCAGCTAAAACCTTTCTGGTGTAGCCATGTGGGTACACAACACACCCCCTCACTGCGGTTTGGTTCAGTTCTTCTAGCTCTCCATGTAAGTCAGCCATATTGATGCCAGGCGATTCATGTGATGCCAGGCCCTGATTATTGAAGGCAGGAGGAAGAGGAGGGGGTTTTGGTCCCAGGGTGGAGGCGGTGTACATGGGGAGGTTTGTTAGTGAAGTCCCTCTGGCTGTCTCTGAGGTGGAGCCTCAGCCTGCGGTAATTGATTTGTCAATCTGGGACCATCTGGTGTGTCACAGAGAGGGAGATGAGGCTCAATCTGCTCTCCTGACAGAGAGAGGGACACCGGGCCACTCTGAAAGAGCAGGGTTAGGACAAATAATAGGCACATACACACACCCGCACACACACCATTTTGCTTTTAATGCCCACCATCAGAGCTGCTATTGGTGAATCTATGCCCTGTGAAAGGATGCCCTGTGCTTTGAGATCCCCCTCTACATGCCCATGCTGGTATTGTGACCATTGTTAACAACAAGCAGCCTAATTGTCCGCCAACTCCTATCAGCCCTCTGTAGTGCGCATCACTGCACGCTCCCTGTGGCTGTGACATGGCTGGGAGGGTGACATACGGTGGGACAGGGCATGGAAGGGTATCGGAGAGGGCACCCAAACGGAAACAAACAAATGCCTTAACCCCACTACAGGCCCCTGGGAGTCTGGGGTTAGAGCTGGTCATGTGGACTCTGTGACAGGGACAGGCCCCACGTGGCCTAATGATTAGGGTTAGCTTGAGGGGACAGAGTGATATACATTGAGTGTACAAAACGTGAAAGACACCTTCCTAAATTTTAGTTGCACGCCCCCTTTTGCCCTCAGAAAAGCCTTGATTCGTCGGGGGAAGGACTCCACAGGGATGCTGGCCCATGTTGACTCCAATGCTTCCCACAGTTGTGTGAAGTTGGCTGTATGTCCTTTGGGTGGTGGGCCATGCTTGATACACACGATAAATCCTTTAACCTGTCTCCTTCTTTTCATCTACACTGATTTGAAATGGATTTAAACAAGTGACTTCAATAAGGGATCATAGCTTTTACCTGGATTCACCTGGTCTGTCATGGAAAGAGCATTTGTCCTTATTGTTTTGTTCACTTAGTTCCTTGCAAAAGTATTCAGACCCGTTGGTTTTTCTTCAAATTTCATTTTGTTGCAAAGTGGGATTAAAATAGATTTAATAGAAAAAAAAAGTCAGAAATATACACAAAATACTCTGTCAAACTGGAATAAAACTGTGTAAGATTAATTTTTCAAATCTAATCAGATAAAAATTTACATGGACTCTGTGTGAAATAATAAGGGTTGATATGATTTTTAAATGACTAACCCTTCCTCTGTCCCCCCTACATACAACATCTGTAAGGTCCCTCAGTCAAGTATTGAGTTTCAAGAACAGATTCAACTACAAAGACCAGGAATGCTATTTTTGGCCTACATGCAAAGCCTTATGTTTGGGGCAAATCCAATACAACATATCCTCCTTATTTTTAAGCATGATAGTGGCTGTATCATGGTATGTGTATGCTTGACACTGGGGAGTTTTTCAGGATAAAAATTAACAGGATAGGGCTAAGCACAGGCACACACAAGGTCAAATCTACACTGGCTGCTTACCAAGAACACACTGAATGTTCTTAAATTGCCAAGTTACAGCTTTTAATTTTAATTTCATTTTTAAATTTCACCTTTATTCAACCAATTAGGCCAGTTGAGAACAAGTTCTCATTTAGAACTGCATCCTGGCCAAGATGAAGCAAAGCAGTGCAACCAAAAGCAACAACACAGGGTTACACATAAACAAACCTACAGTCAATAACACAATAGAAAAGTAAAATAGAAAAACATCTATTTACAGTGCAGATGCAGGGAGGTAGACAATAAATACGCCATAGAGATCAAATAAATTCAACTTAGCATTAATACTGGAGTGATAGATGTGCAGATGATGATATGCAAGTAGAGACACTGGGGTGCAAAAGAACAAGAGGGTAAGTAATAATATGGGGATGAGGTAGTTGGGTGGGCTATTTACAGATTGGCTGATACAAGGTACAGTGATCGGTAAGCTGCTCTGACAGCTGATGCTTAAAGTCAGAGAGGGACATACAGTGGGGAGAACAAGTATTTGATCCACTGCCGATTTGGCAGGATGTCCTACTTACAAAGCATGTAGAGGTCTGTAATTTTTATCATAGGTACACTTCGACTGTGAGGGTCGGAATCTAAAACAAAAATCCAGAAAATCACATTGTATGATCTTTAAGTAATTAATAATAGCGATTAAAAATAATAGCGATTCCGTATCACATTGGGTGAGGCAGGTTTCCGGAAGGTATAAACAAATTAAAAATCAGAAAGAGATATATGGGTGTTTGGGACGTGGCGATGCAGACGGTTAGCAGGCCTGTGCTAGCAAGCTAACAGTTCGTAGATAGCTAGATAGCTAGTTGTGAAGATCCAACTGAAAAATGTTCCATTTGCGTTGGGAATCCGGGGAAGAATCCGGGGATGAAAAAATAAATAGGTCCGTTATGCTCTGGTTAGACCCCTTCAGTAGTTAGTTTTTATCAAAAATTCTCTGAAGTGTACCTATCAGCTGGACTTATAAAATACTTGCCTTCTCACCAAAATTACTTAAAATCTCTGTGATTTTCTGCTGGTATTACGGAATCCTCTCATCTTTTTTTCAAATGGGAGAACTTGCCCGATTGGTGGCTGACTAAATACTTTTTTATTAACTAACTAAACGCCCCACTGCACCTGGTAAAATAACGGATAAATAAAAATAAAATAAAAACAGAACTTGATGTCCAAACAACGTTTACATTCTGGAGAAGGTATAAATTTAGGTCAGGTGAAGAATCCAGCTACGAACTGGTCCATTTGTTACAACTTGGAGAATCTCATGGGAGACGGTGCGGCCACATTACCATAACGCTGTTTACAGTGCCTTGCAAAAGTATTCGGCCCCCTTGAACTTTGCGACCTTTTGCCACATTTCAGGCTTCAAACATAAAGATATAAAACTGTATTTTTTTGTGAAGAACCAACAACAAGTGGGACACAATCATGAAGTGGAACGACATTTATTGGATATTTCAAACTTTTTTAACAAATCAAAAACTGAAAAATTGGGCGTGCAAAATTATTCAGCCCCTTTACTTTCAGTGCAGCAAACTCTCTCCAGAAGTTCAGTGAGGATCTCTGAATGATCCAATGTTGACCTAAATGACTTATGATGATAAATACAATCCACCTGTGTGTAATCAAGTCTCCGTATAAATGCACCTGCACTGTGATAGTCTCAGAGGTCCGTTAAAAGCGCAGAGAGCATCATGAAGAACAAGGAACACACCAGGCATGTCTGAGATACTGTTGTGAAGAAGTTTAAAGCCGGATTTGGATACAAAAAGATTTCCCAAGCTTTAAACATCCCAAGGAGCACTGTGCAAGCGATAATATTGAAATGGAAGGAGTATCAGACCACTGCAAATCTACCAAGACCTGGCCGTCCCTCTAAACTTTCAGCTCATACAAGGAGAAGACTGATCAGAGATGCAGCCAAGAGGCTCACTCTGGATGAACTGCAGAGATCTACAGCTGAGGTGGGAGACTCTGTCCATAGGACAACAAACAGTCGTATATTGCACAAATCTGTCCTTTATGGAAGAGTGGCAAGAAGAAAGCCATTTCTTAAAGATATCCATAAAAAGTGTTGTTTAAAGTTTGCCACAAGCCACCTGGGAGACACACCAAACATGTGGAAGAAGGTGCTCTGGTCAGATGAAACCAAAATTGAACTTTTTGGCAACAATGCATAACGTTATGTTTGGCGTAAAAGCAACACTCTGAACACACCATCCCCACTGTCAAACATGGTGGTGGCAGCATCATGGTTTGGGCCTGCTTTTCTTCAGCAGGGACAGGGAAGATGGTTAAAATTGATGGGAAGATGGATGGAGCCAAATACAGGACCATTCTGGAAGAAAACCTGATGGAGTCTGCAAAAGACCCTGAGACTGGGACAGAGATTTGTCTTCCAACAAGACAATGATCCAAAACATAAAGCAAAATCTACAATGGAATGGTTCAAAAATAAACGTATCCAGGTGTTAGAATGGCCAAGTCAAAGTCCAGACCTGAATCCAATCGAGAATCTGTGGAAAGAACTGAAAACTGCTGTTCACAAATGCTCTCCATCCAACCTCACTGAGCTCGAGCTGTTTTGCAAGGAGGAATGGGAAAACATTTCAGTCTCTCGATGTGCAAAACTGATAGAGACATACCCCAAGCGACTTACAGCTGTAATCGCAGCAAAAGGTGGCGCTACAAAGTATTAACTTAAGGGGGCTGAATAATTTTGCACGCCCAATTTTTCAGTTTTTGATTTGTTAAAAAAGTTTGAAATATCCAATAAATGTCGTTCCACTTCATGATTGTGTCCCACTTGTTGTTGGTTCTTCACAAAAAAATACAGTTTTATATCTTTATGTTTGAAGCCTGAAATGTGGCAAAAGGTCGCAAAGTTCAAGGGGGCCGAATACTTTTGCAAGGCACTGTAAACAGCGTTATGGTAATGTGGCCGCACCGTCTCCCATGAGATTCTCCAAGTTGTAACAAATGGACCAGTTCGTAGCTGGATTCTTCACCGACCTTTTATACCTTCTCCAGAATGTAAACGTTGTTTGGACATCAAGTTCTGTTTTTTTATTTTATTTTTATTTATCCGTTATTTTACCAGGTGCAGTGGGGCAAAAAAGTATTTAGTCAGCCACCAATCGGGCAAGTTCTCCCATTTAAAAAGATGAGAGAGGCCTGTAATTTTCATCATAGGTACACTTCAACTACTGAACTGAAGGGGGTCTAACCAGAGCATAACGGACCTATTTATTTTTTCATCCCCGGATTCTTCCCCGGATTCCCAACGCAAATGGAACATTTTTCAGTTGGATCTTCACAACTAGCTATCTAGCTATCTACGAACTGTTAGCTTGCTAGCACAGGCCTGCTAACCGTCTGCATCGCCACGTCCCAAACACCCATATATCTCTTTCTGATTTTTAATTTGTTTATACCTTCCGGAAACCTGCCTCAACCAATGTGATACGGAATCGCTATTATTTTTAATTTTTTAGAACACACTCAAGAACCTCCAGAAGCTAACCAGCTAACTAGCTACAAGCTATTTAGTCATTGTTAGTTTTTTTTAACCTGGATAACACTCGCCAGTCCAGCTTCCCTGCCCCATCCACCGCTGCCCCCTGGACACTGATCTCTTGGCCACATAGCTGATGCACGCTGGACTGTCCATTAATCACGGTACTCCATTCTGCTTGTTTGTTTTATCTGTTTGCCCCGTTGCCTAGTCAACGCCATTTTACCTGCTGTTGTCGTGCCAGCTGATTAGCTGTTGTTGTCTAACCTACTGTTTTAGCTAGCTTTCCCAATTCAACACCTGTGATTTACTGTATGCCTCGCTGTATGTCTCTCTCAAATGTCAATATGCCTTGTATACTGTTGTTCAGGTTAGTTATCATTGTTTTAGTTCACAATGGACCCCCTAGTTCCACTCTTCATACCCCTGATAACTCCTTTGTCCCACCTCCCACACATGCGGTGACCTCACCCATTACAACCAGCATGTCCAGAGATACAACCTCTCTCATCATCACCCGGGGCCTGGGCTTACCTCCGCTGTACCCGCACCCCACCATACCCCTGTCTGCGCATTATGCCCTGAATATATTCTACCATGCCCAGAAACCTGCTCCTCTTATTCTCTGTCCCCAACGCTCTAGGCGAGCAGTTTTGATAGCCTTTAGCCGCACCCTCATACTACTCCTTCTCTGTTCCGCGGGTGATGTGGAGGTAAATCCAGGCCCTGCATGTCCCCAGGCACCCTCATTTGTTGACTTCTGTGATCGAAAAAGCCTTGGTTTCATGCATGTCAACATCAGAAGCCTCCTCCCTAAGTTTGTTTTACTCACTGCTTTAGCACACTCTGCTAACCCTGATGTCCTTGCTGTTTCTGAATCCTGGCTCAGGAAGGCCACCAAAAATTCAGAGATTTCCATACCCAACTATAACATCTTCTGTCAAGATAGAACTGCCAAAGGGGGAGGAGTTGCAGTCTACTGCAGAGATAGCCTGCAAAGTAATGTCATACTTTCCAGGTCCATACCCAAACAGTTCGAACTACTAATTTTGAAAATTACTCTCTCCAGAAATAAGTCTCTCACTGTTGCCGCCTGCTACCGACCCCCCTCAGCTCCCAGCTGTGCCCTGGACACCATTTGTGAATTGATCGACCCCATCTAGCTTCAGAGTTTGTTCTGTTAGGTGACCTAAACTGGGATATGCTTAACACCCCGGCAGTCCTACAATCTAAGCTAGATGCCCTCAATCTCACACAAATCATCAAGGAACCCACCAGGTACAACCCTAACTCTGTATACAAGGGCACCCTCATAGACGTCATCCTGACCAACTGGCCCTCCAAATACACCTCCGCTGTCTTCAACCAGGATCTCAGCGATCACTGCCTCATTGCCTGTATCCGCTACGGAGCCACAGTCAAACGACCACCCCTCATCACTGTCAAACGTTCCCTAAAACACTTCTGTGAGCAGTCCTTCCTAATCGACCTGGCCCGGGTATCCTGGAAGGACATTGACCTCATCCCGTCAGTTGAGGATGCCTGGTCATTCTTTAAAAGTAACTTCCTCTCCATTTTAGATAAGCATGCTCCGTTCAAAAAATTCAGAACCAAGAACAGATACAGCCCTTGGTTCACTCCAGACCTGACTGCCCTCGACCAGCACAAAAACATCCTGTGGCGGACTGCAATAGCATCGAATAGTCCCCGTGATATGCAACTGTTCAGGGAAGTCAGGAACCAATACACGCAGTCAGTCAGGAAAGCTAAGGCCAGCTTCTTCAGGCAGAAGTTTGCATCCTGTAGCTCCAACTCCAAAAAGTTCTGGGACACTGTGAAGTCCATGGAGAACAAGAGCACCTCCTCCCAGCTGCCCACTGCACTGAGGCTAGGTAACACGGTCACCACCGATAAATCCATGATTATCGAAAACTTCAATAAGCATTTCTCAACGGCTGGCCATGCCTTCCGCCTGGCTTCTCCAACCTCGGCCAACAGCTCCGCCCCCGCGGCTCCTCGCCCAAGCCTCTCCAGGTTCTCCTTTACCCAAATCCAGATAGCAGATGTTCTGAAAGAGCTCCAAAACCTGGACCCGTACAAATCAGCTGGGCTTGACAATCTGGACCCTCTATTTCTGAAACTATCCGCCGCCATTGTCGCAACCCCTATTACCAGCCTGTTCAACCTCTCTTTCATATCGTCCGAGATCCCCAAGGATTGAAAGCTTCCGCAGTCATCCCCCTCTTCAAAGGGGAGACACCCTGGACCCAAACTGTTACAGACCTATATCCATCCTGCCCTGCCTATCTAAGGTCTTCGAAAGCCAAGTCAACAAACAGGTCACTGACCATCTCGAATCCCACCATACCTTCTCCGCTGTGCAATCTGGTTTCCGAGCCGGTCACGGGTGCACCTCAGCCACACTCAAGGTACTAAACGATATCATAACCGCCATCGATAAAAGACAGTACTGTGCAGCCGTCTTCATCGACCTTGCCAAGGCCTTCGACTCTGTCAATCACCATATTCTTATCGGCAGACTCAGTAGCCTCGGTTTTTCGGATGACTGCCTTGCCTGGTTCACCAATTACTTTGCAGACAGAGTTCAGTGTGTCAAATCGGAGGGCATGCTGTCCGGTCCTCTGGCAGTCTCTATGGGGTGCCACAGGGTTCAATTCTCGGGCCGACTCTTTTCTCTGTATATATCAATGATGTTGCTCTTGCTGCGGGCGATTCCCTGATCCACCTCTACGCAGACGACACCATTCTATATACTTTCGGCCAGTCATTGGACACTGTGCTATCTAACCTCCAAACGAGCTTCAATGCCATACAACACTCCTTCCGTGGCCTCCAACTGCTCTTAAACGCTAGTAAAACCAAATGCATGCTTTTCAACCGATCGCTGCCTGCACCCGCATGCCCGACTAGCATCACCACCCTGGATGGTTCCGACCTTGAATATGTGGACATCTATAAGTACCTAGGTGTCTGGCTAGACTGCAAACTCTCCTTCCAGACTCATATCAAACATCTCCAATCGAAAATCAAATCAAGAGTCGGCTTTCTATTCCGCAACAAAGCCTCCTTCCCTCACGCCGCCAAGCTTACCCTAGTAAAACTGACTATCCTACCGATCCTCGACTTCGGCGATGTCATCTACAAAATGGCTTCCAACACTCTACTCAGCAAACTGGATGCAGTCTATCACAGTGCCATCCGTTTTGTCACTAAAGCACCTTATACCACCCACCACTGCGACTTGTATGCTCTAGTCGGCTGGCCCTCGCTACATATTCGTCGCCAGACCCACTGGCTCCAGGTCATCTACAAGTCCATGCTAGGTAAAGCTCCGCCTTATCTCAGTTCACTGGTCACGATGGCAACACCCATCCGTAGCACGCGCTCCAGCAGGTGTATCTCATTGATCATCCCTAAAGCCAACACCTCATTCGGCCGCCTTTCGTTCCAGTACTCTGCTGCCTGTGACTGGAACGAATTGCAAAAATCGCTGAAGTTGGAGACTTTTATCTCCCTCACCAACTTCAAAAATCAGCTATCTGAGCAGCTAACTGATCGCTGCAGCTGTACATAGTCTATTGGTAAATAGCCCACCCATTTTCACCTACCTCATCCCCATACTGTTTTATTTATTTACTTTTCTGCTCTTTTGCAGACCAATATCTCTACCTGTACATGACCATCTGATCATTTATCACTCCAGTGTTAATCTGCAAAATTGTAATTATTCGCCTACCTCATGCCTTTTGCACACCTTGCATATAGACTCCCCCTTTTTTTCTACTGTGTTATTGACTTGTTTACTCCATGTGTAACTCTGTGTTGTCTGTTCACAGTGCTATGCTTTATCTTGGCCAGGTCGCAGTTGCAAATGAGAACTTGTTCTCAACTAGCCTACCTGGTTAAATAAAGGTGAAAAAAAAAAAAAAAAAAAAAAAAATGAGAGCACCTGGGGAATGGGAGTGATGCTGGGGGCTGCAAAGCCTGGGTTAACCTCTACATCACCAGAGGAACGGAGGAGGAGTAGGTTAAGAGTACGGCTAAAGGCTATACGAACTGGTCGTCTCGTGCGTTTGGAACAAAGAGTAAAAGGAGCAGATTTCTGGGCGCGGAAGAATAGATTCAAGGCATAATGTACAGACAATGGTATGGTAGGGTGGGAGTACAGTGGAGGTAAGCCTAGGCATTGAGTGACGACGAGAGAGGTTTTTTCTCTTGAGGCACCATTTAAGCCAGGTGAGGTCACCGCATGTGTGGGGGGTGGAACAAAAGGGCTAGCTAAGGCATATTGAGCAGGGCTGGAGGCTTTACAGTGAAATAATACAAAAATCACTAACCAAAACAACAATAGGCAAGGCATATTGACATTATGGAGAGGCATGTGTAGCCGAGTGATCATAGGGCCCAGTGAGTAGCTAGGCGAGCTGGAGGCACGGCGATTCAGACAGCTAGCAGGCCTTAATTCTGCTTGAAATACTATGGCAAGACTTGAACATTCCTGTCTTGCCATGATCCCCAACACCTAGACAGACCTTGAAGAAATGTAGAAAGAATAATAGGCTAAATTTGCACAATCCAGTTGTGGAAATCTCTTAGAGACTGAACCAAGAACACTCACAGCTGTAATTGCTGTCAAATGTGTTTCTAACATGTAAGTACTCAGAGAGCTGAATACTTATGCAACGACTATATTTTATAAAAATAAAAAGAGAGAAATACTGGGACAGCTTCAGATCATTCTGTTATTTCACATGCAATCCCATGACCACACACACACACACACACTCACGCACACACATGCACACGCACACACACACACACACACGTCTACAACCTTCTCATAAGGTGAAACCACAGAGACTGGCCTTACTCCCAGACACAACAACAGATAGCTCATATCCAGCCATGCCTCTCTGCTCTATCAGCAAGAAGAGTGGGAGGAAGACTGAAACTCCAGATAATGTACAAAACAACAGGTGCTGCTTTAGTGCATAGTTGACATGCTTTGATAAATGTAGAAATTCTTTCATATCTAACTGGATGGTGGTGTGCTTAACGGAGGAGAGAGAGAGAGAGCGAGGTAGAAAGAGAGCGGTAGAGAGAGTGAGATAGAGAGAGAGAGCAAGACAGGCAGGCCTCAGTAGCAGCAAGGTGGACCTCTGAATTATGTAGATTGAGGAACCCCCCTTTCCTCCCTCTCACGGAGGAGTTGAGACAAAGGCCAGGGTCAGAGTTCATATGTCCGAGGCGTGATTACAAAGGGAGCGTTCAGGGGTCAGCCATAGCGAGAGGAGAGAGCATGACCAGAGAGGAATAGGTGAAGCTAGAGGGTTTACTCTGCCCAAAATCTGTCCACGAAAATAAGACCAAGAAGTGAGGAATTTTTGTATGGAGGTCAATGAGAGTGTGTCAAATTTAGTCAACAAAAATGTGAATTGCTGCGTCGCTACATGGGACTTATTTGATCAAATATACGTTTTGTAATGGTTATGAAGGCAATGATATAAGTAGGTGCATGTGGCATTTCGGAAACTTTATATCGAAGTTGTGCCTGTTGTTCATACGCGTATCTGCCCTCTCATTGGCTAGAAAGGTAACACCTGAAATCACAACCTCTCTCCTGCCTTCCATCTTTAAGGACATTTTGAGCGGTCACGCGACCATCTTGTCAATATAATAGATCATCTTTGGCATGACACAACCCCAACAAGAGCAGGAAGGAGGGGGGGGGGGGAGAATAGGAGGAGTACAGGGAGGAGGTAGAAGATGGGGAGGAGGAGGGGGAGGAAAAGGTGGAGGATAGGAAGAAGGAGAGAGAGATGTTCCCGGTCAGGCTCTAAGGGAAGAATTGAAGTTTGAAACCCGCCTGGAAACATACTACAGAAATACATATAGTGTGTGCAAAACTCCTATCATGTGAAGAATGGATTAGTTTGGCTCGGGTCAGGGTTGGTGTTCCTCAGGGTTTTGTTGTGTCACCACTGGAGGTCTCTGTGGTGCTGTCTGTCCAGAAAGGTGTTACAGTAAAGAGTCTGTTGCTCTTTTTAAAAACTACAAAGAACTTCTTCTACATTGCGTCAAAAACGATTGGGATTAGTGTATGGGAAGGGTCCACTTAAACACAGCCGATCGGTGAGCAGAAAGATGTCTGGCTCTGAATGCATATGAAAAGGTTTCGATCTTCTCTTGTATTGGGACCAAACCTTCATGTCACGGATACCGTAGCTGGGTTTTGTTTTTGTATGACTCTAAGGCGTAAGTTGGGATATTGTTTCCAAGCTCCATTGAAAACAGGTGCTGAGTCTAACCAGTTGTTCTTTGTCCTAGCAAGACTTTGGGGTTTTGAGAGGGGAGCCAAGCCAACACCTGCCCACATCTCTCACTGCTTCCACAAGAAAACACAAACCAGCCATTAAGAAGAACAACAACACATATAACTGTAACTTGAAAACAAAAAAATGCAAATTCCACTTTATATCCTTGATAATAGTCCTTTATATTGACAGTGATATATGGGCTATACTATAATCACAGCTAGCTGAAACTGTGTAAATTATGGAGAGTGGAGATGTGTGCGTTTGGTTTAACTCTGGGCACAGCTGTGCAGGGGGGGAGTCTGATGTCATGTTTAATGGGGGTCCGTGGGGATGTGGAGGGGGGAAACAGACGGGGGAGACGAAACCAGATCCCTGGCCTCCTCTGCCTTGCAACTCTGAGAGGACGACAGCGTGTAGCCACCTGCTGCATACATAGCACAGATTTGACCTCTCAGTTAGAAGAGAAGAGAAGAGAGAGAGAGAGGAGAGGAGAGGAGAGGAGAGGAGAGGAGAGGAGAGGAGAGGAGAGGAGAGGAGAGGAGAGGAGAGGAGAGGAGAGGAGAGGAGCAGCGGTCATCAAAATTGTTAAACGTTTTTAAAAACAATTCTAATAAATAAAACATTTGGACAATGGATAAAGATACTCCAAACTTTTTTAAAAAATCGATCAGATATTGACTGGATTAGAACACACATTTTACTGGCATGGACACATAACGGATTTTAAGGATTTTGGTGGGAATTCAGGTATTACATTTATTGTACAATGGAGCTTTGTTTTCTTAGAATGCACTCATATATACATTTTGTAATGGTATCTGGTATTTAAAAATATTTTGTGCTAAAAGAAAGACAATTATGTGCCTAATTTGTGGGTGTATTTGCAACCATAAAGGGGTGGAACGGGGCTGCACCAAAAACTTGCACCAAACACGTGCTCTGTCTGGGCCTACCTGAACTCACCTGCGCTGTCTAGACTGCCGCATTAATTATTGTTGTCATACTTTCTGTTGCATAATTAAACAAGTGTGTCAACAGCAGATACCCTTGGATGACAAATGTACACGCTTGGCTCTAGATTACACCTATCTACAGTGCATTCTGAAGTATCTAGACCCCTTGACTTTTTCCAAATGTTGTTACGTTACAGCCTTATTCTAAAATGCATTCAATTGTTTTTTCCCTCATCAATCTACACACAATACCTCATAATGACAAAGCAAAAACATTTCAGACCCTTTTCTCAGTACTTTGAAGCACCTTTGGCAGCAAATACAGCCTCAATTATTTTCGGGTATGACGCTATAAGTTTGTCACACCTGTATTTGGGGAGTTTCTCCCATTTTTCTCTGCAGATCGTCTCAAGCTCTGCCAGGTTGGATGGGGCGCGTCACTGCACAGCTATTTTCAGGTCTCTCCAGAGATGTTCGATCGATCGGGTTCAAGTCCGGGCTCTGGATGGGCCACTCAAGAACATTCAGAGATTTATCCCGAAGCAACTCCTATTTTATCTTGGCTGTGTGCTTAGGGTCGTTGTGAGGTCCTGAGAGCTCTGGAGCTGGCTTTCATCAAGGATCTCTCTGTACATTGCTCCGTTCATCTTTCCCTCGATCCTGACTAGTCTCCCAGTCCCTGCCACTGAAAAACATCCCTACAACATGATGATGCCACCACAATGCTTCACCATAGGGATGGTGCCAGGTTTCCTTCAGGCATGATGCTTGGAATTCAGGCCAAAAAGTTCAATTTGGGTTTCATCAGACCAGAGAATCTTGTTTCTCATGGTCTGGGAGTCATTTAGGTGCCTTTTGGAAAACTCCAAGCAGCTGTCATCTGCCTTTTACTGAGGAGTGGCTTCCGTCTGTCCACTGTACCATAATGGCCTGATTGGTGGTGCCGCAGAGATGGTTGTCCTTCTGGAAGGTTCTCCAATCTCCACAGAGGAAACCTAGAGCTCTGTCAGAGTGACCATCGAGTTCTTGGTCACATCCTTGACCAAGGCCCTTCTCCCCTGATTGCTTCTCCCTCTACACAATCTCAGACGAAGCTTTAGCGTTCTTATAGATGCAAAGGTAAGACAATGTATTCCATAGAGTACCATCATAATACCTATAAAACCTAGCAGTCAAATAGGGAAATGATTCCAATCATTTTTCAACTGTCCATTTTTCCCATAGTGGATTTTAGAAACACTTAAAATAGGTTCTGTGTTTCGTGTAGGCTAACCCTGGTGTGACGCTTTGATAACCGTGTAAAATCTCTCTAGGACAAGGTGACTTTTATCAATATATTCACCCGCAATTTTTTTAAAATCCTAATTAGCTGCTAATGTGGCTATCATAAAGAACTACAAATACCATGGTAATCTGGTCGAGCCTGCTGAATCGAGGCAAAGAACTATCTAATGTTAGCTAAATGCAGTAATGAATATTCTTTAAATGGACAATTCTGTGAACTGTCTTGTGCAAGTTTTAAATTGACACAATACCTGTTTAGCAAAGGTTTCAGCTAGAGATGACGTGCAGGAGCTTGTTGACAGATGTGGTGGCCTAATATTGCTTAGAGTCTTTTGACGCGTCGTTCTAAGTAACATATAGATAAATGTTTTTTGTATGGGCTGCGTCTCAATCCGCCTATGTCGCCCTTCCGCACGTGCGATGGAAATTGGCAGAACTACAGCGCTGTTTGTCAGACCAGGAGACATCCCGAAAATGTGTTATTCAAAGCGTTTAGTAGTAAAGGCCAAATTCAATATTTTATATTTTCATATTTTTTGGGCATACCCCAAAAAAGCTAAATGATTCATGGTATGACCTTCTTAAAACAATTCCATATATCAGAACCACCCCCCAACAGCTTAGATTTTTAAGAATGAATATTTCATTGGTGGTGGACTATGGTCCTCACTACCTCCTTTATGTCATTGTGGCGGATTACACTGCTAGAAAAATAACTGAACTATGTAATATACTGTACAGCGAGATTTCTGTCCACTTACAGTTGGGGCTCACTGCATGGCCTTGAGAAACTTCTAACAGTTGTTACGTGTGTCGCCGGTGTCGTACGACACCATGAGATGTACAGTGTGCAAGAAATGACATATATGGATTATTCACTTAAAACGTGTACACATTATTGGAGGGCAAAAGTGAGAGACATTTGATATTTGGGTTGGGGGTAGATGTAAGGAGCGTAGAGGATGGGTTGCGAACGTGAAAGAAGATAGGGCATGATTGGGGGAGTTTGGAGGGAGAGATGAGAGATGGAGGGATGAGAGAAGAAGAAAGGGGGGAGCAAGAGCCATTAGGGTAGAAGAGGGGTGTGTTTCCTCCCACTCCTGCTGTCCTGGGTTCATCAACTAATGCCATAATACACCCAACTTTATGGGCCAGGGGTCCATCACGGGCTGTAAGCTGACTCTGTGGTTCAGAGGTATGTGTGCGTGCACATATTGTAGGTGCGTGTGTGTCTGAGTGTGTAGGTGCGTGTGTTTCTGAGTGTGTAGGTGCGTGTGTTTCTGAGTGTGTAGGTGCGTGTGTTTCTGAGTGTGTAGGTGCGTGTGTTTCTGAGTGTGTAGGTGCGTGTGTTTCTGAGTGTGTAGGTGCGTGTGTATGAGTGTGTAGGTGCGTGTGTATGAGGGGATACAGGAGGAAGCAATGAACCTGCACCTCTGTGTGTGTGTTTTATGCCAACATGGTCTCATAGCATTTCGTATTATTCTGTACGTAAATCTGAGACACTCCATGTAGTATGATATGTTCCGTTTCTTATGGTATGTATTCATTTGTGGATCGCTATCATCCATTTTGTGTGACATGTTACGAATTACAATTCGTACAAAATGTTGCGAATTTGCAAAATGTGTGATATGGTATGAATACCAATTTATTGTGGCTAACATTATCTTGGTGGCTAATGTTGGCTAGCTCTAGGGGGTTAGGGAAGGGTTAGCTAAAAGGGTTAAGGTTAGGGTTATGGGAAGGGTTAGCTAACATTCTAAGTAGTTGCAAAGTATCTAAAAAAAAAGTAGTTGCAAAGTTGCTGAAATGCTAAAGTTGTCCGTGAAGAGATTCGAACAAGCAACCTTTGGGTTGCTAGACGTTTGCGTTATACTCCCACCCTCCCACCTTAAGTAACCTTCTACCTTATGTAACCATACCAAACTTAACATATCATATTCATTTGAGTGTCCCGCGTTTTACGTCTATGAGACCAGTCTGGTTCTGCAGGAGAAACAGAATAACAGGGGTAGAGCATCTCCGTCCGAACAAACCAACGTCTGCTTTCCCCCTTAATGGATGGGATCAGGTTTTCCTCCCCCTGCTTCTCCTTTGAAATGAGCACGCTCGCATGTGACTCTTTTTTCCTCTCAACCGCTGTACAAAAACCTAAATATGGAAACCATGATTGCAAATTGTTTAGACAACCTGAAATGGTTTATCCTCAGGCTTTTCAAACAGAGTTCCCAGATCAAAGCAGAAGAAACATGAATCATACAGTATTTCTGTGAAGAACGATGCTTTTTCCCCTCTCTCTGACATCCAGTGCCACAAACAAGAACGCAAAGCAAACAGAAAAGGAAACAGTGCAACTCGGTGAAGGTGCTTGTATCAGAGAGCTCACAGATCCCGCTGAAACTCTTGATCATAACAAGGCCTCAATGAGATCATTAGGGACTGCATTGCCGTGTTTCTCGCTTCACCAGAGAGCGATAGTGTATCAGTGTAGGCAGTACTCCAAGGTCGCGTCCCAAATGACACGCTTTTCCCTATAAAGTTTACTACCGGTCCTGGTCAAAAGTATTCCACTAGAAAGGGAACGGGGACACATTCTAACGGGCCTGTCCTGGTAATATTGCTGGGGCTAACAGGACTCTGATAGTAGATACTCCTGAGAGACATCTTATCATTCTGCTACAGCTCTCTCTCTCAATTCAATTCAATTCAATTCAAGGGCTTTATTGGCATGGGAAACATGTGTTAACATTGCCAAAGCAAGTGAGGTAGACAACATACAAAGTGAATATATAAGGTGAAAAACAACAAAAATGAACAGTAAACATTACACATACAGAAGTTTCAAAACAGTAAAGACATTACAAATGTCATATTATATATATATATATATATATATATATATATATATATATACAATGTACAAATAGTTAAAGGACACAAGATAAAATAAATAAGCATAAATATGGGTTGTATTTACAATGGTGTTTGTTCTTCACTGGTTGCCCTTTTCTCGTGGCAACAGGTCACAAATCTTGCTGCTGTGATGGCACACTGTGGAATTTCACCCAGTAGATATGGGAGTTTTTCAAAATTGGCTTTGTTTTCGAATTCTTTGTGGATCTGTGTGATCTGGGGGAAATATGTATCTCTAATATGGTCATACATTGGGCAGGAGGTTAGGAAGTGCAGCTCAGTTTCCACCTCATTTTGTGGGCAGTGAGCACATAGCCTGTCTTCTCTTGAGAGCCATGTCTGCCTACGGCGGCCTTTCTCAATAGCAAGGCTATGCTCACTGAGTCTGTACATAGTCAAAGCTTTTCTTAATTTTGGGTCAGTCACAGTGGTCAGGTATTCTGCCGCTGTGTACTCTCTGTTTAGGGCCAAATAGCATTCTAGTTTGCTCTGTTTTTTGGTTAAATCTTTCCAATGTGTTAAGTAATTATCTTTTTGTTTTCTCATGATTTGGTTGGGTCTAATTGTGCTGTTGTCCTGGGGCTCTGTAGGGTGTGTTTGTGTTTGTGAACAGAGCCCCAGGACCAGCTTGCTTAGGGACTCTTCTCCAGGTTCATCTCTCTGTAGGTGATGGCTTTGTTATGGAAGGTTTGTGAATCGCTTCCTTTTAGGTGGTTGTAGAATTTAATGGCTCTTTTCTGGATTTTGATAATTAGTGGGTATCGGCCTAATTCTGCTCTGCATGCATTATTTGGTGTTTTACGTTGTACACGGAGGATATTTTTGCAGAATTCTGCGTGCAGAGTCTCAATTTGGTGTTTGTCCCATTTTGTGAAGTCTTGGTTGGTGAGCGGACCCCAGACCTCACAACCATAAAGGGCAATGGGCTCTATGACTGATTCAAGTATTTTTAGCCAAATCCTAATTGGTATGTTGAAATTTATGTTTCTTTTGATGGCATAGAATGCCCTTCTTGCCTTGTCTCTCAGATCGTTCACAGCTTTGTGGAAGTTACCTGTGGCACTGATGTTTAGGCCAAGGTATGTATAGTTTTTTGTGTGCTCTAGGGCAACAGTGTCTAGATGGAATTTGTATTTGTGGTCCTGGTGACTGGACCTTTTTGGAACACCATTATTTTGGTCTTACTGAGATTTACTGTCAGGGCCCAGGTCTGACAGAATCTGTGCATAAGATCTAGGTGCTGCTGTAGGCCCTCCTTGGTTGGTGACAGAAGCACCAGATCATCAGCAAACAGCAGACATTTGACTTCGGATTCTAGCAGGGGGAGGCCGGGTGCTGCAGACTTTTCTAGTGCCCGCGCCAATTCGTTGATATATATGTTGAAGAGGGTGGGGCTTAAGCTGCATCCCTGTCTAACCCCACGACCCTGTGTGAAGAAATGTGTGTGTTTTTTGCCAATTTTAACCGCACACTTGTTGTTTGTGTACATGGATTTTATAATGTCGTATGTTTTACCCCCAACACCACTTTCCATCAGTTTGTATAGCAGACCCTCATGCCAGATTGAGTCGAAGGCTTTTTTGAAATCAACAAAGCATGAGAAGACTTTGCCTTTGTTTTGGTTTGTTTGGTTGTCAATTAGGGTGTGCAGGGTGAATACATGGTCTGTTGTACGGTAATTTGGTAAAAGCCAATTTGACATTTGCTCAGTACATTGTTTTCATTGAGGAAATGTACGAGTCTGCTGTTAATAATAATGCAGAGGATTTTCCCAAGGTTACTGTTGACACATATTCCACGGTAGTTATTGGGGTCAAATTTGTCTCCACTTTTGTGGATTGGGGTGATCAGTCCTTGGTTCCAAATATTGGGGAAGATGCCAGAGCTAAGAATGATGTTAAAGAGTTTTAGTATAGCCAATTGGAATTTGTTGTCTGTATATTTGATCATTTCATTGAGGATACCATCGACACCACAGGCCTTTTTGGGTTGAAGGGTTTTTATTTTGTCCTGTAACTCATTCAATGTAATTGGAGAATCCAGTGGGTTCTGGTAGTCTTTAATAGTTGATTCTAAGATCTGTATTTGATCATGTATATGTTTTTGCTCTTTGTTCTTTGTTATAGAACCAAAAAGATTGGAGAAGTGGTTTACCCATACATCTCCATTTTGGATAGATAATTCTTTGTGTTGTTGTTTGTTTAGTGTTTTCCAATTTTCCCAGAAGTGGTTAGAGTCTATGGATTCTTCAATTGCATTGAGCTGATTTCTGACATGCTGTTCCTTCTTTTTCCGTAGTGTATTTCTGTATTGTTTTAGTGATTCACCATAGTGAAGGCGTAGACTCAGGTTTTCCGGGTCTCTATGTTTTTGGTTGGACAGGTTTCTCAATTTCTTTCTTAGATTTTTGCATTCTTCATCAAACCATTTGTCATTATTGTTAATTTTCTTCGGTTTTCTATTTGAGATTTTTAGATTTGATAGGGAAGCTGAGAGGTCAAATATACTGTTAAGATTTTCTACTGCCAGGTTTACACCTTCACTATTACAGTGGAACGTTTTACCCAGGAAATTGTCTAAAAGGGATTGAATTTGTTGTTGCCTAATTGTTTTTTGGTAGGTTTCTCTCTCTCTCTCTCTTCTCGCGCCCCTCTCTCTCTCTTCTCTCTCTCTCTCTCTCTCTCTTCTCGCTCCTCTCTCCTCTCTCTCTCTCTCTCTTCTCTCTCTTCTCGCTCCTCTCTCTCTCTCTCTTCTCACTCCTCTTCTCGCTCCTCTCTCCTCTCTCTTTCTTTTAACTCTACACCTCCCGTGGTCAGTAGCATCTATCAGTGGTGTCGCTTCTCTGCTACAGCAATAGGCAACTAATCGAGAGGGTTAGCCTATATTCCCCCAGGAGAAAAAGTCTCCAGATTGCTAATTGGTGAAAATGTCTATTGCTTTCCCTTCCTTTTACTCGGTGTCAAAAGGTGCTTCTCATACCGTAGCCAATGATATCTTCTGGTTTACCAGACAACCATATATTTCAGCTAATCGTTCCTACTTTCTCTTCTGTATGATCTGTTTTAAAGCTCACAGCTATGCAGTACAACCAAGGCGTCCACAATTTCAGAATGATTTTGTCGTTCATTCAACCTTTAGGATTTTATTTTAAGCTTTTAAGTCCCTGCAACGCCCTCTTGCTCAACCTTTCTTCCTATCTACGGCTCTGTCATGAGTTCTCTACAGAAGGCTTCTTGAGAGAAGTGAAGCTGTGGTGATGATGATGTCGATGTCTGCTGTGACGATGTCATCTGTGATGGTGTCAGTTTGACGTACACATGCTCTATGAGGTGTTCCAGTACACATGGGGGGTGATGTCAGTGTGTGATGTCACCAAGAGTTCCATCATAAGTCATGCATTACAAGGCACACTGGTACCCGTCATTTCCCCTATTAGAAGTGTTGTGAAGCAGGGAGTTATGACCAAGTTTCAAGTTTTATTAGTCGTACTTACAGGTTACACATGGTATACTGTACATCGTCCAGCGAAACGCTTACGAAACGTTTACTGCTGACTCTCTACTGCAGTCCGTCGATGTGGATCGGGGCGTGTTCCACCCTCTGCTTCCTGAAGTCAACAATCGACTCGGGTGACAAGCCTGACATAAAAAATACCTGACACCACTTGGTGTATCCATTACCCACACCTCACCTCACACTTTGCAGGCATCACACATTGCCATGCCGCATGGTGGCCTCATGCACGTTACTACGTTTCTCCTCAGTAGAAAAGGCTGATCTGTAACACAGATCTTCTTCAGGCTGTCATGTAACCCTTTCATTTAACCCAGCCTCTGCATGGTTTGCTTCATGGACACTTGAACTCGCAGGACACGTAGGACCTGACTGCTGATTGTGCCGCTTTTTGTTGAGTGGGGGAAGCGACACAGGCACCTTGCTCCCTATATAGTGCACTACTTTTGACCAGGAACCATAGGGCTCTGATCGAAAGTAATGTACTATATATTCAATAGGGAGCAATTTGGGATGCAGGCTGTGTTACTAACAGGTTTAGTGTGGAGGATAATTCCTCCTTTGTTTCCTCACGGTTAGCTGGTTGTTATGGCTGAGCCTTTAGGACTCCTTAGCCACCTTGACCCTGGGCAGGTGTGCAACCCACCCCTAGACACACACACTCACTCACACTCATACACACGCACGTACACAAGTATGCACACGCACAAACATATATGCACGTACTCATGTAGACGTGTGTGTGCATGCGTGCATGTATGTGTGTGCACAAATGCAGCCAAGTCAGCCCCTTGCTCTCCTTGTGATCTGCAGCCCCACCCCCCTCCCCCTCACGAGGTACACCTCATTTGCTTCATGGTGAAGGGGCTGATTAAATATTGAAGGTATGGAGTACATTCTCTGGCATCAGGTGTAAAACACTCCTATAATCTTAGATAGCTGAGCTGCACTGTGCTGTGGAGAGCAGTAATTACACCGGAGTTAACTGTCTGAAAGAGAAAGGGGTCGCAACACTGAAGAGCCACCCACCTCTGTTGTTCTTCTCTCTCTCTCGCACACACACACACACACACACACACACACACACACACACACACACACACACACACACACACACACACACACACACACACACACACACACACACACACACACACACACACACACACACACACACATCTCTTCCATACCAACCCTGCATTCCAGCACTGCTGTGTTTCTCTGTATTCTCCTCAAATGTACATATTGTCTCTGTAAGAATGGGACAGAGAAGACAAAGGAACAGTAGGCACTCCTAAGCACCTCCGTATGTTTGACACTCTAGTGACAATGCCAAAGGAATCTTAGCACTTTATTATGGTGATTCTCCAAGTCACCATTTAGTCATTATTGATGTAGGAAGTGAAGGGACTAGCTCTAAGATACATTTTAAGACCTCGTCATACCTCTACCCCGCTCCTAATCCACAGAGCCTAATTTTGTGTAGCTTTTCTGAGACTTACATGAACTCTTTCATTACCTGAAGTCACCTGCTTTATAGGAATTCCCCTTCTATAACGGTGACTATACAATGCTCTCGCTCTGGTTTCAATGTGATGTGACACGTTCCCTACGGAGGCTCTGGTTATCTCACAACGTAACCAAATACAACACATCGTCTTTAGGCACACAAAGAAGTGACATGCTACCTTAATATTAAGGGAAGGCATATGCCTGAGCTTAAACTCCTATAAAACCCAGTGAGTTTAAATCCCAGAATAAAGCCTTTGGTTTTCTGATGGAATATATTAATGGTTCAGAATATCCTTCCTTCCTCCAGACATCAATGGAAAGAGTCACACAATTACCCCCTTTTTCGCAAGGTATAATTTTTTAGAGTTTGTGGATGACAGTAATAACCTGTTTGTTCACTCTGCATGGCGCTGCTGGGGAACAGAAACAGACAGGAGAGCTGAGAAGTTAATGGCTCCGTTAAATGGAATGAGGGCTTGTTTTTGTGCATTTTCAGGGACTGTGGTCAAACGTAGTGCACAATATAGGGAATAGGGTGCCACATGGGAGGGAACAAAGTCAGAAACAGGTTACTGTAGACTGTACATCAAAGCTATTTATTTGGATGTACATTACAGTGATGCACACTCTATTCCAAGATGGCATAGCAGTTCAGACATCTTTTGTCCTCGTCTTGTCGTGTCCCGTATATATATATATATATATATATATATATATATATATATATATATATATTTACAACTTTTTTCACATACATTTTTTAAATTTTCCTTCAACTCATCTTCAAAACACTCTCCTGCAACCCCCCTCACCAATTTATATTTATAAAAAAGTATTATTTACCTCAAATCTGTAATCCTCCAAGAAGCTAGCCAGAAACTCCAAGAAGCTAGCCAGAAGCTAGCCAGGAGCTAGCCAGAAGCTAGCCCAGAAGCTAATCCAGAAGCTAGTTCAGAAGCTAGTTAGCTTCTTTACTGGCAAATCGTTAGTATTCAGCTAACCACGGTTTGTGGTCATCAGCTATCCTTTAGCTCGAAAATCTATCGCCAGTTTTGTACGGCGCGGCGCAGCGCAGCGCGGCTTGGAACGGAACATACCGGACCAATTTTTCTCTCCATGTCCCTGGATTTCAACCGCTAACTCTGGACATTCATACCTGGATCTCACAGCTAGCTAGCTGCTATCCGTGTGACTATCGGCTTTCGTCGATTCCGGAGCAAACATCAATTATTCCGGAGCTAGCCAGCTCCGTCAATCACTCCTGAGTTCCATCAATCACTCCTGGGCTGCAGTCACCTATCCGGACCCGTTTTACTGCCTACGCGGAGACCCACCGGGCCTTCACAACTGGACTGCCGACGTTATCTACCCGAAGCAGTTATCCGGCTGGCTCCTCCGTCGCGACGTTACCTGAACGCCCATCTGCGGCCTGCTAACCGTTAGCTGTCTTATCGGCTGCTATCTGAATAGACAATCGGACAATTTATTTATTATTATTATTATGTTTTCTTCTTGGGCCTCTATAACTATATCTATTGTTTTTATTTTTGTTGTTGTGTGATTTGGATTAATACCCTCTACCACACGGAACCCCACTAATCTACTGACGGAACGCAAGAGGTGGCTAATAACAGACCTCCATCCTATGCTAGCTTGCTACCGATGACCGGGCTAGCTGTCTAAATCGCCGTGACCCCCAACCAACCTCTCCACTCACCGGCCCCTTTTGATCACTCGACTAAGCATGCCTCTCCTTAATGTCAATATGCCTTGTCCATTGCTGTTCTGGTTAGTATTTATTGGCTTATTTCACTGTAGAGCCTCTAGTCCTGCTCACTATACCTTATCCAACCTATTAGTTCCACCACCCACACATGCAATGACATCTCCTGGTTTCAATGATGTTTCTAGAGACAATATCTCTCTCTTCATCACTCAATACCTAGGTTTACCTCCACTGTATTCACATCCTACCATACCTTTGTCTGTACATTGTACCTTGATGCTATTTTATCGCTCCCAGAAACCTCCATTTACTCTCTGTTCCAGACGTTCTAGACGACCAATTCTTATTGCTTTTAGCCGCACCCTTATTCTACTCCTCCTATGTTCCTCTGGCGATGTAGAGGTGAATCCAGGCCCTGCAGTGCCTAGCTCCACTCCTATTCCCCAGGCGCTCTCTTTTGACGACTTCTGTAACCGTAATAGCCTTGGTTTCATGCATGTTAACATTAGAAGCCTCCTCCCTAAGTTTGTTCTATTCACTGCTTTAGCACACTCTGCCAACCCGGATGTTCTAGCTGTGTCTGAATCCTGGCTTAGGAAGACCACCAAAAATTCTGAAATTTTAATTCCAAACTACAACATTTTCAGACAAGATAGAACTGCCAAAGGGGGCGGTGTTGCAATCTACTGCAAAGATAGCCTGCAGAGTTCTGTCCTACTATCCAGGTCTGTACCCAAACAATTTGAACTTCTACTTTTACAAGTCTCTCACCGTTGCCACCTGCTATGGACCACCCTCTGCCCCCAGCTGTGCTCTGGACACCATATGTGAACTGATTGCCCCCCATCTATCTTCAGAGCTCGTGCTGCTAGGTGACCTAAACTGGAACATGCTTAACACCCCAGCCATCCTACAATCTAAACTTGATGCCCTCAATCTCACACAAATTATCAATTAACCTACCAGGTACCTCCCCAAAGCCTTAAACACGGGCACCCTCATAGATATCATCCTAACCAACTTGCCCTCTAAATACACCTCTGCTGTCTTCAATCAAGATCTCAGCGATCACTGCCTCATTGCCTGCATCCGAAATGGGTCAGCGGACAAACGACCTCCACTCATCACTGTAAAACGTTCCCTGAAACACTTCAGCGAGCAGGCCTTTCTAATCGACCTGGCCGGGGAATCCTGGAAGGATATTGATCTCATCCCGTCAGTAGAGGATGCCTGGATATTCTTTAAAAATGCCTTCCTAACCATCTTAAATAAACATGCCCCATTCAAGAAATTTAGAACCAGGAACAGATATAGCCCTTGGTTCTCCCCAGACCTGACTGCCCTTAACCAACACAAAAACCTATGGCGTTCTGCATTAGCATCGAACAGCCCCCGTGATATGCAGCTGTTCAGGGAAGCTAGAAACCATTATACACAGGCAGGTAGAAAAGCCAAGGCTAGCTTTTTCAAGCAGAAATTTGCTTCCTGCAACACTAACTCAAAAAAGTTCTGGGACACTGTAAAGTCCATGGAGAATAAGAATACCTCCTCCCAGCTGCCCACTGCACTGAAGATAGGAAACACTGTCACCACTGATAAATCCACCATAATTGAGAATTTCAATAAGCATTTTTCTACGGCTGGCCATGCTTTCCACCTGGCTACTCCTACCCCGGTCAACAGCACTGCACCCCCAACAGCAACTCGCCCAAGCCTTCCTCATTTCTCCTTCTCCCAAATCCGTTCAGCTGATGTTCTGAAAGAGCTGCAACATCTGGACCCCTACAAATCAGCCTGGCTAGACAATCTGGACCCTTTCTTTCTAAAATTATCTGCCGAAATTGTTGCCACCCCTATTACTAGCCTGTTCAACCTCTTTCGTGTCGTCTGAGATTCCCAAAGATTGGAAAGCAGCTGCGGTCATCCCCCTCTTCAAAGGGGGGGACACTCTTGACCCAAACTGCTACAGACCTATATCTATCCTACCATGCCTTTCTAAGGTCTTCGAAAGCCAAGTCAACAAACAGATTACCGACCATTTCGAATCTCACCATACCTTCTCTGCTATGCAATCTGGTTTCAGAGCTGGTCATGGGTGCACCTCAGCCACGCTCAAGGTCCTAAACGATATCTTAACCGCCATCGATAAGAAACATTACTGTGCAGCTGTATTCATTGATCTGGCCAAGGCTTTCGACTCTGTCAATCACCACATCCTCATCGGCAGACTCGACAGCCTTGGTTTCTCAAATGATTGCCTCGCCTGGTTCACCAACTACTTCTCTGATAGAGTTCAGTGTGTCAAATCGGAGGGTCTGCTGTCCGGACCTCTGGCAGTGTCTATGGGGGTGCCACAGGGTTCAATTCTTGGACCGACTCTCTTCTCTGTATACATCAATGAGGTCGCTCTTGCTGCTGGTGAGTCTCTGATCCACCTCTACGCAGACGACACCATTCTGTATACTTCCGGCCCTTCTTTGGACACTGTGTTAACAACCCTCCAGGCAAGCTTCAATGCATTACAACTCTCCTTTCGTGGCCTCAAATTGCTCTTAAATACAAGTAAAGCTAAATGCATGCTCTTCAACCGATCGCTACATGCACCTACCCACCTGTCCAACATTACTACTCTGGACGGCTCTGACTTAGAATATGTGGACAACTACAAATACTTAGGTGTCTGGTTAGACTGTAAACTCTCCTTCCAGACCCATATCAAACATCTCCAATCCAAAGTTAAATCTAGAATTGGCTTCCTATTTCGCAACAAAGCATCCTTCACTCATGCTGCCAAACATACCCTTGTAAAACTGACCATCCTACCAATCATCGACTTTGGCGATGTCAATAACAAAATAGCCTCCAATACCATATTCAACAAATTGGATGCAGTCTATCACAGTGCAATCCGTTTTGTCACCAAAGCCCCATATACTACCCACCATTGCGACCTGTACGCTCTCGTTGACTGGCCCTCGCTTCATACTCGTCGCCAAACCCACTGACTCCATGTCATCTACAAGACCCTGCTAGGTAAAGTCCCCCCTTATCTCAGCTCGCTGGTCACCATAGCATCTCCCACCTGTAGCACACGCTCCAGCAGGTATATCTCTCTAGTCACCCCCAAAACCAATTCTTTCTTTGGCCGCCTCTCCTTCCAGTTCTCTGCTGCCAATGACTGGAACGAACTACAAAAATCTCTGAAACTGGAAACACTTATCTCCCTCACTAGCTTTAAGCACCAACTGTCAGAGCAGGTCACAGATTACTGCATCAGATTACTGCATTTACAATTGTAAATGAGAACTTGTTCTCAACTTGCCTGCCTGGTTAAATAAAGGTGAAATAAAATAAATAAAATAAATGTCTCAGGGTTTGATGATAGGGACTACTCTATAGTAATGCCAAAGTAAATCACAACGATTTAAATGTAATTGAATTTCTTTTGGCACTAATGTTGCTCCATATTTCACTCCATTGCTTTCTAATCCAGGGATGTTTGACGTGTCGTTTCAGATTCAGCAATCCCCTGACTGTTACCACAACTGCAATACCTCTGCAGTGGAGGAATGATAAGCTTTTCAGCATCATTCTGACTGATCTACCTAGTTAGCCTTGTCATGGAAAAGACTGTGCGGTCACACACAGACACACACACACATTCCACCACACCATTCATTTCATCCCATATGGGAAATGTGTCATTTGTTACACGTGCCTGCAGTTAGAATGGGTTTCAGTCAAGATCAGTCCAGTGCAGCTGAAACAATGTCTCAGGTACACATCTCGTGTCGTTTCATCATTTTGATACAGAGGATGGGAGCACTTATCTCTTCAGTGTTGATTGACAGGTTGGATGAGATCAGAAAGAGACTCACGTTTGATCCTAATGCTTTTAAATCCAGAGGGAATAATGAATGGAATCAATCTGACAGTTTCTTCACTTCATTCTCCACTTGTTGTTTGACCAAAATGTAAGTCTTAGTTTCCCATAATCGCTCGTGTGCAGATTCTACATGTAGACCGAAGAATCTGTCGGGACTGAATGGGATGCATGAGATCAGGAGTAGTAGTAGTTCCCGTTTTGGGGTTTTCGTCACTGGTTATTTGGACGTATCAGGGCGAAGGCGGTGCTTAAACTGGTTTGCCTCGGGTGCGTTGCAGCCATCTTAAGGGGCTTTCCTTTCGCCAAGGTGGAGACTCAACATTTTCCCCATAGCTCCCTGGAGGATTCAGCCCTTTTGGCCTGCAGTGAAACACGATGCTTCGCTTCATCTCTCTTTTGCTGATCTGACGGACAGGCCGGCTCTACTTGGCAGGTCCTAGTTCTTGGCTTCTCCTGTTGCCCGCAGCGATGCCATGGAACTAGCTTTCAGGTCGGGGGGCAGGCAATGGGCAGCGTGCCTCCTTCCAAGAACCTTTATTTTTCACATTATCTCAGAACAATAGGTCATTTCCTGTGAGCTCGATCCTGCAAAGCAGTGAAAGTTTTGCCAAGCTCCAGGAATCAGGCAGAGAGTGTAGCAAGAGACGTTGGCGTCACACAATCATACACACGCGCACACACACAAACATTGGCGTCAGCGAGGCCTAGCGTTGAGGTGATGGATTGGTATGGCAAGAAGAGGTTTTCCATCCAGGCACCATTAAGTCTCTCACACAGTACTTAATCTGATCTGCCTTGAAGCACATAAGCCAGAGAAGATTGGTAACGCTTTACTTGAACCCAATCTCTATAACACCTTCATAACAGTGTTATGAAGCTTCATAACAGTGTCGTAAAGCTTCATAGCATAGGAGATTCATTATTACCGGGTTATTATTCTAGGAAGGAGGAAGCTACATTTACGGTCCTAATATGCCAACCTCACCCTTCCCTATAACTGGCTATTGTCCGCCAGCTGCTCTACCACTGCCAGAATTGGCAGTGAGTTGATTACTAAATCATTGAGGTTGCTGCCTGGTTGCTTTTCGGCCTGCGTTGGTGGTAATTTTGATGGTGATTTCAGTGATTGCTCAACACCAACTGACTAAACACAGGATATTAAAAACACAGTAACCACAAAGGATATTAGAGGAGGTCAAATGAGGAGAGGTAGCCTCATAGTCAATCTCACCCCTTTCAGAGATCAAAAACCATTTTGGCAAATGTACCAATGAATGTTTCACAATCAGAGCAGAAGCTTTTGAAATACCTCTCAGTAAAGTGAGTGAGTGGGCAGGCTGACTGACTGACTCTCTCCCAGTGTTGCGTAACAACGCTTGGTTCCGGTGTTGTATTATTGAAGCATTTGGCTCTGATTATCAGGCGAATGAAACATTGAGATGTTAGTGTGATTTCCCCTGGGAGCTTATTGTGTATGTGTGTGTGTTTCTCTAGGGAGGTTCGCTAGCTGTGCTTCATAAAGCTGCTAACAGGTGTTTACTGGGAGGAGGAGATATTTATTAAAGCTACAGTCTGGGATTCAGCAACAAAGCACCACTATAATTGAAATGACTATTGAACAAATTCCCAGATCCCAGTCTGTAGATTTAAACAGCATCGATACCAATTATACTCAGACTGCCTTATTGTTTCATCTTCCTGTTTTATGTACTGTTGGTGTGTATTCATTTAATCCGAACAGGTAGCTAGCACTCCAGGTTTATAATAGCTTCCAATGTGCTTTAGAGGCCCTCGCTCACCCGTTCTCCTTCGGCACATGGTTGGTGAGATGGTGTAACATCCCCCAGAGTGTATAAATGGCGTGCTATAGTGAGGCGTGGTAGAGAGCAGTTAAAACCAGTCAGCCATTTAATATGAGGAGCGCTCTAAACAGCAGTTCCTCACTCTCTCTCTCTCTGTTTCTGTCTCTCTCTCTTTCTCTCTCTTCCTCTACCTTTCTCTCTCGGTCTCTTCCTCTCTCTCTCTCTCTCTCTCTCTTTCTCTTCCTCTACCTTTCTCTCTCGGTCTCTTCCTCTCTCTCTCTCTCTTTCTCTGTCTCATTCTCTTTCTCTCACACTCGCTCACTCTTGCTCTCTGCTCTGCAGCATAACATGGTATTGATTATGTTGATGGACAGAAAAAGTGTTGCATGTCAGGCCTGTGTAAGAATGAGCACTCTGTAGTAGGTCACTGTTCTATTATCTTCTATTCAGTAGGACCCAGGCAGGCAGGATGGAGATAGAGGTGTTTTGGATCCGTGCCACCACACGGGGAAGGTACTGTCTGTTGAGGGGATTATTACTGGAGAGTGACTGCTACAGTGCCTTTGGAAAGTATTCAGACCCCTTGACTTTTTCCACATTTTGTTACGTTGCAGCCTTATTCTAAAATTGATTAAATAAATAAAAATCCTCAGCAACCTACACACAATACCCCATAATTACAAAGTGAAAACAGGTTTTTAGAAATGTTTGCAAATTTATTTAAAATAAAAAAACAGATATAGTTTATTTACCTTTACAACTATTTAGAGCCTTTGCTATGAGACTCGAAATTTAGCTCAGGTGCATCCTGTTTCCATTGATCATCCTTGAGATATTTCTACAACTTGATTGGAGTCCTCTTATGGTAAATTCAATTGATTGGACATGATTTGGAAAGGTACACACCTGTCTATACAAGGTCCCACAGTTGGCAGTGCATGAGAGAGCAAAAACCAAGCCTTGAGGTCGAAGGAATTGTCCGTAGAGCTCCGAGACAGGATTGTGTCGAGGGACAGATCTGGGGAAGGGTACCAAAACATTTGTGCACCATTGAAAGTCCCTAAGAACACAGTGGCCTCCATCATTCCTAAATGTAAGAAGTTTGTAACCACCAAGACTCTTCCTAGAGCTGGCCGCCCGGCCAAACTGAGCAATCGGGGGAGAAGGGCCTTGGTCAGGAAGGTGACCAAGAACCTGATGGTCACTCTGACAGAGCTCTAGAGTTCTGCTGTGGATATGAGAGAACCTTCCAGAAGGACAACCATCTCTGCAGCACTCCACTAATCAGCACTTTATGGTTGAGTGGCCAGACGGAAGCCACTCCTCAGTAAAAGGCACATGACAGCCCACTTGGAGTTTGCCAAAAGGCACCTAAAGACTCTCAGACCATGAGAAACAAGATTCTCTGGTCTGATGAAACCAAGATTGAACTCTTTGGGCTGAATGCCAAGCATCATGTCCAGAGGTGAAGCATGGTTGTGGCATCATCATGTTGTTGGGATGTTTTTCAGCGGCAGAGACTGGGAGACTAGTCAGGATCAAGGAGAAGACGAACTGAGCAAAGTTCAGAAAGATCCTTGATGAAAACCTGCTACAGACCGCTCAGGACCTCGTACTGGTGCGACGGTTCACCTTCCAACAGGACAATGAGCACACAGCCAAGCCAGCACAGGAGTGGATTCAGGACAAGTCTCTGAATGTCCTTGAGTGGACCAGCCAGAGCCCGGACTTGAACCTGATCGAACATCTCTGGAGAGACATGAAAATAACTGTGCAGCCGCGCTCCCCATCCAACCTGACAGAGCTTGAGAGGATCTGCAGAGAAGAATGGGAGAAACTCCCCAAATACAGGTGTGCCAGGCTTGGAGTGCCATACTTATGTAAATTAGATAGTTTTAAAATAAATTAGCAAACATTTTAAAAACCTGTTTTTGCTTTGTCGTTATGGGTTATTGTGCATAGATTGATGAGGGGGAAAAAACAACAATTTAATCATTTTTATAAGGCTGTAACCTAACAATGTGGAAAAAGGGGGTTTAAAGACTTTCCGAAGGCACTGTATGTCCACATAAGGGGTTGTGAATTGGGTGCCGTTTGGAAGGAGAGAGAATATATCCAACAGAACCCCTTCCGGATCGTCTGTCCAGGGGCCCAAAGTGACTACCCTCTTTCACTGTCTCTCCCTCCCTCTCTCTGTCCCTCCCTCAAGGGCTCTGCACGTTTCTGCTGTGCTGAGCAAATGAGCAGCAGCGAGCCTCAGCTTTCCTCTCCTCCCTCCCTCCCTCCCTCCTTCTCGTCAATTTCATTTTCTCTACATCACTGTAGATTCATCACCTCTCTGCGTCCCTCTCCCGAAAGCAGTGAAAAGGAGGGGAATTATTCCTGGGCACTGACAGGAGGAGCACGGAAGCCCCCAGGGGTGTTGGGGGGGGGTGCAGTCAGGAGAGTGTGGATTGAGGGAGTGAGGAAGAGGGGGAGGGAAGAGAGGGCTCACCGAGCCTGAAAAAAATGTGACTCATCTAAATGCTGCAGAGAAAAATTGATTCTGACTACTCTGGTCGGATGGACGGTGCATGAAGCCCAGTTAGAGCTCACCCGCGTTGGGGATGAATGGGGCTAGGTTGGGGGGGTGGGTGGAGGTGGAGGTGTGGAGGATTACTTATTAGTCATACATGCATGAACACACACACACAGTAGTGCACTCTAGTGCACAAAAGAACAGTCATACTTGTGAAGTGGCGTTTGATTGGTTAATATCTAGCTACCTGGTTATATTATCTTGTCTAACACACACACTTGTCTTAGTGAAATGAATTCAAGTGGATTATGACAGATTGAAACGACGAGAGTGTAAATGGATGATCCTGAATGCCACCTCCCCCTCCTTCAACACCTCTTTTATCCCTGCCATCATCATCGTTATTCAATGACACCATCACATGTCCTACTATATGCAGGAACTAATTAACCTATCAAATCAGCCAGGGGAATGTCCCAGCTTGTCTGTGTAATTGCAGGTGGGGGTTTTGATGGATGAGGGGGGATATGGGCGTGAGTCGGAGTTTACCCTGCTCCTCCATCAAAGACACATACACACACACCCAAGCACACGTACGAGCACACACTCACACACCGATGCTTTACATAAGGCTGGGCAGAGGGCCATGTCTGCAACCACACAGTAGCTACCTTAATAAATACATTACCTATTAAGATGCAGCAATGCCTGGCTACACACTAACCTTGCTAGTTTTGCGCCACAGCAGACAGGGCCCTTTGTGTGTGTGTGTGTGTGTGTGTGTGTGTGTGTGTGTGTGTGTGTGTGTGTGTGTGTGTGTGTGTGTGTGTGTGTGTGTGTGTGTGTGTGTGTGTGTGTGTGTGTGTGTGTGTGTGTGTGTGTGTGTGTGTGTGTGTGTGTGTGTGTGTGTGTGTGTGTGTGTGTGTGTGTGTGTGTGTCCATCCATCCTGCAGGGCTGTTTCATTAACCTTATTTGTAAGATTGCTCAGTAAATGTAGGTTACCACTCAGGCAGACATAATTCCCCAAAGCCAGAGAGACATTAGAATCCCGTTATCTCTGTAGAGTCCCTGGAGCGGAGCATCGCATCGCTCTGACAAGGGAAACATTCTCCAAGTCTCCTCTGCTTTCTTTACATCCGGACGCATTGGTGGCAGAGGGGTTGAAATAGCTGCAAATAGCTGTTTATCTGTCCTGAGAAAAGAGATAGGTAGCTAGAGCGGGAGGGATGGGTCTGGACAGAACAGAACCTTTCAGGGCTGTCATGACTTGAGACTCAGCCATAGCAGCCCTGTGTAGCTGCTCCTTGTGCTCCCATAGCTCCTTTGTGTCACCCTTTGTTAAGTGAGTGACCTATAGATCAGGGCTCAGGGATATTGAGTTATGTGTCTCACTCTGAGGACCCTGCGCGGATGGTTGAAGTCCCACTAAGAAACATACAGTACTGTTCACTGGTTACATCTAACCCATCCATAGGGGAATAAAATGTTCCACATACAGGACAGTGTCATTAGTATTTTGTATCACATGGGTAATAGTTTCATTTCACTTTAACATAACTTTGAGTTATCTGTATGCACGGTACCAGAATTTGAGTCCTGGTTCATCCTGGAATCAGACATGATGTATTTTTCGACCACCTAGCACATCGCCATTCTGTCATGATCAAGATTTTTCTGCTCTGCTTTGGTTCTTGAGTTAATATCAATTTATCATTTATTTGAGTACACAGTAGCCTGCAGCTTCCGTCTCTCCGGTCTCCCGTAACTGCTCTTAATTGAGACACATACATTATCAGGCCAAAGCTCTGTGCTAATACGATATTCTCTTGTAGCTACTGGCCCGCAGTCTACCTGTACCGCCAGTGTCCATCTCTCGCTCTGTATCCAACTGAGCTTCATTTAGACACTGGGTACAAGGATTTCTTTCTCTCCATCCCTCTCTATCTTCATCTCTTTTTCACCAGCCTCTCTCTCACCATCCCTCTCTCTCTCGCTCTCTCTCTCATCCACCCTTTCCATTTCTCTCTCTCTGTTCAGCCTTTCCCTTTCTCTCTCTCTACATCCAGCCTTTCCATTTCTCTCTCTCGCTCTCTGTTCAGCCTTTCCCTTTCTCTCGCTCTACATCCAGCCTTTCCATTTCTCTCTCTCTCGCTCTCTGTTCAGCCTTTCCTTTTCTCTCTCCAACTCGCTCTCGTTCTTTCTCTCTCCCTCTCTCTCTCTCCATCCAGCCTTTCCATTTCTCTCTCTCATCTCTCCATCTTTCTCTCCAGTCCCCCGTCCGTCATCTATTATTTACGCTGGTCTCTCTTGCTGCTCATTAGCTGGATGATATGGGAGGGTGTGGAGAGCAGAGAGCCCAACAGCTTTGAAACATGAGAAGACCAAGAGGGAGCAGAGCAGACTAGAAGGAAAATTAGACCCTTTCGTGGGCTCCATAAGTGTGTGTGATCTCTGTGAAACACTGGAGCAGTTTTACAAAGCCACCATACGTCCAGTTGTGAAAAATCTTTTAGAGAAACCAAAGACCTGCTTTGATTATGACAGACTGATTGATCCAACTTGTGCTTGTGCACATTGGTGTGTCACAGATGTTAAGTTTCGAGACAAATATGAGGCTCATAATCTAGTAAATATACTGAACAAAAATATAAACGCAATGTAAAGTGTTGGCCCCATGTTTCATGAGCTGGAATAAAAGATCCCAAAAAGTTTCCAC